>NC_092751.1:5909658-6509658 GCF_047496795.1 Chiloscyllium punctatum | reverse complement strand
ATGGGAGTTACAGTGTCAGGCCACATCGAAGGAGAAGCGTGAATGGACAAGGGCAGGGTGCAGAATGAGGAAATGGGTGTGGTGTGGCCCCAGTGGGAAACCCTGTCTACCACGATCTTTATTCCCTTTCTTTGCCAAAGTAACACACGGTAAGGACCATGTGTCAAAAGTGGTGATGTACGACAATATTTCAGCACGCTGGAACAGAAAGGGATTTACTCATTACTCATAAAAATAATGTGAATAATGTGTTATCTGTACCACTAATAATCTGGGGAGGGGAATACAAATGAATCAGGCAGAACACCCCCAATCCCAAAGACCCTTTGAACATTTAAGATGGATTTTATTGAACTAACACCCAGCGAAGGGAAAAGGCATTGTCTGGTAATAGTTGATGTTTTCCCAAGGGGTGGAAGTGTTCCCACGTCTAAACAGGATGCCAGTGCAGTAGCCAAGGCTTTGCTAACTGAAATAATTCCGAGATGGTGCATCCCTGAAAGGCTAAGCAGCGACAATGGAAAGCCATTTATAAATATTGCCCTCCTGCAGATCAGTGATTACTTGGGAATAAAGGTGAGGCAACATTGTGCCTACCACAGCGAGCGGTGGGGCAGTGGAAAGAGAGAAAACCACCCTTAAAAATAAATTGGCAAAATGTTGTGAGGAACTGGAGGTGACATGGACAAAAGCATTTCCAATTGTGCTAATGTATATGAAGGAGAGGAAGAGTAAATAGAAGGTCTTTTGAGATTTTATTTGGAAGGTGGCCCAATACAGGAATCGGCCAAGACCGATTGGAAAACAGATAACAGACCACTGTGAGGACGAGATATTATGTGACGGTATAAAACTCTCCACACTCCTGTCTCAAATACAGAATCAAAAGAAGAGCAGCACGACCCCAATCAGCAGAAGGGAAGATGCACAATCTAGAACCTGAAGACTGGATAGTGGTGAAAGACTTCAGGAGCAAAAGCATGAAGGCGAAGAGCTGGCTGGGACCGTTCCAAGGGCTCCCTACAGCACAGACAGCTGTTAAGATCACCGAAAGAGCCACGTTGATACACGCCAGCCATTGGAAACGTGTAGCTGACCTTGAGGAGACATCGGACAACACCGGATCCAAAAACGTGCAAGTAATGATTAGAAGACTCATAGAAATATGGGGCTACATGGCAGGACGAGTCGTGAAGGCAGGGGTGTCTGGGATACAACAGCAGACGGTAATTTTAACTAAGGATTTTAAGTTGACATTTACATGCCACCCATGCCCGTTTGGTAACCAGGACGACTATAAATAAAGCAATAAATATTTACACAGAGATCGTTGTGTACCCAGTTACTAGCACTGAGTAGTATCCATCACAGTTACAGGTACACCTGGCACGGGATATCGGTTTCCTATTATCAAAGAAGGAGGTGCCATGGCAAGGGTAATAATAACCAAGATTCAGAAGAGCGATGAGGAAGCCTGGTGGTGTGGAATAGATAGAGCCTTCTCCGATATCTATAGACAGGTGAATATAGTGGTACAGCCTCGCACCCACCCCACCCGAGATGCAGTGCAGAAGGTCCTCCAAGAAATAGTAGCTCCTGGACTCGAAAAGATGAATGTCCAATGACACGCACTGCAGAGGGGAGGAAAGGCCTTTTCCAAGCTGGCAGAAATGGAAGAAAGAAATAAACTGGATGTGCAGCGAAAATGATCACAAATGAAAAAAGTAAAAGTGAGAAAACATACAGCGCCATATTTCACTTTCCGTGGAAGTCTACGATTAAGGACTCAGTGGTCTCACTGCTGTAGCAATGGGGGATTTCCTCTGACCTTTTATGTTGTTGACAACCTTCCCAAAGCAGGGAATTTGTATGGAACTGGCAATTAATCCAGTATTGTCACAAACCGGATTCAGACTAGCATAAAACAAAGAAGTGTGAATCCTGGAAATCTGAATCAACAACAGGAATTGACAGAGAAACTCTGCAGGCCTGACAGCATCTGTGGAGACAAAGAGATTTATTGTTTCATATCATAGATTCAGGCGACCTATGCTTTTTATTGTTTTATTGCCTGGGTAATTGTCAATTTCACTTCGTGAAACAGCATACAGACCAGAATCTCTCATTAGCTGACAGACGTCATCTGTAAAAATGCAAAATTCCTTTATCGGCTGTAATGCTGTTACTGTTGCCCTAAGTTGGTGAAAGGCTGGCCTTCATTACCTTTTTCTTCTCCTTTATGTCTATGAGCAGCTATGGTGAATGCAGAATTTCTGTTTGGCTCTCTGTATCATCTCACTCTCTTCTACATTCTCCCACTCTCTGTCTGTCAATATCCCTCATTTTTCATTTCTACTCTCGGAAAAGTGTTAAAATTGGAGGCTGTTCCGTGGCTTTGTCCGCCCTCCCCCACCCCCCCACCCCCCCACCCCCCCACCCCCCCCCCCCCCGGCCAGAGTGTGTAGAACTGGGCTCACAGTCTCCAAGTAATGTCTATGTTACTTAGGTCTGAGATCAGGTGACATTTGTTCACTCAAAACGTTATGAGCTTTTACAATTCTAAATAGTATTCATAATAGACCAGAAAAAAAGCAATTTCACTCCAATTATAGGATTTCTATGGTGCCATTGCCGTTTGCAGAAAATCAATGAATGGTGACAGCAGACAATGAGAGCCATTATCTCATTGGATGCGTTATTACGACAACATTGTCCTGCAAGTCTGCAGTCTCTCCTGCATCTCTTCATTATTCCCCCCCAAAAATTGAAAAGACGGACGGACAATAAAAGTAGAAAAGATAGACAAATCCTTGTCGAACAGAGTAAAATGAACTCTGCGTTGAATTACAGGACAGAACATAGACTAATGGGTCCACATCAGGTGGTAGGGCTTGGTAGCACGAAATAATAACGGTCTGAGCTCAAACACAAGAAACATGCTGAGCCGTCACTTTCACGATGTTGGATAAACAATACGGCTTTTACAAGAAGTTTAAACAATGAACTTTCAATGTACAGAATACTTGACAGCATTTGACACCAATAACGTCTGGTTATTACCATATGTTTTAACAGACGAAACCACAGACACGGTTCTACAAATCAATAAGGGCATTTAATGAAGTATTTGATCACAGTTAATCGGACCACCTTTCTGTAATAAAGCTGCTGGATGAGAATTTATATCAACGTCTGCTTGTGCAGGAAAGAGGTTCACAGCTGGTGACTGTCCACTGAAAATGTACAGGCAGAGGCAATCTTTTCTTGCTTTGATTTCAAACTGATGCCTTCACCTCTTTAACCTGACAGGATAAACAGTATGCGTTCATCCTCTTGGGGACGATTTACCGCCTGATTATGCACAGAGGGAAACTCATACAAAGGGACCATGGTAATTGTGGTGAATTTACCAGGAGTGGTGTGTGAGTTGGTGTTAACATTGGGCAGTAAGGGCTAAACCATGAGCACTGACATTGATCCTTGTACCAACAGCCCCTCACTCGCTTTCTGCCTCATTCATCTCAGTCATCATTGACTTTCAGTTTATCCTACTTTCCCTTCGAAACTTTACTTTTGTTCTGGACCACTTTCGGATGTCCACTTGGAAACTGTAGTTTTTTCAAACGAAATTCTTGAGAATGCACGTCACTTTTTGGGAAAGGTTTCACTGCCCAACCATAATTCCTCAAGATATTGAGATGGTAAGTTACTTTACTTCGTCCTCGAAGTGCTCAACACAGTGATACAGCCATGATGTCGATAGGGAGGGTGTTCCAAGAATTAGACATAGCGACATTGAATGAACAGCGAGATAGTCTCAGCTCAGAAAGGTGAGATCCTTAGAGGGGATTTGCAGTGACAATTTATTCGTGTATGTGCTGCCATGGCTGCCAGAGGATGTGGTGGAGGCTCGTACAATTGCAACATTTAATAGGCAGTTGAAATTGTATATGAGTAGGAAGGGTTTGGAGGGATATGGGCCGGGTGCTAGCAAGAGAGACCAAATTGCGTTGGGATTTCTGGTCAGCATGGACAGGTTTGAACGAAGGGTCTGTTTCCCTGCAGTACATCTCTATGACTCAATGATTCCAGTTGGTTGCAATCAATCACTGGATTCCTTCTGACAGAACCGGGTCTGTGCTCTCTGTGGAATCAGAAAATGGTTTTCATTCAGATTAGCCACAAGAAGAGAAATAAATCTTCATTTCCTGACTTGGAATTTTATCCAGGCCTGAGCGATTCAAAC
Organism: Chiloscyllium punctatum; assembly: GCF_047496795.1. Taxonomy (NCBI): domain Eukaryota; kingdom Metazoa; phylum Chordata; class Chondrichthyes; order Orectolobiformes; family Hemiscylliidae; genus Chiloscyllium; species Chiloscyllium punctatum. Next base: position 6,505,412 of record NC_092751.1, on the reverse strand, counting down.
CCAGACTCTGAAGCAGGGACTCCACTGAAGTTGACCATAACCCTTTCGACCTAACCTGTACAAACTCTTGTGCCTAATGTTCTTTGTCCCCACATTTTGAAGAACAGGTCCTTGCCGTGGGTGGTGAAGCAGCTAACTCCTGCCTCGCAGAAAAACCGTGGGGTCAGAGACCCGATAGATCTGTCTTGCAGCGGGGATTGCATTGCTCAGAACAGTCGTGTTTGCTGTGTGGGACTGAAATTGAGCTCGATCACACACAGATACGGTGTAACAGCTGCCAGCAGATGTGGAGACGGTTGGGAATGTTTCATTCGCACTCTGGGAAAAAGACTGGATCCTAAATTCAGGGGAGACAAGTGTCACAGATAGAAGGCTGAAAATTGGTTTGGGAACGATATGAGTCATAACCGAATGGCGGGCAGACCAGATGGGCTGAAAGCGCTAACTGTCCTCCGATACCTTCTGGTCTCTGACCGTCCAGTATATAAGGAAATAGAAACAGAGATAATCGTGCATTTCGAAGTCCTCCTCTCATAACTCAGCGAGGTGAGAGATGGAACAGTTCTGCTGTTAAATATTGAGACTGGGAGAATGTTTGTAGACGGAGAAAAAAAAGAGAAAGGGAGTATAAAGTTTAGAGTCAGGAGATATTCAACAAAATAGGTAGACGGAAATGGACATGGAGTAATAAGTGTCACTGGTCTTGAAGACTTAACTCGGTTTTCCATTCCAAGATTCTACCAGACCTGCTGAGATTTTCCTGCAATTTCTTTTGTTGGTACTGAAACAGAAGGGAAAAGTCTGATCCTGGACCAATCAGCTATGTCTGCTCTGTGGACGTTTGAATTCCCTGTTCGAACAAATCTCTTCTGACCCACACGGAAACCTCGCTATCCTGCATCACCCCCACCCCTGTTACTGACAATAAGCTGTTCATTACATAAACACATATGGGTACACAACTGCATCATTTACCGAGTGAATTGGGACAATTTCAGGGAGAGTTCCATTCGGTTTCCATCAGAGCATTCTCATTCAGTTAATTCTATTGCAGCATCATTTGACATGCAGCTGTCACTGTCATGTGGCCATTCGCATTCGACGTCTCTGGACATTTTGGTTGGGGCACGTTTGGAATGGAACCTCACGTTTTGGAAGGGACATCGTTTATAGCATATTCGGCTGAACTGATAACCTTGTCTCTTGCACCTGCAGTACAGTGGAGACAGTTTTCACTCAGAAACCAAGAGATGATCAAAAACGGAGGAAAAAATGTGTCAACAAAACCTGCCTCAGCGAGCGAATTCGCTCTTGCAACATTACTAGAGAGCGGCAAACCTATTAACAAACAATAGCGCCCTGCGAGGGTCTCGACCCCACACCATTGAGATTAAAGGTCTCAAGCTCTACCGACTGAGAGTACCAGGGCAGGATTGGTGTTGGTTAATTTATCATTTCATACTGACTTTAATTCAGCTGACACGGCAATTTTCAAAAATCTCGTTCATTCCTCTCCATTGCAAATAACATTATCCAAGTCGTTCAATTCTCAGATTTATTCCTTCAGACCATTACAATCCATTTAGGCCTTGCCCCGGGATTTACTATTCTCTGTTAATATTTTCATATTTTGACCCTGATCCTTAGGTCACCGAAGTGATTCCCAGACACTCTGGCAGACTGCAAATCAATCGGGAAAATACCTCAGGAAACCAAATGATTTCTGATTAGAGTGTAGGGAATCCCATCTGCTGAAGAGACAGAGTCCTCACAATCAACACTTTCTTTGTTCTACCTGCCTACAAAGTTTACCACTTCTAATATTCGAGAAAGGAATTCTGATTATAAAATATTTTAAAAACAGGAACAATCTTCTGAAGACATTTCCAATTTGAATTAGAATTTTTTACCCTTTCACACGGTAACAGCCATTCCTGAGGAAGGAGTTTCCATGAGCTGTGTCCCAGGGCTGGGCAGGAAGCCACTGATTGAAACTGCAGTGGCCCCTTTCTGTTGGCAGCAGGGGCTTGTCGAGAGTGGGGTCACATTTTGCTGCACGTGACCGTCTCAAGGGTCAATCATGGATGAGTTCTCGTGGTTGTATTGTCAGTACATGGTCGATTTAAATACTTGATGTGAAATATTTGAGGCTCTGTGCTCTGTTTGGGCTTGGACAACCAACATTTCAGCCAAATGCTCTGATCATTTGAGACACAGCAACTGGCAGCACAATTGTGCGTGTACACATCCAAACGCACAGTGATCGAGAGGATGTGGACAGCAGTAGTTCTCATTATTTTAACAATCAGTTGCTCATGTCCCCGTGTTTATCGCAGAGAGTGGGAGAGACCCGAGGAGTATCAAACACACCCATAATGCAGTATCAGGGCCTGTGTAGTTCTGTCATAAAAAGATGCCTGCAGTTGTTCTATTGCAAAGTTGGGTTTCAAACCCACGACGCAATAGAGACTGGATCCTAAACCCAGCATATTAAACCTCTCTGGATTAGTGGTGTTGGAAGAGCACAGCAGTTCAGGCAGCATCCGGTGAGCAGTAAAAATCGACGTTTCAGGCAAAAGCCCTTCATACAGGGTTTCACCCGAAACGTCGATTTTACTGCTCACCGGATGCTGCCTGTGCTGCTGCGCTCTTCAGCACCACTAATCCTGAATCTGGTCTGCAGCATCTGCATTCATTGTTTTTACCAACATTAAACCACTCGGCGACGCTCTCTGACGATAACTCAGCACCAAACCTGTCAAGGCTAATGTTTCAGCATCGCCTCACTTCAGGCAATTTCCCCTGGCACTTTCTATGAATACCTTAGCATAATTTAAAAAAAAAATATTTACAACGATTTGAAAGGTTTGCACGGTGTGGACATTATTGAGAAGGTGACTATTCTTCGACAGTTTTCCCCGGAGCTTCAGGCCTGAGGGATGTCCTTGGAAAAGTTTACAAAATCATGAGGTAGACGAGCAGAGAACATAGTCAATCTACACTTTTTCAGAAGTCACGTGAGTTTAAAGTGAGATAGCATAGGTTTCATGTGAGAGCCATACAATTTGAAAGGGATGTGAGCGACACTTGTTTTTAAAACAGACATTTTTGTGCGTGTGGAATAAATTGCCACATTTAGTGGCAGAGTTTGGTGCACTCACAACACTTCAAAGGCATCTAAATGGGTATGCAGACAGGAATTGATCGGAGAGATAAGGGACAAATATTGGCAAATATGTTTAGATTAGTTACGGTCATCTGTTCAACAGGTGCAAGTTGGATAGGAAGGTTTGCTTCCGTGCTCAGCAGTTCTGTGACAACTCCAGTACCTGACAACATTTTGAATAGACCACTTGCAAAAACGCATGCTGTTTGTTACTAAGTCAGCGTGTTTGAATTTTATTTTTTTCATGAGGCATAATGTTTTGAAATGACACAGAGAGGAATGTTTTCCAGACATTTACAGACAATGGCCACTCTCCTTGATACATTCTCAAGTTCTCCATCAAATAATTTCGTTGACTAAAAAAGAACCTCACAAATCGTGTTAACCCCTCAACTCTCCAGTGAATCCAATAACTGACTTCTCTTAACGTGGACCAGGTGCAAAACCCAAAAGGCAGAGTCATTATCAGACACGCAAACTCATTACTTCTGTCTGTGGGGCAGTGCGAGACGTGTATGTCAAGAACTGCTCACACAAATAACACCGAAGCAATTCCAAACGGAGCTTCCCGACATTCTGGAGATTTAGTGCTTTGCCAAGTAACAGAAAGTGCTCAAGTAACATTAAACAAAACAGAAAAATGTACCATGCAAAGTGAATATTACCAATTATATTCTCGATTAAATTAGGTCAACAATGCGCTGGTGCCTCCATCTGATCGAGCGAGCCAATCTCCAGCCTCCCTCACCAGGACAGTAATGAAGGAAATGAGAGAAATATAACAAAGTTTCACGTTGCGATTGCCCACCTTTTAGCCACAACAACAAAAAACGAGGGAGCAGATTCAGTGCAGGATCTGGTTTCACAACAGCGGTGAAATAACGACGTCCACTCACTTTCAGGGAAAACTGTGAACAACTCACGTTGTCCAGAATATGAATACACAGCGCAGGCTGTTTAGTTCCCATATTCTACTGCTGTCCCGACATTCATACGATAATGTACCTTTCAAAGAGAGCGTTTGGAGCTGTGGAATGACAGTGGCAGCTGTTTCTCCTCGCTCTTACTGCCGCCCTTGGTCGTGTCGGGGCTGCAATTCTCATCTTACACGCGGTAGTTAAGTGTGCAATTCTCTGTTGTTGAAAAGCGGAGTGTTTTGGAGCAGAAAGATGTGAAGTTTGGATGCTTCTGGAGTTCTTGTGGAAAGGTTCGGTGACGCTAGGAAGATGGTTTGCAGACTTTTCCTCCCTTTCTGGGTGACATTCTCAGCGCTGCAGAGGTTCCTGTGAAGCGCTGCTCTCATGTTTTGGTACGAATTCATTTGGTTTCTTTCCCGCTGTTTCCGTTTGTTGGGATTGCAGATTGGGTCCAACGGATGGAATCCGTGGATGAGTGCCCTGCTTCCAGGAATTGTCTGGCTATCTTCTGCTTGCCCTGTCCTATTCTTGTTGTGCTATTCTAGTCGAATGTGTGGCCCTTGCCGTTTGTACGTATTGCTACCAGGGACTGCTGGACTGACGCCCACACAAATTCTTTGCCAAGAACCAATATCCGCCCACCTTCATTCGCAAATGCATGGCACACAAAGTTCGCAACGAGGATTTGCTATGAGGTAATTTTTAAATCATGCTTCCCTGTGATAAAAGCAAATTCTGGAAAACGATATCCAGACTCCTCTGAACGCTCAGACATATGACTGCACAGAAACCGAGAGCCTCACTCAGACAACAACTCATGAGGAACCAAGGCCCAATAACCATCATGTGCAGGTCAAACGTGGTTGACGAGATTCCAAGCAGGGACTGCATGAAACACGACAAAGGAGAAAGAGGCTGACAACTGGAGAGCTGCATTCATAATTTCATCTGGACTGTAAACGCCTTGGACAGCTGTTCCTTGCAGTTATGCACAGAATATTGAATGCCTCTGATCCCAGGGCTTGGAATTCGGATGATATGACGGTCTGCAGCACTGGTTACTTCCTTATGTGAGGTAACTCCTGATGGAACACATGTCACACTCTATTGCTCATTGAGAAATACATCCAAAATAGGAGCTTAGAGCAGCATTTCTGTTGTCCTTCTGGTGCTGTCCCTGACATGCCCTGTGGCACTGCACTTATCCTGTGTTTCCTGAGGGTTCGGCACATGCTTCCACGATCGTAGTATGGGCAGTAATCTGCATTTTCGCTTCAATAACGGGTGTGTGAAGCGGAGGTCCACTATTCTCTATTCTATTTTTATCTTCTTATGCACAACTGCAATACAGTAAAGGATCGATTAATATTGAAAGAAGATATACAGAGGCGTGTGAAATACCGAAGTTTAAATGACATTTATGCAATGGTTAGAGATTACCTTGATTCAGGAAATAAGGATGTAAAGTCTGTTTGGCTGGAGTTGAGGAACAGTGAGGAATGGACTCACAAGCATGTGTAGTTTACAAGCCCACTCGCAGTAACCACAAAGGGAAATAAATCGCACAAGGGGAAAAATGCGTGTGAGTGACAAAAATGGCAATAGTCATGCGTGATCTTAACTTCCCATCTAAAACTCTCGGTTCCATTGTAAAAACGTTTGGAGAACCAAAATCAAAAAAATCCCACATGTCCCATAAAACATCACGAGGGATATCTTGGTAATTGATTACTCTACTGGTGACTTAATTTTCCTATTTTCTTGGAAACCATCTCTTTAATTGTGAGCATCAGAAAAGGCTATTTTGCCAGCAAGAAATAAATATGTGATGAACCTTTGTTCCTTTCATGTATAAGAACACTGAGACTCCTCTGCACCGCACTTCTTTTGCGTTTCTATCGATTTTAACACAGGTGTGTCTTTTGATTCTTCCCAACAAAGTATATGACCTCGCATTCCCTACATGAAACTGCATCTGCCAAGAATACTCCAATTATTGGAGGGAATCCTGAGGAACAGAATATACATGTATTTGGAAAGGCAAGGACTGATTCGGGATTGTTAACATGGCTTTGTGCGTGGGAAATCATGTCTCACAAACTTGATTGAGTTTTTTGAAGAAGTAACACAGAGGATTGATGAGGGCAGAGCAGTAAATGTGATCTATATGGACTTCAGTAAGGCGTTCAATAATGTTCCCCATGGGAGACTGATTGGCAAGGTTAGATCTCATGTAACAGCAATGGACGCAACACCGACTCTTGTGGTACGCCGCCAACACCTGGACAACAAGAAGAACATGTTCCAACAACTACAACACCGTTTTCTATTGGCAAGCCAATTACTGATAAAAGCTGCAATCTCTCTCACAGTTCCATTCCTCCGCATTTTGTATAATAGCCTATTGTGGGGAAATCTATCGAACAACTTGCTGAAACCCATATACACCACATCAACTGGGTTACTGTCATCTACCTGTTTGGTCACTTTGTCAAAAAAGTCAACAATATTCGTGAGGAAAGGCCTACCCTTCAAAAAACGGTGCTGACTGTCCCTGATAAGATTATTCTTTTCGAGATGGTCATAAATCCTATCTATAATAACCTTTTCCAACACGTTTCCAACAACTGCAGTGAGACTTACTGGTCTGTAATTACCAGGGTTGTCTCTACGAAAATTTTTGATCAAGGGAAAAACATATGCTAAGCTCCATTCCACAGGCACTATTCCTCTAGAAAACGATGATTTGACGATCAATTCCAAAGGCTCATCAATCTCTTCCCTTGCTTCCCAGAGGATCCTAGGACAGATCCCATCCGGCCCAGGGGACTTGTCTGGTTTCACACTCTTCAGTATTTCTGTCACCTAATCCTTTTGAACCTCAGAATCTACTACACTAGACGCAAGTATCTATGTATCTTCGTCGCCAACTTTTTCATTTTCTATTGCGAAAACTGTCGAAAAATATTTATTTAGTGCTTCCTCTATCGCCTCTGAATCCACACAAAACTTCCCACTATTATCCTTGATTGTCCCAAATTTAACTCTCGTCATTCTTTTATTCCTGACATACCTATGGAAAGCCTGAGGGTTATCCCTGATCCTATCTGCCAACAACTTCTCATGTCTCCTCCTGGCTCTTCTCAGCTCTCTTTTTAGGTCTTTCCTGATATCGTTGGAACCCTCGAGCGCTCTAACTGAGTTTTCACGGTTTGTCCTAACATAAGACTTCTTGTTCTTCTTGACCAGGGATTCCACTTCCTTCGTAAACCACGGCTCACGCGTTCTATATCTTCCTCCCTGCCTGACAGGTACATACTTATCTAGGACACACAGCAGCTTTTCCCACCTCATTGCATCGTGATTTCCCTTCCATCAGCTGAAACTCTTGCTCCGTGGAGTACACCTATCCCTTTCCATCACGAAAGTAAACCTGAGAGAATTGTGATCGCTGTCTCCAAAGTGCTCACCTACTTCCAAATCTAAAACCTGGCCAGGCTCGTTACCCAGTACTAAATCGAAAGTGGCTTCTTCCCTTGAAGGCATGTCTACATACTGTGTCAGGTAGCCCTCCCGCAAACACTGGACCAAAACTGACCCATCTATTGTACTCGTACTGTAGTGATCTCAGTCAATATTTGGATATTGTCTTGAGTATTCCAGAGTTTTTCATTGTCCCAGAGTCCAGATTAAGTTTGTATTCCTCACGTACGGGAGAGAGAATTCTTTCAATGTCTCAGATCAGTTGCCTGTGCCGAGAACATCAGAGTCAATGTCCCTTGCTCTACTCGGACTGACAATTTACACTTCTTCAATCTCCTATAATTCCATTTCCCAAAGAGTTTCTCAAGATTTCCAAAGCTGGAGCCTAAATTATATGGTTTGCTTCCTAAACATTTTTCCAACTGCCAACTGACAATATTTTCACAGTATCTCTTCACAATCCTCTGGCTTGCACCATGTCCAGGGATGAGAAGTCCCTCTGGGTGGAGAGAGTTCCTAGGCTGGTGAGTTTCACTTTGGAACAAAGATGGTTAAGTGGCAATTTCCTGTGGTTGTTTGTAATGATGGGAGAGGGACCGGTGGGGAATGAGCACTCTGACGAGCAGGAGGAAGTGTTGCCAATGACCAGAGTCAGAGAACAGAGGACAAGGGATTAAGGGAATCTAATGAAAAGCAGCACTTCTGCTCAGGGCGTTCAATAACAACTGCAGAAACCCGATGTGTCGAGCAGTGTATCTGGAAAGAGAAACAGAGATAATGTTTTAAATGTGGAGCATTTCTGATGAAGAACTCGAGTTTCTCAAGTCTAATCAAATTACAGGCCTGGTTTGCAAAACAGGCTTTCTGAACTTTGAATTGTTCCAGCAGGAAAGCATTCATAACGTAGTCAGCAGGATTCGACAAAAACTGAACCATCTATAGTACTCGTATTGTAGTCATCCCAGTCAATATTTGGATAGTGTCTTGAGTGTTCCAGTGTTTTTCATTGTCCCAGAGTCCAGATGAACGTTGGCAGATTCTCGATATGTAATGCCATTGAGTTTCACGGAATCAGAATTAAAAAGGTGAACAAGCAGCGAAGATAATCACCAACACTGCTTCACTTCGAAGTTTCCAATTTGTGAAGCAGTGTCTTTCACTGGCAAAGGAGAAACGTTTGTCCTCAGCTGCCTGCTTCAGGGTCGCCTCCTTCTCTTCTGGAAGTGTCCATCGTTTTATTCACAGTCACGACGCGATTTCATGATCCACTCCAGTGAAAACGTGTCATGGTGTTATCCAAGCAAGACCCTGCCGAAACTCAGCGAGAGACATCTGGTCATTTGGAGCTCAGGATGTGGAATTAGACCAGATGCGTGACACCTTTTATTGGCGCCGCCACTTCACTGCAAATTAGCGGCTCAAAACGAGCCGTTGTTAGCATCAGCTTGATTTGAACCTTCCTGCAATGCATTTGCTTAACCACTCGGCCATGACTACAGACAGCACCGCACCCTTGAGCATTGACCAAATCAGCCGTGATCTCATTGAAAGCTGCCGCTGACTTGATGAGTTAAATGTTTCCATCTCCTTTCATACCTTTGCTGTCATTTGTAAGGTGCGAGACACCAATGTAAAAGAAGAAAAACACAAAGTTAGGAAAAGATATTTGCAGCCAAATTGAGTCACAATTATTAATTGAAAGGAGCTATTGATCTGAGTATTCTTGCACATGAAACAAACAAAGCTTAATGACATATTCATTTCTTTTTCTGGCGAAGGACCTGGTCTTAAAGAAGGCAAATACGTCCCATTTCACGCAGACACCATCGTGAGCGCTGCTGTTTCACAATGCCACAGAGTCAGGGTCAATTCCCTCGTCAAGCAACTGAATGTGTGGAGTTTGCACATTCTCCCCGTGGCTGTGTGCGCTTGCTCTGGTTTTCTCCCACAGTCCAAAAATGTACCGGTTAGTTGAAATGGCCGTGCTAAATTGACGGGGTGAAAGGAGAGGAATGCATTTGGGCTCGGGCGGGTCGGTGTGGAGTTGCCGGGCCGAAGGACCTGTTTGCACATTGTAAGTATTCTAATCGACAGTTATCAATGACCAAGGTACAGCGCACATTGTTCGATGGGGCATATAAAACTTTTCGATTGTTTTTCTTCAAAGTTTCTTTACAATTCAAACAGGAGAGGAAGAAGGGACATGAATGTTTCCCATAATTCTTGCCTTCTTTTATCATTCACAGGCGGTATTTTTTCCTGTACTTTTTTTTGCACTATGGTTACTGTTAGTGTTCTTGTCAGCCACATCGGCTGGTTTCCTCTTTCCTCAATGTTCCTCATCTCTACCCAAACACACTTTCCATCCTTATCTCCTGAATCAAAGTAATCTCTAACCATTGCATAATTGCCACGGAAACTGGGCTTTTCACAAGCCTGTGTATGTCATTTCCCAATATTAATTGATCGTTTACTGTGTTGCAGTTGCGCACGAGAAGAGGAAAACAAAATAGAGGCCGGTGGTCCTGGGTTTCAAACACACGTAACTGCAGCTAAAACGCAGGTTACTGCATACAATGTGATCATAGAAGCATGCACCGAATCGTCAGGAAGCACATAATAAGTACAATGCTGGATGTCATGTCAGGAACAGGACTAGAAACACAACAGAAATGCGTCTCTTGGCTACTATTTTGGACGTATTTCTCAATGAGCTATCGTGTTTTATATATGTTCCATTGGGATTTACCTCACACAAGGAAGTAACCAGTGCTGCAGACGGTCGAGTTCCAAGTCCCGGAGTCAGAGACACTCAGTGCCCTGCGTGTACCTACAAGGAACAGCTGTGAATGGGGTTTACAGGGTAACTGAACTGCATGAATGCAGCTCGATGGTCGTCTGTATGCTTCTCCTCTATAGTTTTCTGTGCAGTCCCTGCGTGCAATCTTGTCAATTACGTTTGTCCGGCACAAGATGGGCATTGGTCACTTGTCTCTGAGAGAGGCTGTTGGTTTATGTGTTGTCATAATTCCGAGTGTAAGGAGGAATCTGGCTGTCAGTTCCCAGAAGCTTACTTTAATAAATGGAAGCGTGCTTTTTAACTTGCCGCGTGGCTTATACTCGTTGCAAAGTTCGTGCACTGCGAATCACGTTGCGGGACTATCCAATTTTGACAAAGAATTTGTGTGGCAGTCACGAGTCGCCACGACCAGCTATCCCTAGTAGCAATACGGACCAATGGCAAGAACTACAAATTCGATTAGAGCAGCACAAGTTTAATGTGACAGGGCAAACAGAAGGCAGCCAGAAGATCTCTGGGTGTAGGGCAATCACCCAAGGTACCTTTTCATATGAAAGTCTGTGCATCAGTAGAATCTGGGAACAAAGTATTCTATGTTGGTTACTAAGTTTCCAGACAACTTGCGTTGTTCCCCGTTTACTCTGAAAGTGAATAGACATAGTTATTTCACCGTTCTTTCGAAAGAAGATCCTGCATTGAATCTGTTCGCCGTTTTTTGATGTTGTGGCGAAAAGGTGGGCAATCGCGATGTGAAGCGTTGCTGTGCTTTCATTTCCTTCATTACTGTCCTGGTGAGGGAGAAAGGTGATTGGCTCTCTCGATCAGATGGGGGCACCGGCGCATTGATGGCCTAATTTAATCACGGATATACTTGGAAATGTTCACTTTTAATAGTTCGTTGTTGTGTTTTGTTTTATGATACTTGAGCACTTTCTGGGACTTGGCAATACACTAAATCTCCAGTAGGTTTGGAATTGCCTCGCTGTTACTTATGCGAGCAGTTCATGTCAGAGACGACTCACAGTGCCTCACAGACAGCACTTAAGCTTCTGTGTGTTTGATCATGGTACTGCCTTTTCAGTTTTGATTCTGTTCCACGATAAGAGCTGTCAGTTTTTGGATTCGCTGGAGAGCAAAGTGGGTAATGCGATCCGTGAGGTATTTTTCTTCAGCCAAAAACTTTGATGGCGAACTTGGGAAAGTGTCAAGAAGAATGGTCATGGCAGCAAATATCCGGAAAACCTCCATCTCTTGATCGGTTGGGCTCATCCACCCTCCTAACAAAATAGCCAAACTCGCTGGCTGAGTTACAAACATCATGCGTTTCTTTGCAAATGGTGTATTCAAACCGTTGCCGGTGGCTGGAGCATCTCAGACTTGTCGAGCATGGAAACAAATCCCGCGATCCAACTTGCCCTTGCTGAATAGATAACCGAAATTAATCTATACATATTTGCCAATATTTGTGCCTTATCTCTCCGAGGTCTTCCTGTCTATACACCCATTCAGATGCCTTTGAAATGTTGTGAGTGCACCAGACTCTGCCACTAAATGTGGCAATTCATTCCACATACACAAAAGTTCTGTGTGAAAAACATGTGTCCCTCACATCCCTTTTAAATTTTTCCTCTCTCACATTTAACATTTGCATTGTAAATTTGAACTCGCGTGTCTTGTGAATAAGTGCTCCTGGACTATTTACTCTGTCTGTATTCCTCATGATTTTATAAGCTTCTGTGAGGCCATATCTAAGCCCTGAAACTCCTGGGAATCTGACGAAGCCTATTCAGTTTCGTTCTCATGTCCAAGCACGGCAAAACTTGCAAATCATTGTAAAGGTTTTCTAAACTTACACTTGCAAGAAGTGTATCCAGCTGCAGCACTTGTTTGACCGCGTGGCCACTTTGGAGCTGCGGGTGGACTCACTGTGGAGCATCAGCAAATCTGGGGAGTTATGTTGCATCCCAGGTGCTCAGGCCAGGGATGTCGCCCATCGGCTGAAGAGCATTCGAAAAGGGGATCGTGAACAGCCAGTTGTCTTGGTGCATACAGGCACCAACGAAAGAAAAATACGAGATGAGGACCTGCAGGGAGAATTCAGGGAGCTAGGAGAGAAATTAAAAAGGAGGACCTCAAAGGTAGTAATCTCGGAATTACTGCCGGTGCTGTGTGACTGCCAGCATAGAAATGAATTTTAAAAACGGCACGGTGAACACGTGAGTTGAGGAATGGTGCTGCAGGGCGGGTTTCAGATTTTTTGGATTTTGTGACCAGTTCTGGGGAATGTGGGACTATAAGACAATTGACGATCTACATCTGAACCAGACGGGAACGTATGTCCTTTCGGGAGTTTTTGCTACTGCTGTTGGGGAGGTTTTATACAAATGTCGCAGGGGGCTGGGAATCACAAGAGTAAACAAGTCGGCAGTGAGGTGGAAACTGGAAACGCTAAGTATCTGGAAGATAGAATTACTAATGGGAAGAGTAGGCAATGAGCAGATGAATTCAAAAGAACTGGTGGCCTCAAATGCATCTACTTTAATGCATGGAGTATAGACAGATGAATTTAGGGCTTAGGTTGGTGCCTGGGAATATGACGTTACTGCGATCACAGAGATTTAGTTGAAGGAAGGGCATGGTTGGCAACCAAATGTTCTAGGATATCGACGCTTCAGACGGGACAGGGAGGGAAGTAAAAGGGGAAGGAGTTGCATTGCTGGTCAGGGATGATATCATGGCTGTGCAAAAGGAGGACACCATGTAGGGCTTGGGTCGTGAGACACTATAGATGGAGAAGTGAAATAAGAAGGGTGAAGTTAGATTTTTGGGGTTGTATTACAGTGAGCGTGAGGTGTGAGAAAAAATATTTAAACAGATCATGGAAAGATGTAGAGGCAATAATTTAGTGTTGATTGGAGATTTCCGTTTTCCCAACACTGATCGGGATACTCTTAGCGTCAGAGGTCTGTATGTGATACCATTTGTAAGAAGCCTCCAGGTGAGTTTTCTGGAGCGGTATATCAATAGTCCGACGAGGGAATAGGCCATATTGGAACTGATATTGGGGAATAAGCCAGGTCTGGTGATAGCAGTTGCCGTGGGTGATTTCTTTCGGAAGTGTCCAATATTCTGTAAGTTTCAGAATACTCATTGACAAAGATGAGAGTGGTCCTCAGGAAAGAGTACAAAACTGGGCCAAAGCTAATTATATCAAAATTATGCAGGTGGTCGGAAATGTGGATTGGACACAGTTAGTTGTAAGAAAGTCCACAGTTCATATGTCACAGGCATTCAAAGATAGGTTAAATATAGTGCAGGATAGGCATGTCCCGTTGAACGCAAAGGATTGGAAAGGCAATATTCGTGAACTGTTGATGACAGGACAATTGTACGACTCACCAAGAGGAAAAGGGAAGCATATATAATGCCTCGGCAGCTAACAACATAATGGTCCCTGGAGGAACATGAGAAGAGTAGGACAAGTCTTAAACGAGGAATCAAGGGGATTAGAAGGTGTCATGAAACAACTTCACCATAGCACAATTAAGGAGAATCCTAAAGCCTATTATTCATATATAAGAAGCAAGCGGGCAACCAGAGAAAGGATTGGTCCACTAAAGGAAATTTAAGGAACGCTGTATGTCGAATCTGAGAGAGTGGGTATGATTCTGAATGATTATTTTGCATCAGTGTTCACTGAGGAGAGGAACATGATGAATGTTGAGTCTAGAGTAAGACATTTGATAAGTCTGGATCATGTTGACATAAGTAGGGAAGCTGTTTGGGCAGGCTAGGGGTAATTAATGTGGACAAATCCCAAGAAAGGATGGGATCTATTCCTTGTTCCTGAGTGATGTGAGAGAGGAAATAGCTGGGGCCCTGACAGATATCTTCGTGGCATCCTTCAGCACAGGTGAGGATCTGGCCGATTGGAACGTTGCTCATATTGTCCCCTGTCCAGGAAGGAGAAGAGCGATATTCCGGATAACTAAAGAACAATGGGCCTAACATCAGAGTTGGGCAAGTTGCTGGAGAAGGTACTGAGGGATAGGATCTATTCATATTTAGAAAATAATGTGCATATCAGTGAGAGGCATAGAGTTTTTCGGGGAAGTGCCCAAGTTGATAGATGAAGGAAAGGCTGTTGATGTCATGTACATGCACTACAGTAAGGAGTTAGATAAGGTTCCCCATGGTAACCAAATGCAGAACTTAAAGTAACATGGTGTGCAGGGTGTTCTAGACTGGTGGAAAAAAATTAGTTGAGTAATAGGAGACAGAGAGTGGCAGTTGAATGGAGTTTCTGGAAATTGAGAAAGATGACCAGTAGTGCTCCACAGGGGTCAGTGTTGTGGCCACTGTTGTTTGTTATATACTTAAATGTTCTGGAAGAGTGCACTGTTGCAATGATCTGAAAGTTTGCAGATGACTCGAAGATTTCTGGACTAGCAGAAATTACAAGTGACTGTTAAAGAATACAGGAGGATATAGATATACTGGAAAGTTGGGCTGAAAAGTGGCAGCTGGAGTTCAAAACAGACAAATGTGAGGTGACGCATTTCGGTCAGTCTAATTCTAGATGGGATTATATAAAGAACGGAAGAGCTTTGGCTGAAAAAAGTTGATGGACAGAGAGATCTATGAGTGCAAGTCCATTATACACTGAAGGTTGCTGCACAGGTGGATAGAGTGGCCAAGCAGGCATATAGTATGCTTGGCTTCATTGGATGGGGTATTGAATACAATGGCTGGCAAGTCATGTTAAAATTGAACAATACATTGGTCTGGCCACACTTGGAATACTGTGTAAATTTCTGGTCGCCACATTACCAAAAGGATGTGGACGCTTTGGAGACGGGGTGTAAAAGGTTTAAGCGGATGTTGCCTCGTATGGGAGGTGCAATCTAGGAAGAGAGGTTGAGAAGGTTAGGTTTGTTTTCATGAGAAAAAAGGAGTTTGAGGGGGACCTTTTTTGAGGTTTACAAAATCATGAAGGGTACAGACAGGGTAGATAGAAAAAAAATTTATTTCCCAGGTTGAAGGATTAAATTCCGAGAGGTCACGTTTACAAGGTGAGAGGTGAAAAGTTTAAGAGGGATACACGCGGCATCGACATGACACAGTGGATGGTGGGTGTCTGGAACGCGTTCCCAGCAGAGACGGGAGAGGTAATCACGGTAGATACATTTAAGAGGCGTCTGGACAGATGCATGAGTAGGTGGGGAGCAGAGGGATACAGATGGTTAGGAATTGGGTGACAGGTTTAAACAGTAGATTTGGATCGGCTCAGGCTTGAATGGATGAAGGGCCTGTTCCTTGTCTGTACATTTTGTTTTTGGTCTTTCTTCTTAAATTACGCCAATTTCATTACAAAATTGGCGAGGTCTAAGTGCCTGAAGTGAGTCCATGCTGAAACACTAGTCATAACAAATCTGAGTGCTGGCTTTTGTGTCGTAGCGTGGTCGAGCGGTCTAATATGCAGGATTTTTAAGCTTCAGATTCTATCGAATCGTGTCTTCAAATACCAGCATTGTCAGTGAGCAATTATGTGGAGCTGTATGTGACAGAACTGCGCATGTGTGGATGCATTTTAATTTAAGTGTTTGCAGCTCCTCAGTGTGGTTACCCTTTCGGTGATAAAATCAGCGACCGTCTCTGAAAACAATGCAAGTTCCTGCTGTCCGACAGATCCTCATATCCCGTCGATAACTTTGCTTTTGGATATCTGCGTTGCCAGTTTCAGTATCTCAAATGGTCAGCGCAGTTGGCTGAAATGTTGGTGGTTCGAGCCCACCCAGGGAATAAACCTCAAATATTTCAGCACAAGCATTTACCCCGACCATCTATTGACATTGTAACCGCGAAAACTCATCCATGATTCACCCCAAGTCCGAAGGGCGTGAGACGTTTACACGCAGCAGAATACGACATCACTTTCTCCAAGCTCCCGATGCCAACAGAAAGTGGCCACTGCAGCTTCAATCAGCGACTTTCTGCCAAGCCATGGGAAACAACTCGTGGAAACTCCTTCCTTAGTAACAGCTCTTTCCGTGTGAAAGGAGCAAAACTTTCACTTTAAATTGGAAAGGGCTTCAGGCCATTGGAACGTTGCTCCAGTTCTTGGAACGAGTTATAAATAAAACTCCTGACTTGAAAATAGGAAGTGGTAAAGTTTTTAGGTAGAAAGAACAAAGAAAGTGTTGATTGAGACGACTCTGTCTCGTCAGCAGATGGGAAATGCCGAAAACTGTAAACGGGAATGATTGGGTTTCCTTAGGTAATTTCCCGACTGATTTACTGTCTGCCAGAGAGATTGGAAATCACATCAGCGACATAAAGGTGAGGGTAAAAATATGGAGATATTAAGGTTGAACCTTAAATCCCGGGACAAGTGCGGAATAGATTGTAATGCTTTGAAGGAATAACTGAAGTGAAATGTGTGAACGATATTTTTGTGATTAGGAGGAATGAACTAGAGACTAACAAATTGCTGGTGAATTATGCTTACCATGTAATAGCAAACTAATCCACAGTGCACCGTGCTTGGTGAGCTCAGTCGGTGCAGTGTGAGATGCTTAATCTGAGGGTGGTGGGTGCAAGCCTCACAATGGGCGCTTTCACTGCTTCATACAATTCCAGCTCTTCGTTCCACGTGCAGTATTGCAACCCTTCGCAGGGCAATGTTGTTGCAGCTTTCATTGACACATCTGTCCGCCTGCTTTTGATTACAAGTCGGTTTCTGAGTGAACACTGTTTCCATTTTACTGGAGGCGCCAGAGACAACTTTATCAGTGCAGCCGAAAATACAATGAATGATGTCCGTTTGAAAACGTGAGGTTCCAAACCAACCGTGCACCACCCAAAGTGTTCAAAGGCACGGAAAGCGAATGGCCACTTGCGAGGGGTCTGACAGAGACGGATCAATGTCACATGGGCCCTGAACCAATTTTCAGTGATTCAGATCATTCTGATGGAAAGCGAAGGGTACTGTCCCTCAACGTTTTGCAATTGTTCTTCTTGTGTTTAACGTAATGAACAGTATATTGTCAGTAATGAGAGTGGAGGTGCGGCAGGATCGTGAGGTTTCAGTGTGTGAGATAGACACAGTAAGTCAAATATCCCCAGAGCACGGGAGAGCTGTTTGGTCCACGATCACTGCCACCTTCTGTTTCTAAACCAACAAATGAAATTACTGGAAACTCTCAGCAGGTCTGGTAACATATTGGAAATATAAATCGATTTAAGACTTCAGGACTAGTGGCACTTCTTTTCCATGTCCATCTCCACCTGCTTTTGCACACTCTTCATTTTTATTGAATGTCTCCTGACTTCCAACTTTATATTCAGCTTCTCTTTTATTACTTCCTCTCCAACCATTTTCCCAGTCTCCAATTTTGTATCAGACCTGTTCCATCTTTCACATTGCCCAGGACTTCGAACTGAACAAATAACTCTGTTTCTATTTCCTTAGATAGCAGATGACCAGAGATTGGAAGGCAGTGTTGCTCTGAAAACTCATCCATGATTCACCCCGAGTCCACAGGGAGCAAGATGGTTACACGCAGCAGAATACGACACCATGTTCTCCAATCCCCCCAATATCAACGAAAAGCTGCCACTGCAGCTTCAATCAGGGCTTTCTGCCAAACCCTGGGACACAGCTCGTGGAAACTCCTTTCTCATGAACTGCTCTTCCCGTGGGAAAGGAACAAAACTTCCATTTTAAATTGGAAACGGCTTCAGGAGATTGGAAGGTTGTTTCTGTTCTTGGAACGTGTTATCAACAAAACTCCTGTCTTGAAAATAAGAAATGGTAAACGTTTTAGGCAGGAAGAACAAAGAAAATGTTGATTGTGAGGTCTCTGTCTCGTCAGCAGATGGGAAATTCCCAATACTGTAAACGGAAATGATTGGGTTTCCGAAGGTAATTTTCCGACTGATTTACGGTCTGCCAGAGTGAGTGGAAATCACTTCGTATGAAAATATTCGGGTTGAATCTTAAATGCCGGGACAAGTGTTAAATAGATTGTAATGTTTTCAAGAAATAACAAAAGTGAAAGATGTGAATTATGTTCTTTGTGATTGGGAGGAATGAGCTGGATCTTTGCAAATTGCTGTGCCAGGTGAATTGTGCTCAGAATGAAATAGCAAACTAATTCGTCGTGTGCCAAGCCTGGATATCTCAGTTCGATGAAATGTGAGGTGTTTAATCAGAGAGTCGTGCGTCCAAGCCCCATAATAGTCGTTTTCACTGTTTAATAGAGTTCCAGCTCTTCGTTCCACATGCAGAATTGCAAACCAACGCTGGTGGAGCATTCTTGTTGCTTTCGTTGACACATATGTCCTTCTGCTTTGATCACATGTCGGTTTCTGAGTGAAAACTGTCTGCACTTTACTGGAACCGCCAGAGACAACTTTATCAGTGCAGCTGAAAATACTATGAATGATGTCTATTTCAAAACGTGAGATTCCACGACATCCGTGCACCAACCAAAGTGTTCAAAGACACAGAACGCGAATGGTCATTTGTTAGTGGTCTGACCGAGACGGCTTAATGTCTCTTGGGTCCTGAACAACAATTAACTGATTCAGAAAGTGCTGATGGAACGGAACGGAGCTCTCCCTGAACGCTTTGCAATTGTTCTTGTTGTGTGCTCATGTAAGTTTATGTAATGAACAGCTTATTGCCAGTAACGAAGGTGGGGGTGGGGAAGGATTCTGAGGTTTCAGTGTGAGACAAACGTGATCTGATCGAACGGGTAAGTCAAATATTCCTAGAACATGGGAGAGCTGCTTGGTCCAGGATCACTCCCATCTTCTGTTTCAGAATCAACAACTGAAATTGCTGGAAACTCTCAGCAGGTCAGGTCGCATCTTGAAAATGAAATCCGAATGAGATTTAGGGACTGATGACACTTCTTTTTCCATCTCCATGTCCCTCTGCCATTCTACAAACTTCCTTTTTATTGAATTTGTTCTGACTTCAAACTTTATATTCAGCTTCACATTTATTGCTTCCTCTCGAAACATTTTCCCAGTCTCTAAAATTGTATGATGCTTGTTCTATCTCTCACTTTGCCCAGGACTTCCAACTGAACAAATAACTCTGTTTCTATTTCCTTAGATACCAGATGGCCAGAGATTGGAAGACATAGGAGGACGGTTAGCGCTTTCAGAATATCTAGTCTGCTCCGCCATTCGATCTTGGCTAATATCGTTCTTAACCCCATTCTCCAGTCCTCTCCCTGAACACTTACTCCCCAGTTTTAGGATCCAGTCTTTTTCCTAGAGTGGGTCCTAATCCGTCCCAAAACCCTCCACATATGTTGGCAGCTGTTACACCATGTCTAAGTGTCATCAATCTCAGTTTCAGTGATTCTCCGCAAACACGAACTGTTCTGAGCAGCTCGATCGGGTCTCTGGCCCCACTGTGATCCTGTGGTGGAGCAGTAATCATCTTCATCTCCGACGGAAAGGATCCGCGCTTCAAAAAAAAACGGACAGAAAAAAAGCTAGGCTTGTGTGTCAAGATATGTGGAGGTAATTGCTTTCTGACCTGGTCAGTAAACCTTACTCTGTATATTCCCGCACATTCTAGCTGTTGTGGTGAAAGGGAATACAAGTCCAATTAATTGCCATCTTCGCTTTTATTCGATATGTTTTCTTCCTTGTTCTGAATATGCAGGGATGTTTCCAGCACTGATGGTCACCATTTCGAAGAGTGCATGCCGCGAGCCCTGATATTTTCTGGAGAGTAGCAGTATCAGTTTGTGCGAAAGTGGCCCAGTACAAAGCTTAGAAGAAACATTGTTGTTCCCTCTTTACGGACGACAGTCTTTCATATCATGATTGATGGGGCTTTATTACATACTCATCAGCAAGCCTTGTTTTGAATTTACTCGCCCAATACTACTGTAGCGGTGGCAAGAATATAATTCCGAATACTGCTGCGTGAATTTCATTTTTTAAATTTCTATTCGCAGTGGTCCTTCATATGTGGCGATGTTTCTATCACTGCTGGCCATCCTGTTTAAGAGTGCAGTTACATATGTTCCTCTGTCTTGGCGCTGCAGGGTAAACTGTCTGCGCCTTTTCAGCCAATATTTCCTGAATATTTCAACATGGTATTCTTTATTTTTTCGATCATGTCCACTTTAAGGACACAGTTACCGGGCACTGATCCTTTCCGAACAACTGTACTGCATTTGCTTTACATGCGAAGGTGGCCTGGATCAGTAACAAGGAGAGCATTCCTTTCCTTCTGTCACAGCGAACACTGGATTTATGATGTTAGTCTCTGTCAAATACATCCGAAAATGTGCTCTGAAAGCTTCATTTGAACGCTGTCTGGCGTTTCTCAACGTGTGTCAACCAAAACCAGAAATCCTCGATCATAGTTTGGAGCAGTTCACATATTCGAGTTTCGAAGCAGCAGACAGGGATACAGTTCAGTCAGAATGAAAAGATTTACAGGCACAGATGAACTATCGACTCTTGTTCTCATACTGTTACTAATATTATTATGTGGTCTGAGGTATAAGCCATGTTGTAACTAAAAATGAGGAAATCACAGACAGGCTGCCGAATGACAGTATGTATTTTGTTTTCTTGTTCTCACAGAGTTCGAGGAAAGTATGACAGCGAGGGAGAGGATTGCAAGTCAAGTGCAGCTCTGGTGAAACACCTTCTGTTTGATTCAGTCATCAATAAGAAACGTGAATGTGACTAAAGCGGGAAAATTTTCACACCTCGAACAAAGAGCAAACACGAACAATAACCACCTCTTTGACATCTCAGATCACCTTTTGACCTTCCATGAGTACGTAAAGGAACAAATTTTTGCACACCTCAAAGTGAGAACTGTTTGATTTACCGACCATAAGTCAGTCACATGTCCTTGATTCCCACATTGGTTTCCAACTCAGCTTGCAGCCAGGTGGCAGTTGCTCATGGCTCTGCTGGATAATGCACTATTATGGTGAAATAACATGAAAGTTGGAACTCTTATTGGCTCTGGGTTTCGAATAATCTTGCTACGTGTTCTGCCATTCTCGGATTCCAGTGCTAAACCAGTTTTTCAGTTCATCTGAGCAGTAGGAGAGTCGGCGTTTCTGGCAGGAGCAGAATTCATCATCTCCAATGATCACTTTATCTGAGGAGAGAGAATGAACAAAGTTTCACACAGCGACTAATCGGAATTGCATTCCGTTTCAGCATGGCAGCAGATATGGGCTAGCAAATTCAAAGCCAGATTTGCTGATGAGAACAACAAGCACGACCTCTCAGATAGAGCAATTCCTTCCCACCGCTTATTCTGCAGAACTGGTACAGTTGCTGTGAGTATGCTGCGGGGTATCATCAGGTACATGCTCTTGGGTTTCCGGTTTTGGCCTGTGTGCTCGCGATGCTGAGCAAGCTGAGACTCTGTTTTCAGATTCCACTTCTTAAGAAGGCTTGTGTTTGTATCCCTGCGCGGCCACGTGTGCTAATGGATTAAGCTGGCAACGTTTTGAAGGGATGAGCTGTGTCAAAGTTGAACAGAAAAAAAAAGCAGTCATTTCTTCTAACCCGGCTGTGGTGTGGCACAGCAGAAAACAACCAACATGTCAGTGCCCACGCTGTTATCCCCTTCTGCTGTAGTTGTCTCGTTCCCCTCCAGCTCGAAAGGCCACCAGCATAATATGCGACTCAAAAACAGGCTGCGCCAAACTTTCATATTCCAGACAATTTGCATTTTTCACAGTTTCTCTGAAAGTGAATGGAGATATTTATTTCTCTGTTGATGTGAAATTAGGTTCTACATTGAATCTGCTCGCAGTTTTCTGTTGTTGTTGCGAAAAGGAGGGAAATTGCGATATGAAACTTGGTTAATTTTCCCTAATTTCCTTAATTTCTGTCCTGATGAGAGAGGCTGGTGATTGGTCCTCTCGATCCGGTGGAGACTTCAGCCCAATTGTTGACCTCATCTAATCGAGACTGTAATTGGTAATCTTCACTTTTCATGGTTGATTGTTAGTCAGTTCTGATTCATGTTACTTGAGCACTTTCCTGGAAGTATTGGTGCTCTAACGCGCCAGTACTTTGAAAGCATCATTTGGAATTGCCTCACTGCAATTTGTGTGAGCAGCTCATGACCCAGACGGCTCGCTCTGCCTCACAGACAGCATTCATGAGTCCGTGCGCCTGAAAATATGTTCTCTTTGTCAGTTCTGTTTCTGTTCATGAGTTGTCAGTTTTTGGTTTCGCTGGAGACACACACACAGACAAAGACTCACATGCACACATATATTTTGTGTGGTGAATCTTTTTGGTACTTTCAGAGTTACATTGCACTTTGCTCAGAAACCATATACATTCATGCAGAACTCTGAGCTCAAAAACTGCATGAAATTATGTAAAACTCTGTTATCTCACTTTTTGGATTGGAATCAATCTAAACATCAGGTCATAGACAGAGAAGACAGGGGGCTAACATCTTAAACATATTGTCTAGCTATTACGATTGTTAACAGCTAACCCGAGAATGCAACTTTAAAAAAAGGGTTTTGTGATTTACACATAAAATACATTGATAGTTTCACTTCTTTCAACAGATGAAAGGCTTAACAGACAATCACTTTTTCAATATATAACTTCAGTTACATCACACTGCAAATTTTTGCTATAAATTCTGTGTTACGATCGAGCCCTCCACAAACACCTGATGAAGGAGCATCGGTCCGAAAGCTAGTGTGCTTCCAATTAAACCTGTTGGACTATAACCTGGTGTTGTGTGACTTTTGACTTGGTACACCCCAGTCCAATACCGGCATCTCAGAGTCACAACTTATTCCCGACAGCTTGCAAGTGTCCCCTTAGAAACTGCAGCTTTTGGAAACGTATTACTGGGACAAAGTCATTGCTCAATGTTGTGGGATGCACCATCAATCCCTAATTACTCGAGAGATTGAGATTTTGAGTTACTCCGCAGAACCCTGGATGTCCTCAGTAGCGGGGTACAGGCATGATGCCATGAGGCAAGGATTTAGACTTAGTGACATTGAAGAAACAGCGAAACATTTCCAACTGGGAAACGCGAGAACCTTGGAGGGGTAATTGCGGTGATAGCTTTCGCTTGTATTTGTTGCCATTGTCCTTCCAGACAGATGCTGATCGATCACTGAATTGTTCTGGCAGGATCCGTGTGTGTATTCTGGGTGCAACCAGGATTTAGTTTTCCTTCGGATAATTCACAAGAAGAGAATTAAATCTTCATTTCCTGGCTTGGAATGAAAGCCTGTTCTGGGCAATGCAAACTCAGACTCGTATGCAGGGATGTCCATTGATACTGTAGTAGCCTTTGGGACCTGTACAAACTCTAGTGCCTGCTCTTCACGTCATAATCGTCTTCGTCAGCAGTGTTTCTCTCTCCAAGTTTCCAAGTCTGTTCATACTATCACCCTTGGTTTCAATGTGAAGAAGGCAATGCTGTGATAATCTGATGTTGTTCAGCAGATATACTGCAGCAAGTTAAGTAAAGACTGATGCTAACACGAGCTCGTTTTGAGCTGCGCTGATGTGTTGGCAGCAAGAAAGGCAACGTTCAACTCGCCTCATTCCGGATGACGGGCTCGAAATAACCAGTGGTTTCTCGCTGAATTAGTTCAGGCTCTGGAAGGTAAAAAACTTCAATTATGAAAGTGCAGTGAAAAGAAATGTTTCACAGAGTGGGGCATTCCAAGTGAAACAGTGACGGTGATTATGTTTGCTGATTTTTCACCTTGTGAAAGCTGTTTCCCTGATGTGGAAGTTTACATTACCTATATACAAACTGTCACAGCCAGACCTGGTCTTTGGGTCAGTGACGGAATTGGTAACACGCCTGACGTCGAATTAGGGATTGTCGGTTCGCATTTAAAATCACGAGGATGCAGCGTGCTAGTCCATTCCTGTTGTCTGTCAGGAACGGAAGGGTTTGGGTTTTCGAATTTACAGTTTCTTTCGTCCACTTCAAATTCTAGCTTAGAGCAACGTCTCTCATTGTCTGTAGAACTGGCTTTGGTTTAACCAAAAGCTGCCTATTGGCGGTGGAACTTGCATGTTGGAGCGGACATCTGAAGTGAAGCCCAAGGAGCTGGTCAAATCCAGAGAACTCTGCCACTCTCGGGGAATGTGTCTGTGTGTCTCTTTCTGTGGGAGACACGACGTGGGTAATAACACAGTGTGACTATGTCAAACTTCAATCCCATTGTTGTGTCATCTAAGATCAAAGCGAGAACCTCACTGCTATTTGCACTGGAAACATCAGAACACATAAGGTTATGGACCAAAGCTGGAAACTTGGAATAGAATAGATGAATGTCTTTAAACCAGACTGCAGCATGGGCCAAATGGGATTTTCCATTCTGCAAAACTTGAAGACGATTAGAAACCCATCTGCAGTGAAACTGATCAGAAATAAAATGGAAGATCCATTTCATTGAGAATAAGTGCAAGAGCGTCTGTCTTCATTCCGTGTAATCTCGTAGTTAGGATTTGGAACTCTAACCGCAGTCGTGTTGGTTCTATTCTCGGACAGGAAATGCATGTTTTATTGTGCAAATATATCGTGGTACCAGTATTTCTTAACACTGGTCCGAACCTGGTAATGCTTGGTTTTGTGCCAGGTTATCAAAAATCAAAAAGATACTGGTTTTGGAAATATGAACTAAAAACGAGAATTGATCGAGAAACATGCTTCAACTGGCAACATCTGTGAAGAGAAACAGGTTTTTTTTTTCCTTAAGATGGGTTGGAAACAGGTTTGTTATAGATTTCTAGATTACACTGTTGAGAAAATTATAATCTTACCTGTCGAATCAGGATATTTATCAAAATCACTCTTGAGCTTACAAACATCGAATTTACAATCTTAAAAGGACTTAATCAGCTGTCATGCTACTTTCATTTTCCTGAGCTGGTGGAAGGCGATGTTTTAATGGCTACATTTTGGATTGAGGATTGGCTGTCGAACAGAAGGCAGAGAGTTGGGATACAAGGTTCTTTTTCAGAATGGCAGCCGGTGACGAGCGGTGTCCCGCAGGGTTCGGTGCTGGGGCCACAGCTGTTCGCATTATATATTAATGATTTGGATGACGGAACCGGGGGCATTCTAGCGAAGTTTGCCGATGATACGAAGTTAGGTGGACAGGCAGGTAGTGCTGAGGAAGTGGGGAGGATACAGAAGGATCTGGACAGGTTGGGAGATTGGTCCAGGAAATGGCTGATGGAATTTAACGTGAGCAAGTGCGAGGTCTTGCACTTTGGCAAAAAGAATAAAAGCATGGACTACTTTCTAAATGGTGAGGAAATTAATAAAGCCAGAACACAAAGGGATCTGGGAGTGCTAGTCGAGGATTCTCTAAAGGTAAACATGCAGGTTGAGTCTGTGATTAAGAAAGCGAATGCAATGTTGTCTCTTATCTCAAGAGGGTTGGAATATAAAAGCAGAGATGTACTACTAAGACTTTATAAAGCTCTGGTTAGGCCCCATTTGGAGTACTGTGTCCAGTTTTGGTCCCCACACCTCAGGAACGACATACTGACACTGGAACATGTCCAGCGGAGATTCACACGGATGATCCCTGGAATGACAGGTCTAGCATATGAGGAACGGCTGAGGATACTGGGATTGTATTCGTTGGAGTTTAGAAGATTAAGGGGAGACTTAATAGAGACGTACAAAATAATACATGGCTTGGAAAAGGTGGATGCTGGGAAATTGTTTCCGTTAGACAAGGAGACTAGGACCCGTGGACACAGCCTTAGAATTAGAGGGGGTCATTTCAGAACAGAAATGCGGAGACATTTCTTCAGCCAGAGAGTGGTGGGCCTATGGAATTCATTGCCACGGAGTGCAGTGGAAGCCGGGACGCTAAATGTCTTCAAGGCCGAGATTGATAGATTCTTGTTGTCTAGAGGAATTAAGGGCTACGGGGAGAACGCTGGGAAGTGGAGCTGAAATACGCATCAGCCATGATTGAATGGCGGAGTGGACTCGATGGGCCGAATGGCCTTACTTCCACTCCTATGTCTTATGGTCTTATGGTCTTATTATCTAAGGTAATGAGGGACCGCTATCTGTGGCATTGAGTGACCACTTTCTGAGTTATTGAGGGAGTACTATCTGAGGAATTGAGGGACCACTTCGTATGGTATTGAGATGGCGCATTGTGTGGCATTGAGGGAGCAATTTCTGAGGTAATGGGGGAGCACTATCTGAGGTATTGAGGAACACTGTCTGAGGTACTGAGGAAGCACTTCCTGAGGTATTGGGGAAACACTATGTGATGTATTGAGGGAGCAGTTTCTGAGGTACTGAGAGAGAACTTTCTGAGTTATTGAGGGAACACTTTCTGAGGTATTGAGGGAGCTCCTTATCAGGTATTGAGAGAGTACTTTCTGAGGTATTGAGGGTGCACTATCTGTGGTAATGAGGAAGCACTATCTGAGGTACTGATTGAGCACTATCTGAGGTATTGAGGAAGCACTATCTGAGGTACTGAGGGAGCACTATCTGAGGTACTGAGGAAGCACATTCAGAGGTTTTGAGCAAGCACTATCTGAGGTATTGAGGGAGCACTATCTCAGGTACAAGGGGAGCACTTTCTGACGTATTGAGGATGCACTGAGGTATTTAGGGCGCACTTTCTGAGGTATTGAGGATACACTATCTGAGGTATTGAGGGAGCACTTTCTGAAGTATTGAGGGAGCAGATTCTGAGGTACTGAGGGAGCACTTTCTGAGGCATTGAGGTAGCAAATCATGGGTACTGTGGAAGCACTATCTGAGGTAGTGAGGGAGCACTTTCTGAGGTATTGAGGAAACACTATCTGATGTACTGACGAAACACTATCTGAGGTACTGAGGGAGCACTATCTGAGGTATTGAGTGAGCACTTTCTGAGGAATTGAGGGTGCACTATCTGAGGTTTTGAGGGAGCTCCTTCTGAGGTATTGGGCAAGTAGTTTCTGAGGTACTGAGGGAGCACTTTCTGAGGTATTGAGGGATCACTTTATGATGTATTGAGTGAGCAGCTTCTGAAGTATTGAGGAAGCACTTTCTGGGGTATTGAGGGGATTACGTCTGAGGTATTGAGGGAACACTATCTGAGGTACCGAGGAAACACTATCTGATGTACTTAGGGGGCACTATGTGAGGTATGGGGGGAGATCTATCTGTGTTATTGAAGAAGCACTACCTGATGTATTGAGGGAGCACTTTCTGAGTTACTGAAGGACACTTTCTGAGGTATTAGAACATACATAGAACATAGAAGAATACAGCGCAGTGCAGGCCCTTCGGCCCTCGATGTTGCGCCGATCAAAGCCCACCTAACCGACACTAACCCACTATCCTCCATATACCTATCCAATGCCCGCTTAAATACCCATAAAGAGGGAGAGTCCACCACTGCTACTGGCAGGGCATTCCATGAACTTACGACTCGCTGAGTGAAGAACCTACCCCTAACATCAGTCCTATATCTACCCCCCCTTAATTTAAAGCTATGCCCCCTTGTCATAGCTGACTCCATACGTGGAAAAAGGTTCTCAATGTCAACCCTATCTAACCCCCTAATCATCTTGTACACCTCTATCAAGTCACCCCTAAACCTTCTTTTCTCCAATGAAAACAACCCCAAGTGCCTCAGCCTTTCCTCATAGGATCTTCCTACCATACCAGGCAACATCCTGGTAAACTTACTCTGCACGCGTTCCAGTGCCTCCACATCCTTCCTATAGTATGGCGACCAAAACTGCACACAATATTCCAGATGCGGCCGCACCAGAGTCTTATACAACTGCAGCATGACCTCAGGACTCCGGAACTCAATTCCTCTACCAATAAAAGCCAGTACACCATATGCCTTCTTCACTGCACTATTTACCTGGGTGGCAACTTTCAGAGATCTGTGTACATGGACACCAAGATCCCTCTGCTCTTCCACACTACCAAGTATCCGACCATTAGCCCAGTACCCCATCTTTTTGTTACTCTTACCAAAGTGAATCACCTCACACTTAGCGACATTGAACTCCATTTGCCACCTTTCTGACCAGCTCTGCAGCTTCTCTATGTCCCGCTGTAACCTGCCACATCCTTCCTCACTGTCTACAACTCCTCCGACTTTCGTATCATCCGCAAACTTGCTCACCCAACCTTCTAACCCTTCCTCCAGGTCATTTATAAAAATGACAAACAGCAATGGTCCCAAAACAGATCCTTGCGGAACACCGCTAGTGACGGCACTCCAAGATGAACCTTTGCCATCAACTACTACCCTCTGTCTTCTTCCAGCCAGCCAAGTCCTAATCCAAACCTCCAACTCACCCTCAATGCCATATCTCTGTATTTTCTGCAGTAGCCTACCATGGAGGACCTTATCAAACGCCTTACTAAAATCCCTATATACCACATCTACCGCTTTCCCCTCATCTACCTCCTTAGTCACCTTCTGAAAGAATTCAATAAGGTTTGTGAGGCACGTCCTGCCCTTCACAAAACCATGCTGACTATCCTTGATCACATTATTCTTATCCAGATGTGCATAAATCCTATTCCTTACAATTCTCTCTAAGACTTTGCCCACAACAGAAGTGAGACTCACTGGCCTATAGTTACTCTGATTATCCCTATTCCCCTTCTTGAACAAGGGAACCACGTTTGCTAGCCTCCAGTCCTCTGGCACTGTAGACAAAGAGGACACAAAAATCAAGGCAATGGCTCTGCAATCTCCTCCCTTGCTTCCCAGAGAATCCTAGGATAAATGCCATCAGGCCCAGGGGACTTATCTATTTTCACCCTTGCCAGAATTTCCAACACCTCTTCTCTACATATCTCAAAGCCATCCATTCTACTTCTTCGTGCCTCAGTATTCATATCGACAACAATGTCCAGTTCCTGAGAGAATACTGACGAAAAGTATTCATTCAGTGCCTCCCCAATCTCTTCAGCCTCCACACGCAACTTCCCATTACTATCCTTGATTGGACCTATTCCTACCCTAGTCATTCTTTTATTCCTAACATACCTATAGAAAGCCTTAGGGTTTTCCCTAATCCTACCAACAAAGGACCTTTCATGTCTCCTCCTTGCTGCTCTTAGCTCTCTCTTCAGGTCCTTCCGGGCTACCCTATAACTCTCAATCGCCCCTATTGAACCTTCAAGCCCCATCTTTACAAAGGCCGCCCTCTTCCATTTAACAAGGGATTCCAATTCCTTATTAAACCACGGCTCCCTCACACGACCCTTTCCTCCCTGCCTGATAGGTACCATATTGTGGTAGCATATCTGAGGTATTGAGGAAGCACTATTTGTGTTCTTGTGGGAGCACTTTCTGAGGTACTGAATGCAATTTCTGAGGTATTGAGGGAGCACATTCTCAGATAATGAGAAAGCACTATCTGATGTACTGAGGAAGCGCTTTCTGAGTTACTGAGGCAGCACATTCTGAAGTATTGAGGGAACACTTTTTGAGGTATTGAGGGAAGGGCTATCTGAGATATTGAGGAAGCACTATCTGACGTACTGAGGAAGCACTACCTGAGGTTTTGAGGGAGCAATTTCTGAGATATTGTGCGAGCATTATGTAAAGTATTGAGGGAGCACTTTCTGAGGTATTGAGGGAGCACTATCTGAGATATTGAGGGAGCACTTTCTGAGATATTGAGGAAGGACTATCTGAGATATTGAGGGAGCACTTTCTGAGGTATAGAGGGTGCACTTTCTGAGGTATAGAGCGTGTACTATCTGAGGTATTGAGGGAGCACTTTCTGAGGTATAGAGGGTACACTTGCTGAGGTATAGAGGGTGCACTATTTGAGGTATTGAGGGAGCACTTTCTGAGGTATAGACGGTGCACTTTCTGAGGTATAGAGGGTGCACTATCTGAGGTATTGAGGGAGCACTTTCTGAGGACTCTCTTGTCGTCCCCGGTGTCTCTCGCCCCTGGTCTCTCCTCAAACCCGGTCTCTCTCGCTCCCAATCTCTCTCGCCCCCAGTCTCTCAGGTGCCCCCAGTCTCTCTCGAACCCCGCCCCCGGTCTCTCTTGCCCCCGGGTCCCTCGTCACCCCCCAGTCTCTCTCGCCCCCAAGTCTCTCACGTCACTCCCTCTCTCTCGCCCCCAGTCTCTCTCTCACCCCCTGGTCTCTCTCGCTCCCAGTCTCTCTCACCCCTGGCCGCTCTCGCCCCCAGTCTCTGTTGCCCCCGGTCTCTCTTGTCACCCCCGGTCTCTCTCGCCCCCGGTTTCTCTTGTCACCCCCGGTTTCTCTCGCCCACAGTCTCTCTCATTGCCCCCGGTCTCTCTCGCCCATGATCTCACTCGCACCCGGTCTCTCCCTCCCCCGTGCTCTCTAGTCCCCGGTCTCTCGACCCCGGTCTCTCTCACCCACAGTCTCTCTCTCGCCCCCGGTGTCTCTCGCACCCAATCTCTCGTCACCCCCCCTCTCTCTCGCCCCTGGTCTCTATCACCCCCGGTCTCTCTCTCTCGCCATGGTCTCTCTCTCGTCCCTTGGCCTGTCTCTCGACCCCAGTCTCTATCACCCCCGTCTCTCTCTATCACCACGGTCTATCTCTTGTCCCCGATCTGTCTCGACTCCCCAGTCTCTCTTGTCAACCCCTCTATCTCACCCCCGGTCTCTCTCACACCCAATCTCTCGTCACCCCCTCTCTCTCTCGCCATGGTCTCTCTCTCGTCCCCTGGCCTGTCTCTCGACCCCAGTCTCTATCACCCCCGTCTCTCTCTATCACCACGGTCTCTCTCTTGTCCCCGATCTGTCTCGGCTCCCCAGTCTCTCTTGTCAACCTTTCTCTCTCACCCCCGGTCTCTCTCGCCCCCAGTCTCTCTCACCACCGCCCTCAACCCCCGTCTCTCTCGCCCCCGGTCTCTTGCCCCCCTGTCTCTCTCGCACCCGGTCTCTCTCGTCATCCCCTCTCTCTCGACCCCGGTCTCTCTCTCGCCCCCTTTCCCTCTCGCCCACGGGCTCTCTCGACCCCGATCTCTCTCGTCACCCCCGGTCTCTCTCACACCCAATCTCTCGTCACCCCACTCTCTCTCGCCCCCGGTCTCTATCACCCCTGGTCTCTCTCTCTCGCCATGGTCTCTCTCTCGTCCCCTGGACTGTCTCTCGACCCCAGTCTCTATCACCCCGGTCTCTCTCTATCACCACGGTCTCTCTCTTGTCCCCAATCTGTCCCGACTCCCCAGTCTCTCTTGTCAAACCCTGTCTCTCACCCCCTGTCTCTCTCGCCCCCGGTCTTTTTCGTCACTCCTGGTCTATCGTCTCCCCTGGCCTCTCATCAACCCTGGTCTCCCTCGCTCCCGGTCTCCCTCGGCCTCAGTCTCTATCGTCCCGGGTCTCTCACTTCACCATTGGTCTCACTCACCCCCGGTCTCTCTTGTCGTCCCCGGTGTCTCTCTCCCCTGGTCTCTCGTTCCCCCCTGGTCTCTGTCGCCCACCCCGTCTCTCTCTTGCCCCTCCATCTCTCTCATCGACCCCGGTCTCTCATCGACCCCAGTCTCTCATCGCCCCTGGTCTCTCGTCCCCCCCGGTCTCTCTCGCCCACCCCGTCTCTCTCTTGCCCCTCCATCTCTCTCATTGGCCCCGGTCTCTCATCGACCCCGGTCTCTCATCGCCCCTGGTCTCTCCGTCGCCCCTGGTCTCTCTCGCCTCCTGTCTCTCTCATCGTCTCCGGTCTCTCTCCCGCCCCCAGGATCTCTCACCCCCGGTCTCTTGCCCCATCCCAGTCTCTCTCGCCCCGCTCTCTCTCTTTGCCCCCGGCTTCTCCCGTTGCTCCTTGTCCCTCTCCTAGCTGCCGGTCTCTCTCTGTCTCGCCCCCGGTCTCTATCTTATCTCTCCCGGTCTCTCTTGCTCCCAGTCTCACTCGGCCCTCTCTATTCCCCGGTCTCTCTCGTCGCCATCACTCTCACACCCCGGTCTCTCTCGTCGCCCAGGTCTCTCTCGTCAACACCCTCTCTCTCGTCAGGCCCGGTCTCTTGTTGCCCCCGGTCTCTTGCCCCTGGTCTCTCTCGTACCCGGTCTCTCGCAACCTCCCTAGTCTCGCCCCCGGTCTCTCTTGCTCCTGTTATCTCTCGCCCCCGGTGTCTCACCCCCCTGGTCTCTCTTGACCCCGGTTTCTCTCGTCACCCCCTCTCTCTCACCCCTGGTCTCTCTGTTGCGCCCAGGCTCTCTCACCCCTGGTCTCTCTCATCTCCGGTCTCATTTGCCCCCGGTCTCCCTCACACCCAGTCTCTCTCATCAAGCCCTCTCTCTCACCCCCAGTCTCTCTCTCGCCCCCGGTCTCTCTCTCACCCCTGGTCTCTCTAAGCCCCGGTCTCTCTCGTCGTCCCCGGTCTCTCTCGTTCCCTGTCTCTCTCACCCCTGGTCTCTCTCACCCCGGTCTCTCTCGCCCCCGGTCTCTCTCGCTCCCGGTCTCTCTCACCCGTGGTCTCTCTCGCCCCCCGTCTCTCTCGCCCCCGGTCTGTCTCAGCCCCGGTCTCTCTCACCCCTGGTCTCTTTCACCCCTGGTCTCTCTCGCCCCCGGTCTCTCTCACCCCTGGTCTCTGTCGCCCGCGGTCTCTCTCGCTCCCGGTCTATCTCACCCCTGGTCTCTCTCGACCCCCGTCTCTCTCGCCCCCGGTCTCTCTCAGCCCTGGTCTCTCTCGCCCCCGGTCTCTCTCGCCCCCGGTCTCTCTCACCCCTGGTCTCTCTCGCCCTGGTCTCTCTCGCCCCTGGTCTCTCTCGCCCCTGGTCTCTCTCGGTCCCGGTCTCTCTCACCACTGGTCTCTCTCGCCCCTGGTCTCTCTCGCCCCCGGTCTCTCTCGCCCCCGGTTGCTCTCATCCCCCGGTCTCTCTCAGCCCTGGTCTCTCTCGCCCCCGGTCTCTCTCGCTCCCGGTCTCTCGCACCCCTGGTATCTCTCACCCCCAGTCTCTCTCTCGCCCCCGGTCTCTCTCGCTCCCGGTAACTCTCACTCCCGATCTCTCTCACCCCCGGTCTCTCTCACCCCTGGTCTCTCTTGCTCCTGTTCTCTCTCGCCCCCGGTCTCTCTCGCTCCCGGTCTCTCTCACCCGTGGTCTCTCTCGCACCCCAGTCTCTCTCGCCCCTGGTCTGTCTCAGCCCCGGTCTCTCTCAGCCCTGGTCTCTCTCGCCCCTGGTCTCTCTCGCTCCCGGTCTCTCTCACCCCTGGTCTCTCTCACACCTGGTCTCACTCGCCCCCGGTCTCTCTCACCCCTGGTCTCTGTCGCCCCCGGTCTCTCTCGCTCCCGGTCTCTCTCACCCCTGGCCTCTCTCGCCTCCCCGTCTCTCTCGCCCCCGGTCTCTCTCACCCCTGGTCTCTCTCGCCCCCGGTCTCTCTCACCCCTGGTCTCTCTCGCCCCCGGTCTCTCTCGCCCCCGGTTGCTCTCATCCCCCGGTCTCTCTCACCCCTGGTCTCTCACACCCCCGGTCTCTCTCGCCCCCGGTCTCTCTCGCTCCCTGTCTCTCTCACCCCTGGTCTCTCTCTCCCCCGGTCTCTCTCTCGCCCCAGGTCTCTCTCGCTCCCGGTCTCTCTCACCCCCGGTCTCTCTCACCCCCGGTCTCTCTCGCCCCCGGTCTCTCTCGCTCCCGGTCTCTCTCACCCGTGGTCTCTCTCACACCCCCCGTCTCTCTCGCCCCCGGTCTGTCTCAGCCCCGGTCTCTCTCAGCCCTGGTCTCTCTCGCCCCTGGTCTCTCTCGCTCTCGGTCTCTCTCACCCCTGGTCTCTCTCACCCCTGGTCTCTCTCGCCCCCAGTCTCTCTCACCCCTGGTCTCTGTCGCCCCCGGTCTCTCTCGCTCCCGATCTCTCTCACCCCTGGCCTCTCTCGCCTCCCCGTCTCTCTCGCCCCCGGTCTCTCTCACCCCTGGTCTCTCTCGCCCCCGGTCTCTCTCGGTCCCGGTCTCTCTCACCACTGGTCTCCCTCGCCCCTGGTCTCTCTCGCCCCCAGTCTCTCTCGCCTCCGGTTGCTCTCATCCCCCGGTCTCTCTCACCCCCGGTCTCGCTCTCTCGCCCCCGGTCTCTCTCGCTCCCGGTCTCCCCTCACCCCCAGTCTCTCTCACCCCCGGTCTCTTGCCCCCCTGTCTCTCTCGCACCCGGTCTCTCTCGTCATCCCCTCTCTCTCGACCCCGGTCTCTCTCTCGCCCCCTTTCCCTCTCGCCCACGGGCTCTCTCGACCCCGATCTCTCTCGTCACCCCCGGTCTCTCTCACACCCAATCTCTCGTCACCCCACTCTCTCTCGCCCCCGGTCTCTATCA
This sequence comes from Chiloscyllium punctatum, assembly GCF_047496795.1. NCBI lineage: Eukaryota > Metazoa > Chordata > Chondrichthyes > Orectolobiformes > Hemiscylliidae > Chiloscyllium > Chiloscyllium punctatum. The sequence continues at coordinate 6,470,756 of NC_092751.1, read as the reverse complement.
CCCCTGGTCGGTCTCGTGCCCGGTCTCTCTCACCCCCGGTCTCTCTCTCACCCCCTGTCTCTCTCACCCCTGGTCGGTCTCGTGCCCGGTCTCTCTCACCCCCGGTCTCTCTCACCCCTGGTCTCTCTCACCCCTGGTTTCTCTCTCGCCCCCGGTCTCCCTCGCCGCACCCGGTCTCTCTCTCACCCCCGGTCTCTCTCTCGCCCCCGGTCTCTCTTTCGCCCCCGGTCTCTCTCTCGCCCCCGGTCTCTCTCTCGCCCCTGGTCCCTCTCACCCCAAGTCTCTCTCTCGCTCCCGGTCTCTCTCACCCCCGGTCTCTCTCACCGCTGGCCTCTCTCACCCCTGGTTTCTCTCTCGTCCCCCGGTCTCTCTCGCTCCCGGTCTCTCTCACCCCTGGTCTCTCTTTCGGCCCCGTTCTCTCTCTCACCCCCGCTCTTTCTCTCACCCCCGGTCTCTCTCTCGCCCCTGGTCTCTCTCTCACCCCCGGTCTCTCTCGCCCTCGGTCTCACTCTCGCCCCTGGTCTCTCTCACCCCCGGTCTCTCTCGCCCCCGGTCTCTCTCACCCTCGGTCTCTCTCACCCCTGGTCTCTCTCACCCCCTGTCTCTCTCGCCCCCGGTCTCTCTCGCCCCCGGTCTCTCTCACCTCCGGTCTCTCTCACCCCCGGTCTCTCTCGTCCCCCGGTCTCTCTCTCGCCCCCGGTATCTCTCTCACCCCCCGTCTCTCTCTCTCACCTCCGGTCTCTCGTCACCCCCGGTCTCTCTCGCCCCCCGTCTCTCTCACCGCTGGCCTCTCTCACCCCTGGTTTCTCTCTCGCCCCCCGGTCTCTCTCTCGCTCCCGGTCTCTCTCACCCCCGGTCTCTCTTTCGCCCCCGGTCTCTCTCTCACCCCCGGTCTCTCTTTCGCCCCCGGTCTCTCTCTCGCCCCCGGTCTCTCTCTCACCCCCGGTCCCTCTCACCCCAAGTCTCTCTCTCGCTCCCGGTCTCTCTCACCCCCGGTCTCTCTCACCGCTGGCCTCTCTCACCCCTGGTTTCTCTCTCGTCCCCCGGTCTCTATCTCGCTCCCGGTCTCTCTCACCCCGGTCTCTCTTTCGGCCCCGTTCTCTCTCTCACCCCCGCTCTTTCTCTCACCCCCGGTCTCTCTCTCGCCCCTGGTCTCTCTCTCACCCCCGGTCTCTCTCGCCCCCGGTCTCACTCTCGCCCCTGGTCTGTCTCACCCCCGGTCTCTCTCGCCCCCGGTCTCTCTCACCCCTGGTTTCTCTCTCGCCCCCGGTCTCTCTCTCGCCCCCGGTCTCTCTCGCCCCCGGTCTCTCTCACCCCTGGTTTCTCTCTCGCCCCCGGTCTCTCTCTCACCCCCGGTCTCTCTCTCGCTCCCGGTCTCTCTCACCCCCGGTCTCTCTCACCCCTGGTCTCTCTCACCCCTGGTTTCTCTCTCGTTCCCCGGTCTCTCTCTCGCCCCCGGTCTCTCTCACCTCCGGTATCTCTCTCACCCCCGGTCTCTCTCGCCCCCGGTCTCTCTCACCCCTGGTCTCTCTTGCTCCCGATCTCTCACACCCCTGGTCTCTCTCACCCCTGGTTTCTCTCTCGTCCCCCGGTCTCTCTCTTGCCCCCGGTCTCTCTCATCTCCGGTATCTCTCTCACCCCCGGTCTCTCTCGCCCCCGGTCTCTCTCACCCCCGGATTCTCTCTCGCCCCCGGTCTCTCTCACCCCCGGTCTCTCTCGCCCCCGGTCTCTCTCACCTCCGGATTCTCTCTCACCCCTGGTCTCTCTCTCGCCCCCAGTCTCTCTCACCCCCGGTCTCTCTCACCCATGGTTTCTCTCTCTCTCCCCGACTCTCCCTCTTGCCGCCCCCGGTCTCTCTCCCGCCCCCGGTCTCTCTCTCGCCCCGGTGTCTCTCACCCCCGGTCTCTCTCACCCCTGGTTTCTCTCTCGCCCCCAGTCTCTCTCACCCCCGGTCTCTCTCACCCATGGTTTCTCTCTCTCTCCCCCACTCTCCCTCTTGCCGCCCCCGGTCTCTCTCCCGCCCCCGGTCTCTCTCTCGCCCCGGTGTCTCTCACCCCCGGTCTCTCTCACCCCTGGTTTCTCTCTCGCCCCCAGTCTCTCTCACCCCCGGTCTCTCTCACCCATGGTTTCTCTCTCTCTCCCCCACTCTCCCTCTTGCCGCCCCCGGTCTCTCTCACCCCCGGTCTCTCTCTCACCCCCTGTCTCTCTCACCCCTGGTCGCTCTCGTGCCCCGTCTCTCTCACCCCCGGTCTCTCTCACCCCTGGTCTCTCTCACCCCTGGTTTCTCTCTCGCCCCCGGTCTCTCTCGCCGCCCCCGGTCTCTCTCTCACCCCCGGTCTCTCTCTCGCCCCCGGTCTCTCTCACCCCTGGTTTCTCTCTCGCCCCCGGTCTCTCTCGCCGCCCCCGGTCTCTCTCTCACCCCCGGTCTCTCTCACCCCCAGTCTCTCTCACCCCCGTTCTCTCTCACCCCCGGTCTCTCTCACCTCTGGTCTCTCTCTTGCCTCCGGTCTCTCTCATCTCCGGTCTGTCTTACCCCTGGTTTCTCTCGTTGTCCCCGGTCTGTCTCACCCGCCGGTCTCTCTCCTCACCCCCGGTCTCTCTCTCACCACCGGTCTCTCGACCCCCTGTCTCTCTCGCCACCCCCCGGTCTCTCTCTCGGCCTCAGTCTCTCTCAGAAACCAGTCTCTCTCGTCCCCCCCACCCCTGGTCTCTCTTCCCCCAGTCTCTCTCTTGCCCTCGGTCTCTATCTCGCCCTCGTCTCTCTCGCCCACCATCTCTCTTGTCGCCCCCAGTCTCTCGTCACCCCTGGTGTCTGGCACCCAGTCTCTCTTGACCCCGGTCTGTCTCATTTCTCCCTGTCTCTCTCGCACCCGGCCTCTCTCGCTCCCTGGACTCTCTCTCACCCCCAGTAACTCTTGCCCCCCGGTGTCTGTTGACCCCACTTTCTCTCGCCCCAAATCTCTCTCATCGCCCCGGTGTCTCTTGTCTCCCCCTGTCTCTCGCCCCCGGTCTCTCTCTCTGGCCCACGGTCTCTCTGACCTCCGATTTCTCTTGCCCCCGGTCGTTCTCATTGCTCACTGTCTCTCTCGCATCCATCCTCTCTCGCCCCCTGCCTCGCTTTATCCCCTGTCTCTCTCTCTTGCCCCCGTTCTCTCTAGCCCCCCCACTCTCTCTCGCAAACCCGTCTCTCGCTCCCCAATCTCTCTCTCGCCCCTGGTCTTTTGCACCGCCCCAGTCTCTCTCACCCCCGGTCTCTCTCGTTGACCCCCTCTCTCTCGCCCCAGGACTCTCTCTCGTCCCCGGTTCCTCTCACCCTCGGTCCCTCTCGCCCACAGTCTCTGTTGTCGCCCCCGGTCTCTCATCACCCCTCGTGTCTCGCGCCCGGTCTCTCGCCCACAGTCTCTCTCGCCCCCGGTCTGTCTCGTTGCTCCCTGCCTCTCTCGCACCCGGCCTCTCTCGCTCCTGGTCTCTCTCTCGCCCCCCAGTCACTCTCGCCCCCGGTCTCTCTCGACCCTACTATCTCTTGCCCCCAATTTCTCTCGTCGCACCAGGTATCTCTTGTCTCCCTCTGTCTCTCGCCCCCGGTCTCTCTCACCCCAGGTCTCTTTTGTGTCCTGGTGTCTCTCTCTCTCTCACCCCCCGGTCTATGTCGCCCCCGGTCTCTGTCGCCCCCGGTCTCTCTCGCCCCCGGTCTCTCTTCACCCCCGATCTCCCTCTCGTCAACCCCTCCCTCTCACCCCCAGTTTCTTTCTCGCCCCAGGTCTCACTCTCTCGTCCCCTGTCTCTGTCGCCCCCGGGCTCTCTTTCACCCCTGGTCTCTCTCACCCCCAGTCTCTCTCGCCACCGGTTTCTCTCATTGTCCCCGGTGTCTCATCACCCCTGGGTCTCTCTCCACCCCAATCTCTCTCGCCCCCCCCCACCCCCGTCTATTTTGTCCCTGGTCTCTCTTGTTGCCCCCAGTCTCTCGTCACCCCCAGTGTCTTGCCCCTGGTTTCTCGCTCACAGTCTCTCTTGTCCCCAGTCTGTCTTGTCGCTCACTGTCTCTCTCACATCCAGCCGGTCTCGCTCCCCGGCCTCTCTCGTTCACAGTCTCTCTCTCGCCCCCGGTCACTCTCACCCCCAGTCTCTCTCAACCCCACTTTCTCTTGCCCCCAGTCTCTCTCGTTGCCCCCGGTCTCTCTCGTCACCCCCGGTCTCTCTCGTCTCCCCCTGTCTCTCGCCCCCAGTCTCTCTCACCCCAGGTCTCATTGCGCCCCAGTCTCTATTGCCCCACCTGTCTCTCTAACTCCCCACCCCTGTCTCTCTCTCTCGCCCCCGGTTTCTCTCGTCACCCCCTCTATCTCTCACCCCCATTCTCTTTCTCGCCCCCAGTTTCTCTCGCCCCTGGTCTCTCTCCCCCCCTGTCTTTCTCGCCCCTGGACTTTCTCGGCCACAGCCTCTTTCACTCTCGGCCTGTCTTGTTGCCCCTCGTCCTTCTAGCCCCCCGCTCTCTCGCAAACCACTCTCACCCCCTGGGCTTTCTTCATCCCCGATCTCTCTCTCTCGCCTCCAGTCTCTCTCGCCACCCGTCTCTTACGTCGTCCCCGGTCTCTCGTCACCCCTGGGTCTCTCACCCCCGGTCTCTCGCTCACCCCCGGTCTCACTCGCCCCATTATCACTCCTGGTTTCGCGTTGCCCCCGGTCTCTTGCCCACGGTCTCTCTCGCCCCCGGTCTCTCTCGTCACTCCCTCTCTCTCGCTTCCAGCATCTCTCTCGTCCCCGGTCTCTCTCACACCCAGTCTCTCTCGTTCCCGGTCTCTCTTGGCGCCCCCGGTTTCTCGTTGCCCCCGGTCTCTCGGCACACCCGGTCTCTCATCTGCGGTCTCTCTCGACCCGGTCTTTCTCGCACCCGGTCTCTCTCCTCGCCCCCGGTCTCTCCCTCGCCCCCATCTGTATTGCCCCCGTCTCTCTTTCACCACGGTCTCTCTCTCACCCCCGGTCTCTTTTGCCCCATGGTTCCTCTCATCACCCTGGTCTCTCTTCGCCCCCGGTCTCTCACTCATACCCAGTCTCTCTCACCCCTGGTCTCTCTTGTCACCCTGAACTCTCGCCCCCAGTCTCTCTTGTCGCCCCCGGTCTCTTGTCACTCCCGGTGTCTCACCCCTGGTCTCTCTCGCACCTGGCCTCTCCTGCTCCCAATTTGTCTCATCGCCTCCAGTCTCTCTTGTCAACCCCTCTCTCTAGCCCCCGGTCTCTCTTGTCGCCCCCGGTCTCTTGTCACCCCCGGTGTCTCGCCCCCGGTCTCTTGTCACCCCCGGTGTCTCGCCCCCAGTCTCTCTCGCCTCCAGTCTCCCTCACCCTCCAGGTCTCTCTCGTCATACCCAGCCACTCTCGTCACCCCCAGTTCGTTCGTCCTCGGTCTCTCTCATTGCGGCTGGACTCTTGTCACTCCCTCTCTCTCTCTCTCTCGCCCCAGTCTTTCTCGTCACCGCCGGTCTTTCCCATCGCCCCCGTTCTCTCTCGTCGCTCCCGGTCTCTCTCGCCCCCGGTCTCTCTCACCCCGGTCTCTTACGTCACCCCCGGTCTCTCTCTTGGCTCTCGTCTCTCTCGTCCCTCCTGTAGGTACCTCTCATTGCCCACGATCTCTCGTCACCCCTGGTCTCTCTTATCTCTCCCGGTCTCTCTCGTCGCCAGCGGTCTCTAGTGCCCCCGGTCTCTCTCAACCCCCCCAGTCTCTCATCGCCCCCGGTGCCTCATCACCCCTGGTCTCTCAACACCCCTGGTCTCTCGTCACTCCTGGTCTCTCTCACCCCCGGTTTCTCTCGCCCCCGGTCTCTCTTGTCTCCCCCGGTCTGTCGTCACCCCCGGTCTCTCATCCCGGTCTCTCTCGATCCGGTCTTTATCACCACCAGTCTCTCTCACCACTCCCAGTTTTGCTTTCACCTCCCACTCTCTCTCATGGCCCATGGTCTCTTTCGCCCCCTGGTCTCTCTCGCCCCCAGTCTCCCTCTCATCACGGTCTCCCTCTTGCTCCCGGTCTGTCTTGTTGCCAACAGTCTCTCTTGACAATCTTTCTCTCTCTTGTCAATCTCTCTCTCTCGACACCCCGGTCTCTCTTGTCCCCGGTCTTTCTCATCGCCCAGGTGCCTCGCGTCACCAGTCTCTCTCCCCCAACGGTCTCTTGTCGGCCCCAGTCTCTCGGCACTCCTGGTCACTCTCACCCCCGATGTCTCTCGTCACCCCCTTTCTCTTGCCACCCCGGTCTCTTTTGTCCCCGGTCTCTCTCACCGCCCCCTTTCTCTCTTCGCTCCCCAGTCTCTCACTCGCCCCCGGTCTCTCTCGACCCCGGTCTTTCTCATCACCGGTCTCTCTCCCCCACCGGTCTCTTGTCCGCCCTGGTCTCTCGGCACGCCTGGTCTCTCTCACCCCGGGTCTCTCTCACCCACGATGTCTCTCGTCACCCCGATCTCTCTCACCCCCGGTCTCTCTCACCCCTGGTGTCTCTTGCCACCCCGGTCTCTCTCACCCCTAGTCTCTCTCACCCCCAGTCTCTCTCACCCCTAGTCTCTCTCACCCCCAGTGTCTCTCACCCCCAGTCTCTCTCACCCCCAGTCTCTCTCACCCCCAGTCTCTCTTGCCCCGGTCTCTCTCGCCCCAGTCTCTCTCGCCCCCAGTCTCTCTCTTTGCCCCCCCCCGTCTCTCTCATCCCCGGGCTGACTCGCCCCAGGTCTCTCAACCCCCACCCCGGTCTCTCTCTCCCACGGTCTCTCTCTCAACACTGGTCTGTCTCGTCGCCCCGGTCTCTTATGTCGCCCCCTGTCTCTCGTCACCCCCGGTGTCACACTCCCCATCCCCGTCTCTCTTGCCCACAGTCTCTCTCGCCCCCCGGTCTGTCTCATCGCTCCCTGTCTCTTTCGCACCTGGCCTCTCTCACTTCCCGGCCTCTCTTGCTCCCAGTCTCTCTTTCGCCCCGGTCTTTCTAGCCCCCTGGTCTCTCTCGCAAACCCGTTTCTCTCGCTCCCCGGTCTCTCTCACTCCCCGGTCTCTCTCTTGTCCCCGGTCTCTCTCGCCGCCCCAAGTCTCTCTCTCCCCCAGACTCTCTCTCGTCCCCAGTGTCTCTCTCCCCCGGTCTTTCTCTCCCCCGGTCTCTCTCACCCGCGGTCTGTTTTATCGACCTCCCGGTCTCTCTCTTGCCCCTGGTCTGTCTTGTCAATCCCGCACTCTTGCCCCCGGTCTCTCTCACCCCCAGTCTCTCTCGCCCCCGGTCTCTCTCTCGCCCCCCCCACTCTCTCTTGCTCACGCCTCCCGGTCACTGTCGCACCAGGTCTCTCTCATTGCCCCGGTCTCTCTCTCAGCCCCCCGTCACCCCCTGGTCTCTCTCGCCACCGGCTCTCACCCCCGGTCTCTCTCGTCACCTCATTTCTCTCGCTCCCATTCTCTAGCGCCCTCCCCCACCCCCAGTATCGCTCACCTCCCCGGTCTCTCTCGCCCCCGTCCTCTCTCGCCCCCGATCTCTCATCCCCTTTCTCTCGCCCCCAGTTTCTCTCATCCCTGGTCTCTTTTGCCAACCAGTCTCTCTCGCCCCCCGCCGCTCTCACCCCCCAGTCTCTCTCTCTCACCCCAGTCTTTCTCTCGCCTCCCGTTCTCTCTCGCCCCAGTTCTCTCTCTCGTTGCCCCCGGTCTCTCTCATCCCCTGTCACCCCCCAGTGTCTCTCGTCACGGTCTCTCATCCCCCGGTCTCTCTCATCACCCCATTTCTCTTGCCCCAGTCTCTCTCGCACCCAGTCTCTCGCCCCCCGGTCTCTCCTACCCCACCCACCCCCCCCGGTATCTCTGGACCCCATTGTCTCTCGCCCCCGATCTCTTTCGTCCCCCGGTCTCTCACTCCCCGGTCTCTCTTGCCCCCCGGTCTCTCTCCTCCCTCCCCCCACCATCCCGGTCGCTCTCTCGCCCCCGTTCTCTATCATACTTGGTCTCTATCGCCCCGGTCTCTCTCTCTCTTGCCACAGTCTCTCTCTCGCCCCCGGTTTGTTTCATCGCCCCGGTCTCTCTTGTGAACCCCTCTCTTGCCCCGGTAACTCTCACCCCCAGACTATCTCTTTCATGCCCCCGGTCTCTCTCCCACCCCCCACCCCACTCCCACCGGTCTCACTCTTGCCCCTGGGCTCTCTCGCCGCCAGTCTCTCTTGCTGCCCTGGGACTCTCTCTTTCTCGCCTCTGGTCTCTCTCTTGTCCCCCAGTCTCTCTCTCGCCCCCAGTTTGTCTCATCGTCCCGGTCTCTCTTGTGAAACCCTCTCTCGCCCCAGTCACTCTCACCACCGGACTCTCTCTCTCGTCCCCCAGTCTCTCTCTCGCTCCCTGTCTCTCATCGCCCCCACTCTCTCATTTCCCCCGGTCTCTCTCTTGCCCCCGGTCTGTCTTGTTGCCCCGGTCTCTCCAATGAAACCCTCTCTCTTGTCCTTGGTCTTCTCCCCCACCCCCCACCCCCATCCCGGTCGCTCTCTCACCCCCGGTCTGCATCATCCCTGGTCTTTATCGCCCAGGTCTCTCTCTCTTGCCGCAGTCTCTCTCTCGGCCCCGGTTTGTCTCATCGCCCCGGTCTCTCTTGTGAACTCCTCTCTCGCCCCGGTAACTCTCACCCCTGGACTCTCTCTCTCATGCACCCGGTCTCTCTCTCTCTTTCACCTCCCCTCCCCCCCCCCACCGGTCTCACTCTTGCCCCCTGGTCTCTCTCGCCCACGGTCTCTCTTGCTGCCCTGGCACTCACTCTTTCTCGCCCCTGGTCTCTCTCTCGTCCCCCAGTCTCTCTCTCGCTCCATGTCTCTCATCGCCCCCACTCTCTCATTTACCCCGGTCCTTCTCGCCCCTAATCTTTTTTGTTGCCCCGATCTCTCTCGTTCCCAGTCTCTCTCGTTGCCCCCGGTCTCTCGTTGCCTCCAGTCTCTCTTCAACCCCAATCTCTCTCTCGTACCCGGTCTATCTTGTCACCCCCTCTCTTTCACCCCGGTCTCTCTTGCCCCCGGTGTCTCTCACACCCCGGACTCTCTTGTCACCCCAGGTCGCCACCCACCATCTCTCTCGCCCCCAGTGTCTCTCCCCCCTGGTCTCTCTCATTCCCCCCGGTCTCTCGTTGCCCCCTGTCTCTCTTCAACCCCGGTGTCTCTCATACCCGGTCTCTCTTGTCACCCTCTCTCTTTTACCCCCGGTCTCTCTTGCCCCTGGTGTCTCTCACACCCCAGTCTCTGATCGCCCTCAGTCTCTCATCAACCCGGTCTTTCGTCACACGCAGGCTCTCGCCCCCGGTCTCTCTTGACCCAGTCTATCCCGCCACCCCCGTCTCTCTCACTCCCATTCTCCCTCACCACCCCTGGTGTCTTGCCCCCGATCTCTCTTCACCCCTGGTCTCTCTCAGCCCCGGTCTCTCTTGTCACCCCCGGTCTCTGTCTCGCCCCCCCCCCACTCTCCATCGCCCCCGGTCTCTCTCTCTCTCGCCCCCGGTCTGTCTTGTCACCCTGGTCTCTCTCTCACCCCCAGTCTGTCTCATCGCCCCGATCTCTCTCTCACCCCCAGTCTATCTTATCGCCCCGATCTCTCTCTCACCCCCGGTCTGTCTAATCGCCCCGATCTCACTCTCGCCCCCAGTATGTCTCATTGCCTCGATCTCTCTCTCACTCCCAGGCTGTCTCATCACCCCAATCTCTCTCTCGCTCCCGGTGTCTCATCGCCCGGATCTCTCTCTCACCCCCGATCTGTCTCATCGCCCCGATCTCTCTCTCACCCCAAGTCTGTCTCATCGCCCCGATCTCTCTCTCTAGCCCCCGGTCTGTCTCATCACCCCGGTCTCTCTCTCACCCCCGGTCTGTCTCATCACCCCGATCTCTCTCTCGCCCCCGGTCTGTCTCAGCGCCCCGATCTCTCTCTCGCCCCCGGTCTGTCTCATCGCCCCGATCTCTCTCTCGACCCCAGTCTGTCTCATCGCCCCGATCTCTCTCTCGCCCCCGGTCTGTCTCATCACCCCAATCTGTCTCTCGCCCCTAGTCTGTCTCATCGCCCCGATCTCTCTCTCTAGCCCCAGGTCTGTCTCATCACCCCGATCTCTCTCTAGCCCCCGGTCTGTCTCATCGCACCGATCTCTCTCTCACACCCGGACTGTCTCATCGCCCCGATCTCTCTCTCTAGCCCCCAGTCTGTCTCCTCACCCCGATCTCTCTCTTGCTCCCTGTCTCTCATCGCCCCGATCTCTCTCTCACCCCCGGTCTGTCTCATCGCCCCGATCTCTCCCTCACCCCCCGGTCTGTCTCATCGCCCCGATCTCTCTCTCGCCCCCGGTCTGTCTCATCGCCCCAATCTCTCTCTCACCCCCGGTCTGTCTCAGCGCCCCGATCTCTCTCTAGACCCCGGTCTGTATCATCGCCCCGATCTCTCTCTCTGGCCCCCGGTCTGTCTCATCGCCCCGATCTCTCTCTCGCTCCCTGTCTCTCATCACCCCGATCTCTCTCTCTCACCCCCGGTCTGTCTCATCGCCCCGATCTCTCTCTCGCCCCCAGTCTGTCTCATCGCCCCGATCTCTCTCTCACTCCCAGGCTGTCTCATCACCCCGATCTCGCTCTCGCTCCCTGTCTCTCATCCCCCCGATCTCTATCTCGCCCCCGGGCTGTCTCATCACCCCAATCTCTCTCTCGCTCCCTGTCTCTCATCGCCCCGATCTCTCTCTCACCCCCGGTCTGTCTCAACGCCCCGATCTCTCTCTCTCGCCCCGGGTCTGTCTCATCACCCCGATCTCTCTCTCGCCTCCGGTCTGTCTCATCGCTCCGATCTCTCTCTCATTCCCGGTCTGTCTCATCGCCCCGATCTCTCTCTCACTCCCAGGCTGTCTCATCACCCCGATCTCGCTCTCGCTCCCTGTCTCTCATCCCCCCGATCTCTATCTCGCCCCCGGACTGTCTCATCACCCCGATCTCTCTCTCGCTCCCTGTCTCTCATCGCCCCGAGCTCTCTCTCGCCCCCGGGCTGTCTCATCACCCCAATCACTCTCTCGCTCCCTGTCTCTCATCGCCCCGATCTCTCTCTCACCCCCGGTCTGTCTCAACGCCCCGATCTCTCTCTCGCCCCGGGTCTGTCTCATCACCCCGATCTCTCTCTCGCCTCCGGTCTGTCTCATCGCTCCGATCTCTCTCTCATTCCCGGTCTGTCTCATCAACCCGGTCTCTCTCTCTCACCCCAGGTCTGTCTCATCACCTCGGTCTCTCTCTCTCACACCCCTGGTCTGTCTCATCGCCCCGGTCTCTCTTGTGAACTTCTCTCTCGCCCCGGTAACTCTCACCCCTGGACTCTCTCTCTCATGCACCCGGTCTCTCTCTCGCTTTCACCTCCCCCCCCCCACTCCGCCCCCCACCGGTCTCACTCTTGCCCCCTGGTCTCTCTTGCCCCCGGTCTCTCTTGCTGCCCTGGCACTCTCTCTTTCTCGCCCGTGGTCTCTCTCTCGTCCCCCAGTCTCTCTCTCGCTCCATGTCTCTCATCGCCCCCACTCTCTCATTTACCCCGGTCCTTCTCGCCCCTGATCTTTTTTGTTGCCCCGATCTCTCTCGTTCCCAGTCTCTCTCGTTGCCCCGGGTCTCTCGTTGCCCCCAGTCTCTCTTCAACCCCAATCTCTCTCGTACCCGGTCTATCTTGTCACCCCCTCTCTTTCACCCCGGTCTCTCTTGCCCCCGGTGTCTCTCACACCCCGGTCACTCTTGTCACCCCAGGTCGCCACCCACCATCTCTCTCGCCCCCAGTGTCTCTCGACCCTGGTCTCTCTCATTCCCCCCGGTCACTGGTTGCCCCCTGTCTCTCTTCAACCCCGGTGTCTCTCATACCCGGTCTCTCTTGTCACCCTCTCTCTTTTACCCCCGGTCTCTCTTGCCCCTGGTGTCTCTCACACACCAGTCTCTGATCGCCCTCAGTCTCTCATCAACCCGGTCTTTCGTCACATGCAGGCTCTCGCCCCGGTCTCTCTTGACCCAGTCTTTCCCGCCACCCCCGTCTCTCTCACTCCCATTCGCCCTCACCATCCCTGGTGTCTTGCCCCCGATCTCTCTTCACCCCTGGTCTCTCTCAGCCCCGGTCTCTCTTGTCACCCCCGGTCTCTGTCTCGCCCCCCCCCCACTCTCCATCGCCCCCGGTCTCTCTCTCTCTCGCCCCCGGTCTGTCTTGTCACCCTGGTCCCTCTCTCACCCCCAGTCTGTCTCATCGCCCCGATCTCTCTCTCACCCCCGGTCTGTCTTATCGCCCCGATCTCTCTCTCGCCCCCAGTCTGTCTCATCGCCCCGATCTCTCTCTCACTCCCAGGCTGTCTCATCACCCCGATCTCTCTCTCGCTCCCTGTCTCTCATCGCCCCGATCTCTCTCTCGCCCCCCGGCTGTCTCATCAACCCAATCTCTCTCTCGCTCCCTGTCTCTCATCGCCCCGATCTCTCTCTCACCCCTGGTCTGTCTCATCGCCCCGATCTCTCTCTCACCCCCAGTCTGTCTCATCGCCCCGATCTCTCTCTCACACCCAGTCTGTCTTATCGCCACGATCTCTCTCTCGCCCCCGGTCTGTCTCATCGCCCCAATCTCTCTCTCACCCCCGGTCTGTCTCAGCGCCCCGATCTCTCTCTAGACCCCGGTCTGTATCATCGCCCCGATCTCTCTCTCTGGCCCCCGGTCTGTCTCATCGCCCCGATCTCTCTCTCACTCCCTGTCTCTCATCACCCCGATCTCTCTCTCTCACCCCCGGTCTGTCTCATCGCCCCGATCTCTCTCTCGCCCCCAGTCTGTCTCATCGCCCCGAACTCTCTCTCACTCCCAGGCTGTCTCATCACCCCGATCTCGCTCTCGCTCCCTGTCTCTCATCCCCCCGATCTCTATCTCGCCCCCGGACTGTCTCATCACCCCGATCTCTCTCTCGCTCCCTGTCTCTCATCGCCCCGAGCTCTCTCTCGCCCCCGGGCTGTCTCATCACCCCAATCTCTCTCTCGCACCCTGTCTCTCATCGCCCCGATCTCTCTCTCACCCCCGGTCTGTCTCATCACCCCGGTCTCTCTCTCTCACCCCCGGTCTATCTCATCGCCCCGGTCTCTTTCTCTCACCCCTGGTCTGTCTCATCGCCCCAATCTCTCTCTCGCTCCCGGTCTCACATCGCCCCGATTTCTCTCTCACCCCCGATCTGTCTCATCGCCCTGATCTCTCTCTCACCCCCAGTCTGTCTCATCGCCCCGATCTCTCTCTCTAGCCCCCGGTCTGTCTCATCACCCCGGTCTCTCTCTCACTCCCAGGCTGTCTCATCACCCCGATCTCGCTCTCGCTCCCTGTCGCTCATCGCCCCGATCTCTGTCTCGCCCCCGGACTGTCTCATCACCCCGATCTCTCTTTCGCTCGCTGTCTCTCATCGCCTCGATCTCTCTCTCGCCCCCGAGCTATCTCATCACTCCGATCTCTCTCTCGCTCCCTGTCTCTCATCGCCCCGATCTCTCTCTCACCCCCGGTCTGTCTCATCACCCCGGTCTCTCCCTCTCACCCCCGGTCTGTCTCATCGCCCCGGTCTCTCTCTCTCACCCCCGGTCTGTCTCATCGCCCTAATCTCTCTCTCGCTCCCGGTCTCACATCGCCCCAATCTCTCTCTCACCCCCGATCGTCTCATCGCCCTGATCTCTCTCTCACCCCCAGTCTGTCTCATTGCCCCGATCTCTCTCTCTAGCCCCCGGTCTGTCTCATCACCCCGGTCTCTCTCTCACCCCAGGTCTGTCTCATCACCCCGATCTCTCTCTCACCCCCGGCCTGTCTCATCGCCCCGATCTCTCTCTCGCCCCCGGTCTGTCTCATCGCCCCGATCTCTCTCTCGACCCCAGTCTGTCTCATCGCCCCGATCTCTCTCTCGCCCCCGGTCTGTCTCATCACCCCAATCTGTCTCTCGCCCCTAGTCTGTCTCAACGCCCCGATCTCTCGCTCTAGCCCCAGGTCTGTCTCATCACCCCGATCTCTCTCTAGCCCCCGGTCTGTCTCATCGCCCCGATCTCTCTCTCACCCCCGGTCGGTCTCATCGCCCCGATCTCTCTCTCACCCCCGGTCTGTCTCATCGCCCCGATCTCTCTCTCACCCCCCGGTCTGTCTCATCGCCCCGATCTCTCTCTCACCCCGGGTCTGTCTCAACGCCCCGATCTCTCTCTCGCCCCGGGTCTGTCTTATCACCCCGATCTCTCTCTCGCCCCCGGTCTGTCTCATCGCACGGATCTCTCTCTCACTCCCAGTCTGTCTCATCACCCCGGTCTCTCTCTCTCACCTCAAGTCTGTCTCATCACCTCGGTCTCTCTCTCTCTCACCCCTGGTCTGTCTCATCACCCCGATCTCTCTCTCGTCCCCGGTCTGTCTCATCGCCCCGATCTCTCTCTCGCCCCCGGTCTGTCTCATCGCCCCAATCTCTCTCTCTCACTCCCGGTCTTTCTCATCGCCCCAATCTCTCTCTCTTGACCCCGGTCTGTCTCATCACCCCGATCTCTATCTCACCCCCCGGTCTGTCTCATCACCCCGATCTCTCTCTCACCCCCGGTCAGTCTCATCACCCCGGTCTCCCTCTCGCCCCCGGTCTGTCTCATTACCCTGGTCTCTCTCTCGCCCCCGGTCTGTCTCATTGCCCCTGTCTATCTCTAGCCCCCGGTCTGTCTCATCGCCCCGATCTCTCTCTCGTCCCCGGTCTGTCGCATCACCCTGATTTACCTCACCCCCGGTCTTCTCATCGCCCCGATCACTTTCTCACCCCCAGTGTCTCTCATCGCCCCGATCTCTCTCTCGACCCCAGTCTGTCTCATCGCCCCGGTCTCTCTCTCACTCTCTGTCTCTCATCACCCCAATCTCTCTCTCGACCCCAGTCTGTCTCATCGCCCGGATCTCTCTCTCGACCCCGGTCTGTCTCATCGCACCGATCTCTCTCTCTCCCCCCCGGTCAGTCTCATCACACCGGTCACTCTCTCTCGCCCCCGGTCTGTCTCATCGCCCCGATCTCTCTCTCACCCCCGGTCTGTCTCATCACCCCGATCAATCTCTCTCACACCTGGTCTGTCTCAACACCCCGATCTCTCTCTCGCCCCCCGTCTGTCTCATCACCCCGATCTCTCTCTCGCTCCATGTCTCTCATCACCCCGATCTCTCTCTCGCCCCCGGTCTGTCTCATCACCCCGATCCCTCTCGAGCCCCCGGTCTGTCTCATCGCCCCGATCTCTCTTTCACCCCCGGTCTGTCTCATCGCCCTGATCTCTCTCTCGACCCCGGTCTGTCTCATCGCCCCGATCTCTCTCTCGCCCCCGGTCTGTCTCATCGCCCCGATCTCTCTCTCTCCCCCGGTCTGTCTCATCACCCCGGTCTCTCTCTTTCACCCCCGGTCTGTCTCATCACCCCGATCTCTCTCTCGCCCCCGGTCTGTCTCATCGCCCCGATCTCTCTCTCTAGCCCCCTGTCTGTCTCATCACCCCAATCTCTCTCTCACCCCCGGTCTGTCTCATCACCCCGATCTCTCTCTTACCCCCTGGTCTGTCTCATCACCCCGATCTCTCTCTCACCTCCGGTCTCTCTCATCACCCTGGTCTCTCTCTCGCCCCCACTCTCTCTCGCCCCCGATCTCTCTTTCACCCCCGATCTGTCTCATCACCCCGATCTCTCTCTCGTCCCCGGTCTGTCTCATCGCCCCGATCTCTCTCTCGCCCCCGGTCTGTCTCATTGCCCCGATCTCTCTCTCTCTCTCACCCCCGGTCTGTCTCATCGCCCCAATCTCTCTCTCTCGACCCTGGTCTGTCTCATCACCCCGATCTCTATCTCACCCCCCGGACAGTCTCATCACCCCGGTCTCTCTCTCGCCCCTGGTCTGTCTGATTGCCCCTGTCTATCTCTAGCCCCCGGTCTGTCTCATCGCCCCGATCTCTCTCTCGTCCCCGGTCTGTCTCATCACCCTGATCTCTCCCTCACCCCCTGTCTGTCTCATCGCCCCGATCTCTCTCTCACCCCCAGTGTCTCTCATCGCCCCGATCTCTCTCTCACCCCCGGTCTGACTCATCACCCTGATCTCTCTCTCGCCCCTGGTCTGTCTCATCGCCCCGATCTCTCTCTCACTCCCGGTCTATCTCATCACCCCGGTCTCTCTCTCTCACCCCAGGTCTGTCTCATCACCTCGGTCTCTGTCTCTCTCACCCCCGGTCTGTTTCATCACCCCGGTCTCTCTCTCGCTCCCTGTCTGTCATCGCCCCGATCTCTCTCTCACTCCCGGTCTGTCTCATCGCCCCGATCTCTGTCTCATCCGCGGTGTGTCTCATCATCCCAATCTCTCTCTCTCAGCCTCGGTCTCTCTTGTCTCCCCCGGTCTCTCTCTCGCCACACCCCCCCGCCCCCCACTCTCCATCGCCCCCGGTCTCTCTCTCTCGCTCCCGGTCTGTCTTGTCACCCTGGTCTCTCTCGTCAACCCCTCTCTCTCACCCCCGGTCTTCCTCGCCCTCAGTCTCTCTCTCACCCCACATTGTCTCTCACCCCGGGTCTTTATCACCCCGGTCTCTCTCACTGCCCCCGGTCTCTATTTCTTGTCATGGTCTCACTCTCACCCCCTGGTCTGTCTCATCACCCTGGTCTATCCCCGCCAGCCCCCACCCCGGTCTATCTCATCACCCCGGTCTCTCTCTCTTGCCCCCGGTCTGTCTCATCACCCTGGTCTCTCCCCCCCAACCCAGTCTCTCTCACACCCGATCTCTCTCACGCCCCCGGTCTGTCTCATCGCTCCAGTCTCTCTCGCCCACGATCTCTCTCTCACCCCCGGTCTGTCTCATCACCCCGATCTCAATCTCAGCCCCGGTCTCTCTCATCGCCCCGATCTCTCTCTCACCCCCAGTCTGTCTCATCACCCCGATCTCTCTCTCACCCCCGGTCTGTCTCATTGCCCCGATCTCTCTCTCTCACCCCCGGTCTGTCTCATCGCACCGGTCTGTCTCTCTAGCACCCGGTCTGTCTCATCGCCCCGATCTCTTTCTCACCCCTGGTCTGTCTCATCACCCCGGTCTCTCTCTCTAGCCCCCGGTCTGTCTCATCGCCCCGATCTCTCTCTCACCCCCAGTCTGTCTCATCACCCCGATCTCTCTCTAGCGCCCTGTCTGTCTCATCACCCCAATCTCAATCTCAGCCCCGGTCTGTCTCATCGCCCCGATCTCCCCCACACCCCCAGTCTGTCTCATCACCCCGATCTCTCTCTCACCCCCGGTCTGTCTCATCGCCCCGATCTCTCTCTCTCACCCCCGGTCTGTCTCATCGCACCGGTCTCTCTCTCTAGACCCCGGTCTGTCTCATCGCCCCGATCTCTTTCTCACCCCTGGTCTGTCTCATCACCCCGGTCTCTCTCTCTAGCCCCCGGTCTGTCTCATCGCCGCGATCACTCTCTCACCCCCGGTCTGTCTCATCACCCCGATCTCTCTCTAGTGCCCTGTCTGTCTCATCACCCCAATCTCAATCTCAGCCCCGGTCTGTCTCATCGCCCCGATCTCTCTCTCACCCCCAGTCTGTCTCATCACCCCGATCTCTCTCTCACCCCCGGTCTGTCTCATCGCCCGGATCTCTCTCTCTCACCCCCGGTCTGTCTCATCGCACCGGTCTCTCTCTCTAGCCCCCGGTCTGTCTCATCGCCCCGATCTCTTTCTCACCCCTGGTCTGTCTCATCACCCCGGTCTGTCTCTCTAGCCCCCGGTCTGTCTCATCGCCCCGATCTCTCTCTCACCCCCGGTCTGTCTCATCGCCCCCGGTCTCTCTCTCTCGCCCCCGGTCTGTCTTGTCACCCTGGTCTCTCTCGTCAACCCCTCTCTCTCACCCCCGGTCTTCCTCGCCCTCAGTCTCTCTCTCACCCCACATTGTCTCTCACCCCGGGTGTTTATCACCCCGGTCTCTCTCACTGCCCCCGGTCTCTATCTCTTGTCATGGTCTCACTCTCACCCCCTGGTCAGTCTCATCACCCTGGTCTATCCCCGCCAGCCCCCACCCCGGTCTATCTCATCACCCCGGTCTCTCTCTCTTGCCCCCGGTCTGTCTCATCACCCTGGTCTCTCCCCCCCAACCCAGTCTCTCTGACACCCGATCTCTCTCACGCCCCCGGTCTGTCTCATCGCTCCAGTCTCTCTCGCCCACGATCTCTCTCTCACACCCGGTCTGTCTCATCACCCCGATCTCAATCTCAGCCCCGGTCTGTCTCATCGCCCCGATCTCTCTCTCACCCCCAGTCTGTCTCATCACCCCGATCTCTCTCTCACCCCCGGTCTGTCTCATCGCCCCGATCTCTCTCTCTCACCCCCGGTCTGTCTCATCGCACCGGTCTCTCTCTCTAGCCCCCGGTCTGTCTCATCGCCCCGATCTCTTTCTCACCCCTGTTCTGTCTCATCACCCCGGTCTCTCTCTCTAGCCCCCGGTCTGTCTCATCGCCCCAATCTCTCTCTCACCCCCGGTCTGTCTCATCACCCCGATCTCTCTCTAGCGCCCTGTCTGTCTCATCACCCCGATCTCTCTCTAGCGCCCTGTCTGTCTCATCACCCCAATCTCTCTCTCGCCCCCGGTCAGTCTCATCGCCCCAATCTCTCTCTCACCCCCGGTCTGTCTCATCACCCCGATCTCTCTCTAGCCCCCTGTCTGTCTCATCACCCCAATCTCTCTCTCGCCCCCGGTGTGTCTCATCACCCCGGTCTCTCTCTCAAGCCCCCGGTCTGTCTCATCGCCCCGATCTCTCTCTCACCCCCGGTCTGTCTCATCACCCCGATCTCTCTCTAGCGCCCTGTCTGTCTCATCACCCCAATCTCTCTCGCGCCCCCGGTCTGTCTCATCACCCCGATCTCTCTCTCGTCCCCGGTCTGTCTCATCGACCCGATCTCTCTCTCGCCCACGGTCTGTCTCATCGCCCCAATCTCTCTCTCTCAACCCCGGTCTGTCTCATCACCCCGATCTCTCTCTCGCCCCCGGTCTGTCTCATCGCCCCAATCTCTCTCTCTCAACCCCGGTCTGTCTCATCACCCCGGTCTCTCTCTCGCCCCTGGTCTGTCTCATCACCCCGGTCTCTCTCTCGCCCCCGGTTTGTCTCATTGCCCCTGTCTATCTCTCGCCCCCGGTCTGTCTCATCGCCCCGATCTCTCTCTCGTCCGCGGTCTGTCTCATCACCCTGATCTACGCCCTCACCCCCGGTCTGTCTCATCGCCCCGATCTCTCTCTCACCCCCGGTCTTCTCATCGCCCCGATCACTCTCTCACCCCCAGTGTCTCTCATCGCCCCGATCTCTCTCTCGACCCCAGTCTGTCTCATCGCCCCGATCTCTCTCTCGACCCCAGTCTGTCTCATCGCCCCGGTCTCTCTCTCGCTCTCTGTCTCTCATCACCCCAATCTCTCTCTCGACCCCAGTCTGTCTCATCGCCCCGATCTCTCTCTCTCCCCCCCGGTCAGTCTCATCACCCCGGTCTCTCTCTCTCGCCCCCGGTCTGTCTCATCGCCCCGATCTCTCTCTCACCCCCGGTCTGTCTCATCACCCCGATCGATCTCTCTCACACCCGGTCTGTCTCAACAACCCGATCTCTCTCTCGCCCCCCGTCTGTCTCATCACCGCGATCTCTCTCTCGCTCCATGTCTCTCATCACCCCGATCTCTCTCTCGCCCCCGGTCTGTCTCATCGCTCCGATCTCTCTCTCTAGCGCCCGGTCTGTCTCATCACCCCAATCTCTCTCTCACCCCCGGTCTGTGTCATCACCCCGATCCCTCTCGAGCCCCCGGTCTGTCTCATCGCCCCGATCTCTCTCTCTTCCCCGGTCTGTCTCATCACCCCGGCCTCTCTCTCTCTCACCCCCGGTCTGTCTCATCGCCCCGATCTCTGTCTCGCTCCCGGTCTGTCTCATCAACCCAATCTCTCTCTCACCCCCGGTCTGTCTCATCGCACCTATCTCTCTCTCACCCCCGGTCTGTCTCATCACCCCGATCTCTCTCTAGCCCCCTGTCTGTCTCATCACACCAATCTCTCTCTCACCCCCGGTCTGTCTCATCACCCCGATGTCTCTCTCACCCCCTGGTCTGTCTCATCACCCCGATCTCTCTTTCACCTCCGGTCTCTCTCATCACCCTGGTCTCTCTCTCGCCCCCAGTCTCTCTCGCTCCCGATCTCTCTCTCACCCCCGGTCTGTCTCATCACCCCGATCTCTCTCTCGTCCCCGGTCTGTCTCATCGCCCCGATCTCTCTCTCGCCCCTGGTCTGTCTCATCGCACCGATCTCTCTCTCTCACCCCCGGTCTGTCTCATCGCCCCAATCTCTCTCTCTCGACCCCGGTCTGTCTCATCACCCCGATCACTCTCTCACCCCCAGTGTCTCTCACCCCGGGTCTTTATCACCCCGGTCTCTCTCACTGCCCCCGGTCTCTATCTCTTGTCATGGTCTCTCTCTCACCCCCTGGTCTGTCTCATCACCCTGGTCTCTCCCCCCCAACCCAGTCTCTCTCACCCCCGATCTCTCTCACGCCCCCGGTCTGTCTCATCGCTCCAGTCTCTCTCGCCCACGATCTCTCTCTCACCACCGGTCTGTCTCATGACCCCGATCTCAATCTCACCCCCGGTCTGTCTCATCGCCCCGATCTCTGTCGCACCCCTGGTCTGTCTCATCGCCCCGGTCTCTATCTCGCTCTCTGTCTCTCATCACCCCAATCACTCTCTCGACCCCAGTCTGTCTCATCGTCCGGATCTCTCTCTCTCCCCCCCGGTCAGTCTCATCACCCCGATCTCTCTCTCGCCCCCCGTCTGTCTCATCACCCCGATCTCTCTCTCGCTCCATGTCTCTCATCACCCCGATCTCTCTCTCGCCCCCGGTCTGTCTCATCGCTCCGATCTCTCTCTCTAGCGCCCGGTCTGTCTCATCACCCCAATCTCTCTCTCACCCCCGGTCTGTGTCATCACCCCGATCCCTCTCGAGCCCCCGGTCTGTCTCATCACCCCGATCTCTCTCTCTTCCCCGGTCTGTCTCATCACCCCGGTCTCTCTCTCTCACCCCCGGTCTGTCTCATCACCCCGATCTCTGTCTCGCTCCCGGTCTGTCTCATCACCCCAATCTCTCTCTCACCGCCGGTCTGTCTCATCGCACGTATCTCTCTCTCACCCCCGGTCTGTCTCATCACCCCGATCTCTCTCTAGCCCCCTGTCTGTCTCATCACCCCAATCTCTCTCTCACCCCCGGTCTGTCTCATCACCCCGATGTCTCTCTCACCCCCTGGTCTGTCTCATCACCCCGATCTCTCTTTCAACTCCGGTCTCTCTCATCACCCTGGTCTCTCTCTCGCCCCCAGTCTCTCTCGCCCCCGATCTCTCTCTCACCCCCGGTCTGTCTCATCACCCCGATCTCTCTCTCGTCCCCGGTCTGTCTCATCGCCCCGATCTTTCTCTCGCCCCTGGTCTGTCTCATCGCACCGATCTCTCTCTCTCACCCCCGGTCTGTCTCATCGCCCCAATCTCTCTCTCACCCCCGGTCTGTCTCATCACCCCGATGTCACTCTCACCCCCTGGTCTGTCTCATCACCCTGGTCTCTCTCTTGCCCCCGGTCTGTCTCATCAGCCCGGTCTCTCTCTCTCACCCCCGGTCTGTCTCATCGCCCCGATCTCTCTCGCGTCCCCGGTCTGTCTCATCGCCCCGATCTCTCCCTCACCCCCGGTCTGTCTCATCGCTCCGATCTCTCTCTCTAGCGCCCGGTCTGTCTCATCACCCCAATCTCTCTCTCACCCCCGGTCTGTGTCATCACCCCGATCCCTCTCGAGCCCCCGGTCTGTCTCATCGCCCCGATCTCTCTCTCTTCCCCGGTCTGTCTCATCACCCCGGCCTCTCTCTCTCTCACCCCCGGTCTGTCTCATCGCCCCGATCTTTGTCTCGCTCCCGGTCTGTCTCATCACCCCAATCTCTCTCTCACCCCCGGTCTGTCTCATCGCACCTATCTCTCTCTCACCCCCGGTCTGTCTCATCACCCCGATCTCTCTCTAGCCCCCTGTCTGTCTCATCACCCCAATCTCTCTCTCACCCCCGGTCTGTCTCATCACCCCGATGTCTCTCTCACCCCCTGGTCTGTCTCATCACCCCGATCTCTCTTTCACCTCCGGTCTCTCTCATCACCCTGGTCTCTCTCTCGCCCCCAGTCTCTCTCGCTCCCGATCTCTCTCTCTCACCCCCGGTCTGTCTCATCACCCCGATCTCTCTCTCGTCCCCGGTCTGTCTCATCGCCCCGATCTCTCTCTCGCCCCTGGTCTGTCTCATCGCACCGATCTCTCTCTCTCACCCCCGGTCTGTCTCATCGCCCCAATCTCTCTCTCTCGACCCCGGTCTGTCTCATCACCCCGATCACTCTCTCACCCCCAGTGTCTCTCACCCCGGGTCTTTATCACCCCGGTCTCTCTCACTGCCCCCAGTCTCTATCTCTTGTCATGGTCTCTCTCTCACCCCCTGGTCTGTCTCATCACCCTGGTCTCTCCCCCCCAACCCAGTCTCTCTCACCCCCGATCTCTCTCACGCCCCCGGTCTGTCTCATCGCTCCAGTCTCTCTCGCCCACGATCTCTCTCTCACCACCGGTCTGTCTCATCACCCCGATCTCAATCTCACACCCGGTCTGTCTCAACACCCCGATCTCTCTCTCGCCCCCCGTCTGTCTCATCACCCCGATCTCTCTCTCGCTCCATGTCTCTCATCGCTCCGATCTCTCTCTCTAGCGCCCGGTCTGTCTCATCACCCCAATCTCTCTCTCACCCCCGGTCTGTGTCATCACCCCGATCCCTCTCGAGCCCCCGGTCTGTCTCATTGTCCCGATCTCTCTCTCTTCCCCGGTCTGTCTCATCACCCCGGTCTCTCTCTCTCACCCCCGGTCTGTCTCATCGCCCCGATCTCTGTCTCGCTCCCGGTCTGTCTCATCACCCCAATCTCTCTCTCACCCCCGGTCTGTCTCATCGCACCTATCTCTCTCTCACCCCCGGTCTGTCTCATCACCCCGATCTCTCTCTAGCCCCCTGTCTGTCTCATCACCCCAAACTCTCTCTCACCCCCGGTCTGTCTCATCGCCCCAATCTCTCTCTCTCGACCCCGGTCTGTCTCATCACCCCGATCACTCTCCCACCCCCAGTGTCTCTCACCCCGGATCTTTATCACCCCGGTCTCTCTCACTGCCCCCGGTCTCTATCTCTTGTCATGGTCTCTCTCTCACCCCCTGGTCTGTCTCATCACCCTGGTCTCTCCCCTCCAACCCAGTCTCTCTCACCCCCGATCTCTCTCACGCCCCCGGTCTGTCTCATCGCTCCAGTCACTCTCGCCCACGATCTCTCTCTCAACCCCGGTCTGTCTCATCACCCCGATCTCAATCTCACCCCCGGTCTGTCTCATCGCCCCGATCTCTTTCTCACCCCTGGTCTGTCTCATCACCCCGGTCTCTGTCTCTAGCCCCCGGTCTGTCTCATCGCCCCGATCTCTCTCTCACCCCCGGTCTGTCTCATCAGCCCGGTCTCTCTCTCTCACCCCCGGTCTGTCTCATCGCCCCGATCTCTCTCGCGTCCCCGGTCTGTCTCATCGCCCCGATCTCTCCCTCACCCCCGGTCTGTCTCATCGCCCCGATCTCTCTCTCACCCCCGGTCTTCTCATCGCCCCGATCACTCTCTCACCCCCAGTGTCTCTCATCGCCCCGATCTCTCTCTCACCCCCGGTCTGTCTAATCGCCCCGATCTCTCTCTCACCCCCGCTCTGTCTCTTCACCCCGGTCTCTCTCTCTCCCCTCCGGTCTGTCTCATCGCCCCGATCTCTCTCTCACCCCCGGTCTGTGTCATCACCCCGATCTCTCTCTTGCCCCCGGTGTGTCTCATCGCCCCGATCTCTCTCTCACTCCCGGTCTGTCTCATCACCCCGGTCTCTCTCTCTCACCCCAGGTCTGTCTCATCACCTCGGTCTCTCTCTCTCTCACCCCCGGTCTGTTTCATCACCCCGGTCTCTCTCTCGCTCCCTGTCTCTCATCGCCCCGATCTCTTTCTCACTCCCGGTCTGTCTCATCGCCCCGATCTCTCTCTTGACTCCGGTCTGTCTCATCGCCCCGATCTCTGTCTCATCCGCAGTCTGTCTCATCGTCCCAATCTCTCTCTCTCAGCCTCGGTCTCTCTTGTCTCCCCCGGTCTCTCTCTCGCCACACCCCCCCGCCCCCCAATCTCCATCGCCCACGGTCTCTCTCTCTCGCTCCCGGTCTGTCTTGTCACCCTGGTCTCTCTCGTCAACCCCTCTCTCTCACCCCCGGTCTTCCTCGCCCTCAGTCTCTCTCTCACCCCACATTGTCTCTCACCCCGGGTCTTTATCACCCCGGTCTCTCTCACTGCCCTCGGTCTCTATCTCTTGTCATGGTCTCTCTCTCACCCCCGGTCTGTCTCATCGCCCCGATCTCTCTCTCACCCCCAGTCTGTCTCATCGCCCCGATCTCTCTCTCATCCCCGGTCTGTCTCATCGCCCCGATCTCTCTCTCTCACCCCCGGTCTGTCTCATCACCCCGATGTCTCTCTCAGCCCCTGGTCTGTCTCATCACCCTGGTCTCTCTCTCGCCCCCAGTCTCTCTCGCCCCCGATCTCTCTCTCACCCCCGGTCTGTCTCATCACCCCGATCTCTCTCTCACCCCCGGTCTGTCTCATCGCCCCGATCTCTCTCTCACCCCCAGTCTGTCTCATCGCCCCGATCTCTCTCTCATCCCCGGTCTGTCTCATCGCCCCGATCTCTCTCTCTCACCCCCGGTCTGTCTCATCACCCCGATGTCTCTCTCAGCCCCTGGTCTGTCTCATCACCCTGGTCTCTCTCTCGCCCCCAGTCTCTCTCGCCCCCGATCTCTCTCTCACCCCCGGTCTGTCTCATCACCCCGATCTCTCTCTCACCCCCGGTCTGTCTCATCGCCCCAATCTCTCTCTCTCGACCCCGGTCTGTCTCATCACCCCGATCACTCTCTCACCCCCAGTGTCTCTCACCCCGGGTCTTTATCACCCCGGTCTCTCTCACTGCCCCCGGTCTCTATCTCTTGTCATGGTCTCTCTCTCACCCCCGGTCTGTCTCATCACCCTGGTCTCTCCCCCCCAACCCAGTCTCTCTCACCCCCGATCTCTCTCACGCCCCCGGTCTGTCTCATCGCTCCAGTCTCTCTCGCCCACGATCTCTCTCTCGCCCCCGGACTGTCTCATCGCTCCGATCTCTCTCTCTAGCGCCCGGTCTGTCTCATCACCCCAATCTCTCTCTCACCCCCGGTCTGTGTCATCACCCCGATCCCTCTCGAGCCCCCGGTCTGTCTCATCGCCCAGATCTCTCTCTCTTCCCCGGTCTGTCTCATCACCCCGATCTCTGTCTCGCTCCCGGTCTGTCTCATCACCCCAATCTCTCTCTCACCGCCGGTCTGTCTCATCGCACGTTCTCTCTCTCACCCCCGGTCTGTCTCATCACCCCGATCTCTCTCTAGCCCCCTGTCTGTCTCATCACCCCAATCTCTCTCCCACCCCCGGTCTGTCTCATCACCCCGATGTCTCTCTCACCCCCTGGTCTGTCTCATCACCCCGATCTCTCTTTCAACTCCGGTCTCTCTCATCACCCTGGTCTCTCTCTCGCCCCCAGTCTCTCTCGCCCCCGATCTCTCTCTCACCCCCGGTCTGTCTCATCACCCCGATCTCTCTCTCGTCCCCGGTCTGTCTCATCGCCCCGATCTTTCTCTCGCACCTGGTCTGTCTCATCGCACCGATCTCTCTCTCCCACCCCCGGTCTGTCTCATCGCCCCAATCTCTCTCTCACCCCCGGGCTGTCTCATCACCCCGATGTCTCTCTCACCCCCTGGTCTGTCTCATCACCCTGGTCTCTCTCTCGCCCCCAGTCTCTCTCGCCCCCGATCTCTCTCTCAACCCCGGTCTGTCTCATCACCCCGATCTCTCTCTCACCCCCGGTCTGTCTCATCGCCCCAATCTCTCTCTCTCGACCCCGGTCTGTCTCATCACCCCGATCACTCTCTCACCCCCAGTGTCTCTCACCCCGGGTCTTTATCACCCCGGTCTCTCTCACTGCCCCCGGTCTCTATCTCTTGTCATGGTCTCTCTCTAACCCCCGGTCTGTCGCATCACCCTGGTCTCTCCCCCCCAACCCAGTCTCTCTCACCCCCGATCTCTCTCACGCCCCCGGTCTGTCTCATCGCTCCAGTCTCTCTCGCCCACGATCTCTCTCTCACCACCGGTCTGTCTCATCACCCCGATCTCAATCTCACACCCGGTCTGTCTCAACACCCCGATCTCTCTCTCGCCCCCCGTCTGTCTCATCACCCCGATCTCTCTCTCGCTCCATGTCTCTCATCACCCCGATCTCTCTCTCGCCCCCGGTCTGTCTCATCGCTCCGATCTCTCTCTCTAGCGCCCGGTCTGTCTCATCACCCCAATCTCTCTCTCACCCCCGGTCTGTGTCATCACCCCGATCCCTCTCGAGCCCCCGGTCTGTCTCATCGCCCCGATCTCTCTCTCTTCCCCGGTCTGTCTCATCACCCTGATCTCTCTCTCTCACCCCCGGTCTGTCTCATCGCCCCGATCTCTGTCTCGCTCCCGGTCTGTCTCATCACCCCAATCTCTCTCTCACCCCCGGTCTGTCTCATCGCACCTATCTCTCTCTCACCCCCGGTCTGTCTCATCACCCCGATCTCTCTCTAGCCCCCTGTCTGTCTCATCACCCCAAACTCTCTCTCACCCCCGGTCTGTCTCATCACCCCGATGTCTCTCTCACCCCCTGGTCTGTCTCATCACCCCGATCTCTCTTTCACCTCCGGTCTCTCTCATCACCCTGGTCTCTCTCTCGCCCCCAGTCTCTCTCGCCCCCGATCTCTCTCTCACCCCCGGTCTGTCTCATCACCCCGATCTCTCTCTCGTCCCCGGTCTGTCTCATCGCCCCGATCTCTCTCTCGCCCCTGATCTGTCTCATCGCACCGATCTCTCTCTCTCACCCCCGGTCTGTCTCATCGCCCCAATCTCTCTCTCTCGACCCCGGTCTGTCTCATCAC
Organism: Chiloscyllium punctatum; assembly: GCF_047496795.1. Lineage (NCBI taxonomy): Eukaryota > Metazoa > Chordata > Chondrichthyes > Orectolobiformes > Hemiscylliidae > Chiloscyllium > Chiloscyllium punctatum. Next base: position 6,443,708 of record NC_092751.1, on the reverse strand, counting down.
CCCGATCACTCTCTCACCCCCAGTGTCTCTCACCCCGGGTCTTTATCACCCCGGTCTCTCTCACTGCCCCCGGTCTCTATCTCTTGTCATGGTCTCTCTCTCACCCCCTGGTCTGTCTCATCACCCTGGTCTCTCCCCTCCAACCCAGTCTCTCTCACCCCCGATCTCTCTCACGCCCCCGGTCTGTCTCATCGCTCCAGTCTCTCTCGCCCACGATCTCTCTCTCAACCCCGGTCTGTCTCATCACCCCGATCTCAATCTCACCCCCGGTCTGTCTCATCGCCCCGATCTCTTTCTCACCCCTGGTCTGTCTCATCACCCCGGTCTCTGTCTCTAGCCCCCGGTCTGTCTCATCGCCCCGATCTCTCTCTCACCCCCGGTCTGTCTCATCAGCCCGGTCTCTCTCTAGCGCCCTGTCTGTCTCATCACCCCAATCTCTCTCTCTCACCCCCGGTCTGTCTCATCGCCCCGATCTCTCTCGCGTCTCCGGTCTGTCTCATCGCCCCGATCTCTCCCTCACCCCCGGTCTGTCTCATCGCCCCGATCTCTCTCTCACCCCCGTTCTTCTCATCGCCCCGATCACTCTCTCACCCCCAGTGTCTCTCATCGCCCCGATCTCTCTCTCACCCCCGGTCTGTCTAATCGCCCCGATCTCTCTCTCATCCCCGCTCTGTCTCTTCACCCCGGTCTCTCTCTCTCGCCTCCGGTCTGTCTCATCGCCCCAATCTCTCTCTCACCCCCGGTCTGTGTCATCACCCCGATCTCTCTCTTGCCCCCGGTGTGTCTCATTGCCCCGATCTCTCTCTCACTCCCGGTCTGTCTCATCACCCCGGTCTCTCTCTCTCACCCCAGGTCTGTCTCATCACCTCGGTCTCTCTCTCTCTCACCCCCGGTCTGTTTCATCACCCCGGTCTCTCTCTTGCTCCCTGTCTCTCATCGCCCCGATCTCTTTCTCACTCCCGGTCTGTCTCATCGCCCCGATCTCTCTCTCGACTCCGGTCTGTCTCATCGCCCCGATCTCTGTCTCATCCGCAGTCTGTCTCATCGTCCCAATCTCTCTCTCTCAGCCTCGGTCTCTCTTGTCTCCCCCGGTCTCTCTCTCGCCACACCCCCCCGCCCCCCACTCTCCATCGCCCCCGGTCTCTCTCTCTCGCTCCCGGTCTGTCTTGTCACCCTGGTCTCTCTCGTCAACCCCTCTCTCTAACCCCCGGTCTTCCTCGCCCTCAGTCTCTCTCTCACCCCACATTGTCTCTCACCCCGGGTCTTTATCACCCCGGTCTCTCTCACTGCCCTCGGTCTCTATCTCTTGTCATGGTCTCTCTCTCTAGCCCCCGGTCTGTCTCATCGCCCCGAAATCTTTCTCACCCATGGTCTGTCTAATCACCCCGGTCTCTCTCTCTAGCCCCCGGTCTGTCTCATCGCCCCGATCTCTCTCTCACCCCCGGTCTGTCTCATCGCCCCGATCTCTCTCTAGCGCCCTGTCTGTCTCATCACCCCAATCTCTCTCTCTCACTCCCGGTCTGTCTCATCGCCCCAATCTCTCTCTCTCGACCCCGGTCTGTCTCATCACCCCGATCTCTATCTCACCCCCCGGTCTGTCTCATCACCCCGATCTCTCTCTCACCCCCGGACTGTCTCATCACCCCGGTCTCTCTCTCGCCCCCAGTCTGTCTCATTGCCCCTGTCTATCTCTAGCCCCCGGTCTGTCTCATCGCCCCGATGTCTCTCTCGTCCCCGGTCTGTCTCATCACCCTGATCTACTCCCTCAACCTCGGTCTGTCTCATCGCCCCGATCTCTCTCTCACCCCCGGTCTTCTCATCGCCCCGATCACTCTCTCACCCCCAGTGTCTCTCATCGCCCCGATCTCTCTCTCGACCCCAGTCTGTCTCATCGCCCCGAATTCTCTCTCGACCCCAGTCTGTCTCATCGCCCCGGTCTCTCTCTCGCTCTCTGTCTCTCATCACCCCAATCTCTCTCTCGACCCCAGTCTGTCTCATTGCCCCGATCTCTCAATCCCCCCCCCCGGTCAGTCTCATCACCCCGGTCTCTCTCTCTCGCCCCCGGTCTGTCTCAACACCCCGATCTCTCTCTCGCCCCCCGTCTGTCTCATCACCCCGATCTCTCTCTCGCTCCATGTCTCTCATCACCCCGATATCTCTCTCGCCCCCGGTCTGTCTCATCGCTCCGATCTCTCTCTCTAGCGCCCGGTCTGTCTCATCACACCAATCTCTCTCTCACCCCCGGTCTGTCTCATCACCCAGATCCCTCTCGAGCCCCCGGTCTGTCTCATCGCCCCGATCTCTCTCTCACCCCCGGTCTGTCTCATCGCCCCGATCTCTCTCTCTCCCCCGGTCTGTCTCATCACCCCGGTCTCTCTCTCTCACCCCCGGTCTGTCTCATCGCCCCGATCTCTCTCTCTAGCGCCCGGTCTGTCTCATCACCCCAATCTCTCTCACCCCCGGTCTGTCTCATCGCCCCGATCTCTCTCTCACCCCCGGTCTGTCTCATCACCCCGATCTCTCTCTCACCCCTGGTCTGTCACATCACCCCGATCTCTCTCTCTAGCCCCCGGTCTGTCTCATCACCCCGATCTCTCTCTCGTCCCCGGTCTGTCTCATCGCCCCGATCTCACTCTCGCCCCTGGTCTGTCTCATCGCCCCGATCTCTCTCTCTCACCACCGGTCTGTCTCATCGCCCCAATCTCTCTCTCTCGAACCCGGCCTGTCTCATCACCCCGATCTCTATCTCACCCCCCGGTCTGTCTCATCACCCCGATCTCTCTCTCACCCCCGGTCAGTCTCATCACCCCGGTCTCTCTCTCGCCCCCGGTCTGTCTAATCACCCCGGTCTCTCTCTCGCCCCTGGTCTGTCTCATTGCCCCTGTCTATCTCTAGCCCCCGGTCTGTCTCATCGCCCCGATCTCTCTCTCGTCCCCGGTCTGTCTCATCGCCCCGATCTCTCCCTCACCCCCGGTCTTTCTCATCGCCCCGATCTCTCTCTCACCCCCGGTCTTCTCATCGCCCCGATCACTCTATCACACCCAGTGTCTCTCATCGCCCCGATCTCTCTCTCACCCCCGGTCTGTCTAATCGCCCCGATCTCTCTCTCACCCCCGCTCTGTCTCTTCACCCCGGTCTCTCTCTCTCGTCTCCGGTCTGTCTCATCGCCCCGATCTCTCTCTCACCCCCGGTCTGTCTAATCACCCCGATCTCTCTCTCGCCCCCGGTCTGTCTCATCGCCCCGATCTCTCTCTCACTCCCGGTCTGTCTCATCACCCCGGTATCTCTCTCTCACCCCCGGTCTGTCTCATCACCCCAATCTCTTTCTCACTCCCGGTCTGTCTCATCGCCCCGATCTCTCTCTCGACTCCGGTCTGTCTCATCGCCCCGATCTCTGTCTCATCCGCAGTCTGTCTCATCGTCCCAATCTCTCTCTCTCAGCCTCGGTCTCTCTTGTCTCCACCGGTCTCTCTCTCGCCACCACCCCCCCCCCCCCCCACTCTCCATCGCCCCCGGTCTCTCTCTCTCGCTCCCGGTCTGTCTTGTCACCCTGGTCTCTCTCGTCAACCCCTCTCTCTCACCCCCGGTCTTCCTCGCCCTCAGTCTCTCTCTCACCCCACATTGTCTCTCACCCCGGGTCTATATCACCCCGGTCTCTCTCACTGCCCTCTGTCTCTATCTCTTGTCATGGTCTCTCTCTCAACCCCTGGTCTGTCTCATCACCCTGGTCTATCCCCGCCAGCCCCCACCACGGTCTATCTCATCACCCCGGTCTCTCTCTCACCCCTGGTCTGTCTCATCACCCCGATCTCTCTCTCACCCCCGGTCTGTCTCATCACCCCGATCACTCTCTCGTCCCCGGTCTGTCTCATCGCCGCGATCTCTCTCTCGCCCCTGGTCTGTCTCATCGCCCCGATCTCTCTCTCTCACCCCCGTTCTGTCTCATCACCCCAATCTCTCTCTCTCGACCCCGGTCTGTCTCATCACCCCAATCTCTATCTCACCCCCGGGTCTGTCTCATCACCCCGATCGCTCTCTCACCCCCGGTCAGTCTCATCACCCCGGTCTCTCTCTCTCGACCCCGGTCTGTCTCATCACCCCCGATCTCTCTCTCACCCCCGGTCTGTCTCATCGCCCCGATCTCTCTCTCACCCCCGGTCTGTCTCATCGCCCCGATCTCTCTCTCTCAACCCCGGTCTGTCTCATCGCCCCGGTCTCTCTCTCTAGCCCCCGGTCTGTCTCATCGCCCCGATCTCTTTCTCACCCCTGGTCTGTCTCATCACCCCGGTCTCTCTCTCTAGCCCCGGGTCTGTCTCATCGCCCCGATCTCTCTCTCACCCCCGGTCTGTCTCATCGCCCCAATCTCTCTCTCTCGAACCCGGCCTGTCTCATCACCCCGATCTCTATCTCACCCCCCGGTCTGTCTCATCGCCCCGATCTCTCTCTCGTCCCCGGTCTGTCTCATCACCCTGATCTACTCCCTCACCCCCGGTCTGTCTCATTGCCCCGATCTCTCTCTCACCCCCGGTCTTCTCATCGCCCCGATCACTCTCTCACCCCCAGTGTCTCTCATCGCCCCGATCTCTCTCTCGACCCCAGTCTGTCTCATCGCCCCGATCTCTCTCTCGACCCCAGTCTGTCTCATCGCCCCGGTCTCTCTCTCGCTCTCTGTCTCTCATCACCCCAATCTCTCTCTCGACCCCAGTCTGTCTCATCGCCCTGATCTCTTTCTCTCCCCCCCGGTCAGTCTCATCACCCCGGTCTCTCTCTCTCGCCCCCGGTCTGTCTCATCGCCCCGATCTCTCTCTCACCCCCGGTCTGTCTCATCACCCCGATCAATCTCTCTCACACCCGGTCTGTCTTAACACCCCGATCTCTCTCTCGCCCCCCATCTGTCTCATCACCCCGATCTCTCTCTTGCTCCATGTCTCTCATCACCCCGATCTCTCTCTCGCCCCCGGTCTGTCTCATCCCCCCGATCAATCTCTCTCACACCCGGTCTGTCTCAACACCCCGATATCTCTCTCGCCACCCATCTGTCTCATCACCCCGATCTCTCTCTCGCTTCATGTCTCTCATCACCCCGATCTCTCTCTAGCGCCCGGTCTGTCTCATCACCCCAATCTCTCTCTCAACCCCGTCTGTGTCATCGCCCCGATCTCTCTTTCACCCCCGGTCTGTCTCATCGCCCTGATCTCTCTCTCACCCCCGGTCTGTCTCATCACCCCGATCTCTCTCTCGCCCCCGGTCTGTCTCATCGCCCCGATCTCTCTCTCTAGCGCCCGGTCTGTCTCATCACCCCAATCTCTCTCTCACCCCCGGTCTGTCTCATCGCCCCGATCTCTCTTTCACCCCCGGTCTGTATCATCACCCCGATCTCTCTCTCACCTCTGGTCTGTCTCATCACCCTGGTCTCTCTCTCACCCCCAGTCTCGCTCGCCCCCAATCTCTCTCTCACCCCTGGTCTGTCTCATCACCCCGATCTCTCTCTCGTCCCCGGTCTGTCTCAACGCCCCGATCTCTCTCTCACCCAAGGTCTTCTCATCGCCCCGATCACTCTCTCACCCCCAGTGTCTCTCATCGCCCCGATCTCTCTCTCGACCCCAGTCTGTCTCATCGCCCCGATCTCTCTCTCGACCCCAGTCTGTCTCATCGCCCCGGTCTCTCTCTCGCTCTCTGTCTCTCATCACCCCAATCTCTCTCTCGCCCCCGGTCTGTCTCATCGCCCCGATCTCTCTCTCACCCCCGGTCTGTCTCATCACCCCGATCAATCTCTCTCACACCCGGTCTGTCTCAACACCCCGAACTCTCTCTCTCCCCCGGTTGGTCTCATCGCTCCGATCTCTCTCTCTAGCGCCCGGTCTGTCTCATCACCCCAATCTCTCTCTCACCCCCGGTCTGTGTCATCACCCCGATCCCTCTCGAGCCCCCGGTCAGTCTCATCGCCCCGATCTCTATTTCACCCCCGGTCTGTCTCATCGCCCTGATCTCTCTCTCACCCCCGGTCTGTCTCATCACCCCGATCTCTCTCTCACCCCCGGTCTGTCTCATCGCCCCGATCTCTCTCTCTAGCGCCCGGTCTGTCTCAGCACCCCAATCTATCTCTCACCCCTGGTCCGTCTCATCGCCCCGATCTCTCTCTCACCCCCAGTCTGTCTCATCACCCCGATCTCTCTCTAGCCCCCTGTCTGTCTCATCACCCCGATCTCTCTCTCACCTCCGGTCTCTCTCATCACCCTGGGATCTCTCTCGCCCCCAGTCTCGCTCGCCCCCAATCTCTCTCTCACCCCCGGTCTGTCTCATCACCCCGATCTCTCTCTCGTCCCCGGTCTGTCTCATCGCCCCGATCTCTCTCTCACCCCCGGTCTGTCTCATCGCCCCGATCTCTCTCTCTCACTCCCGGTCTGTCTCATCGCCCCAATCTCTCTCTCTCGACCACGGTCTGTCTCATCACCCCGATCTCTAGAACACCCCCCGGTCTGTCTCATCACCCCGATCTCTCTCTCACCCCCCGTCAGTCTCATCACCCCGGTCTCTCTCTCGCCCCCGGTCTGTCGCATCACCCCGGTCTCTCTCTCGCCCCCGGTCTGTCTCATTGCCCCTGTCTATCTCTAGCCCCCGGTCTGTCTCATCGCCCCGATCTCTCTCTCGCCCCCGGTCTGTCGCATCACCCCGGTCTCTCTCTCACTCCCGGTCTGTCTAATCGCCCCGATCTCTCTCTCACCCCCGGTCTGTCTCATCACCCCGACCTCTCTCTCGCCCCCGGTCTGTCTCATCACACCGATCTCTCTCTCACCCCCGGTCTGTCTCATCACCCCGATCTCTCTCTCACCCCCGGTCTGTCTCATCACCCCGATCTATCTCTCACCCTCGGTCTGTCTCATCACCCCGATCTCTCTCTCGCCCCCGGTCTGTCTCATCACCCCAATCTCTCTTTCACCCTCCGGTCTGTCCCATCGCCCCGATCTCTCCCTCGACCTTGGTCTGTTTCATCGCCCCGATCTCTCTCTCAACCCCGGACTGTCTCATCACCCCGATCTCTCTCTCGCCCCCGGTCTGTCTCATCGCCCCGATCTCTATCTCGCCCCCGGTCTGTCTCATCACCCTAGTCTCTCTTGCCCCCGGTCTGAAACATCGCCCCGATCTCTCTCTCTCACCCCCGGTCTGTCTCATCACCCCGATCTCTCTCTCACCCCCGGTCTGTCTCATCACCCCGATCTCTCTCTCACCCCAGGTCTGTCTTATCGCCCCGATCTCTCTCTAGCCCCCGGTCTGTCTCAACACCCCGATCACTCTCTTGACCCCAGTCTGTCTCATCCCCCCGATCTCTCGATCGCCCCCGGTCTGTCTCATCACCCCGGTCTCTCTCTCGCCCCCAGTCTGTCTCATCACACCGATCTCTCTCTCGCCCCTAGTCTGTCTCATCGCCCCGATCTCTCTCTCACCCCCGGTCTGTCTCATCCCCCCGAAATCTCTCTTGCCCCCGGTCTGTCTCATCACCCCGATCTCTCTCTCTAGCCCCCGGTCTCTTTCATCGCCCCGATCTCTCTCTCGCCCCAGTCTGTCTCATCGCCCCGATCTCTCTCTCGCCCCCGGTCTGTTTCATCGACCCAAATGCTCTCTCGTCCCCGGTCTGTCTCATCACCCCGATCTCTCTCTCTTGCCCCCGGACTGTCTCATCGCCCCGATCTCTCTCTCGCTCCCTGTCTCTCATCGCCCGATCTCTCCCTCGACGCCAGACTGTCTCATCGCCCCGATCTCTCTCTCAGCCCCGGTCTGTCTCATCACCCTGATCTCTCTCTCTAGCCCCCGGTCTGTCTCATCGCCCCAATCTCTCTCTCAACCCCGGTCTGTCTTATCGACCCGATCTCTCTCTAGCCCCCGGTCTGTCTCATCACCCCGATCTCTCTCTCGACCGCAGTCTGTCTCATCGCCCCGATCTCTCTCTAGCCCCCATGTCTGTCTCATCCCCCCGATCTCTCTCTCGCCCCCGGTCTGTCTCATCACCCCGGTCTCTCTCTCGCCCCCGGTCTGTCTCATCCCCCCAATCTCTCTCTAGCCGCCAGTCTGTCTCATCGCCCCGATCTCTCTCTCACCCCCGGTCTGTCGCATCGCCCCGAAATCTCTCTCGCCCCCGGTCTGTCTCATCACCCCGATTTCTCTCTCTATCCCCCGGTCTGTCTCATCGACCCGATCTCTCTCTCGCCCCCGGTCTGTCTCATCCCCCCAATCTCTCTCTAGCCGCCAGTCTGTCTCATCGCCCCGATCTCTCTCTCACCCCCGGTCTGTCGCATCGCCCCGAAATCTCTCTCGCCCCCGGTCTGTCTCATCACCCCGATTTCTCTCTCTATCCCCCGGTCTGTCTCATCGACCCGATCTCTCTCTCGCCCCCGGTCTGTCTCATCGCCCCGATCTCTCTATAGCCCCCATGTCCGTCTCATCCCCCTGATGTCCCTCTTGCCCCCGTTCTGTCTCATCACCCCGATCTCTCTCTCGCCCCTAGTCTGTCTCATCGCCCCGATCTCTCTCTCACCCCCGGTCTGTCTCATCCCCCCGAAATCTCTCTTGCCCCCGGTCTGTCTCATCACCCCGATCTCTCTCTCTAGCCCCCGGTCTCTTTCATCGCCCCGATCTCTCTCTCGCCCCAGTCTGTCTCATCGCCCCGATCTCTCTCTCGCCCCCGGTCTGTTTCATCGACCCAAATGCTCTCTCGTCCCCGGTCTGTCTCATCACCCCGATCTCTCTCTCTTGCCCCCGGACTGTCTCATCGCCCCGATCTCTCTCTCGCTCCCTGTCTCTCATCGCCCGATCTCTCCCTCGACGCCAGACTGTCTCATCGCCCCGATCTCTCTCTCAGCCCCGGTCTGTCTCATCACCCTGATCTCTCTCTCTAGCCCCCGGTCTGTCTCATCGCCCCAATCTCTCTCTCAACCCCGGTCTGTCTTATCGACCCGATCTCTCTCTAGCCCCCGGTCTGTCTCATCACCCCGATCTCTCTCTCGACCGCAGTCTGTCTCATCGCCCCGATCTCTCTCTAGCCCCCATGTCTGTCTCATCCCCCCGATCTCTCTCTCGCCCCCGGTCTGTCTCATCACCCCGGTCTCTCTCTCGCCCCCGGTCTGTCTCATCCCCCCAATCTCTCTCTAGCCGCCAGTCTGTCTCATCGCCCCGATCTCTCTCTCACCCCCGGTCTGTCGCATCGCCCCGAAATCTCTCTCGCCCCCGGTCTGTCTCATCACCACGATTTCTCTCTCTATCCCCCGGTCTGTCTCATCGACCCGATCTCTCTCTCGCCCCCGGTCTGTCTCATCGCCCCGATCTCTCTATAGCCCCCATGTCCGTCTCATCCCCCTGATGTCCCTCTCGCCCCCGTTCTGTCTCATCACCCCGATCTCTCTCTCGCCCCCAGTCTGTCGCATCGCCCCGATCACTCTCTCACCGCCGGTCTGTCTATTCGCCACGATCTCTCTCTCACCCCCGGTCTGTCTCTTCACACCAGTCTCTCTCTATCGCCTCTGGGCTGTCTCATCACCCCGATCTCTCTCTCACCCCCGGTCGGTCTCATCACCCCGATCTCTCTCTCGCCCCCGGTCTGTCTCATCCGCCCGATCTCTCTCTCACCCCTGGTCTGTCTCATCACCCTGGTCTATCCCCACCAGCCCCCACCACGGTCTATCTCATCACCCCGGTCTCTCTCTCTTGCCCCCGGTCTGTCTCATCACCCTGGTCTCTCCCCCCCCAACCCAGTCTCTCTCACCCCCGATCTCTCTCACGCCCCCGGTCTGTCTCATCGCTCCAGTCTCTCTCGCCCACGATCTCTCTCTCACCCCCGGTCTGTCTCATCACCCCGATCTCAATCTCACCCCCGGTCTGTCTCATCGCCCCGGTCTCTCTCTCACCCCCAGTCTGTTTCATCGCCTCGATCTCTCTCTCACCCCCGGTCTGTCTCATCGCCCCGATCTCTCTCTCTCGCCCCCGGTCTGTCTCATCGCCCCGGTCTCTCTCTCTAGCCCCCGGTCTGTCTCATCGTCCCGATCTCTTTCTCACCTCTGGTCTGTCTCATCAACCCGGTCTCTCTCTCTAGCCCCCGGTCTGTCTCATCGCCCCGATCTCTCTCTCACCCCCGGTCTGTCTCATCACCCCGATCTCTCTCTAGCGCCCTGTCTGTCTCATCACCCCATTCTCTCTCTCTCACCCCCGGTCTGTCTCATCGCCCCGATCTCTCTCTCACCCCCGGTCTGTCTCATCACCCCGATCTCTCTCTAGCCCCCTGTCTGTCTCATCACCCCAATCTCTCTCTCACCCCCTGGTCTGTCTCATCACCCCGATCTCTCTCTCACCTCCAGTCTCTCTCATCACCCTGGTCTCTCTCTCGCCCCCAGTCTCTCTCGCCCCCGATCTCTCTCTCACCCCCGATCTGTCTCATCACCCCGATCTCTCTCTCGTCCCCGGTCTGTCTCACCTGCCCGATCTCTATCTCGCCCCCGGTTTGTCTCATCGCGCTGATCTCTCTCTCTCACCCCGGTCTGTCTCATCGCCCCAATCTCTCTCTCTCGACCCCGGTCTGTCTCATCACCCCGATCTCTATCTCACCCCCCCGGTCTGTCTCATCACCCCGATCTCTCTCTCACCCCCGGTCAGTCTCATCACCCCGGTCTCTCTCTCGCCCCCGGTGTTGTCTCATCACCCCGGTCTCTCTCTCGCCCCCGGTCTGTCTCATTGCCCCTGTCCATCTCTAGCCCCCGGTCTGTCTCATCGCCCCGATCTCTCTCTCACCCCCGGTCTTCTCATCGCCCCGATCACTCTCTCACCCCCAGTGTCTCTCATCGCCCCGATCTCTCTCTCGTCCCCGGTCTGTCTCATCGCCCCGACCTCTCTCTCACCCCCGGTCTGTCTCATCGCCCCGATCTCTCTCTCGTCCCCGGTCTGTCTCATCACCCTGATCTACTCCCTCACCCCCGGTCTGTCTCATTGCCCCGGTCTCTCTCTCGCCCCCCGTCTGTCTCATCACCCCGCTCTCTCTCTCGCCCCCGGTCTGTCTCATCACCCCGGTCTCTCTCTCGCCCTCGGTCTGTCTCATTGCCCCTGTCTATCTCTAGCCCCCGGTCTGCCTCATCGCCCCGATCTCTCTCTCGTCCCTGGTCTGTCTCATCACCCTGATCACTCTCTCACCCCCAGTGTCTCTCATCGCCCCGATCTCTCTCTCAGCCCCGGTCTGTCTCATCACCCTGATCTCTCTCTCTAGCCCCCGGTCTGTCTCATCGCCCCAATCTCTCTCTCAACCCCGGTCTGTCTCATCACCCTGATCTACTCCCTCAGCCCCGGTCTGTCTCATTGCCCCGGTCTCTCTCTCGCCCCCCGTCTGTCTCATCACCCCGCTCTCTCTCTCGCCCCCGGTCTGTCTCATCACCCCGGTCTCTCTCTCGCCCCCGGTCTGTCTCATTGCCCCTGTCCATCTCTAGCCCCCGGTCTGTCTCATCGCCCCGATCTCTCTCTCACCCCCGGTCTTCTCATCGCCCCGATCACTCTCTCACCCCCAGTGTCTCTCATCGCCCCGATCTCTCTCTCAGCCCCGGTCTGTCTCATCACCCTGATCTCTCTCTCTAGCCCCCGGTCTGTCTCATCGCCCCAATCTCTCTCTCAACCCCGGTCTGTCTTATCGACCCGATCTCTCTCTAGCCCCCGGTCTGTCTCATCACCCCGATCTCTCTCTCGACCGCAGTCTGTCTCATCGCCCCGATCTCTCTCTAGCCCCCATGTCTGTCTCATCCCCCCGATCTCTCTCTCGCCCCCGGTCTGTCTCATCACCCCGGTCTCTCTCTCGCCCCCGGTCTGTCTCATCCCCCCAATCTCTCTCTAGCCGCCAGTCTGTCTCATCGCCCCGATCTCTCTCTCACCCCCGGTCTGTCGCATCGCCCCGAAATCTCTCTCGCCCCCGGTCTGTCTCATCACCCCGATTTCTCTCTCTATCCCCCGGTCTGTCTCATCGACCCGATCTCTCTCTCGCCCCCGGTCTGTCTCATCCCCCCAATCTCTCTCTAGCCGCCAGTCTGTCTCATCGCCCCGATCTCTCTCTCACCCCCGGTCTGTCGCATCGCCCCGAAATCTCTCTCGCCCCCGGTCTGTCTCATCACCCCGATTTCTCTCTCTATCCCCCGGTCTGTCTCATCGACCCGATCTCTCTCTCGCCCCCGGTCTGTCTCATCGCCCCGATCTCTCTATAGCCCCCATGTCCGTCTCATCCCCCTGATGTCCCTCTTGCCCCCGTTCTGTCTCATCACCCCGATCTCTCTCTCGCCCCTAGTCTGTCTCATCGCCCCGATCTCTCTCTCACCCCCGGTCTGTCTCATCCCCCCGAAATCTCTCTTGCCCCCGGTCTGTCTCATCACCCCGATCTCTCTCTCTAGCCCCCGGTCTCTTTCATCGCCCCGATCTCTCTCTCGCCCCAGTCTGTCTCATCGCCCCGATCTCTCTCTCGCCCCCGGTCTGTTTCATCGACCCAAATGCTCTCTCGTCCCCGGTCTGTCTCATCACCCCGATCTCTCTCTCTTGCCCCCGGACTGTCTCATCGCCCCGATCTCTCTCTCGCTCCCTGTCTCTCATCGCCCGATCTCTCCCTCGACGCCAGACTGTCTCATCGCCCCGATCTCTCTCTCAGCCCCGGTCTGTCTCATCACCCTGATCTCTCTCTCTAGCCCCCGGTCTGTCTCATCGCCCCAATCTCTCTCTCAACCCCGGTCTGTCTTATCGACCCGATCTCTCTCTAGCCCCCGGTCTGTCTCATCACCCCGATCTCTCTCTCGACCGCAGTCTGTCTCATCGCCCCGATCTCTCTCTAGCCCCCATGTCTGTCTCATCCCCCCGATCTCTCTCTCGCCCCCGGTCTGTCTCATCACCCCGGTCTCTCTCTCGCCCCCGGTCTGTCTCATCCCCCCAATCTCTCTCTAGCCGCCAGTCTGTCTCATCGCCCCGATCTCTCTCTCACCCCCGGTCTGTCGCATCGCCCCGAAATCTCTCTCGCCCCCGGTCTGTCTCATCACCCCGATTTCTCTCTCTATCCCCCGGTCTGTCTCATCGACCCGATCTCTCTCTCGCCCCCGGTCTGTCTCATCGCCCCGATCTCTCTATAGCCCCCATGTCCGTCTCATCCCCCTGATGTCCCTCTCGCCCCCGTTCTGTCTCATCACCCCGATCTCTCTCTCGCCCCCAGTCTGTCGCATCGCCCCGATCACTCTCTCACCGCCGGTCTGTCTATTCGCCACGATCTCTCTCTCACCCCCGGTCTGTCTCTTCACACCAGTCTCTCTCTATCGCCTCTGGGCTGTCTCATCACCCCGATCTCTCTCTCACCCCCGGTCGGTGTCATCACCCCGATCTCTCTCTCGCCCCCGGTCTGTCTCATCCGCCCGATCTCTCTCTCACCCCTGGTCTGTCTCATCACCCTGGTCTATCCCCACCAGCCCCCACCACGGTCTATCTCATCACCCCGGTCTCTCTCTCTTGCCCCCGGTCTGTCTCATCACCCTGGTCTCTCCCCCCCCAACCCAGTCTCTCTCACCCCCGATCTCTCTCACGCCCCCGGTCTGTCTCATCGCTCCAGTCTCTCTCGCCCACGATCTCTCTCTCACCCCCGGTCTGTCTCATCACCCCGATCTCAATCTCACCCCCGGTCTGTCTCATCGCCCCGGTCTCTCTCTCACCCCCAGTCTGTTTCATCGCCTCGATCTCTCTCTCACCCCCGGTCTGTCTCATCGCCCCGATCTCTCTCTCTCGCCCCCGGTCTGTCTCATCGCCCCGGTCTCTCTCTCTAGCCCCCGGTCTGTCTCATCGTCCCGATCTCTTTCTCACCTCTGGTCTGTCTCATCAACCCGGTCTCTCTCTCTAGCCCCCGGTCTGTCTCATCGCCCCGATCTCTCTCTCACCCCCGGTCTGTCTCATCACCCCGATCTCTCTCTAGCGCCCTGTCTGTCTCATCACCCCATTCTCTCTCTCTCACCCCCGGTCTGTCTCATCGCCCCGATCTCTCTCTCACCCCCGGTCTGTCTCATCACCCCGATCTCTCTCTAGCCCCCTGTCTGTCTCATCACCCCAATCTCTCTCTCACCCCCTGGTCTGTCTCATCACCCCGATCTCTCTCTCACCTCCAGTCTCTCTCATCACCCTGGTCTCTCTCTCGCCCCCAGTCTCTCTCGCCCCCGATCTCTCTCTCACCCCCGATCTGTCTCATCACCCCGATCTCTCTCTCGTCCCCGGTCTGTCTCACCTGCCCGATCTCTATCTCGCCCCCGGTTTGTCTCATCGCGCCGATCTCTCTCTCTCACCCCGGTCTGTCTCATCGCCCCAATCTCTCTCTCTCGACCCCGGTCTGTCTCATCACCCCGATCTCTATCTCACCCCCCCGGTCTGTCTCATCACCCCGATCTCTCTCTCACCCCCGGTCAGTCTCATCACCCCGGTCTCTCTCTCGCCCCCGGTGTTGTCTCATCACCCCGGTCTCTCTCTCGCCCCCGGTCTGTCTCATTGCCCCTGTCCATCTCTAGCCCCCGGTCTGTCTCATCGCCCCGATCTCTCTCTCACCCCCGGTCTTCTCATCGCCCCGATCACTCTCTCACCCCCAGTGTCTCTCATCGCCCCGATCTCTCTCTCGTCCCCGGTCTGTCTCATCGCCCCGACCTCTCTCTCACCCCCGGTCTGTCTCATCGCCCCGATCTCTCTCTCGTCCCCGGTCTGTCTCATCACCCTGATCTACTCCCTCACCCCCGGTCTGTCTCATTGCCCCGGTCTCTCTCTCGCCCCCCGTCTGTCTCATCACCCCGCTCTCTCTCTCGCCCCCGGTCTGTCTCATCACCCCGGTCTCTCTCTCGCCCTCGGTCTGTCTCATTGCCCCTGTCTATCTCTAGCCCCCGGTCTGCCTCATCGCCCCGATCTCTCTCTCGTCCCTGGTCTGTCTCATCACCCCGGTCTCTCTCTCGCCCCCGGTGTTGTCTCATCACCCCGGTCTCTCTCTCGCCCCCGGTCTGTCTCATCACCCTGATCTACTCCCTCACCCCCGGTCTGTCTCATGGCCCCGATCTCTCTCTCACCCCCGGTCTTCTCATCGCCCCGATCACTCTCTCACCCCCAGTGTCTCTCATCGCCCCGATCTCTCTCTCGACCCCAGTCTGTCTCATCGCCCCGATCTCTCTCTCGACCCCAGTCTGTCTCATCGCCCCGGTCTCTCTCTCGCTCTCTGTCTCTCATCACCCCAATCTCTCTCTCGACCCCGGTCTGTCTCATCACCCCGATCTCTCTCTCAGCCCCGGTCTGTGTCATCACCCCGATCCCTCTCGATCCCCCGGTCTGTCTCATCGCCCCGATCTCTATTTCACCCCCGGTCTGTCTCATCGCCCTGATCTCTCTCTCACCTCCGGTCTGTCTCATCACCCCGATCTCTCTCTCACCACCGGTCTGTCTCATCGCCCCGATCTCTCTCTCTAGTGCCCGGTCTGTCTCAGCACCCCAATCTATCTCTCACCCCTGGTCCGTCTCATCGCCCCGATCTCTCTCTCACCCCCAGTCTGTCTCATCACCCCGATCTCTCTCTAGCCCCCTGTCTGTCTCATCGCCCCGATCTCTCTCTCACCCCCGGTCTGTCTCATCACCCCGATCTCTCTCTAGCGCCCTGTCTGTCTCATCACCCCATTCTCTCTCTCTCACCCCCGGTCTGTCTCATCGCCCCGATCTCTCTCTCACCCCCGGTCTGTCTCATCACCCCGATCTCTCTCTAGCCCCCTGTCTGTCTCATCACCCCAATCTCTCTCTCACCCCCTGGTCTGTCTCATCACCCCGATCTCTCTCTCACCTCCAGTCTCTCTCATCACCCTGGTCTCTCTCTCGCCCCCAGTCTCTCTCGCCCCCGATCTCTCTCTCACCCCCGGTCTGTCTCATCACCCCGATCTCTCTCTCGTCCCCGGTCTGTCTCACCTGCCCGATCTCTATCTCGCCCCCGGTTTGTCTCATCGCGCCGATCTCTCTCTCTCACCCCGGTCTGTCTCATCGCCCCAATCTCTCTCTCTCGACCCCGGTCTGTCTCATCACCCCGATCTCTATCTCACCCCCCCGGTCTGTCTCATCACCCCGATCTCTCTCTCACCCCCGGTCAGTCTCATCACCCCGGTCTCTCTCTCGCCCCCGGTGTTGTCTCATCACCCCGGTCTCTCTCTCGCCCCCGGTCTGTCTCATTGCCCCTGTCCATCTCTAGCCCCCGGTCTGTCTCATCGCCCCGATCTCTCTCTCACCCCCGGTCTTCTCATCGCCCCGATCACTCTCTCACCCCCAGTGTCTCTCATCGCCCCGATCTCTCTCTCGTCCCCGGTCTGTCTCATCGCCCCGACCTCTCTCTCACCCCCGGTCTGTCTCATCGCCCCGATCTCTCTCTCGTCCCCGGTCTGTCTCATCACCCTGATCTACTCCCTCACCCCCGGTCTGTCTCATTGCCCCGGTCTCTCTCTCGCCCCCCGTCTGTCTCATCACCCCGCTCTCTCTCTCGCCCCCGGTCTGTCTCATCACCCCGGTCTCTCTCTCGCCCTCGGTCTGTCTCATTGCCCCTGTCTATCTCTAGCCCCCGGTCTGCCTCATCGCCCCGATCTCTCTCTCGTCCCTGGTCTGTCTCATCACCCCGGTCTCTCTCTCGCCCCCGGTGTTGTCTCATCACCCCGGTCTCTCTCTCGCCCCCGGTCTGTCTCATCACCCTGATCTACTCCCTCACCCCCGGTCTGTCTCATGGCCCCGATCTCTCTCTCACCCCCGGTCTTCTCATCGCCCCGATCACTCTCTCACCCCCAGTGTCTCTCATCGCCCCGATCTCTCTCTCGACCCCAGTCTGTCTCATCGCCCCGATCTCTCTCTCGACCCCAGTCTGTCTCATCGCCCCGGTCTCTCTCTCGCTCTCTGTCTCTCATCACCCCAATCTCTCTCTCGACCCCGGTCTGTCTCATCACCCCGATCTCTCTCTCAGCCCCGGTCTGTGTCATCACCCCGATCCCTCTCGATCCCCCGGTCTGTCTCATCGCCCCGATCTCTATTTCACCCCCGGTCTGTCTCATCGCCCTGATCTCTCTCTCACCTCCGGTCTGTCTCATCACCCCGATCTCTCTCTCACCACCGGTCTGTCTCATCGCCCCGATCTCTCTCTCTAGTGCCCGGTCTGTCTCAGCACCCCAATCTATCTCTCACCCCTGGTCCGTCTCATCGCCCCGATCTCTCTCTCACCCCCAGTCTGTCTCATCACCCCGATCTCTCTCTAGCCCCCTGTCTGTCCCATCACCCCGATCACTCTCTCACCTCCGGTCTCTCTCATCACCCTGGGATCTCTCTCGCCCCCAGTCTCGCTCGCCCCCAATCTCTCTCTCACCCCCGGTCTGTCTCATCTCCCCGATCTCTCTCTCGTCCCCGGTCTGTCTCATCGCCCCGATCTCTCTCTCACCCCCGGACTGTCGCATCACCGCGATATCTCTCTCGCCCCCAGTCTGTTTCATCGCCCCGATCTCTCTCTCACCCCTGGTCTGTCTCATCGCCCCGAAATCTCTCTCGCCCCTGGTCTGTCTTATCACCCAGATCTCTCTCTCTCTAGCCCCCGGTCTGTCTCATCGCCCCGATCTCTCTCTCGCCCCCGGTCTGTCTCATCGCCCCGATCTCTCTCTCGCCCCCGGTCTGTTTCATCGACCCAATCTCTCTCTCGACCCCGGTCTGTCTCATCACCCCGATCTCTCTGTGTTTCCCCCGGACTGTCTCATCGCCCCGATCTCTCTCTCGCTCCCTGTCTCTCATCGCCCGATCTCTCTCTCGACGCCAGACTGTCTCATCGCCCCGATCTCTCTCTCAGCCCCGGTCTGTCTCATCATCCCGATCTCTCTCTCTAGCCCCCGGTCTGTCTCATCACCCCGACCTCTCTCTCACCCCCGGTCTGTCTTATCGCCCCGATCTCTCTCTAGCCCCCGGTCTGTCTCAACACCCCGATCTCTCTCTCGTCCCCAGTCTGTGTCATCGCCCCGATCTCTCTCTAGCCCCCAGTCTGTCTCATCCGCCCGATCTCTCTCTCACCCCTGGTCTGTCTCATCACCCTGGTCTATCCCCACCAGCCCCCACCACGGTCTATCTCATCACCCCGGTCTCTCTCTCTTGCCCCCGGTCTGTCTCATCACCCTGGTCTCTCCCCCCCAACCCAGTCTCTCTCACCCCCGATCTCTCTCACGCCCCCGGTCTGTCTCATCGCTCCAGTCTCTCTCGCCCACGATCTCTCTCTCACCCCCGGTCTGTCTCATCACCCCGATCTCAATCTCACCCCCGGTCTGTCTCATCGCCCCGGTCTCTCTCTCACCCCCAGTCTGTCTCATCGCCTCGATCTCTCTCTCACCCCCGGTCTGTCTCATCGCCCCGATCTCTCTCTCTCACCCCCGGTCTGTCTCATCGCCCCGGTCTCTCTCTCTAGCCCCCGGTCTGTCTCATCGCCCCGATCTCTTTCTCACCCCTGGTCTGTCTCATCAACCCGGTCTCTCTCTCTAGCCCCCGGTCTGTCTCATCGCCCCGATCTCTCTCTCACCCCCGGTCTGTCTCATCACCCCGATCTCTCTCTAGCGCCCTGTCTGTCTCATCACCCCATTCTCTCTCTCTCACCCCCGGTCTGTCTCATCGCCCCGATCTCTCTCTCACCCCCGGTCTGTCTCATCACCCCGATCTCTCTCTAGCCCCCTGTCTGTCTCATCACCCCAATCTCTCTCTCACCCCCTGGTCTGTCTCATCACCCCGATCTCTCTCTCACCTCCAGTCTCTCTCATCACCCTGGTCTCTCTCTCGCCCCCAGTCTCTCTCGCCCCCGATCTCTCTTTCACCCCCGGTCTGTCTCATCACCCCGATCTCTCTCTCGTCCCCGGTCTGTCTCACCTGCCCGATCTCTATCTCGCCTCCGGTTTGTCTCATCGCGCCGATCTCTCTCTCTCACCCCGGTCTGTCTCATCGCCCCAATCTCTCTCTCTCGACCCCGGTCTGTCTCATCACCCCGATCTCTATCTCACCCCCCCGGTCTGTCTCATCACCCCGATCTCTCTCTCACCCCCGGTCAGTCTCATCACCCCGGTCTCTCTCTCGCCCCCGGTGTTGTCTCATCACCCCGGTCTCTCTCTCGCCCCCGGTCTGTCTCATTGCCCCTGTCTATCTCTAGCCCCCGGTCTGTCTCATCGCCCCGATCTCTCTCTCACCCCCGGTTTTCTCATCGCCCCGATCACTCTCTCACCCCCAGTGTCTCTCATCGCCCCGATCTCTCTCTCGTCCCCGGTCTGTCTCATCGCCCCGACCTCTCTCTCACCCCCGGTCTGTCTCATCGCCCCGATCTCTCTCTCGTCCCCGGTCTGTCTCATCACCCTGATCTACTCCCTCACCCCCGGTCTGTCTCATTGCCCCGGTCTCTCTCTCGCCCCCCGTCTGTCTCATCACCCCGCTCTCTCTCTCGCCCCCGGTCTGTCTCATCACCCCGGTCTCTCTCTCGCCCTCGGTCTGTCTCATTGCCCCTGTCTATCTCTAGCCCCCGGTCTGCCTCATCGCCCCGATCTCTCTCTCGTCCCTGGTCTGTCTCATCACCCCGGTCTCTCTCTCGCCCCCGGTGTTGTCTCATCACCCCGGTCTCTCTCTCGCCCCCGGTCTGTCTCATCACCCTGATCTACTCCCTCACCCCCGGTCTGTCTCATGGCCCCGATCTCTCTCTCACCCCCGGTCTTCTCATCGCCCCGATCACTCTCTCACCCCCAGTGTCTCTCATCGCCCCGATCTCTCTCTCGACCCCAGTCTGTCTCATCGCCCCGATCTCTCTCTCGACCCCAGTCTGTCTCATCGCCCCGGTCTCTCTCTCGCTCTCTGTCTCTCATCACCCCAATCTCTCTCTCGACCCCGGTCTGTCTCATCACCCCGATCTCTCTCTCAGCCCCGGTCTGTGTCATCACCCCGATCCCTCTCGATCCCCCGGTCTGTCTCATCGCCCCGATCTCTATTTCACCCCCGGTCTGTCTCATCGCCCTGATCTCTCTCTCACCTCCGGTCTGTCTCATCACCCCGATCTCTCTCTCACCACCGGTCTGTCTCATCGCCCCGATCTCTCTCTCTAGTGCCCGGTCTGTCTCAGCACCCCAATCTATCTCTCACCCCTGGTCCGTCTCATCGCCCCGATCTCTCTCTCACCCCCAGTCTGTCTCATCACCCCGATCTCTCTCTAGCCCCCTGTCTGTCTCATCACCCCGATCACTCTCTCACCTCCGGTCTCTCTCATCACCCTGGGATCTCTCTCGCCCCCAGTCTCGCTCGCCCCCAATCTCTCTCTCACCCCCGGTCTGTCTCATCACCCCGATCTCTCTCTCGTCCCCGGTCTGTCTCATCGCCCCGATCTCTCTCTCACCCCCGGACTGTCGCATCACCGCGATATCTCTCTCGCCCCCAGTCTGTTTCATCGCCCCGATCTCTCTCTCACCCCTGGTCTGTCTCATCGCCCCGAAATCTCTCTCGCCCCTGGTCTGTCTTATCACCCAGATCTCTCTCTCTCTAGCCCCCGGTCTGTCTCATCGCCCCGATCTCTCTCTCGCCCCCGGTCTGTCTCATCGCCCCGATCTCTCTCTCGCCCCCGGTCTGTTTCATCGACCCAATCTCTCTCTCGACCCCGGTCTGTCTCATCACCCCGATCTCTCTGTGTTTCCCCCGGACTGTCTCATCGCCCCGATCTCTCTCTCGCTCCCTGTCTCTCATCGCCCGATCTCTCTCTCGACGCCAGACTGTCTCATCGCCCCGATCTCTCTCTCAGCCCCGGTCTGTCTCATCATCCCGATCTCTCTCTCTAGCCCCCGGTCTGTCTCATCACCCCGACCTCTCTCTCACCCCCGGTCTGTCTTATCGCCCCGATCTCTCTCTAGCCCCCGGTCTGTCTCAACACCCCGATCTCTCTCTCGTCCCCAGTCTGTGTCATCGCCCCGATCTCTCTCTAGCCCCCAGTCTGTCTCATCCCCCCGATCTCTCTCTCACCCCTGGTCTGTCTCATCACCCTGGTCTATCCCCACCAGCCCCCACCACGGTCTATCTCATCACCCCGGTCTCTCTCTCTTGCCCCCGGTCTGTCTCATCACCCTGGTCTCTCCCCCCCAACCCAGTCTCTCTCACCCCCGATCTCTCTCACGCCCCCGGTCTGTCTCATCGCTCCAGTCTCTCTCGCCCACGATCTCTCTCTCACCCCCGGTCTGTCTCATCACCCCGATCTCAATCTCACCCCCGGTCTGTCTCATCGCCCCGGTCTCTCTCTCACCCCCAGTCTGTCTCATCGCCTCGATCTCTCTCTCACCCCCGGTCTGTCTCATCGCCCCGATCTCTCTCTCTCACCCCCGGTCTGTCTCATCGCCCCGGTCTCTCTCTCTAGCCCCCGGTCTGTCTCATCGCCCCGATCTCTTTCTCACCCCTGGTCTGTCTCATCAACCCGGTCTCTCTCTCTAGCCCCCGGTCTGTCTCATCGCCCCGATCTCTCTCTCACCCCCGGTCTGTCTCATCACCCCGAACTCTCTCTAGCGCCCTGTCTGTCTCATCACCCCATTCTCTCTCTCTCACCCCCGGTCTGTCTCATCGCCCCGATCTCTCTCTCACCCCCGGTCTGTCTCATCACCCCGATCTCTCTCTAGCCCCCTGTCTGTCTCATCACCCCAATCTCTCTCTCACCCCCTGGTCTGTCTCATCACCCCGATCTCTCTCTCACCTCCAGTCTCTCTCATCACCCTGGTCTCTCTCTCGCCCCCAGTCTCTCTCGCCCCCGATCTCTCTCTCACCCCCGGTCTGTCTCATCACCCCGATCTCTCTCTCGTCCCCGGTCTGTCTCACCTGCCCGATCTCTATCTCGCCCCCGGTTTGTCTCATCGCGCCGATCTCTCTCTCTCACCCCGGTCTGTCTCATCGCCCCAATCTCTCTCTCTCGACCCCGGTCTGTCTCATCACCCCGATCTCTATCTCACCCCCCCGGTCTGTCTCATCACCCCGATCTCTCTCTCACCCCCGGTCAGTCTCATCACCCCGGTCTCTCTCTCGCCCCCGGTGTTGTCTCATCACCCCGGTCTCTCTCTCGCCCCCGGTCTGTCTCATTGCCCCTGTCTATCTCTAGCCCCCGGTCTGTCTCATCGCCCCGATCTCTCTCTCACCCCCGGTCTTCTCATCGCCCCGATCACTCTCTCACCCCCAGTGTCTCTCATCGCCCCGATCTCTCTCTCGTCCCCGGTCTGTCTCATCGCCCCGACCTCTCTCTCACCCCCGGTCTGTCTCATCGCCCCGATCTCTCTCTCGTCCCCGGTCTGTCTCATCACCCTGATCTACTCCCTCACCCCCGGTCTGTCTCATTGCCCCGGTCTCTCTCTCGCCCCCCGTCTGTCTCATCACCCCGCTCTCTCTCTCGCCCCCGGTCTGTCTCATCACCCCGGTCTCTCTCTCGCCCTCGGTCTGTCTCATTGCCCCTGTCTATCTCTAGCCCCCGGTCTGCCTCATCGCCCCGATCTCTCTCTCGTCCCTGGTCTGTCTCATCACCCCGGTCTCTCTCTCGCCCCCGGTGTTGTCTCATCACCCCGGTCTCTCTCTCGCCACCGGTCTGTCTCATCACCCTGATCTACTCCCTCACCCCCGGTCTTTCTCATGGCCCCAATCTCTCTCTCACCCCCGGTCTTCTCATCGCCCCGATCACTCTCTCACCCCCAGTGTCTCTCATCGCCCCGATCTCTCTCTCGACCCCAGTCTGTCTCATCGCCCCGATCTCTCTCTCGACCCCAGTCTGTCTCATCGCCCCGGTCTCTCTCTCGCTCTCTGTCTCTCATCACCCCAATCTCTCTCTCGACCCCGGTCTGTCTCATCACCCCGATCTCTCTCTCAGCCCCGGTCTGTGTCATCACCCCGATCCCTCTCGATCCCCCGGTCTGTCTCATCGCCCCGATCTCTATTTCACCCCCGGTCTGTCTCATCGCCCTGATCTCTCTCTCACCTCCGGTCTGTCTCATCACCCCGATCTCTCTCTCACCACCGGTCTGTCTCATCGCCCCGATCTCTCTCTCTAGTGCCCGGTCTGTCTCAGCACCCCAATCTATCTCTCACCCCTGGTCCGTCTCATCGCCCCGATCTCTCTCTCACCCCCAGTCTGTCTCATCACTCCGATCTCTCTCTAGCCCCCTGTCTGTCTCATCACCCCGATCTCTCTCTCACCTCCGGTCTCTCTCATCACCCTGGGATCTCTCTCGCCCCCAGTCTCGCTCGCCCCCAATCTCTCTCTCACCCCCGGTCTGTCTCATCACCCCGATCTCTCTCTCGTCCCCGGTCTGTCTCATCGCCCCGATCTCTCTCTCACCCCCGGACTGTCGCATCACCGCGATATCTCTCTCGCCCCCAGTCTGTTTCATCGCCCCGATCTCTCTCTCACCCCTGGTCTGTCTCATCGCCCCGAAATCTCTCTCGCCCCTGGTCTGTCTTATCACCCAGATCTCTCTCTCTCTAGCCCCCGGTCTGTCTCATCGCCCCGATCTCTCTCTCGCCCCCGGTCTGTCTCATCGCCCCGATCTCTCTCTCGCCCCCGGTCTGTTTCATCGACCCAATCTCTCTCTCGACCCCGGTCTGTCTCATCACCCCGATCTCTCTGTGTTTCCCCCGGACTGTCTCATCGCCCCGATCTCTCTCTCGCTCCCTGTCTCTCATCGCCCGATCTCTCTCTCGACGCCAGACTGTCTCATCGACCCGATCTCTCTCTCAGCCCCGGTCTGTCTCATCACCCCGATCTCTCTCTAGCCCCCTGTCTGTCTCATCACCCCAATCTCTCTCTCACCCCCTGGTCTGTCTCATCACCCCGATCTCTCTCTCACCTCCAGTCTCTCTCATCACCCTGGTCTCTCTCTCGCCCCCAGTCTCTCTCGCCCCCGATCTCTCTCTCACCCCCGGTCTGTCTCATCACCCCGATCTCTCTCTCGTCCCCGGTCTGTCTCACCTGCCCGATCTCTATCTCGCCCCGGTTTGTCTCATCGCGCCGATCTCTCTCTCTCACCCCGGTCTGTCTCATCGCCCCAATCTCTCTCTCTCGACCCCGGTCTGTCTCATCACCCCGATCTCTATCTCACCCCCCCGGTCTGTCTCATCACCCCGATCTCTCTCTCACCCCCGGTCAGTCTCATCACCCCGGTCTCTCTCTCGCCCCCGGTGTTGTCTCATCACCCCGGTCTCTCTCTCGCCCCCGGTCTGTCTCATTGCCCCTGTCTATCTCTAGCCCCCGGTCTGTCTCATCGCCCCGATCTCTCTCTCACCCCCGGTCTTCTCATCGCCCCGATCACTCTCTCACCCCCAGTGTCTCTCATCGCCCCGATCTCTCTCTCGTCCCCGGTCTGTCTCATCGCCCCGACCTCTCTCTCACCCCCGGTCTGTCTCATCGCCCCGATCTCTCTCTCGTCCCCGGTCTGTCTCATCACCCTGATCTACTCCCTCACCCCCGGTCTGTCTCATTGCCCCGGTCTCTCTCTCGCCCCCCGTCTGTCTCATCACCCCGCTCTCTCTCTCGCCCCCGGTCTGTCTCATCACCCCGGTCTCTCTCTCGCCCTCGGTCTGTCTCATTGCCCCTGTCTATCTCTAGCCCCCGGTCTGCCTCATCGCCCCGATCTCTCTCTCGTCCCTGGTCTGTCTCATCACCCCGGTCTCTCTCTCGCCCCCGGTGTTGTCTCATCACCCCGGTCTCTCTCTCGCCACCGGTCTGTCTCATCACCCTGATCTACTCCCTCACCCCCGGTCTTTCTCATGGCCCCAATCTCTCTCTCACCCCCGGTCTTCTCATCGCCCCGATCACTCTCTCACCCCCAGTGTCTCTCATCGCCCCGATCTCTCTCTCGACCCCAGTCTGTCTCATCGCCCCGATCTCTCTCTCGCCCCCGGTCTGTTTCATCGACCCAATCTCTCTCTCGACCCCGGTCTGTCTCATCACCCCGATCTCTCTGTGTTTCCCCCGGACTGTCTCATCGCCCCGATCTCTCTCTCGCTCCCTGTCTCTCATCGCCCGATCTCTCTCTCGATGCCAGACTGTCTCATCGCCCCGATCTCTCTCTCAGCCCCGGTCTGTCTCATCACCCCGATCTCTCTCTAGCCCCCTGTCTGTCTCATCACCCCAATCTCTCTCTCACCCCCTGGTCTGTCTCATCACCCCGATCTCTCTCTCACCTCCAGTCTCTCTCATCACCCTGGTCTCTCTCTCGCCCCCAGTCTCTCTCGCCCCCGATCTCTCTCTCACCCCCGGTCTGTCTCATCACCCCGATCTCTCTCTCGTCCCCGGTCTGTCTCACCTGCCCGATCTCTATCTCGCCCCGGTTTGTCTCATCGCGCCGATCTCTCTCTCTCACCCCGGTCTGTCTCATCGCCCCAATCTCTCTCTCTCGACCCCGGTCTGTCTCATCACCCCGATCTCTATCTCACCCCCCCGGTCTGTCTCATCACCCCGATCTCTCTCTCACCCCCGGTCAGTCTCATCACCCCGGTCTCTCTCTCGCCCCCGGTGTTGTCTCATCACCCCGGTCTCTCTCTCGCCCCCGGTCTGTCTCATTGCCCCTGTCTATCTCTAGCCCCCGGTCTGTCTCATCGCCCCGATCTCTCTCTCACCCCCGGTCTTCTCATCGCCCCGATCACTCTCTCACCCCCAGTGTCTCTCATCGCCCCGATCTCTCTCTCGTCCCCGGTCTGTCTCATCGCCCCGACCTCTCTCTCACCCCCGGTCTGTCTCATCGCCCCGATCTCTCTCTCGTCCCCGGTCTGTCTCATCACCCTGATCTACTCCCTCACCCCCGGTCTGTCTCATTGCCCCGGTCTCTCTCTCGCCCCCCGTCTGTCTCATCACCCCGCTCTCTCTCTCGCCCCCGGTCTGTCTCATCACCCCGGTCTCTCTCTCGCCCTCGGTCTGTCTCATTGCCCCTGTCTATCTCTAGCCCCCGGTCTGCCTCATCGCCCCGATCTCTCTCTCGTCCCTGGTCTGTCTCATCACCCCGGTCTCTCTCTCGCCCCCGGTGTTGTCTCATCACCCCGGTCTCTCTCTCGCCACCGGTCTGTCTCATCACCCTGATCTACTCCCTCACCCCCGGTCTGTCTCATTGCCCCGATCTCTCTCTCACCCCCGGTCTTCTCATCGCCCCGATCTCTCTCTCGACCCCAGTCTGTCTCATCGCCCCGATCTCTCTCTCGACCCCAGTCTGTCTCATCGCCCCGGTCTCTCTCTCGCTCTCTGTCTCTCATCACCCCAATCTCTCTCTCGACCCCGGTCTGTCTCATCACCCCGATCTCTCTCTCAGCCCCGGTCTGTGTCATCACCCCGATCCCTCTCGATCCCCCGGTCTGTCTCATCGCCCCGATCTCTATTTCACCCCCGGTCTGTCTCATCGCCCTGATCTCTCTCTCACCTCCGGTCTGTCTCATCACCCCGATCTCTCTCTCACCACCGGTCTGTCTCATCGCCCCGATCTCTCTCTCTAGTGCCCGGTCTGTCTCAGCACCCCAATCTATCTCTCACCCCTGGTCCGTCTCATCGCCCGATCTCTCTCTCACCCCCAGTCTGTCTCATCACCCCGATCTCTCTCTAGCCCCCTGTCTGTCTCATCACCCCGATCTCTCTCTCACCTCCGGTCTCTCTCATCACCCTGGGATCTCTCTCGCCACCAGTCTCGCTCGCCCCCAATCTCTCTCTCACCCCCGGTCTGTCTCATCACCCCGAACTCTCTCTCGTCCCCGGTCTGTCTCATCGCCCCGATCTCTCTCTCTCACTCCCGGTCTGTCTCATCGCCCCAATCTCTCTCTCTCGACCCCGGTTTGTCTCATCACCCCGATCTCTATCTCACCCCCCGGTCTGTCTCATCACCCCGATCTCTCTCTCACCCCCGGTCAGTCTCATCACCCCGGTCTCTCTCTCGCCCCCGGTCTGTCTCATTGCCCCTGTCTATCTCTAGCCCCCGGTCTGTCTCATCACCCCGATCTCTCTCTCGTCCCCGGTCTGTCTCATCACCCTGATCTACTCCCTCACCCGCGGTCTGTCTCATTGCACCGGTCTCTCTCTCGCCCCCCGTCTGTCTCATCACCCCGCTCTCTCTCTCTCGTCCCCGGTCTTTCTCATCACCCCGGTCTCTCTCTCGCCCTCGGTCTGTCTCATTGCCCCTGTCTATCCCTAGCCCCCGGTCTGCCTCATCGCCCCGATCTCTCTCTCATCCCTGGTCTGTCTCATTGCCCCTGTCTATCTCTAGCCCCCGGTCTGTCTCATCGCCCCGATCTCTCTCTCCTCCCCGGTCTGTCTCATCACCCTGATCTCTCCCTCACCCCCGGTCTGTCTCATCGCCCCGATCTCTCTCTCACCCCCGGTCTGTCTCATCGTCCCGATCACTCTCTCACCCCCAGTGTCTCTCATCGCCCCGATCTCTCTCTCACTCCCGGTCTGTCTAATCGCCCCAATCTCTCTCTCACCCCCGGTCTGTCTCATCACCCCAACCTCTCTCTCGCCCCCGGTCTGTCTCATCACCCCGATCTCTCTCTCAACCCCGGTCTGTCTCATCACCCCGATTTCTCTCTCACCCCCGGTCTGTCTCATCACCCCGATCTCTCTCTCACCCCCGGTCTGTCTCATCACCCCGATCTCTCTCTCACCCCCGGTCTGTCTCATCACCCCGATCTCTCTCTCGCCCCCGGTCTGTCTCATCACCCCGATCTCTCTCTCACCCCCGGTCTGTCTCTTCACCCCGGTCTCTCTCTCTCGCCTCCGGTCTGTCTCATCGCCCCGAACTCTCTCTCACCCCCGGTCTGTCTCATCACGCCGATCTCTCTCTCACCCCCGGTCTGTCTCATCACCCCAATCTCTCTTTCACCCTCCGGTCTGTCCCATCGCCCCGATCTCTCCCTCGACCTTGGTCTGTTTCATCGCCCCGATCTCTCTCTCAACCCCGGACTGTCTCATCACCCCGTTCTCTCTCTCGCCCCCGGTCTGTCTCATCGCACCGATCTCTATCTCGCCCACCGTCTGGCTCATCACCCCGGTCTCTCTCTCTCACCCCCGGTCTGTCTCATCGCCCCGATCTCTCTCTCGCCCCCGGTCTGTCTCAACGCCCCGATCTCTCTCTCGCCCCCGGTCTGTCTCATTACCCCGATCTCTCTCTCAACCCCGGTCTGTCTCATCACCCTGATCTCTCTCCCGCCCCCGGTCTGTCTCATCGCCCCGATCTCTCTCTCTCGTCCCCAGTCTGTCTCATCACCCCGATCTCTCTCTCTCGCCCCCGGACTGTCTCATCAACCCGATCTCTCTCTCGCCTTCTGTCTCTCATCACCCGATCTCTCTCTCGACCCCAGACTGTCTCATCGCCCCGATCTCTCTCTCACCCCCGGTCTGTCTCATCGCCCCGATCATTCTCTCTCACCCCTGGTCTGTCTCATCAGCCCGATCTCTCTCTCGCCCCCGGTCTGTCTCATCACCCTAGTCTCTCTCGCCCCCGGTCTGAAACATCGCCCCGATCTCTCTCTCTCACCCCCGGTCTGTCTCATCACCCCGATCTCTCCCTCACCCCCGGTCTGTCTCATCAACCCGATCTCTCTCTCACCACCGGTCTGTCTTATCGCCCCGATCTCTCTCTAGCCCCCGGTCTGTCTCAACACCCCGATCACTCTCTTGACCCCAGTCTGTCTCATCCCCCCGATCTCTCTATCGCCCCCGTTCTGTCTCATCACCCCGGTCTCTCTCTCGCCCCCAGTCTGTCTCATCACACCGATCTCTCTCTCGCCCCCAGTCTGTCTCATCGCCCCAATCTCTCTCTCACCCCCGGTCTGTCTCATCCCCCCGAAATCTCTCTTGCCCCCGGTCTGTCTCATCACCCCGATCTCTCTCTCTAGCCCCCAGTCTGTCTCATCGCCCCGATCTCTCTCTCGCCCCAGTCTGTCTCATCGCCCCGATCTCTCTCTCGCCCCCGGTCTGTTTCATCGACCCAAACGCTCTCTCGCCCCCGGTCTGTCTCATCACCCCGATCTCTCTCTCTTGCCCCCGGACTGTCTCATCGCCCCGATCTCTCTCTCGCTCCCTGTCTCTCATCGCCCGATCTCTCCCTTGACGCCAGACTGTCTCATCGCCCCGATCTCTCTCTCAGCCCCGGTCTGTCTCATCGCCCCGATCTCTCTCTCAGCCCCGGTCTGTCTCATCACCCTGATCTCTCTCTCTAGCCCCCGGTCTGTCTCATCGCCCCAATCTCTCTCTCAACCCCGGTCTGTCTTATCGACCCGATCTCTCTCTAGCCCCCGGTCTGTCTCAACGCCCCGATCTCTCTCTCGACCGCAGTCTGTCTCCTCGCCCCGATCTCTCTCTAGCCCCCATGTCTGTCTCATCCCCCCGATCTCTCTCTCGCCCCCGGTCTGTCTCATCACCCCGGTCTCTCTCTCGCCCCCGGTCTGTCTCATCCCCCCAATCTCTCTCTAGCCGCCAGTCTGTCTCATCGCCCCGATCTCTCTCTCACCCCCGGCCTGTCGCATCGCCCCGAAATCTCTCTCGCCCCCGGTCTGTCTCATCACCCCGATTTCTCTCTCTAGCCCCCGGTCTGTCTCATTGACCCAATCTCTCTCTCGCCCCCAGTCTGTCTCATCGCCCCGATCTCTCTCTAGCCCCCATGTCTGTCTCATCCCCCTGATGTCCCTCTCGCCCCCGTTCTGTCTCATCGCCCCGATCTCTCTCTCGCCCCCAGTCTGTCGCATCGCCCCGATCACTCTCTCACCCCCGGTCTGTCTATTCGCCCCGATCTCTCTCTCACCCCCGGTCTGTCTCTTCACACCAGTCTCTCTCTATCGCCTCTGGGCTGTCTCATCACCCCGATCCCACTCGAGCCCCCAGTCTGTCTCATCGCCCCAATCTCTCTTTCACCCTCCGGTCTGTCTCATCGCCCCGATCTCTCCCTCGACCCCGGTCTGTCTCATCGCCCCGATCTCTCTCTCACCCCCGGACTGTCGCATCACCCCGATCTCTCTCTCGCACCCCCGGTCTGTCTCATCGCCCCGATCTCTCTCTCGCCCCCGGTCTGTCTCATCACCCCGATCTCTCTCTCGCCCCCAGTCTGTTTCATCGCCCCGATCTCTCTCTCACCCCCGGTCTGTCTCATCGCCCCGAAATCTCTCTCGCCCCTGGTCTGTCTCATCAACCAGATCTCTCTCTCTAGCCCCTGGTCTGTCTCATCGCCCCGATCTCTCTCTCGCCCCCGGTCTGTCTCATCGCCCCGATCTCTCTCTCGCCCCCGGTCTGTTTCATCGACCCAATCTCTCTCTCGACCCCAGTCTGTCTCATCACCCCGATCTCTCTGTGTTTCCCCCGGACTGTCTCATCGCCCCGATCTCTCTCTCGCTCCCTGTCTCTCATCGCCCGATCTCTCTCTCGACGCCAGACTGTCTCATCGCCCCGATCTCTCTCTCAGCCACAGTCTGTCTCATCATCCCGATCTCTCTCTCTAGCCCCCGGTCTGTCTCATCACCCCGACCTCTCTCTCACCCCCGGTCTGTCTTATCGCCCCGATCTCTCTCTAGCCCCCGGTCTGTCTCAACACCCCGATCTCTCTCTAGCCCCCGGTCTGTCTCAACACCCCGATCTCTCTCTCGTCCCCAGTCTGTGTCATCGCCCCGATCTCTCTCTAGCCCCCAGTCTGTCTCATCCCCCCGATCTCTCTCTCACCCCTGGTCTGTCTCATCACCCTGGTCTATCCCCACCAGCCCCCACCACGGTCTATCTCATCATCCCGGTCTCTCTCTCTTGCCCCCGGTCTGTCTCATCACCCCGACCTCTCTCTCACCCCCGGTCTGTCTTATCGCCCCGATCTCTCTCTAGCCCCCGGTCTGTCTCAACACCCCGATCTCTCTCTAGCCCCCGGTCTGTCTCAACACCCCGATCTCTCTCTCGTCCCCAGTCTGTGTCATCGCCCCGATCTCTCTCTAGCCCCCAGTCTGTCTCATCCCCCCGATCTCTCTCTCACCCCTGGTCTGTCTCATCACCCTGGTCTATCCCCACCAGCCCCCACCACGGTCTATCTCATCATCCCGGTCCCTCTCTCTCACCCCCGATCTCTCTCACGCCCCCGGTCTGTCTCATCGCTCCAGTCTCTCTCGCCCACGATCTCTCTCTCACCCCCGGTCTGTCTCATCACCCCGATCTCAATCTCACCCCCGGTCTGTCTCATCGCCCCGGTCTCTCTCTCACCCCCAGTCTGTCTCATTGCCTCGATCTCTCTCTCACCCCCGGTCTGTCTCATCGCCCCGATCTCTCTCTCTCACCCCCGGTCTGTCTCATCGCCCCGGTCTCTCTCTCTAGCCCCCGGTCTGTCTCATCGCCCCGATCTCTTTCTCAACCCTGGTCTGTCTCATCACCCCGGTCTCTCTCTCTAGCCCCCGGTCTGTCTCATCGCCCCGATCTCTCTCTCACCCCCGGTCTGTCTAATCACCCCGATCTCTCTCTAGCGCCCTGTCTGTCTCATCACCCCATTCTCTCTCTCTCACCCCCGGTCTGTCTCATCGCCCCGATCTCTCTCTCACCCCCGGTCTGTCTCATCACCCCGATCTCTCTCTAGACCCCTGTCTGTCTCATCACCCCAATCTCTCTCTCACCCCTGGTCTGTCTCATCACCCCGATCTCTCTCTCACCCCCTGGTCTGTCTCATCACCCCGATCTCTCTCTCACCTCCAGTCTCTCTCAACACCCTGGTCTCTCTCTCGCCCCCAGTCTCTCTCGCCCCCGATCTCTCTCTCACCCCCGGTCTGTCTCATCACCCCGATCTCTCTCTCGTCCCCGGTCTGTCTCATCTGCCCGATCTCTATCTCGCCCCCGGTTTGTCTCATCGTGCCGATCTCTCTCTCTCAACCCCGGTCTGTCTCATCGCCCCAATCTCTCTCTCTCGACCACGGTCTGTCTCATCACCCCGATCTCAATCTCACCCCCCGGTCTGTCTCATCACCCCGATCTCTCTCTCACCCCCGGTCAGTCTCATCACCCCGGTCTCTCTCTCGCCCCCGGTGTTGTCTCATCACCCCGATCTCTCTCTCACCCCCGGTCTGTCTTATCGCCCCGATCTCTCTCTAGACGCCGGTCTGTCGCAACACCCCGATCTCTCTCTCGCCCCCGGTCTGTCTCATCACCCCTGTCTATCTCTAGCCCCCGGTCTGTCTCTTCACACCAGTCTCTCTCTATCGCCTCTGGGCTGTCTCATCACCCCGATCTCTCTCTCGCCCCCGGTCTGTCTCATCACCCCTGTCTATCTCTAGCCCCCGGTCTGTCTCTTCACACCAGTCTCTCTCTATCACCTCTGGGCTGTCTCATCACCCCGATCTCTCTCTCACCCCTGGTCGGTCTCATCACCCCGATCTCTCTCTCGTCCCCAGTCTGTCTCATGACCCCGATCTCTATCTCGCCCACCGTCTGGCTCATCACCCCGGTCTCTCTCTCTCACCCCCGGTCTGTCTCATCGCCCCGATCTCTCTCTCGCCCCCGGTCTGTCTCAACGCCCCGATCTCTCTCTCGCCCCCGGTCTGTCTCATTACCCCGATCTCTCTCTCAACCCCGGTCTGTCTCATCACCCTGATCTCTCTCCCGCCCCCGGTCTGTCTCATCGCCCCGATCTCTCTCTCTCGTCCCCAGTCTGTCTCATCACCCCGATCTCTCTCTCTCGCCCCCGGACTGTCTCATCAACCCGATCTCTCTCTCGCCTTCTGTCTCTCATCACCCGATCTCTCTCTCGACCCCAGACTGTCTCATCGCCCCGATCTCTCTCTCACCCCCGGTCTGTCTCATCGCCCCGATCATTCTCTCTCACCCCTGGTCTGTCTCATCACCCCGATCTCTCTCTCGCCCCCGGTCTGTCTCATCACCCTAGTCTCTCTCGCCCCCGGTCTGAAACATCGCCCCGATCTCTCTCTCTCACCCCCGGTCTGTCTCATCACCCCGATCTCTCCCTCACCCCCGGTCTGTCTCATCACCCCGATCTCTCTCTCACCCCCGGTCTGTCTTATCGCCCCGATCTCTCTCTAGCCCCCGGTCTGTCTCAACACCCCGATCACTCTCTTGACCCCAGTCTGTCTCATCCCCCCGATCTCTCTATCGCCCCCGTTCTGTCTCATCACCCCGGTCTCTCTCTCGCCCCCAGTCTGTCTCATCACACCGATCTCTCTCTCGCCCCCAGTCTGTCTCATCGCCCCAATCTCACTCTCACCCCCGGTCTGTCTCATCCCCCCGAAATCTCTCTTGCCCCCGGTCTGTCTCATCACCCCGATCTCTCTCTCTAGCCCCCGGTCTGTCTCATCGCCCCGATCTCTCTCTCGCCCCAGTCTGTCTGATCGCCCCGATCTCTCTCTCGCCCCCGGTCTGTTTCATCGACCCAAACGCTCTCTCGCCCCCGGTCTGTCTCATCACCCCGATCTCTCTCTCTTGCCCCCGGACTGTCTCATCGCCCCGATCTCTCTCTCGCTCCCTGTCTCTCATCGCCCGATCTCTCCCTCGACGCCAGACTGTCTCATCGCCCCGATCTCTCTCTCAGCCCCGGTCTGTCTCATCGCCCCGATCTCTCTCTCAGCCCCGGTCTGTCTCATCACCCTGATCTCTCTCTCTAGCCCCCGGTCTGTCTCATCGCCCCAATCTCTCTCTCAACCCCGGTCTGTCTTATCGCCCCGATCTCTCTCTAGCCCCCATGTCTGTCTCATCCCCCCGATCTCTCTCTCGCCCCCGGTCTGTCTCATCACCCCGGTCTCTCTCTCGCCCCCGGTCTGTCTCATCCCCCCAATCTCTCTCTAGCCGCCAGTCTGTCTCATCGCCCCGATCTCTCTCTCACCCCCGGTCTGTCGCATCGCCCCGAAATCTCTCTCGCCCCCGGTCTGTCTCATCACCCCGATTTCTCTCTCTAGCCCCCGGTCTGTCTCATTGACCCGATCTCTCTCTCGCCCCCAGTCTGTCTCATCGCCCCGATCTCTCTCTAGCCCCCATGTCTGTCTCATCCCCCTGATGTCCCTCTCGCCCCCGTTCTGTCTCATCACCCCGATCTCTCTCTCGCCCCCAGTCTGTCGCATCGCCCCGATCACTCTCTCACCCCCGGTCTGTCTATTCGCCCCGATCTCTCTCTCACCCCCGGTCTGTCTCTTCACACCAGTCTCTCTCTATCGCCTCTGGGCTGTCTCATCACCCCGATCTCTCTCTCACCCCCGGTCGGTCTCATCACCCCGATCTCTCTCTCGCCCCCGGTCTGTCTCATCACCCCGATCTCTCTCTCAACCCCGGTCTGTCTCATCACCCCGATCCCACTCGAGCCCCCAGTCTGTCTCATCGCCCCAATCTCTCTTTCACCCTCCGGTCTGTCTCATCGCCCCGATCTCTCCCTCGACCCCGGTCTGTCGCATCACCCCGATCTCTCTCTCGCACCCCCGGTCTGTCTCATCGCCCCGATCTCTCTCTCGCCCCCGGTCTGTCTCATCACCCCGATCTCTCTCTCGCCCCCAGTCTGTTTCATCGCCCCGATCTCTCTCTCACCCCCGGTCTGTCTCATCGCCCCGAAATCTCTCTCGCCCCTGGTCTGTCTCATCACCCAGATCTCTCTCTCTAGCCCCTGGTCTGTCTCATCGCCCCGATCTCTCTCTCGCCCCCGGTCTGTCTCATCGCCCCGATCTCTCTCTCGCCCCCGGTCTGTTTCATCGACCCAATCTCTCTCTCGACCCCAGTCTGTCTCATCACCCCGATCTCTCTGTGTTTCCCCCGGACTGTCTCATCACCCCGATCTCTCTCTCGCTCCCTGTCTCTCATCGCCCGATCTCTCTCTCGACGCCAGACTGTCTCATCGCCCCGATCTCTCTCTCAGCCACAGTCGGTCTCATCATCCCGATCTCTCTCTCTAGCCCCCGGTCTGTCTCATCACCCCGACCTCTCTCTCACCCCCGGTCTGTCTTATCGCCCCGATCTCTCTCTAGCCCCCGGTCTGTCTCAACACCCCGATCTCTCTCTCGTCCCCAGTCTGTGTCATCGCCCCGATCTCTCTCTAGCCCCCAGTCTGTCTCATCCCCCCGATCTCTCTCTCACCCCTGGTCTGTCTCATCACCCTGGTCTATCCCCACCAGCCCCCACCACGGTCTATCTCATCATCCCGGTCTCTCTCTCTTGCCCCCGGTCTGTCTCATCACCCTGGTCTCTCCCCCCCAACCCAGTCTCTCTCACCCCCGATCTCTCTCACGCCCCCGGTCTGTCTCATCGCTCCAGTCTCTCTCGCCCACGATCTCTCTCTCACCCCCGGTCTGTCTCATCACCCCGATCTCAATCTCACCCCCGGTCTGTCTCATCGCCCCGGTCTCTCTCTCACCCCCAGTCTGTCTCATTGCCTCGATCTCTCTCTCACCCCCGGTCTGTCTCATCGCCCCGATCTCTCTCTCTCACCCCCGGTCTGTCTCATCGCCCCGGTCTCTCTCTCTAGCCCCCGGTCTGTCTCATCGCCCCGATCTCTTTCTCAACCCTGGTCTGTCTCATCACCCCGGTCTCTCTCTCTAGCCCCCGGTCTGTCTCATCGCCCCGATCTCTCTCTCACCCCCGGTCTGTCTCATCACCCCGATCTCTCTCTAGCGCCCTGTCTGTCTCATCACCCCATTCTCTCTCTCTCACCCCCGGTCTGTCTCATCGCCCCGATCTCTCTCTCACCCCCGGTCTGTCTCATCACCCCGATCTCTCTCTAGACCCCTGTCTGTCTCATCACCCCAATCTCTCTCTCACCCCTGGTCTGTCTCATCACCCCGATCTCTCTCTCACCCCCTGGTCTGTCTCATCACCCCGATCTCTCTCTCACCTCCAGTCTCTCTCAACACCCTGGTCTCTCTCTCGCCCCCAGTCTCTCTCGCCCCCGATCTCTCTCTCACCCCCGGTCTGTCTCATCACCCCGATCTCTCTCTCGTCCCCGGTCTGTCTCATCTGCCCGATCTCTATCTCGCCCCCGGTTTGTCTCATCGCGCCGATCTCTCTCTCTCAACCCCGGTCTGTCTCATCGCCCCAATCTCTCTCTCTCGACCACGGTCTGTCTCATCACCCCGATCTCAATCTCACCCCCCGGTCTGTTTCATCACCCCGATCTCTCTCTCACCCCCGGTCAGTCTCATCACCCCGGTCTCTCTCTCGCCCCCGGTGTTGTCTCATCACCCCGATCTCTCTCTCACCCCCGGTCTGTCTTATCGCCCCGATCTCTCTCTAGACGCCGGTCTGTCGCAACACCCCGATCTCTCTCTCGCCCCCGGTCTGTCTCATCACCCCTGTCTATCTCTAGCCCCGGGTCTGTCTCTTCACACCAGTCTCTCTCTATCGCCTCTGGGCTGTCTCATCACCCCGATCTCTCTCTCGCCCCCGGTCTGTCTCATCACCCCTGTCTATCTCTAGCCCCCGGTCTGTCTCTTCACACCAGTCTCTCTCTATCGCCTCTGGGCTGTCTCATCACCCCGATCTCTCTCTCACCCCTGGTCGGTCTCATCACCCCGATCTCTCTCTCGTCCCCAGTCTGTCGCAACACCCCGATCTCTCTCTCGCCCCCGGTCTGTCTCATCACCCTTGTCTATCTCTAGCCCCCGGTCTGTCTCTTCACACCAGTCTCTCTCTATCGCCTCTGGGCTGTCTCATCACCCCGATCTCTCTCTCGCCCCCGGTCTGTCTCATCACCCCTGTCTATCTCTAGCCCCCGGTCTGTCTCTTCACACCAGTCTCTCTCTATCGCCTCTGGGCTGTCTCATCACCCCGATCTCTCTCTCACCCCTGGTCGGTCTCATCACCCCGATCTCTCTCTCGCCCCCGGTCTGTCTCATCACCCCTGTCTATCTCTAGCCCCCGTTCTGTCTCTTCACACCAGTCTCTCTCTATCGACTCTGGGCTGTCTCATCACCCCGATCTCTCTCTCACCCCCGGTCTGTCTCATTGCCCCGATCTCTCTCTCACCCCCGGTCTTCTCATCGCCCCGATCACTCTCTCACCCCCAGTGTCTCTCATCGCCCCGATCTCTCTCTCGACCCCAGTCTGTCTCATCGCCCCGATCTCTCTCTCGACCCCAGTCTGTCTCATCGCCCCGGTCTCTCTCTCGCTCTCTGTCTCTCATCACCCCAATCTCTCTCTCGACCCCAGTCTGTCTCATCGCCCTGATCTCTCTCTCTCCCCCCCGGTCAGTCTCATCACCCCGGTCTCTCTCTCTCGCCCCCGGTCTGTCTCATCGCCCCGATCTCTCTCTCACCCCCGGTCTGTCTCATCACCCCGATCAATCTCTCTCACACCCGGTCTGTCTCAACACCCCGATCTCTCTCTCGCCCCCCATCTGTCTCATCACCCCGATCTCTCTCTCGCTCCATGTCTCTCATCACCCCGATCTCTCTCTCGCCCCCGGTCTGTCTCATCGCTCCGATCGCTCTCTCTTGCGCCCGGTCTGTCTCATCACCCCAATCTCTCTCTCACCCCCGGACTGTGTCATCACCCCAATCCCTCTCGAGCCCCCGGTCTGTCTCATCGCCCCGATCTCTCTTTCACCCCCGGTCTGTCTCATCGCCCTGATCTCTCTCTCACCCCCGGTCTTTCTCATCACCCCAATCTATCTCTCACCCCCGGACTGTGTCATCATTCCGATCCCTCTCGAGCCCCCGGTCTGTCTCATCGCCCCGATCTCTCTTTCACCCCCGGTCTGTCTCATCGCCCTGATCTCTCTCTCACCCCCGGTCTGTCTCATCGCCCCGATCTCTCTCTCTAGCGCCCGGTCTGTCTCATCACCCCAATCTCTCTCTCACCCCCGGTCTGTCTCATCGCCCCGATCTCTCTCTCACCCCTGGTCTGTCTCATCACCCCGATCTCTCTCTCACCTCTGGTCTCTCTCATCACCCTGGTCTCTCTCTCACCCCCAGTCTCGCTCGCCCCCAATCTCTCTCTCACCCCCGGTCTGTCTTATCACCCCGATCTCTCTCTCGTCCCCGGTCTGTCTCATCGCCCCGATCTCTCTCTCACTCCCGGTCTTCCCATCGCCCCGATCTCTCTCCCGACCCCAGTCTGTCTCATCGCCCCGATTTCTCTCTCGACCCCAGTCTGTCTCATCGCCCCGGTCTCTCTCTCGCTCTCTGTCTCTCATCACCCCAATCTCTCTCTCGCACCCGGTCTGTCTCATCGCCCCGATCGCTCTCTCACCCCCGGTCTGTCTCATCACACCGATCAATCTCTCAAACACCCGGTCTGTCTCAACACCCCGAACTCTCTCTCGCCCCCGGTCTGTCTCATCGCTCCGATCTCTCTCTCTAGCGCCCGGTCTGTCTCATCACCCCAATCTCTCTCTCACCCCCGGTCTGTGTCATCACCCCGATTCCTCTCGAGCCCCCGGTCTGTCTCATCGCCCCGATCTCTCTTTCAACCCCAGTCTGTCTCATCGCCCTGATCTCTCTCTCACCCCCGGTCTGTCTCATCACCCCGATCTCTCTCTCGCCCCCGGTCTGTCTCATTGCTCCGATCTCTCTCTCTAGCGCCCGGTCTGTCTCATCACCCCAATCTCTCTCTCACCCCCGGTCTGTCTCGTCGCCCCGATCTCTCTCTCACCCCCGGTCTGTCTCATCACCCCGATCTCTCTCTAGCCCCCTGTCTGTCTCATCACCCCGATCTCTCTCTCACCTCCGGTCTCTCTCATCACCCTGGTCTCTCTCTCGCCCCCAGTCTCGCTCGCCCCCAATCTCTCTCTCACCCCCGGTCTGTCTCATCACCCCGATCTCTCTCTCGTCCCCGGTCTGTCTCATCGCCCCGATCTCTCTCTCACCCCCGGTCTGTCTCATCGCCCCGATCTCTCTCTCGTCCCCAGTCTGTCTCATCGCCCTGATCTACTCCCTCACCCCCGGTCTGTCTCATCACCCCGGTCTCTCTCTCGCCCTCGGTCTGTCTCATTGCCCCTGTCTATCTCTAGCCCCCGATCTGCCTCATCGCCCCGATCTCTCTCTCGTCCCTGGTCTGTCTCATTGCCCCTGTCTATCTCTAGCCCCCGGTCTGTCTCATCGCCCCGATCTCTCTCTCCTCCCCGGTCTGTCTCATCACCCTGATCTCTCCCTCACCCCTGGTCTGTCTCATCGCCCCGATCTCTCTCTCACCCCCGGTCTGTCTCATCGTCCCGATCACTCTCTCACCCCTTGTCTGTCTCATCACCCCGATCTCTCTCTCACCCCCTGGTCTGTCTCATCACCCCGATCTCTCTCTCACCTCCGGTCTCTCTCATCACCCTGGTCTCTCTCTCGCCCCCAGTCTCTCTCGCCCCCGATCTCTCTCTCACCCCCGGTCTGTCTCATCACCCCGATCTCTCTCTCGTCCCCGGTCTGTCTCATCTGCCCGATCTCTATCTCGCCCCCGGTTTGTCTCATCGCGCCGATCTCTCTCTCTCACCCCCGGTCTGTCTCATCGCCCCAATCTCTCTCTCTCGACCACGGTCTGTCTCATCACCCCGATCTCTATCTCACCCCCCGGTCTGTCTCATCACCCCGATCTCTCTCTCACCCCCGGTCAGTCTCATCACCCCGGACTCTCTCTCGCCCCCAGTGTTGTCTCATCACCCCGGTCTCTCTCTCGCCCCCGGTCTGTCTCATTGCCCCTGTCTATCTCTAGCCCCCGGTCTGTCTCATCGCCCCAATCTCTCTTTCGTCCCCGGTCTGTCTCATCACCCTGATCTACTCCCTCACCCCCGGTCTGTCTCATTGCCCCGATCTCTCTCTCACCCCCGGTCTTCTCATCGCCCCGATCACTCTCTCACCCCCAGTGTCTCTCATCGCCCCGATCTCTCTCTCGTCCCCGGTCTGTCTCATCGCCCCGACCTCTCTCTCACCCCCGGTCTGTCTCATCGCCCCGATCTCTCTCTCGTCCCCGGTCTGTCTCATCACCCTGATCTACTCCCTCACCCCCGGTCTGTCTCATTGCCCCGGTCTCTCTCTCGCCCCCCGTCTGTCTCATCACCCCGCTCTCTCTCTCGCCCCCGGTCTGTCTCATCACCCCGGTCTCTCTCTCGCCCTCGGTCTGTCTCATTGCCCCTGTCTATCTCTAGCCCCCGGTCTGCCTCATCGCCCCGATCTGTCTCTCGTCCCTGGTCTGTCTCATCACCCCGGTCTCTCTCACGCCCCCGGTGTTGTCTCATCACCCCGGTCTCTCTCTCGCCTCCGGTCTGTCTCATTGCCCCTGTCTATCTCTAGCCCCCGGTCTGTCTCATCGCCCCGATCTCTCTCTCGTCCCCGGTCTGTCTCATCACCCTGATCTACTCCCTCACCCCCGGTCTGTCTCATTGCCCCGATCTCTCTCTCACCCCCGGTCTTCTCATCGCCCCGATCACT
Organism: Chiloscyllium punctatum; assembly: GCF_047496795.1. NCBI lineage: Eukaryota > Metazoa > Chordata > Chondrichthyes > Orectolobiformes > Hemiscylliidae > Chiloscyllium > Chiloscyllium punctatum. The sequence goes on along the minus strand of NC_092751.1, from coordinate 6,403,334 downwards.
CTCTCACCCCCAGTGTCTCTCATCGCCCCGATCTCTCTCTCGATCCCAGTCTGTCTCATCGCCCCGATCTCTCTCTCGACCCCAGTCTGTCTCATCGCCCCGGTCTCTCTCTCGCTCTCTGTCTCTCATCACCCCGATCTCTCTCTCGACCCCGGTCTGTCTCATCGCCCCGATCTCTCTCTCGCCCCCAGTCTGTCTCATCACCCCGATCTCTCTCCCTAGCCCCCGGACTGTCTCATCAACCCGATCTCTCTCTCGCCTTCTGTCTCTCATCACCCGATCTCTCTCTCACCCCCGGTCTGTCTCATCGCCCCGATCATTCTCTCTCACCCCCGGTCTGTCTCATCACCCTGATCTCTCTCTCGCCCCCGGTCTGTCTCTTCACCCTAGTCTCTCTCGCCCCCGGTCTGTCTCATCGCCCCGATCTCTCTTTCTAACCCCCGGTCTGTCTCATCACCCCGATCTCTCTCTCACCCCCGGTTCGTCTCATCACTCCGATCTCTCTCTTATCCCCGGTCTGTCTTATCGCCCCAATCTCTCTCTAGCCCCCGGTCTGTCTCAACACCCCGATCACTCTCTCGTCCCCAGTCTGTCTCATCCCCCCGATCTCTCTATCGCCCCCGGTCTGTCTCATCACCCCGGTCTCTCTCTCACGCCCAGTGTGTCTCATCACACCGATCTCTCTCTCGCCCCCAGTCTGTCTCATCGCCCCGATCTCTCTCTCACCCCTGGTCTGTCTCAACACCCCGATCACTCTCTCGACCCCAGTCTGTCTCATCCCCCCGTTCTCTCTATCGCCCCCGGTCTGTCTCATCACCCCGGTCTCTCTCTCGTCCCCAGTGTGTCTCATCACACCGAAATCTCTCTCGCCCCCGGTCTGTCTCATCACCCCGATCTCTCTCTCTAGCCCCCGGTCTGTCTCATCACCCCGATCTCTCTCTCTTGCCCCCGGACTGTCTCATCGCCCCGATCTCTCTCTCGCTCCCTGTCTCTCATCGCCCGATCTCTCTCTCGACGCCAGACTGTCTCATCGCCCCTATCTCTCTCTCAGCCCCGGTCTGTCTCATCACCCCGATCTCTCTCTTTAGCCCCCGGTCTGTCTCATCACCCCAATCTCTCTCTCACCCCCGGTCTGTCTTATCGACCCGATCTCTCTCTAGCCCCCGGTCTGTCTCAACACCCCGATCTCTCTCTCGACCCCAGTCTGTCTCATCGCCCCGATCTCTCTCTAGCCCCCATGTCTGTCTCATCCCCCCGATCTCTCTCTCGTCCCCGGTCTGTCTCATCACCCCGGTCTCTCTCTCACCCCCAGTCTGTCTCATCACCCCAATATCTCTCTCGCCCCCAGTCTGTCTCATTGCCCCGATCTCTCTCTCACCCCCGGTCTGTCGCATTGCCCCGAAATCACTCTCGCCCCCGGTCTGTCTCATCACCCCAATTTCTCTCTCTAGCCCCCGGTCTGTCTCATCGACCCGATCTCTCTCTCGCCCCCGGTCTGTCTCATCGCCCCGATCTCTCTCTAGCCCCCATGTCTGTCTCATCCCCCTGATGTCCCTCTCGCCCCCGTTCTGTCTCATCACCCCGATCTCTCTCTCGCCCCCAGTCTGTCGCATCGACCCGATCACTCTCTCACCCCCGGTCTGTCTAATCGCCCCGATCTCTCTCTCACCCCCGTTCGGTCTCATCACCCCGATCTCTCTCTCGCCCCCGGTCTGGCTCATCACCCCGATCTGTCTCTCAACCCCGGTCTGTCTCATCACCCGATCCCACTCGAGCCCCCAGTCTGTCTCATCGCCCCAATCTCTCTTTCACACTCCGGTCTGTCTCATCGCCCCGATCTCTCCCTCGACCCCGGTCTGTCTCATCGCCCCGATCTCTATCTCACCCCCGGACTGTCGCATCACCCCGATCTCTCTCTCGCCCCCAGTCTATCTCATCACCCCGGTCTCTCTCTCTCACCCCCGGTCTGTCTCATCACCCCGGTCTCTCACTCTCACCCCCGGTCTGTCTCATCGACCCGATCTCTCTCTCGCCCCCGGTCTGTCTCATCGCCCCGATCTCTCTCTCGACCCCAGTCTGTTTCATCGCCCCGATCTCTCTCTCACCCCCGGTCTGTCTCATCGCCCCGAAATCTCTCTCGCCCCTGGTCTGTCTCATCACCCAGATCTCTCTCTCTAGCCCCCGGTCTGTCTCATCACCCCGGTCTCTCTCTCGCCCCCAGTGTGTCTCATCACACCGAAATCTCTCTCGCCCCCGGTCTGTCTCATCACCCCGATCTCTCTCTCTAGCCCCCGGTCTGTCTCATCACCCCGATCTCTCTCTCTTGCCCCCGGACTGTCTCATCGCCCCGATCTCTCTCTCACTCCCTGTCTCTCATCGCCCGATCTCTCTCTCGACGCCAGACTGTCTCATCGCCCCGATCTCTCTCTCAGCCCCGGTCTGTCTCATCACCCCGATCTCTCTCTCTAGCCCCCGGTCTGTCTCATCACCCCAATCTCCCTCTCACCCCCGGTCTGTCTTATCGACCCGATCTCTCTCTAGCCCCCGGTCTGTCTCAACACCCCGATCTCTCTCTCGACCCCAGTCTGTCTCATCGCCCCGATCTCTCTCTAGCCCCCATGTCTGTCTCATCCCCCCGATCTCTCTCTCGCCCCCGGTCTGTCTCATCACCCCGGTCTCTCTCTCGCCCCCAGTCTGTCTCATCACCCCAATCTCTCTCTCGCCCCCAGTCTGTCTCATCGCCCCGAACTGTCTCTCACCCCCGGTCTGTCGCATCGCCCGGAAATCACTCTCGCCCCCGGTCTGTCTCATCACCCCAATTTCTCTCTCTAGCCCCCGGTCTATCTCATCGACCCGATCTCTCTCTCGCCCCCGGTCTGTCTCATCGCCCCGATCTCTCTCTAGCCCCCATGTCTGTCTCATCCCCCTGATGTCCCTCTCGCCCCCGTTCTGTCTCATCACCCCGATCTCTCTCTCGCCCCCAGTCTGTCGCATCGCCCCGATCACTCTCTCACCCCCGGTCTGTCTAATCGCCCCGATCTCTCTGTCACCCCCGGTCGGTCTCATCACCCCGATCTCTCTCTCGCCCCCGGTCTGTCTCATCACCCCGATCTCTCTCTCAACCCCGGTATGTCTCATCACCCAATCCCACTCGAGCCCCCAGTCTGTCTCATCGCCCCAATCTCTCTTTCACACTCCGGTCTGTCTCATAGCCCCGATCTCTCCCTCGACCCCGGTCTGTCTCATCGCCCCGATCTCTCTCTCACCCCCGGACTGTCGCATCACCCCGATCTCTCTCTCGCCCCCAGTCTGTCTCATCACCCCGGTCTCTCTCTCTCACCCCCGGTCTGTCTCATCACCCCGGTCTCTCACTCTCACCCCCGGTCTGTCTCATCGCCCCGATCTCTCTCTCGCCCCCAGTCTGTCTCATCGCCCCGATCTCTCTCTCGCCCCCCAGTCTGTTTCATCGCCCCGATCTCTCTCTCACCCCCGGTCTGACTCATCGCCCCGAAATCTCTCTCGCCCCTGGTCTGTCTCATCACCCAGATCTCTCTCTCTAGCCCCTGGTCTGTCTCATCACCCAGATCTCTCTCTCTAGCCCCTGGTCTGTCTCATCGCCCCGAAATCTCTCTCGCCCCTGGTCTGTCTCATCGCCCCGATCTCTCTCTCGCCCCCGGTCTGTCTCATCACCCCGGTCTCTCTCTCGCCCCCAGTGTGTCTCATCACACCGAAATCTCTCTCGCCCCCGGTCTGTCTCATCACCCCGATCTCTCTCTCTAGCCCCCGGTCTGTCTCATCACCCCGATCTCTCTCTCTTGCCCCCGGACTGTCTCATCGCCCCGATCTCTCTCTCGCTCCCTGTCTCTCATCGCCCGATCTCTCTCTCGACGCCAGACTGTCTCATCGCCCCGATCTCTCTCTCAGCCCCGGTCTGTCTCATCACCCCGATCTCTCTCTCTAGCCCCCGGTCTGTCTCATCACCCCAATCTCTCTCTCACCCCCGGTCTGTCTTATCGACCCGATCTCTCTCTAGCCCCCGGTCTGTCTCAACACCCCGATCTCTCTCTCGACCCCAGTCTGTCTCATCGCCCCGATCTCTCTCTAGCCCCCATGTCTGTCTCATCCCCCCGATCTCTCTCTCGCCCCCGTTCTGTCTCATCACCCCGGTCTCTCTCTCACCCCCAGTCTGTCTCATCACCCCAATCTCTCTCTCGCCCCCAGTCTGTCTCATCGCCCCGATCTCTCTCTCACCCCCGGTCTGTCGCATCGCCCCGAAATCACTCTCGCCCCCGGTCTGTCTCATCACCCCAATTTCTCTCTCTAGCCCCCGGTCTGTCTCATCGACCCGATCTCTCTCTCGCCCCCGGTCTGTCTCATCGCCCCGATCTCTCTCTAGCCCCCATGTCTGTCTCAACCCCCTGATGTCCCTCTCGCCCCCGTTCTGTCTCATCACCCCGATCTCTCTCTCGCCCCAGTATGTCGCATCGCCGCGATCACTCTCTCACCCCCGGTCTGTCTAATCGCCCCGATCTCTCTCTCACCCCCGGTCGGTCTCATCACCCCGATCTCTCTCTCGCCCCCGGTCTGGCTCATCACCCCGATCTGTCTCTCAACCCCGGTCTGTCTCATCACCCGATCCCACTCGAGCCCCCAGTCTGTCTCATCGCCCCAATCTCTCTTTCACACTCCGGTCTGTCTCATCGCCCCAATCTCTCCCTCGACCCCGGTCTGTCTCATCGCCCCGATCTCTCTCTCACCCCCGGACTGTCGCATCACCCCGATCTCTCTCTCGCCCCCAGTCTATCTCATCACCCCGGTCTCTCTCTCTCTCACCCCCGGTCTGTCTCATCACCCCGGTCTCTCACTCTCACCCCCGGTCTGTCTCATCGCCCCGATCTCTCTCTCGAACCCGGTCTGTCTCATCGCCCCGATCTCTCTCTCGCCCCCAGTCTGTTTCATCGCCCCGATCTCTCTCTCACCCCCGGTCTGTCTCAACGCCCCGATCACTCTCTCGCCCCTGGTCTGTCTCATCACCCAGATCTCTCTCTCTAGCCCCCGGTCTGTCTCATCACCCCGGTCTCTCTCTCGCCCCCAGTGTGTCTCATCACACCGAAATCTCTCTCGCCCCCGGTCTGTCTCATCACCCCGATCTCTCTCTCTAGCCCCCGGTCTGTCTCATCACCCCGATCTCTCTCTCTTGCCCCCGGACTGTCTCATCGCCCCGATCTCTCTCTCGCTCCCTGTCTCTCATCGCCCGATCTCTCTCTCGACGCCAGACTGTCTCATCGCCCCGATCTCTCTCTCAGCCCCGGTCTGTCTCATCACCCCGATCTCTCTCTCTAGCCCCCGGTCTGTCTCATCACCCCAATCTCTCTCTCACCCCCGGTCTGTCTTATCGACCCGATCTCTCTCTAGCCCCCGGTCTGTCTCAACACCCCGATCTCTCTCTCGACCCCAGTCTGTCTCATCGCCCCGATCTCTCTCTAGCCCCCATGTCTGTCTCATCCCCCCGATCTCTCTCTCGCCCCTGGTCTGTCTCATCACCCCGGTCTCTCTCTCGCCCCCAGTCTGTCTCATCACCCCAATCTCTCTCTCGCCCCCAGTCTGTCTCATCGCCCCGAACTCTCTCTCACCCCCGGTCTGTCTCATCACCCCGGTCTCTCTCTCGCCCCCAGTCTGTCTCATCACCCCAATCTCTCTCTCGCCCCCAGTCTGTCTCATCGCCCCGAACTCTCTCTCACCCCCGGTCTGTCGCATCGCCCCGAAATCACTCTCGCCCCCTGTCTGTCTCATCACCCCAATTTCTCTCTCTAGCCCCCGGTCTGTCTCATCGACCCGATCTCTCTCGCCCCCGGTCTGTCTCATCGCCCCGATCTCTCTCTAGCCCCCATGTCTGTCTCATCCCCCTGATGTCCCTCTCGCCCCCGTTCTGTCTCATCACCCCGATCTCTCTCTCGCCCCCAGTCTGTCGCATCGCCCCGATCACTCTCTCACCCCCGGTCTGTCTAATCGCCCCGATCTCTCTCTTACCCCCGGTCGGTCTCATCACCCCGATCTCTCTCTCGCCCCCGGTCTGTCTCATCACCCCGATCTCTCTCTCAACCCCGGTCTGTCTCATCACCCGATCCCACTCGAGCCCCCAGTCTGTCTCATCGCCCCAATCTCTCTTTCACACTCCGGTCTGTCTCATCGCCCCGATCTCTACCTCGACCCCGGTCTGTCTCATCACCCCGATTGCTCTCTCACCCCCGGACTGTCGCATCACCCGGGTCTCTCACTCTCACCCCCGGTCTGTCTCATCGCCCCGATCTCTCTCTCGCCCCCAGTCTGTCTCATCACCCCAATCTCTCTTTCACACTCCGGTCTGTCTCATCGCCCCGATCTCTCCCTCGACCCCGGTCTGTCTCATCACCCCGATTGCTCTCTCACCCCCGGACTGTCGCATCACCCGGGTCTCTCACTCTCACCCCCGGTCTGTCTCATCGCCCCGATCTCTCTCTCGCCCCCAGTCTGTCTCATCACCCCGGTGTCTCTCTCTCACCCCCGGTCTGTCTCATCACCCGGGTCTCTCACTCTCACCCCCGGTCTGTCTCATCGCCCCGATCTCTCTCTCGCCCCCGGTCTGTCTCATCGCCCCGATCTCTCTCTCGCCCCCAGTCTGTTTCATCGCCCCGATCTCTCTCTCACCCCCGGTCTGTCTCATCGCCCCGAAATCTCTCTCGCCCCTGGTCTGTCTCATCACCCAGATCTCTCTCTCGACCCCAGTCTGTCTCATCACCCCGATCTCTCTGTGTTTCCCCCGGACTGTCTCATCGCCCCGATCTCTCTCTCGCTCCCTGTCTCTCATCGCCCGATCTCTCTCTCGATGCCAGACTGTCTCATCGCCCCGATCTCTCTCTCAGCCCCGGTCTGTCTCATCATCCCGATCTCTCTCTCTAGCCCCCGGACTGTCTCATCACCCCGACCTCTCTCTCACCCCCGGTCTGTCTTATCGCCCCGATCTCTCTCTAGCCCCCGGTCTGTCTCAACACCCCGATCTCTCTCTCGACCCCAGTCTGTGTCATCAACCCGATCTCTATCTAGCCCCCATGTCTGTCTCATTCGCCCGATCTCTCTCTCGCCCCCGGTCTGTCTCAACACCCCGAACTCTCTCTCGACCCCAGTCTGTGTCATCACCCCGATTTCTCTCTCTTGCCCCCGGTCTGTCTCATCGCCCCGATTTGTCTCTCTAGCCCCCGGTCTGCCTCATCGCCCCAATCTCTCTCTGGCCCCAGTCTGTCTCATCACCCCGATCTCTCTCTCTCGCCCCCGGTCTGTTTCATCGACCCAATCTCTCTCTCGCCCCCGGTCTGTCTCATCACCCCGATCTCTCTCTCTCTTGCCCCTGGACTGTCTCATCGCCCCGGTCTGTCTCATCACACCGATTTCTCTCTCTAGCCCCCGGTCTGTCTCATCGCCCCGATTTCTCTCTCGACCCCGGTCTGTCTCATCGCCCCGATCTCTCTCTAGCCCCCGGTCTGTCTCATCACCCCGATCTCTCTCTAGCCCCCGGTCTGTCTCATCACCCCGATCTCTCTCTCAACCCGGTCTGTCTTATCGCCCCGATCTCTCTCTAGACCCCGGTCTGTCTCAACACACCGATCTCTCTCTCGACCCCAGTCTGTCTCATCGCCCCGATCTCTCTCTAGCCCCCATGTCTGTCTCAACCCCCCGAGCTCTCTCTCGCCCCCGGTCTGTCTCATCACCCCGATCACTCTCTCGACCCCAGTCTGTCTCATCGCCCCGATCTCACTCTAGCCACCATGTCTGTCTCATCTCCCTGATCTCTCTCTCGACCCCAGTCTGTCTCATCACCCCGATTTCTCTCTATAGCCCCCGGTCTGTCTCATCGCCCCGATCTCTGTGTCGCCCCCGGTCTGTCTCATCACCCCGGTCTCTCTCTAGTCCCCAGTCTGTCTCATCATCCCGATCTCTCTCTCTCGCCCCCAGTCCGTCTCATTGCCCCGATCTCTCTCTCACCCCGGGTCTGTCTCATCGCCCCGAAATCTCTCTCGCCCCCGGTCTGTCTCATCACCCCGATTTGTCTCTCCAGCCCCCGGTCTGCCTCATCGCCCCAATCTCTCTCTGGCCCCAGTCTGTCTCATCACCCCGATCTCTCTCTCTCGCCCCCGGTCTGTTTCATCGACCCAATCTCTCTCTCGCCCCCGGTCTGTCTCATCACCCCGATCTCTCTCTCTTGCCCCTGGACTGTCTCATCGCCCCGGTCTGTCTCATCACACCGATTTCTCTCTCTAGCCCCCGGTCTGTCTCATCGCCCCGATTTCTCTCTCGACCCCGGTCTGTCTCATCGCCCCGATCTCTCTCTAGCCCCCGGTCTGTCTCATCACCCCGATCTCTCTCTAGCCCCCGGTCTGTCTCATCACCCCGATCTCTCTCTCAACCCGGTCTGTCTTATCGCCCCGATCTCTCTCTAGACCCCGGTCTGTCTCAACACACCGATCTCTCTCTCGACCCCAGTCTGTCTCATCGCCCCCATCTCTCTCTAGCCCCCATGTCTGTCTCAACCCCCCGAGCTCTCTCTCGCCCCCGGTCTGTCTCATCACCCCGATCACTCTCTCGACCCCAGTCTGTCTCATCGCCCCGATCTCACTCTAGCCACCATGTCTCTCTCATCTCCCTGATCTCTCTCTCGCCCCCAGTCTGTCTCATCACACCGATTTCTCTCTCACCCCTGGTCTGTCTCATCACCCTAGTCTCTCTCGCCCACGGTCTGTCTCATCACCCTAGGCTCTCTCGCCCCCGGTCTGTCTCATCGCCCCGATCTCTCTCTCTCACCCCCGGTCTGTCTCATCACCCCGATCTCTCTCTAGCCCCCGGTCTGTCTCAACACCCCGATCTCTCTCTCGACCCCAGTCTGTCTCATCGCCCCGATCTCTCTCTAGCCCCCGGTCTGTCTTATCGCCCCGATCTCTCTCTCGCCCCCGGTCTGTCTCATCACCCCGATCTCTCTCTCGCCCCCAGTCTGTCTCATCGCACCGATCTCTCTCTCACCCTGGGTCTGTCTCATCGCCCCGAAATCTCTCTCGCCCCCGGTCTGTCTCATCACCACGATTTCTCTCTCTAGCCCCCGGTCTGTCTCATCGCCCCGATCTCTCTCTCGCCCCCGGTCTGTCTCATCAACCCGGTCTCTCTCTCGCCCCCAGTCTGTCTCATCACCCCGATCTCTCTCTCGCCCCCAGTCTGTCTCATCGCCCCGATCTCTCTCTCACCCCCGGTCTGTCTCATCGCCCCGAAATCTCTCTCGCCCCCGGTCTGTCTCATCACACCGATTTCACTCTCTAGCCCCCGGTCTGTCTCATCACCCCGATTTCTCTCTCGACCCCGGTCTGTCTCATCGCCCCGATCTCTCTCTAGCCCCCATGTCTGTCTCATCCCCCTGATGTCTCTATCGCCCCCGTTCTGTCTCATCGCCCCGATCTCTCTCTCACCCCCGGTCTGTCTCATCGCCCCGATCTCTCTCTCACCCCCGGTCTGTCTCATCACCCCGATCTCTCTCTCGCCCCCGTTCTGTCTCATCACCCCGATCTCATCTCTCAACCCCGGTCTGTCTCGTCACCCCGATCCCACTCGAGCCCCCAGTCTGTCTCATCGCCCCGATCTCTCTCTCACCCCCGGTCTGTCTCATAGACCCGATCTCTCTCTCACCCCCAGTCTGTCTCATCGCCCCGATCTCTCTCTCACACCCGGTCTGTCTCATCGCCCCGATCTCTCTCTCTCACCCCCGGTCTGTCTCATCGCCTCGGTCTCTCTCTCTAGCCCCCGGTCTGTCTCATCGCCCCGATCACTTTCTCACCCCTGGTCTGTCTCATCACCCCGGTCTCTCTCTCTAGCCCCCGGTCTGTCTCATCGCCCCGATCTCTCTCTCACCCCCGGTCTGTCTCATCACCCCGATCTTTCTCTCGCGCCCTGTCTGTCTCATCACCCCAATCTCTCTCTCTCACCCCCGGTCTGTCTCGTCGCCCCGATCTCTCTCTCACCCCCGGTCTGTCTCATCACACCGATCTCTCCCTAGCCCTCTGTCTGTCTCATCACCCCAATCTCTCTCTCACCCCCGGTCTGTCTCATCACCCCGATCTCTCTCTCACCCCCTGGTCTGTCTCATCACCCCGATCTCTCTCTCACCTCCGGTCTCTCTCATCACCCTGGTCTCTCTCTCGCCCCCAGTCTCTCTCGCCCCCGATCTCTCTCTCACCCCCGGTCTGTCTCATCACCCCGATCTCTCGCTCGTCCCCGGTCTGTCTCATCTGCCCGATCTCTCTCTCGCCCCCGGTTTGTCTCATCGCGCCGATCTCTCTCTCTCACCCCCGTTCAGTCTCATCACCCCGATCTCTCTCTCAACCCCGGTCTGTCTCATCACCCCGATCCCACTCGAGCCCCCAGTCTGTCTCATTGCCCCAATCTCTCTTTCACCCTCCGGTCTGTCTCATCGCCCCGATCTCTCCCTCGACCCCGGTCTGTCTCATCGCCCCGATCTCTCTCTCACCCCCCGGACTGTCTCATCACCCCGATCTCTCTCTCGCCCCCGGCCTGTCTCATCACCCCGGTCTCTCTCTCTCACCCCCGGTCTGTCTCATCACCCAGGTCTCTCACTCTCACCCCCGGTCTGTCTCATCGCCCCGATCTCTCTCACGACCCCAGTCTGTCTCATCGCCCCGATCTCTCAATCACCCCCGGTCTGTCTCATCGCCCCGATCTCTCTCTCGCTCCCGGTCTGTCTCATCGCCCCGATCTCTCTCTCGCCCCCGGTCTGTCTCATCACCCCGATCTCTCTCTCGCCCCCAGTCTGTCTCATCACACCGATCTCTCTCTCTAGCCCCGGACTGTCTCATCGACCCGATCTCTCTCTCTCAGCCTCGGTCTCTCTTGTCTCCACCGGTCTCTCTCTCGCCACCCCCCCCCCACTCTCCATCGCCCCCGGTCTCTCTCTCTCCCACTCCCGGTCTGTCTTGTCACCCTGGTCTCTCTCATCAACCCCTCTCTCTCACCCCCGGTCTTCCTCGCCCTCAGTCTCTCTCTCAACCCACATTGTCTCTCACCCCGGGTCTTTATCACCCCGGTCTCTCTCACTGCCCTCTGTCTCTATCTCTTGTCATGGTCTCTCTCTCACCCCCTGGTCTGTCTCATCACCCTGGTCTATCCCCGCCAGCCCCCACCACGGTCTATCTCATCACCCCGGTCTCTCTCTCACCCCTGGTCTGTCTCATCACTCCGATCTCTCTCTCACCCCCGGTCTGTCTCATCACCCCGATCTCTCGCTGGTCCCCGGTCTGTCTCATCGCCGCGATCTCTCTCTCGCCCCTGGTCTGTCTCATCGCCGCGATCTCTCTCTCTCACCCCCGGTCTGTCTCATCGCCCCAATCTCTCTCTCTCGACCCCGGTCTGTCTCATCACCCCGATCTCTATCTCACGCCCCGGTCTGTCTCATCACCCCGATCGCTCTCTCACCCCCGGTCAGTCTCATCACCCCGGTCTCTCTCTCTCTCGACCCCGGTCTGTCTCATCACCCCCGATCTCTCTCTCACCCCCGGTCTGTCTCATCGCCCCGATCTCTCTCTCACCCCCGGTCTGTCTCATCGCCCCGATCTCTCTCTCTCACCCCCGGTCTGTCTCATCGCCCCGGTCTCTCTCTCTAGCCCCCGGTCTGTCTCATCGCCCCGATCTCTTTCTCACCCCTGGTCTGTCTCATCACCCCGGTCTCTATCTCTAGCCCCCGGTCTGTCTCATCGCCCCGATCTCTCTCTCACCCACGGTCTGTCTCATCGCCCCGATCTCTCTCTAGCGCCCTGTCTGTCTCATCACCCCAATCTCTCTCTCCCACCCCCGGTCTGTCTCATCGCCCCAATCTCTCTCTCTCGACCCCGGTCTGTCTCATCACCCCGATCTCTATCTCACCCCCCGGTCTGTCTCATCACCCCGATCTCTCTCTCACCCTCAGTCAGTCTCATCACCCCGATCTCTCTCTAGCGCCCTGTCTGTCTCATCACCCCAATCTCTCTCTCTCACCCCCGGTCTGTCTCATCGCCCCAATCTCTCTCTCTCTCGACCCCGGTCTGTCTCATCACCCCGATCTCTATCTCACCCCCCGGTCTGTCTCATCACCCCGATCTCTCTCTCACCCTCGGTCAGTCTCATCACCCCGGTCTCTCTCTCTCGACCCCGGTCTGTCTCATCACCCCCGATCTCTCTCTCGCCCCTGGTCTGTCTAATCGCCCCGATCTCTCTCTCACCCCCGCTCTGTCTCTTCACCCCGGTCTCTCTCTCTCGTCTCCGGTCTGTCTCATCGCCCCGATCTCTCTCTCACCCCCGGTCTGTCTCATCACCCCGATCTCTCTCTCGCCCCCGGTCTGTCTCATCGCCCCGATCTCTCTCACGCCCCCGGTCTGTCTCATCGCTACAGTCTCTCTCGCCCACGATCTCTCTCTCACCCCCGGTCTGTCTCATCACCCCGATCTCAATCTCACCCCCGGTCTGTCTCATCGCCCCGATCTCCCTCTCACCCCCAGTCTGTCTCATCGCCCCAATCTCTCTCTCACCCCCGGTCTGTCTCATCGCCCCGGTCTCTCTCTCTAGCCACCGGTCTGTCTCATCGCCCCGATCTCTTTCTCACCCCTGGTCTGTCTCATCACCCCGGTCTCTCTCTCTAGCCCCCGGTCTGTCTCATCGCCCCAATCTCTCTCTGACCCCCGGTCTGTCTCATCACCCCGATCTCTCTCTAGCGCCCTGTCTGTCTCATCACCCCGATCTCTCTCTCACCCCCGGTCTGTCTCATCACCCCGATCTCAATCTCACCCCCGGTCTGTCTCATCACCCCGATCTCTATCTCACCCCCCGGTCTGTCTCATCACCCCGATCTCTTTCTCACCCCTGGTCTGTCTCATCACCCCAATCTCTCTCTCTCGACCCCGGTCTGTCTCATCACCCCGATCTCTATCTCACCCCCCGGTCTGTCTCATCACCCCGATCTCTCTCTCACCCTCAGTCAGTCTCATCACCCCGATCTCTCTCTAGCGCCCTGTCTGTCTCATCACCCCAATCTCTCTCTCTCACCCCCGGTCTGTCTCATCGCCCCAATCTCTCTCTCTCTCGACCCCGGTCTGTCTCATCACCCCGATCTCTATCTCACCCCCCGGTCTGTCTCATCACCCCGATCTCTCTCTCACCCTCGGTCAGTCTCATCACCCCGGTCTCTCTCTCTCGACCCCGGTCTGTCTCATCACCCCCGATCTCTCTCTCGCCCCTGGTCTGTCTAATCGCCCCGATCTCTCTCTCACCCCCGCTCTGTCTCTTCACCCCGGTCTCTCTCTCTCGTCTCCGGTCTGTCTCATCGCCCCGATCTCTCTCTCACCCCCGGTCTGTCTCATCACCCCGATCTCTCTCTCGCCCCCGGTCTGTCTCATCGCCCCGATCTCTCTCACGCCCCCGGTCTGTCTCATCGCTACAGTCTCTCTCGCCCACGATCTCTCTCTCACCCCCGGTCTGTCTCATCACCCCGATCTCAATCTCACCCCCGGTCTGTCTCATCGCCCCGATCTCCCTCTCACCCCCAGTCTGTCTCATCGCCCCAATCTCTCTCTCACCCCCGGTCTGTCTCATCGCCCCGGTCTCTCTCTCTAGCCACCGGTCTGTCTCATCGCCCCGATCTCTTTCTCACCCCTGGTCTGTCTCATCACCCCGGTCTCTCTCTCTAGCCCCCGGTCTGTCTCATCGCCCCAATCTCTCTCTGACCCCCGGTCTGTCTCATCACCCCGATCTCTCTCTAGCGCCCTGTCTGTCTCATCACCCCGATCTCTCTCTCACCCCCGGTCTGTCTCATCACCCCGATCTCAATCTCACCCCCGGTCTGTCTCATCACCCCGATCTCTATCTCACCCCCCGGTCTGTCTCATCACCCCGATCTCTTTCTCACCCCTGGTCTGTCTCATCACCCCGGTCTCTCTCTCTAGCCCCCGGTCTGTCTCATCGCCCCAATCTCTCTCTCACCCCCGGTCTGTCTCATCACCCCGATCTCTCTCTAGCGCCCTGTCTGTCTCATCACCCCAATCTCTCTCTCTCACCCCCGGTCTGTCTCATCGCCCCGATCTCTCCCTCACCCCTGGTCTGTCTCATCGCCCCGATCTCTCTCTCACCCCCGGTCTTTTCATCGCCCTGATCACTCTCTCACACCCAGTGTCTCTCATCGCCCCGATCTCTCTCTCACCCCCGGTCTGTCTAATCGCACCGATCTCTCTCTCACCCCCGCTCTGTCTCTTCACCCCGGTCTCTCTCTCTCGCCTCCGGTCTGTCTCATCGCCCCGATCCCTCTCTCACCCCCGGTCTGTCTCATCACCCCGATCTCTCTCTCGCCCCCGGTCTGTCTCATCGCCCCGATCTCTCTCTCACTCCCGGTCTGTCTCATCACCCCGGTCTCTCTCTCTCACCCCAGGTCTGTCTCATCACCTCGGTCTCTCTCTCTCACCCACGGTCTGTTTCATCACCCCGGTCTCTCTCTCGCTCCCTGTCTCTCATCGCCCCGATCTCTTTCTCACTCCCGGTCTGTCTCATCGCCCCGATCTCTCTCTCGCCTCCGGTCTGTCTCATCGCCCCGATCTCTGTCTCATCCGCGGTCTGTCTCATCGTCCCAATCTCTCTCTCTCAGCCTCGGTCTCTCTTGTCTCCCCCGGTCTCTCTCTCGCCACCCCCCCCGCCCCCCACTCTCCATCGCCCCCGGTCTCTCTCTCTCGCTCCCGGTCTGTCTTGTCACCCTGGTCTCTCTCGTCAACCCCTCTCTCTCACCCCCGGTCTTCCTCGCCCTCAGTCTCTCTCTCACCCCACATTGTCTCTCACCCCGGATCTTTATCACCCCGGTCTCTCTCACTGCCCCCGGTCTCTATCTCTTGTCATGGTCTCTCTCTCACCCCCTGGTCTGTCTGATCACCCTGGTCTATCCCCGCCAGCCCCCATCACGGTCTATCTCATCACCCCGGTCTCTCTCTCTCTTGCCCCCGGCCTGTCTCATCACCCTGGTCTCTCCCCCGCAACCCAGTCTCTCTCACCCCCGATCTCTCTCACGCCCCCCGGTCTGTCTCATCGCTCCAGTCTCTCTCGCCCTCGATCTCTCTCTCACCCGCGGTCTGTCTCATCACCCCGATCTCAATCTCACCCCCAGTCTGTCTCATCGCCCCGATCTCTCTCTCTCACCCCCAGTCTGTCTCATTGCCCCGATCTCTCTCTCACCCCCGGGCTGTCTCATCGCCCCGATCTCTCTCTCTCACCCCTGGTCTGTCTCATCACCCCGGTCTCTCTCTCTAGCCCCCGGTCTGTCTCATCGCCCCGATCTCTCTCTCACCCCCGGTCTGTCTCATCACCCCGATCTCTCTCTAGCGCCCTGTCTGTCTCATCACCCCAATCTCTCTCTCTCACCCCCGGTCTGTCTCGTCGCCCCGATCTCTCTCTCACCCCCGGTCTGTCTCATCACACCGATCTCTCTCTAGCCCTCTGTCTGTCTCATCACCCCAATCTCTCTCTCACTCCCGGTCTGTCTCATCACCCCGATCTCTCTCTCACCCCCTGGTCTGTCTCATCACCCCGATCTCTCTCTCACCTCCGGTCTCTCTCATCACCCTGGTCTCTTTCTCGCCCCCAGTCTCTCTCGCCCCCGATCTCTCTCTCACCCCCGGTCTGTCTCATCACCCCGATCTCTCTCTCGTCCCCGGTCTGTCTCATCTGCACAATCTCTCTCTCTCGACCACGGTCTGTCTCATCACCCCGATCTCTATCTCACCCCCCGGTCTGTCTCATCACCCCGGTCTCTCTCTCGCCCCCGGTGTTGTCTCATCACCCCGGTCTCTCTCTAGCGCCCTGTCTGTCTCATCACCCCATTCTCTCTCTCTCACCCCCGGTCTGTCTCATCGCCCCGATCTCTCTCTAGCCCCCTGTCTGTCTCATCACCCCAATCTCTCTCTCACCCCCGGTCTGTCTCATCACCCCGATCTCTCTCTAGCCCCCTGTCTGTCTCATCACCCCAATCTCTCTCTCACCCCCGGTCTGTCTCATCACACCGATCTCTCTCTCGCCCCCGGTTTGTCTCATCGCGCTGATCTCTCTCTCTCTCACCCCCGGTCTGTCTCATCGACCCAATCTCTCTCTCTCGACCACGGTCTGTCTCATCACCCCGATCTATATCTCACCCCCCGGTCTGTCTCATCACCCCGATCTCTCGCTCACCCCCGGTCAGTCTCAACACCCCGGTCTCTCTCTCGCCCCCGGTGTTGTCTCATCACCCCGGTCTCTCTCTCGCCCCCGGTCTGTCTCATTGCCCCTGTCTATCTCGAGCCCCCGGTCTGTCTCATCGCCCCGATCTCTCTCTCGTCCCCGGTCTGTCTCATCACCCTGATCTACTCCCTCACCCCCGGTCTGTCTCATTGCCCCGATCTCTCTCTCAAACCCGGTCTTCTCATCGCCCCGATCACTCTCTCACCCCCAGTGTCTCTCATCGCCCCGATCTCTCTCTCGACCCCAGTCTGTCTCATCGCCCTGATCTCTCTCTCTCCCCCACGGTCAGTCTCATCACCCCGGTCTCTCTCTCTCGCCCCCGGTCTGTCTCATCACCCCGATCTCTCTCTAGCGCGCGGTCTGTCTCATCACCCCAATCTCTCTCTCAGCCCCGGTCTGTGTCATCACCCCGATCCCTCTCGAGCCCCCGGTCTGTCTCATCGCCCCGATCTCTCTTTCACCCCCGGTCTGTCTCATCGCCCTGATCTCTCTCTCACCCCCGGTCTGTCTCATCACCCCGATCTCTCTCTCGCCCCCGGTCTGTCTCATCACCCCGATCTCTCTCTCACCCCCGGTCAGTCTCATCACCCCGGTCTCTCTCTCGCCCCCGGTGTTGTCTCATCACCCCGGTCTCTCTCTCGCCCCCGGTCTGTCTCATTGCCCCTGTCTATCTCGAGGCCCCGGTCTGTCTCATCGCCCCGATCTCTCTCTCGTCCCCGGTCTGTCTCATCACCCTGATCTACTCCCTCACCCCCAGTCTGTCTCATTGCTCCGATCTCTCTCTCGACCCCAGTCTGTCTCATCTCCCCGGTCTCTCTCTCGCTCTCTGTCTCTCATCACCCCAATCTCTCTCTCGACCCCAGTCTGTCTCATCGCCCTGATCTCTCTCTCTCCCCCACGGTCAGTCTCATCACCCCGGTCTCTCTCTCTCGCCCACGGTCTGTCTCATCACCCCGATCTCTCTCTAGCGCCCGGTCTGTCTCATCACCCCAATCTTTCTCTCAGCCCCGGTCTGTGTCATCACCCCGATCCCTCTCGAGCCCCCGGTCTGTCTCATCGCCCTGATCTCTCTTTCACCCCCGGTCTGTCTCATCGCCCTGATCTCTCTCTCACCCCCGGTCTGTCTCATCACCCCGATCTCTCTCTCGCCCCCGGTCTGTCTCATCGCCCCGATCTCTCTCTCTAGCGCCCGGTCTGTCTCATCACCCCAATCTCTCTCTCACCCCCGGTCTGTCTCATCACCCCGATCTCTCTCTCACCCCCGGTCTGTCTCATCGCCCCGATCTCTCTCTCACCTCTGGTCTGTCTCATCACCCTGGTCTCTCTCTCACCCCCAGTCTCGCTCGCCCCCAATCTCTCTCTCACCCCCGGTCTGTCTCATCACCAGGATCTCTCTCTCGTCCCCGGTCTGTCTCATCGCCCCGATCTCTCTCTCACCCAAGGTCTTCTCATCGCCCCGATCACTCTCTCACCCCCAGTATCTCTCATTGCCCCGATCTCTCTCTCTACCCCAGTCTATCTCATCGCCCCGATCTCTCTCTCGACCCCAGTCTGTCTCATCGCCCCGGTCTCTCTCTCGCTCTCTGTCTCTCATCGCCCCGATCTCTCTCTCGCCCCCGGTCTGTCTCATCGCTCCGATCTCTCTCTCGAGCGCCCGGTCTGTCTCATCACCCCAATCTCTCTCTCACCCTCGGTCTGTGTCATCACCCCGATCCCTCTCGAGCCCCCGGTCTGTCTCATCGCCCCGATCTCTCTTTCACCCCCGGTCTGTCTCATCGCCCTGATCTCTCTCTCACCCCCGGTCTGTCTCAACACCCCGATCTCTCTCTCGCCCCCGGTCTGTCTCATCGCCCCGATCTCTCTCTCTAGCGCCCGGTCTGTCTCAGCACCCCAATCTCTCTCTCACCCCCGGTCTGTCTCATCGCCCGGATCTCTCTCTCACCCCCGGTCAGTCTCATCACCCCGATCGCTCTCTAGCCCCCTGTCTGTCTCATCACCCCGATCTCTCTCTCACCTCCGGTCTCTCTCATCACCCTGGGATCTCTCTCGCCCCCAGTCTCGCTCGCCCCCAATCTCTCTCTCACCCCCGGTCTGTCTCATCACCCCGATCTCTCTCTCGTCCCCGGTCTGTCTCATCGCCCCGATCTCTCTCTCACCCCCGGTCTGTCTCATCGCCCCGATCTCTCTCTCTCACTCCCGGTCTGTCTCATCGCCCCGATCTCTCTCTCACCTCTGGTCTGTCTCATCACCCTGGTCTCTCTCTCACCCCCAGTCTCGCTCGCCCCCAATCTCTCTCTCACCCCCGGTCTGTCTCATCACCAGGATCTCTCTCTCGTCCCCGGTCTGTCTCATCGCCCCGATCTCTCTCTCACCCAAGGTCTTCTCATCGCCCCGATCACTCTCTCACCCCCAGTGTCTCTCATTGCCCCGATCTCTCTTTCTACCCCAGTCTATCTCATCGCCCCGATCTCTCTCTCGACCCCAGTCTGTCTCATCGCCCCGGTCTCTCTCTCGCTCTCTGTCTCTCATCGCCCCGATCTCTCTCTCGCCCCCGGTCTGTCTCATCGCTCCGATCTCTCTCTCGAGCGCCCGGTCTGTCTCATCACCCCAATCTCTCTCTCACCCTCGGTCTGTGTCATCACCCCGATCCCTCTCGAGCCCCCGGTCTGTCTCATCGCCCCGATCTCTCTTTCACCCCCGGTCTGTCTCATCGCCCTGATCTCTCTCTCACCCCCGGTCTGTCTCAACACCCCGATCTCTCTCTCGCCCCCGGTCTGTCTCATCGCCCCGATCTCTCTCTCTAGCGCCCGGTCTGTCTCAGCACCCCAATCTCTCTCTCACCCCCGGTCTGTCTCATCGCCCGGATCTCTCTCTCACCCCCGGTCAGTCTCATCACCCCGATCTCTCTCTAGCCCCCTGTCTGTCTCATCACCCCGATCTCTCTCTCACCTCCGGTCTCTCTCATCACCCTGGGATCTCTCTCGCCCCCAGTCTCGCTCGCCCCCAATCTCACTCTCACCCCCGGTCTGTCTCATCACCCCGATCTCTCTCTCGTCCCCGGTCTGTCTCATCGCCCCGATCTCTCTCTCACCCCGGGTCTGTCTCATCGCCCCGATCTCTCTCTCTCAGTCCCGGTCTGTCTCATCACCCCAATCTCTCTCTCTCGACCCCGGTCTGTCTCATCACCCCGATCTCTATCTCACCCCCCGGTCTGTCTCATCACCCCGATCTCTCTCTCACCCCCGGTCACTCTCATCACCCCGGTCTCTCTCTCGCCCCCGGTCTGTCTCATCACCCCGGTCTGTCTCTCGTCCCCGGTCTGTCTCATCACCCTGATCTACTCCCTCACCCCCGGTCTGTCTCATTGCACCGGTCTCTCTCTCACCCCCAGTCTGCCTCATCGTCCCGATCACTCTCTCACCCCCAGTGTCTCTCATTGCCCCGATCTCTCTCTCACTCCCGGTCTGTCTAATCGCCCCGATCTCTCTCTCACCCCCCGGTCTGTCTCATCACCCCAATCTCTCTCTTGCCCCCGGTCCGTCTCATCACCCCGATCTCTCTCTCAACCCCGGTCTATCTCATCACCCCGATTTCTCTCTCACCCCCGGTCTGTCTCATCACCCCGATCTCTCTCTCACCCCGGGTCTGGCTCATCACCCCGATCTATCTCTCACCCCCGGTCTGTCTCATCACCCCGATCTCTCTCTCGCCCCTGGTCTGTCTCATCACCCCGATCTCTCTCTCACCCCCGGTCTGTCTCTTCACCCCGGTCTCTCTCTCTCACCTCCGGTCTGTCTCATCGCCCCGACATCTCTCTCACCCCCGGTCTGTCTCATCACCCCGATCTCTCTCTCACCCCCGGTCTGTCTCTTCACCCCGGTCTCTCTCTCTCACCTCCGGTCTGTTTCATCGCCCCGATCTCTCTCTCAACCCCGGACTGTCTCATCACCCCGATCTCCCTCTCGCCCCCGGTCTGTCTCATCGCCCCGATCTCTGTCTCGCCCCTGGTCTGGCTCATCACCCCGGTCTCTCTCTCTCACCCCCGGTCTGTCTCATCGCCCCGATCTCTCTCTCGCCCCCGGTCTGTCTCATCGCCCCGATCTCTCTCTCGCCCCCGGTCTGTCTCAACGCCCCGATCTCTCTCTCGCCCCCGGTCTGTCTCATCACCCCGATCTCTCTCTCAACCCCGGTCTGTCTAATAGCCCCGATCTCTCTCTCTCACCCCCGGTCAGTCTCATCGCCCTGGTCTCTCTCTCTAGCCCCCGGTCTGTCTCATCGCCCCGATCTCTTTCTCACCCCTGGTCTGTCTCATCACCCCGGTCTCTCTCTCTAGCCCCCGGTCTGTCTCATTGCCCCGATCTCTCTCTCACCCCCAGTCTGTCTCATCACCCCGATCTCTCTCTAGCGCCCTGTCTGTCTCATCACCCCATTCTCTCTCTCTCACCCACGGTCTGTCTCATCGCCCCGATCTCTCTCTCACCCCCGGTCTGTCTCATCACCCCGATCTCTCTCTAGCCCCCTGTCTGTCTCATCACCCCAATCTCTCTCTAACCCCCGGTCTGTCTCATCACCCCGATCTCTCTCTCGCCCCCGGTTTGTCTCATCGCGCCGATCTCTCTCTCTCACCCCCGGTCTGTCTCATCGCCCCAATCTCTCTCTCTCGACCACGGTCTGTCTCATCACCCCGATCTCTATCTCACCCCCCGGTCTGTCTCATCACCCCGATCTCTCTCTCACCCCCGGTGTTGTCTCATCACCCCGGTCTCTCTCTCGCCCCCGGTCTGTCTCATTGCCCCTGTCTATCTCGAGCCCCCGGTCTGTCTCATCGCCCCGATCTCTCTCTTGTCCCCGGTATATCTCATCACCCTGATCTACTCCCTCACCCCCAGTGTCTCTCATCGCCCCGATCTCTCTCTCGACCCCAGTCTGTCTCATCGCCCCGATCTCTCTCTCGACCCCAGTCTGTCTCATCGCCCCGGACTCTCTCTCGCTCTCTGTCTCTCATCACCCCAATCTCTCTCTCGACCCCAGTCTGTCTCATCGCCCTGATCTCTCTCTCTCCCCCACGGTCAGTCTCATCACCCCGGTCTCTCCCTCTCGCCCCCGGTCTGTCTCATCGCACCAATCTCTCTCTCTCGACCACGGTCTGTCTCATCACCCCAATCTCTATCTCACCCCCCGGTCTGTCTCATCACCCCGGTCTCTCTCTCGCCCCCGGTGTTGTCTCATCACCCCGGTCTCTCTCTCGCCCCCGGTCTGTCTCATTGCCCCTGTCTATCTCTAGCCCCCGGTCTGTCTCATCGCCCCGATCTCTCTCTCGTCCCCGGTCTGTCTCATCACCCTGATCTACTCCCTCACCCCCGGTCTGTGTCATTGCCCCGATCTCTCTCTCACCCCCGGTCTTCTCATCGCCCCGATCACTCTCTCACCCCCAGTGTCTCTCATCGCCCCGATCTCTCTCTCGTCCCCGGTCTGTTTCATCGCCCCGATCTCTCTCTCGTCCCCGGTCTGTCTCATCACCCTGATCTCTCTCTCGTCCCCGGTCTGTCTCATCACCCTGATCTCTCTCTCGTCCCCGGTCTGTCTCATCACCCCGATCTCTCTCTCACCCCCGGTCTGTCTCATCACCCCGATCTCTCTCTCACCTCTGGTCTCTCTCATCACCCTGGTCTTTCTCTCACCCCCAGTCTGTCTCATCACCCCGATCTCTCTCTCTCGCCCCCAGTCTGTCTCATCGCCCCGATCTCTCTCTCGCCCCCGGTCTGTCTCATCGCCCCGATCTCTCTCTCTAGCGCCCGGTCTGTCTCAGCACCCCAATCTCTCTCTCACCCCCGGTCTGTCTCATCGCCCCGATCTCTCTCTCACCCCCGGTCTGTCTCATCGCCCCGATCTCTCTCTCGTCCCCGGTCTGTCTCATCACCCTGATCTACTCCCTCACCCCCGGTCTGTCTCATTGCCCCGGTCTCTTTCTCGCCCCCCGTCTGTCTCATCACCCCGCTCTCTCTCTCGCCCCCGGTCCGTCTCATCACCCCGGTCTCTCTCTCGCCCTTGGTCTGTCTCATTGCCCCTGTCTATCTCTAGCCCCCGGTCTGCCTCATCGACCCAATCTCTCTCTCGCCCCCGGTCTGTCTCATCACCCCGATCTCTCTCTCGTCCCTGGTTTGTCTCAACACC
Source organism: Chiloscyllium punctatum (assembly GCF_047496795.1). Classification (NCBI taxonomy): domain Eukaryota; kingdom Metazoa; phylum Chordata; class Chondrichthyes; order Orectolobiformes; family Hemiscylliidae; genus Chiloscyllium; species Chiloscyllium punctatum. Next base: position 6,380,849 of record NC_092751.1, on the reverse strand, counting down.
CCGGTCTCTCTCTTGCCCCCGGTGTTGTCTCATCACCCCGGTCTCTCTCTCGCCCCCGGTCTGTCTCATTGCCCCTGTCTATCTCTAGCCCCCGGTCTGTCTCATCGCCCCGATCTCTCTCTCGTCCCCGGTCTGTCTCATCACCCTGATCTACTCCCTCACCCCCGGTCTGTCTCATTGCCCCGATCTCTCTCTCACGCCCGGTCTTCTCATCGCCCCGATCACTCTCTCACCCCCAGTCTCTCTCATCGCCCCGATCTCTCTCTCGACCCCAGTCTGTCTCATCGCCCCGATCTCTCTCTCGACCCCAGTCTGTCTCATCGCCCCGGTCTCTCTCTCTCGCTCTCTGTCTCTCATCACCCCAATCTCTCTCTCGACCCCAGTCTGTCTAATCGCCCTGATCTCTCTCTCTCCCCCCCGGTCAGTCTCATCACCCCGGTCTCTCTCTCTCGCCCCCGGTCTGTCTCATCGCCCCGATGTCTCTCTCACCCCCGGTCTGTCTCATCACCCCGATCAATCTCTCTCACACCCGGTCTGTCTCAACACCCCGATCTCTCTCTCGCCCCCCATCTGTCTCATCACCCCTCTCTCTCTCCGCTGCATGTCTCTCATCACCCCGATCTCTCTCTCGCCCCCGGTCTGTCTCATCGCTCCGATCTCTCTCTCTAGCGCCCGGTCTGTCTCATCACCCCAATCTCTCTCTCACCCCGGACTGTGTCATCACCCCGATCCCTCTCGAGCCCCCGGTCTGTCTCATCGCCCCGATCTCTCTTTCACCCCCGGACTGTCTCATCGCCCTGATCTCTCTCTCACCCCCGGTCTGTCTCATCACCCCGATCTCTCTCTCGCCCCCGGACTGTGTCATCACCCCGATCCCTCTCGAGCCCCCGGTCTGTCTCATCGGCCCGATCTCTCTTTCACCCCCGGTCTGTCTCATCGCCCTGATCTCTCTCTCACCCCCGGTCTGTCTCATCACCCCAATCTCTCTCTCGCTCTCTGTCTCTCATCACCCCAATCTCTCTCTCGACCCCAGTCTGTCTCATCGCCCTGATCTCTCTCTCTCCCCCCCGGTCAGTCTCATCACTCCGGTCTCTCTCTCTCGCCCCCGGTCTGTCTCATCGCCCCGATCTCTCTCTCTCACCCCCGGTCTGTCTCATCACCCCAATCTCTCTCTCACCCCCGGACTGTGTCATCACCCCGATCCCTCTCGAGCCCCCGGTCAGTCTCATCGCCCCGATCTCTCTTTCACCCCCGGTCTGTCTCATCGCCCTGATCTCTCTCTCACCCCCGGTCTGTCTCATCACCCCAATCTCTCTCTCACCCCCGGACTGTGTCATCACCCCGATCCCTCTCGAGCCCCCGGTCTGTCTCATCGCCCCGATCTCTCTTTCACCCCCCGGTCTGTCTCATCGCCCCGATCTCTCTCTCTCACCCCCGGTCTGTCTCATCGCCCCGATCTCTCTCTCTAGCGCCCGGTCTGTCTCATCACCCCAATCTCTCTCTCACCCCCGGTCTGTCTCATCGCCCCGATCTCTCTCTCACCCCCGGTCTGTCTCATCACCCCGATCTCTCTCTCACCTCTGGTCTCTCTCATCACCCTGGTCTCTCTCTCACCCCCAGTCTCGCTCGCCCCCAATCTCTCTCTCACCCCCGGTCTGTCTCATCACCCCGATCTCTCTCTCGTCCCCGGTCTGTCTCATCACCCCGATCTCTGTCTCACCTCTGGTCTCTCTCATCACCCTGGTCTCTCTCTCACCCCCAGTCTCGCTCGCCCCCAATCTCTCTCTCACCCCCGGTCTGTCTCATCACCCCGATCTCTCTCTCACCTCTGGTCTCCCTCATCACCCTGCTCTCTCTCTCACCCCCAGTCTCGCTCGCCCCCAATCTCTCTCTCACCCCCGGTCTGTCTCATCACCCCGATCTCTCTCTCACCCCCGGTCTGTCTCATCGCCCCGATCTCTCTCTCACCCCCGGTCTTCTCATCGCCCCGATCACTCTCTCACCCCCAGTGTCTCTCATCACCCCGATCTCTCTCTCGACCCCAGTCTGTCTCATCGCCCCGGTCTCTCTCTCGCTCTCTGTCTCTCATCACCCCAATCTCTCTCTCGCACCCGGTCTGTCTCATCACCCCGGTCTCTCTCTCGCCCTCGGTCTGTCTCATTGCCCCTGTCTATCTCTAGCCCCCGGTCTGTCTCATCACCCCAATCTCTCTTTCACCCCCGGTCTGTCTCATCGCCCTGATCTCTCTCTCACCCCCGGTCTGTCTCATCACCCCGATCTCTCTCTCGCCCCCGGTCTGTCTCATTGCCCCGATCTCTCTCTCTAGCGCCCGGTCTGTCTCATCACCCCAATCTCTCTCTCACCCCCGGTCTGTCTCATCGCCCCGATCTCTCTCTCACCCCCGGTCTGTCTCATCACCCCGATCTCTCTCTAGCCCCCTGTCTGTCTCATCACCCCGATCTCTCTCTCACCTCCGGTCTCTCTCATCACCCTGGTCTCTCTCTCGCCCCCGGTCTGTCTCATCACCCCGATCTCTCTCTCGTCCCCGGTCTGTCTCATCGCCCCGATCTCTCGGGGGCGAGAGAGATTTCGGGGCGATGAGACAGACCCGGGGTGAGAGAGAGATCGGTGCGATGAGACAGACTGGGGGCGAGAGAGAGATCGGGGTGATGAGACATACCGGGGGCGAGAGAGAGATCGGGGCGATGAGACAGACTGGGGTCAAGAGAGAGATCGGGGCGATGAGACAGACTGGGGTCGAGAGAGAGATCGGGGTGATGAGAGACACTGGGGGTGAGAGAGTGATCGGGGCGATGAGAAGACCGGTGGTGAGAGAGAGATCGGGGCGATGAGACAGACCGGGGGCGAGAGAGAGATCGGGGTGATGAGACAGACCGGGGGTGAGAGAGAGATTGGGGGCGAGCGAGACTGGGGGTGAGAGAGAGACCAGGGTGATGAGAGAGACCAGAGGTGAGAGAGAGATCGGGGTGATGAGACAGACCGGGGGTGAGAGAGAGCTCGGGGGGATGAGACAGACATGGGGGCTAGAGAGATATCGGGGCGATGAGACAGACTGGGGTCGAGAGAGAGATCGGTGTGTTGAGACAGTCCGGGGACGAGAGAGAGATCGGGGTGATAAGACAGACCGGGGGCTAGAGAGAGAGATTGGGGCGGTGAGACAGTCTGGCATCGAGAGAGAGATCGGGCGATGAGAGACAGCGAGCGAGAGAGAGATCTGGGCGATGAGACAGTCCAGGGGCAAGAGAGAGAGATCGGGGTGATGAGACAGACCGGGGGCGAGAGAGAGATTGGGTCGATGAAACAGACCGGGGGTGAGAGAGAGAGATCGGGGTGATGAGACAGACTGGGGTGAGAGAGAGATTGGGGCGATGAGACAGACCGGGGGCTAGAGAGACAAATCGGGGTGATGAGACAGACCGGGGGCGAGAGAGATTTCGGGGCGATGAGACAGACCCGGGGTGAGAGAGAGATCGGGGCGATGAGACAGACTGGGGGCGAGAGAGAGAGATCGGGGTGATGAGACAGACTGGGGGCGAGAGAGAGACCGGGGTGATGAGACAGACCGGGTGCGATAGAGAGATCGGGGCGATGAGACAGACCGGGGGCTAGAGAGAGAAATCGGGGTGATGACACAGACTGGGGTCGAGAGAGAGATCGGGGTGTTGAGACAGACCGGGGGCGAGAGAGAGATCGGGGGAATGAGACAGACATGGGGGCGAGAGAGAGATCGGGGTGATGACACAGACTGGGGTCGAGAGAGAGATCGGGGTGTTGAGACAGACCGGGGGCTAGAGAGAGATCGGGGCGATAAGACAGACCGGGGGTGAGAGAGAGGTCGGGGTGATGAGACAGACCAGGGGCTAGAGAGAGAGATCGGGATGATGAGACAGACCGGGGCTGAGAGAGAGATCGGGGCGATGAGACAGTCCGGGGGAAACACAGAGAGATCGGGGTGATGAGACAGACCGGCGTCGAGAGAGAGATTGGGTCGATGAAACAGACCGGGGGCGAGAGAGAGATCGGGGCGATGAGACAGACCGGGGGCGAGAGAGAGATCGGGGCGATGAGACAGACCGGGGGCTAGAGAGAGAGATCTGGGTGATGAGACAGACCAGGGGCGAGAGAGATTTCAGGGCGATGAGACAGACCGGGGGCGAGAGAGAGATCGGGGCGATGAAACAGACTGGGGGCGAGAGAGAGATCGGGGCGATGAGACAGACCGGGGGCGAGAGAGAGATCGGGGCGATGAGACAGACCAGGGGTGAGAGTGAGAGACCGGGGTGATGAGACAGACCGGGGGTGAGAGAGAGAGACCGGGGTGATGAGACAGACTGGGGGCGAGAGAGAGATCGGGGTGATGCGACAGTCCAGGGGTAAGAGAGAGATCGGGGCGATGAGACCGACCGGGGTCGAGGGAGAGATCGGGGCGATGAGACAGACCGGAGGGTGAAAGAGAGATTGGGGCGATGAGACAGACTGTGGGCTCGAGTGGGATCGGGGTGATGAGACAGACCGGGGTTGAGAGAGAGATCGGGGTGATGAGACAGACCGGGGGCGAGAGAGAGATCGGGGTGATGAGACTGACCGGGGGTGAGAGAGAGATCGGGGCGATTAGACAGACCGGGGGTGAGAGAGTGATCGGGGCGATGCGACAGACTGGGGGCGAGAGAGAGATCGGGGTGATGAGACAGAACGGGGGCGAGAGGGACATCAGGGGGATGAGACGGACATGGGGGCTAGCGAGAGATCGGGGCGATGAGACAGACCGGGGGCGAGAGAGAGATCGGGGTGATGAGACCGACTGGGGGTGAGAGAGAGATCGGGGCGATTAGACAGACCGGGGGCGAGAGAGAGATCGGGGCGATGAGACAGACCAGGGGTGAGAGTGAGAGACCGGGGTGATGAGACAGACCGGGGGTGAGAGAGAGAGACCGGGGTGATGAGACAGACTGGGGGCGAGAGAGAGATCGGGGTGATGCGACAGTCCAGGGGTGAGAGAGAGATCGGGGCGATGAGACCGACCGGGGTCGAGGGAGAGATCGGGGCGATGAGACAGACCGGAGGGTGAAAGAGAGATTGGGGCGATGAGACAGACTGGGGGCTCGAGTGGGATCGGGGTGATGAGACAGACCGGGGTTGAGAGAGAGATCGGGGTGATGAGACAGACCGGGGGCGAGAGAGAGATCGGGGTGATGAGACCGACCGGGGGTGAGAGAGAGATCGGGGCGATTAGACAGACCGGGGGTGAGAGAGTGATCGGGGCGATGCGACAGACTGGGGGCGAGAGAGAGATCGGGGTGATGAGACAGAACGGGGGCGAGAGGGACATCAGGGGGATGAGACAGACATGGGGGCTAGCGAGAGATCGGGGCGATGAGACAGACCGGGGGCGAGAGAGAGATCGGGTTGATGAGACAGACCGGGGGCTAGAGAAGAGAAATTGGGGTGATGAGACAGACCGGGGGCGAGAGTGATTTCGGGGCGATGCGACAGACCGGGGGTGAGAGAGAGATCGGGGCGATGAGACAGACTGGGGGCGAGAGAGAGATTGGGGTGATGAGACAGACTGGGGGCGAGAGAGAGACCGGTGTGATGAGACAGACCGGGGGCGAGAGAGATATCGGGGGGTTGAGACAGACATGGGGGCTAGAGAGAGATCGGGGCGATGAGACAGACTGGGGTCGAGAGAGAGATCGGGGTGTTGAGACAGACGGGGGGCTAGAGAGAGATCGGGTCGATAAGACAGACCGGGGGTGAGAGAGAGATTGGGGTGATGATACAGACCGGGGGCTAGAGAGAGATCGGGGTGATGAGACAGACCGGGGCTGATAGAGAGATCAGGGCGATGAGACAGTCTGGCGTCGAGAGAGAGATCGGGCGATGAGAGACAGGGAGCGAGAGAGAGATCGGGGCGATGAGACAGTCCGGGGGCAAGAGAGAGAGATCGGGGTGATGAGACAGACCGGGGGCGAGAGAGATTTCGGTGTGATGAGACACACTGGGGGCGAGAGAGAGACTGGGGTGATGAGACAGACCGGGGTCGATAGAGAGATCGGGGGGATGAGACAGACTGGGGTCGAGAGAGTGATCGGGGTGTTGAGACAGACCGGGGGTGAGAGAGAGATCGTGGCGATGAGACCGACTGGGGGCGAGAGAGAGATCGGTGTGATGAGACACACTGGGGGCGAGAGAGAGACCGGGGTGATGAGACAGACCGGGGGCGATAGAGAGATCGGGGGGATGAGACAGACTGGGGTCGAGAGAGTGATCGGGGTGTTGAGACAGACCGGGGGCTAGAGAGATATCGGGGCGATAAGACAGACCGGAGGCGAAAGAGAGAGACCGGGGTGAAGAGACAGACTGGGGGTGAGAGAGAGATCGGGGTGATGAGACAGACCGGGGGCGAGAGAGAGATCGGGGTGATGAGACAGACCGGGGGTGAGAGATAGATCGGGGTGATGAGACAGACCGGGGGTGAGAGAGAGATCGGGGTGATGAGACAGACCGGGGGTGAGAGAGAAATCGGGGTGATGAGACAGACCGGGGGTGAGAGAGAGATCGGGGTGATGAGACAGACCGGGGGTGAGTGAGAAATCGGGGTGATGAGACAGACCGGGGTTGAGAGAGAGTTCGGGGTGATGAGACAGACCGGGGGCGAGAGAGAGATCGGGGTGATGAGACAGACCGGGGGTGAGAGAGAGATCGGGGCGATTAGACAGACCGGGAGTGAGAGAGAGATCGGGGAGATGAGAGACACTGGGGGTGAGAGAGTGATCGGGACGATGAGACAGACCGGGGGTGAGAGAGAGATCGGGGCGATGAGACAGACCAGGGGTGAGGGAGAGATCAGGGTGATGAGACAGACCGGGGAGGAGAGAGAGATCGGGGCGATGAGACAGACCGGGGGCTAGAGATAGACAGGGGCAATGAGACAGACTTGGGACGAGAGAGAGATCGGGGCGATGAGACAGACCGGAGGCGAAAGAGAGAGACCGGGGTGAAGAGACAGACTGGGGGTGAGAGAGAGATCGGGGCGATGAGACAGACCGGGGGCTAGAGAGAGAGATCTGGGTGATGAGACAGACCGAGGGCGAGAGAGAGACCGGGGTGATGAGACAGACCGGGGGCGAGAGAGAGAGCTGGGTGATGAGACAGTCTGTCTCATCACCCCGATCTCTCTCTCGCCCCCAGTCTGTCTCATCGCCCCGATCTCTCTCTCACCCCTGGTCTGTCTCATCGCCCCGAAATCTCTCTCGCCCCCGGTCTGTCTCATCACAGCGATTTCTCTCTCTAGCCCCCGGTCTGTCTCATCGCCCCGATTTCTCTCTCGCCCCCGGTCTGTCTCATCGCCCCGATCTCTCTCTAGCCCCCATGTCTGTCTCATCCCCCTGATGTCTCTATCGCCACTGTTCTGTCTCATCGCCCCGATCTGTCTCTCACCCCCGGTCTGTCTCATCACCCCGATCTCTCTCTCGCCCCCGTTCTGTCTCATCACCCCGATCTCTCTCTCAACCCCGGTCTGTCTCATCACCCCGATCCCACTCGAGCCCCCTGTCTGTCTCATCGCCCCAATCTCTCTTTCACCCTCCGGTCTGTCTCATCGCCCCGATCTCTCCCTCGACCCCGGTCTGTCTCATCGCCCCGATCACTCTCTCGACCCCAGTCTGTCTCATCGCCCCGATCTCACTCCTGCCACCATGTCTGTCTCATCCCCCTGATCTCTCTCTCGCCCCCGGTCTGTCTCATCACCCCGGTCTCTCTCTCGCCCCCAGTCTGTCTGATCACACCGATTTCTCTCTCACCCCTGGTCTGTCTCATCACCCTAGTCTCTCTCGCCCCCGGTCTGTCTCATCACCCTAGGCTCTCTCGTCCCCGGTTTGTCTTATCGCCCCGATCTCTCTCTCTCACCCCCGGTCTGTCTCATCACCCCGATCTCACTCTCAACCCCGGTTCGTCTCATCACCCCGATCTCTCTCTCACCCCCAGTCTGTCTGATCGCCCCGATCTCTCTCTAGCCCCCGGTCTGTCTCAACACCCCGATCTCTCTCTCGACCCCAGTCTGTCTCATCGCCCCGATCTCTCTCTAGCCCCCGGTCTGTCTTATCGCCCCGATCTCTCTCTAGCCCCCGGTCTGTCTCAACACCCCGATCTCTCTCTCGACCCCAGTCTGTCTCATCGCCCCGATCTCTCTCTAGCCCCCATGTCTGTCTCATCCCCCCGATCTCGCTCTCGCCCCCGGTCTGTCTCATCACCCCGACCTCTCTCTCGCCCCCAGTCTGTCTCATCGCACCGATCTCTCTCTCACCCCGGGTCTGTCTCATCGCCCCGAAATCTCTCTCGCCCCCGGTCTGTCTCATCACCCCGATTTCTCTCTCGAGCCCCCGGTCTGTCTCATCGCCCCGATCTCTCTCTCGCCCCCGGTCTGTCTCATCAACCCGGTCTCTCTCTCGCCCCCAGTCTGTCTCATCACCCCGATCTCACTCTCGCCCCCAGTCTGTCTCATCGCCCCGATGTCTCTCTCACCCCTGGTCTGTCTCATCGCCCCGAAATCTCTCTCGCCCCCGGTCTGTCTCATAACAGCGATTTCTCTCTCTAGCCCCCGGTCTGTCTCATCGCCCCGATTTCTCTCTCGCCCCCGGTCTGTCTCATCGCCCCGATCTCTCTCTAGCCCCCATGTCTGTCTCATCCCCCTGATGTCTCTATCGCCCCCGTTCTTTCTCATCGCCCCGATCTCTCTCTCACCCCCGGTCTGTCTCATCGCCCCGATCTCTCTCTCACCCCCGGTCTGTCTCATCACCCCGATCTCTCTCTCGCCCCCGTTCTGTCTCATCACCCCGATCTCTCTCTCAACCCCGGTCTGTCTCATCACCCCGATCCCACTCGAGCCCCCTGTCTGTCTCATCGCCCCAATCTCTCTTTCACCCTCCGGTCTGTCTCATCGCCCCGATCTCTCCCTCGACCCCGGTCTGTCTCATCGCCCCGATCTCTCTCTCACCCCCCGGACCGTCTCATCACCCCGATCTCTCTCTCGCCCCCGGCCTGTCTCATCACCCCGGTCTCTCTCTCTCACCCCCGGTCTGTCTCATCACCCCGTTCTCTCACTCTCACCCCCGGTCTGTCTCATTGCCCCGATCTCTCTCACGACCCCAGTCTGTCTCATCGCCCCGATCTCTCAATCACCCCCGGTCTGTCTCATCGCCCCGATCTCTCTCTCGCTCCCGGTCTGTCTCATCGCCCCGATCTCTCTCTCGCCCCCGGTCTGTCTCATCACCCCGATCTCTCTCTCGCCCCCGGTCTGTCTCATCACCCCGATCTCTCTCTCTAGCCCCGGCCTGTCTCATCGACCCGATCTCTCTCTCTCACCCCCGGTCTGTCTCATCACCCCGGTCTCTCACTCTCACCCCCGGTCTGTCTCATCGCCCCGATCTCTCTCACGCCCCCAGTCTGTCTCATCGCCCCGATCTCTCAATCACCCCCGGTCTGTCTCATCGCCCCGATCTCTCTCTCGTTCCCGGTCTGTCTCATCACCCTAGTCTCTCTCGCCCCCGGTCTGTCTCATCACCCCGATCTCTCTCTCGCCCCCAGTCTGTCTCATCACCCCGATCTCTCTCTCTAGCCCCGGACTGTCTCATTGACCCGATCTCTCTCTCGCTTTCTGTCTCTCATCACCCAATCTCTCTCTCGGCCCAGACTGTTTCATCGCTCCGATCTGTATCTCACTCCCTGTCTGTCTCAATGCCCCGATCATTCTCTCTCACCCCAGGTCTATCTCATCACCCCGATCCCTCTCTCGCCCCCGGTCTGTCTCATCACCCTAGTCTCTCTCGCCCCCGGTCTGTCTCATCGCCCCGATCTCTCTCTCTCACCCCCGGTCTGTCTCATCACCCCGATCTCTCTCTCACCCCCGGTTCATCTCATCACCCCGATCTCTCTCTCACCCCCGGTCTGTCTTATCGCCCCGATCTCTCTCTAGCCCCCGGTCTGACTCAACACCCCGACCTCTCTCTCGACCCCAGTCTGTCTCATCGCCCCGATCTCTCTCTAGCCCCCATGTCTGTCTCATCACCCCGGTCTCTCTCTCAACTCCGGTCTGTCTCAACACCCCGATCCCACTCGAGCCCCCAGTCTGTCTCATCGCCCCAATCTCTCTTTCACCCTCCGGTCTGTCTCATCGCCCCGATCTCTCCCTCGACCCCGGTCTGTCTCATCGCCCCGATCTCTCTCTAGCCCCCATGTCTGTCTCATCCCCCTGATGTCTCTTTCACCCTCCGGTCTGTCTCATCGCCCCAATCTCTCCCTCGACCCCGGTGTGTATCATCGCCCCGATCTCTCTCTCTAGCCCCGGACTGTCTCATCGACCCGATCTCTCTCTCGCCTTCTGTCTCTCATCACCCAATCTATCACTCGGCCCAGACTGTTTCATCACTCCGATCTCTCTCTCACTCCCGGTCTGTCTCAATGCCCCGATCTCTCTCTCACCCCCGGTCTGTCTCAATGCCCCGATCATTCTCTCTCACCCCCGGTCTATCTCATCACCCCGATCTCTCTCTCGCCCCCGGTCTGTCTCATCACACTAGTCTCTCTCGCCCCCGGTCTGTCTCATCACCCCGATCACTCTCTCACCCCCGGTTCGTCTCATCACCCCGATCTCTCTCTCGCCCCCGGTCTGTCTTATCGCCCCGATCTCTCTCTAGCCCCCGGTCTGACTCAATACCCCGACCTCTCTCTCGACCCCAGTCTGTCTCATCGCCCCGATCTCTCTCTCGCCCCCAGTCTGTCTCATCACCCCGATCTCTCTCTCAAATCCGGTCTGTCTCATCACCCCGATCCCACTCGAGCCCCCAGTCTGTCTCATCGCCCCAATCTCTCTTTCACCCTCCGGTCTGTCTCATCGCCCCGATCTCTCCCTCGACCCCGGTCTGTCTCATTGCCCCGATCTCTCTCTCACCCCCGGACTGTCTCATCACCCCGATCTCTCTCTCGCCCCCGGTCTGTCTCATCACCCCGGTCTCTCTCTCTCACCCCCGGTCTGTCTCATCACCCCGGTCTCTCACTCACACCCCCGGTCTGTCTCATCGCCCCGATCTCTCTCACGCCCCCGGTCTGTCTCATCGCCCTGATCTGTCTCTCACCCCCAGTCTGTCTCATCGCCCCGATCTCTCTCTCGCCCCCGGTCTGTCTCTTCGCACCGATCTCTCTCTCGCCCCCAGTCTGTCTCATCACCCCGATCTCTCTCTCTAGCCCCAGACTGTCTCATCGACCCGATCTCTCTCTCGCCTTCTGTCTCTCATCACCCGATCTCTCTCTCGACCCCAGATTGTTGCATCGCCCCGATCTCTCTCTCACCCCCGGTCTGTCTCAATGCCCCGATCATTCTCTCTCAACCCCGGTCTGTCTCATCACCCCGATCTCTCTCTCGCGACCGGTCTATCTCATCACCCTCGTCTCTCTCGCCCCCGGTCTGTCTCATCGCCCCGATCTCTCTCTCACCCCCGGTTCATCTCATCACCTCGATCTCTCTCTCACCCCCGTTCTGTCTTATCGCCCCGATCTCTCTCTAGCCCCCGGTCTGTCTCAACACCCCGACCTCTCTCTCGACCCCAGTCTGTCTCATCGCCCCGATCTCTCTCTAGCCCCCATGTCTGTCTCATCTCCCCGATCTCTCTCTCGCCCCCGGTCTGTCTCATCACCCCGGTCTCTCTCTCGCCCCCAGTCTCTCTCATCACCCCGATCTCTCTCTCGCCCCCAGTCTGTCTCATCACCCCGATCTCTCTCTCACCCCGGGTCTGTCTCATCGCCCAGAAATCTCTCTCGCCCCCGGTCTGTCTCATCACCCCTATCTCTCTCTCTAGCCCCCGGTCTGTCTCATCGCCCCGATCTCTCTCTCGCCCCAGTCTGTCTCATCGCCCCAATCTCTCTCTCGCCCCCGGTCTGTTTCATCGACCCTATCTCTCTCTCGCCCCCGGTCTGTCTCATCACCCCGATCTCTCTCTGTTTCCCCAGGACTGTCTCATCGCCCCGATCTCTCTCTCACCCCCGGTCTGTCTTATCGCACTGTTCTCTCTCTCGCCCCCAGTCTGTCTCATCGCCCCGATCTCTCTCTCACCCCCGGTCTGTCCTATCGCCCCGATCTCTCTCTAGCCCCCGGTTCGTCTCATCACCCCGATCTCTCTCTCGACCCCAGACTGTCTCATCACACCGATCTCTCTCTCACCCCTGGTCTGTCTCATCACCCTAGTCTCTCTCGCCCCCAGTCTGTCTCATCACCCTAGTCTCTCTCGCCCCCGGCCTGTCTCATCGCCCCGATCTCTCTCTCTCACCCCCGGTCTGTCTCATCACCCCGATCTCTCTCTCACCCCCGGTTCGTCTCATCACCCCGATCTCTCTCTCACCCCCGGTCTGTCTTATCGCCCCGATCACTCTCTAGCCCCCGGTCTGTCTCAACACCCCGACCTCTCTCTCGACCCCAGTCTGTCTCATCGCCCCGATCTCTCTCTAGCCCCCGGTCTGTCTTATCGCCCCGATCTCTCTCTAGCCCCCGGTCTGTCTCAACACCCCGATCTCTCTCTCGACCCCAATCTGTCTCATCGCCCCGATCTCTCTCTAGCCCCCATGTCTGTCTGATCCCCCCGATCTCTCTCTCGCCCCCGGTCTGTCTCATCACCCCGATCTCTCTCTCGCCCCCAGTCTGTCTCATCGCACCGATCTCTCTCTCACCCCGGGTCTGTCTCATTGCCCCGAAATCTCTCTCGCCCCCGGTCTATCTCATCACCCCGATTTCTCTCTCTAGCCCCCGGTCTGTCTCATCCCCCCGATCTCTCTCTCTCGCCACCGGTCTGTCTCATCACCCCAGTCTCTCTCTCGCCCCCAGTCTGTCTCATCGCACCGATCTCTCTCTCACCCCGGGTCTGTCTCATCGCCCCGAAATCTCTCTCACCCGCGGTCTGTCTCATCACCCCGATTTCTCTCTCTAGCCCCCGGTCTGTCTCATCCCCCCGATCTCTCTCTCGCCACCGGTCTGTCTCGTCGCCCCGATCTCTCTCTCACCCCCCGGTCTGTCTCATCGCCCCGATCTCTCTCTCGCCCCCGGTCTGTCTCATCAACCCGGTCTCTCTCTCGCCCCCAGTCTGTCTCATCACCCCGATCTCACTCTCGCCCCCAGTCTGTCTCATCGCCCCGATGTCTCTCTCACCCCTGGTCTGTCTCATCGCCCCGAAATCTCTCTCGCCCCCGGTCTGTCTCATAACAGCGATTTCTCTCTCTAGCCCCCGGTCTGTCTCATCGCCCCGATTTCTCTCTCGCCCCCGGTCTGTCTCATCGCCCCGATCTCTCTCTAGCCCCCATGTCTGTCTCATCCCCCTGATGTCTCTATCGCCCCCGTTCTTTCTCATCGCCCCGATCTCTCTCTCACCCCCGGTCTGTCTCATCGCCCCGATCTCTCTCTCACCCCCGGTCTGTCTCATCACCCCGATCTCTCTCTCGCCCCCGTTCTGTCTCATCACCCCGATCTCTCTCTCAACCCCGGTCTGTCTCATCACCCCGATCCCACTCGAGCCCCCTGTCTGTCTCATCGCCCCAATCTCTCTTTCACCCTCCGGTCTGTCTCATCGCCCCGATCTCTCCCTCGACCCCGGTCTGTCTCATCGCCCCGATCTCTCTCTCACCCCCCGGACCGTCTCATCACCCCGATCTCTCTCTCGCCCCCGGCCTGTCTCATCACCCCGGTCTCTCTCTCTCACTCCCGGTCTGTCTCATCACCCCGTTCTCTCACTCTCACCCCCGGTCTGTCTCATTGCCCCGATCTCTCTCACGACCCCAGTCTGTCTCATCGCCCCGATCTCTCAATCACCCCCGGTCTGTCTCATCGCCCCGATCTCTCTCTCGCTCCCGGTCTGTCTCATCGCCCCGATCTCTCTCTCGCCCCCGGTCTGTCTCATCACCCCGATCTCTCTCTCGCCCCCGGTCTGTCTCATCACCCCGATCTCTCTCTCTCGCCCCGGCCTGTCTCATCGACCCGATCTCTCTCTCTCACCCCCGGTCTGTCTCATCACCCCGGTCTCTCACTCTCACCCCCGGTCTGTCTCATCGCCCCGATCTCTCTCACGCCCCCAGTCTGTCTCATCGCCCCGATCTCTCAATCACCCCCGGTCTGTCTCATCGCCCCGATCTCTCTCTCGTTCCCGGTCTGTCTCATCACCCTAGTCTCTCTCGCCCCCGGTCTGTCTCATCACCCCGATCTCTCTCTCGCCCCCAGTCTGTCTCATCACCCCGATCTCTCTCTCTAGCCCCGGACTGTCTCATTGACCCGATCTCTCTCTCGCTTTCTGTCTCTCATCACCCAATCTCTCTCTCGGCCCAGACTGTTTCATCGCTCCGATCTGTATCTCACTCCCTGTCTGTCTCAATGCCCCGATCATTCTCTCTCACCCCAGGTCTATCTCATCACCCCGATCCCTCTCTCGCCCCCGGTCTGTCTCATCACCCTAGTCTCTCTCGCCCCCGGTCTGTCTCATCGCCCCGATCTCTCTCTCTCACCCCCGGTCTGTCTCATCACCCCGATCTCTCTCTCACCCCCGGTTCATCTCATCACCCCGATCTCTCTCTCACCCCCGGTCTGTCTTATCGCCCCGATCTCTCTCTAGCCCCCGGTCTGACTCAACACCCCGACCTCTCTCTCGACCCCAGTCTGTCTCATCGCCCCGATCTCTCTCTAGCCCCCATGTCTGTCTCATCACCCCGGTCTCTCTCTCGCCCCCAGTCTGTCTCATCACCCCGATCTCTCTCTCAACTCCGGTCTGTCTCAACACCCCGATCCCACTCGAGCCCCCAGTCTGTCTCATCGCCCCAATCTCTCTTTCACCCTCCGGTCTGTCTCATCGCCCCGATCTCTCCCTCGACCCCGGTCTGTCTCATCGCCCCGATCTCTCTCTAGCCCCCATGTCTGTCTCATCCCCCTGATGTCTCTTTCACCCTCCGGTCTGTCTCATCGCCCCAATCTCTCCCTCGACCCCGGTGTGTATCATCGCCCCGATCTCTCTCTCTAGCCCCGGACTGTCTCATCGACCCGATCTCTCTCTCGCCTTCTGTCTCTCATCACCCAATCTATCACTCGGCCCAGACTGTTTCATCACTCCGATCTCTCTCTCACTCCCGGTCTGTCTCAATGCCCCGATCTCTCTCTCACCCCCGGTCTGTCTCAATGCCCCGATCATTCTCTCTCATCCCCGGTCTATCTCATCACCCCGATCTCTCTCTCGCCCCCGGTCTGTCTCATCACACTAGTCTCTCTCGCCCCCGGTCTGTCTCATCACCCCGATCACTCTCTCACCCCCGGTTCGTCTCATCACCCCGATCTCTCTCTCGCCCCCGGTCTGTCTTATCGCCCCGATCTCTCTCTAGCCCCCGGTCTGACTCAATACCCCGACCTCTCTCTCGACCCCAGTCTGTCTCATCGCCCCGATCTCTCTCTCGCCCCCAGTCTGTCTCATCACCCCGATCTCTCTCTCAAATCCGGTCTGTCTCATCACCCCGATCCCACTCGAGCCCCCAGTCTGTCTCATCGCCCCAATCTCTCTTTCACCCTCCGGTCTGTCTCATCGCCCCGATCTCTCCCTCGACCACGGTCTGTCTCATTGCCCCGATCTCTCTCTCACCCCCGGACTGTCTCATCACCCCGATCTCTCTCTCGCCCCCGGTCTGTCTCATCACCCCGGTCTCTCTCTCTCACCCCCGGTCTGTCTCATCACCCCGGTCTCTCACTCACACCCCCGGTCTGTCTCATCGCCCCGATCTCTCTCACGCCCCCGGTCTGTCTCATCGCCCTGATCTGTCTCTCACCCCCAGTCTGTCTCATCGCCCCGATCTCTCTCTCGCCCCCGGTCTGTCTCTTCGCACCGATCTCTCTCTCGCCCCCAGTCTGTCTCATCACCCCGATCTCTCTCTCTAGCCCCAGACTGTCTCATCGACCCGATCTCTCTCTCGCCTTCTGTCTCTCATCACCCGATCTCTCTCTCGACCCCAGATTGTTGCATCGCCCCGATCTCTCTCTCACCCCCGGTCTGTCTCAATGCCCCGATCATTCTCTCTCAACCCCGGTCTGTCTCATCACCCCGATCTCTCTCTCACCCCCGGTTCATCTCATCACCTCGATCTCTCTCTCACCCCCGTTCTGTCTTATCGCCCCGATCTCTCTCTAGCCCCCGGTCTGTCTCAACACCCCGACCTCTCTCTCGACCCCAGTCTGTCTCATCGCCCCGATCTCTCTCTAGCCCCCATGTCTGTCTCATCTCCCCGATCTCTCTCTCGCCCCCGGTCTGTCTCATCACCCCGGTCTCTCTCTCGCCCCCAGTCTCTCTCATCACCCCGATCTCTCTCTCGCCCCCAGTCTGTCTCATCACCCCGATCTCTCTCTCACCCCGGGTCTGTCTCATCGCCCAGAAATCTCTCTCGCCCCCGGTCTGTCTCATCACCCCTATCTCTCTCTCTAGCCCCCGGTCTGTCTCATCGCCCCGATCTCTCTCTCGCCCCAGTCTGTCTCATCGCCCCAATCTCTCTCTCGCCCCCGGTCTGTTTCATCGACCCTATCTCTCTCTCGCCCCCGGTCTGTCTCATCACCCCGATCTCTCTCTGTTTCCCCAGGACTGTCTCATCGCCCCGATCTCTCTCTCACCCCCGGTCTGTCTTATCGCACTGTTCTCTCTCTCGCCCCCAGTCTGTCTCATCGCCCCGATCTCTCTCTCACCCCCGGTCTGTCCTATCGCCCCGATCTCTCTCTAGCCCCCGGTTCGTCTCATCACCCCGATCTCTCTCTCGACCCCAGACTGTCTCATCACACCGATCTCTCTCTCACCCCTGGTCTGTCTCATCACCCTAGTCTCTCTCGCCCCCAGTCTGTCTCATCACCCTAGTCTCTTTCGCCCCCGGCCTGTCTCATCGCCCCGATCTCTCTCTCTCACCCCCGGTCTGTCTCATCACCCCGATCTCTCTCTCACCCCCGGTTCGTCTCATCACCCCGATCTCTCTCTCACCCCCGGTCTGTCTTATCGCCCCGATCACTCTCTAGCCCCCGGTCTGTCTCAACACCCCGACCTCTCTCTCGACCCCAGTCTGTCTCATCGCCCCGATCTCTCTCTAGCCCCCGGTCTGTCTTATCGCCCCGATCTCTCTCTAGCCCCCGGTCTGTCTCAACACCACGATCTCTCTCTCGACTCCAATCTGTCTCATCGCCCCGATCTCTCTCTAGCCCCCATGTCTGTCTGATCCCCCCGATCTCTCTCTCGCCCCCGGTCTGTCTCATCACCCCGATCTCTCTCTCGCCCCCAGTCTGTCTCATCGCACCGATCTCTCTCTCACCCCGGGTCTGTCTCATTGCCCCGAAATCTCTCTCGCCCCCGGTCTGTCTCATCACCCCGATTTCTCTCTCTAGCCCCCGGTCTGTCTCATCCCCCCGATCTCTCTCTCTCGCCACCGGTCTGTCTCATCACCCCAGTCTCTCTCTCGCCCCCAGTCTGTCTCATCGCACCGATCTCTCTCTCACCCCGGGTCTGTCTCATCGCCCCGAAATCTCTCTCACCCGCGGTCTGTCTCATCACCCCGATTTCTCTCTCTAGCCCCCGGTCTGTCTCATCCCCCCGATCTCTCTCTCGCCACTGGTCTGTCTCGTCGCCCCGATCTCTCTCTCACCCCCCGGACTGTCTCATCACCCCGATCTATCTCTCGCCCCCGGTCTGTCTCATCACCCCGGTCTCTCTCTCTCAACCCCGGTCTGTCTCATCACCCCGGTCTCTCACTCTCACCCCCGGTCTGTCTCATCGCCCCGATCTCTCTCACGCCCCCAGTCTGTCTCATCGCCCCGATCTCTCAATCACCCCCGGTCTGTCTCATCGCCCCGCTCTCGCTCTCGCTCCCGGTCTGTCTCATCGCCCTGATCTCTCTCTCTAGCCCCCGGTCTGTCTCATCCCCCCGATTACTCTCTCTAGCCCCCGGTCTGTCTCATCGCCCTGATCTCTCTCTCGCCCCCGGTCTGTCTCATCACCCCGGTCTCTCTCTCGCCCCCAGTCTGTCTCATCACCCCGATCTCTCTCTCTCGCCCCCAGTCTGTCTCATTGCCCCGATCTCTCTCTCACCCCGGGTCTGTCTCATCGCCCCGAAATCTCTCTCGCCCCCGGTCTGTCTCATCACCCCGATTTGTCTCTCTAGCCCCCGGTCTGTCTCATCGCCCCAATCTCTCTCTCGCCCCAGTCTGTCTCATCACACCGATCTCTCTCTCTCGCCCCCGGTCTGTTTCATCGACCCAATCTCTCTCTCGCCCCCGGTCTGTCTCATCACCCCGATCTCTCTCTCTTGCCCCTGGACTGTCTCATCGCCCCGATCTCTCTCTCGCTCCCTGTCTCTCATCGCCCGATCTCTCTCTCGATGCCAGACTGTCTCATCGCCCCGATCTCTCTCTCAGCCCCGGTCTGTCTCATCACCCCGATCTCTCTCTAGCCCCCGGTCTGTCTCATCACCCCGATCTCTCTCTCACCCCCGCTCTGTCTTATCGCCCCGATCTCTCTCTAGACCCCGGTCTGTCTCAACACACCGATCTCTCTCTCGACCCCAGTCTGTCTCATCGCCCCGATCTCTCTCTAGCCCCCATGTCTGTCTCATCCCCCCGAGCTCTCTCTCGCCCCCGGTCTGTCTCATCACCCCGATCACTCTCTCGACCCCAGTCTGTCTCATCGCCCCGATCTCACTCTAGCCACCATGTCTGTCTCATCCCCCTGATCTCTCTCTCGCCCCCGGTCTGTCTCATCACCCCGGTCTCTCTCTCGCCCCCAGTCTGTCTCATCATACCGATTTCTCTCTCACCCCTCGTCTGTCTCATCACCCTAGTCTCTCTCGCCCCCGGTCTGTCTCATCACCCTAGGCTCTCTCGCCCCCGGTCTGTCTCATCACCCCGATCTCTCTCTCAACCCCGGTTCGTCTCATCACCCCGATCTCTCTCTCACCCCCAGTCTGTCTTATCGCCCCGATCTCTCTCTAGCCCCCGGTCTGTCTCAACACCCCGATCTCTCTCTCGACCCCAGTCTGTCTCATCGCCCCGATCTCTCTCTAGCCCCCGGTCTGTCTGATCCACCCGATCTCTCTCTCGCCCCCGGTCTGTCTCATCACCCCGATCTCTCTCTCGCCCCCAGTCTGTCTCATCGCACCGATCTCTCTCTCACCCCGGGTCTGTCTCATCGCCCCGAAATCTCTCTCGCCCCCGGTCCGTCTCATCACCCCGATTTCTCTCTCTAGCCCCCGGTCTGTCTCATCGCCCCGATCTCTCTCTCGCCCCCGGTCTGTCTCATCACCCCGATCTCTCTCTCGCGCCCAGTCTGTCTCATCGCCCCGATCTCACTCTCACCCCCGGTCTGTCTCATCGCCCCGAAATCTCTCTCGCCCCCGGTCTGGCTCATCACACCGAATTCTCTCTCTAGCCCCCGGTCTGTCTCATCGCCCCGATTTCTCTCTCGCCCCCGGTCTGTCTCATCGCCCCGATCTCTCTCTCGCCCCCATATCTGTCTCATCCCCCTGATGTCTCTATCACCCCCGTTCTGTCTCATCGCCCCGATCTCTCTCTCACCCCCGGTCTGTCTCATTGCCCCGATCTCTCTCTCACCCCCGGTCTGTCTCATCACCCCGATCTCTCTCTCGCCCACGGTCTGTCTCATCACCCCGATCTCTCTCTCGCCCCCGGTCTGTCTCATCACCCCGATCCCACTCGAGCCCCCTGTCTGTCTCATCGCCCCAATCTCTCTTTCACCCTCCGGTCTGTCTCATCGCCCCGATCTCTCTCTCACCCCCCGGACTGTCTCATCACCCCGATCTCTCTCTCGCCCCCGGCCTGTCTCATCACCCCGGTCTCTCTCTCTCACCCCCGGTCTGTCTCATCACCCCGGTCTCTCACTCTCACCCCCGGTCTGTCTCATCGCCCCGATCTCTCTCACGACCCCAGTCTGTCTCATCGCCCCGATCTCTCAATCACCCCCGGTCTGTCTCATCGCCCCGATCTCTCTCTCGCTCCCGGTCTGTCTCATCGCCCCGATCTCTCTCTCGCCCCCGGTCTGTCTCATCACCCCGATCTCTCTCTCTCCCCCAGTCTGTCTCATCACCCCGATCTCTCTCTCTAGCCCCAGACTGTCTCATCAACCCGATCTCTCTCTCGCCTTCTGTCTCTCATCACCCAATCTCTCTCTCGGCCCAGACTGTTTCATCGCTCCGATCTCTCTCTCACCCCCTGTCTGTCTCAATGCCCCGATCATTCTCTCTCACCCCCGGTCGATCTCATCACCCCGATCTCTCTCTCGCGCCCGGTCTGTCTCATCACCCTAGTCTCTCTCGCCCCCGGTCTGTCTCATCGCCCCGATCTCTCTCTCTCACCCCCGGTCTGTCTCATCACCCCGATCTCTCTCTCACCCCCGGTCTGTCTCATCGCCCCGATCTCTCTCTCACCTCCGGTCTGTCTCATCGCCCCGATCTCTCTCTCGCCCCCGGTCTGTCTCATCGCCCCGATTTCTCTCTCGCCCCCGGTCTGTCTCATCGCCCCGATCTCTCTCTCGCCCCCATATCTGTCTCATCCCCCTGATGTCTCTATCACCCCCGTTCTGTCTCATCGCCCCGATCTCTCTCTCACCCCCGGTCTGTCTCATTGCCCCGATCTCTCTCTCACCCCCGGTCTGTCTCATCACCCCGATCTCTCTCTCGCCCACGGTCTGTCTCATCACCCCGATCTCTCTCTCGCCCCCGGTCTGTCTCATCACCCCGATCCCACTCGAGCCCCCTGTCTGTCTCATCGCCCCAATCTCTCTTTCACCCTCCGGTCTGTCTCATCGCCCCGATCTCTCTCTCACCCCCCGGACTGTCTCATAACCCCGATCTCTCTCTCGCCCCCGGCCTGTCTCATCACCCCGGTCTCTCTCTCTCACCCCCGGTCTGTCTCATCACCCCGGTCTCTCACTCTCACCCCCGGTCTGTCTCATCGCCCCGATCTCTCTCACGACCCCAGTCTGTCTCATCGCCCCGATCTCTCAATCACCCCCGGTCTGTCTCATCGCCCCGATCTCTCTCTCGCTCCCGGTCTGTCTCATCGCCCCGATCTCTCTCTCGCCCCCGGTCTGTCTCATCACCCCGATCTCTCTCTCTCCCCCAGTCTGTCTCATCACCCCGATCTCTCTCTCTAGCCCCAGACTGTCTCATCGACCCGATCTCTCTCTCGCCTTCTGTCTCTCATCACCCAATCTCTCTCTTGGCCCAGACTGTTTCATCGCTCCGATCTCTCTCTCACCCCCTGTCTGTCTCAATGCCCCGATCATTCTCTCTCACCCCCGGTCGATCTCATCACCCCGATCTCTCTCTCGCGCCCGGTCTGTCTCATCACCCTAGTCTCTCTCGCCCCCGGTCTGTCTCATCGCCCCGATCTCTCTCTCTCACCCCCGGTCTGTCTCATCACCCCGATCTCTCTCTCACCCCCGGTCTGTCTCATCGCCCCGATCTCTCTCTCACCTCCGGTCTGTCTCATCGCCCTGATCTCTCTCTCGCCCCCGGTCTGTCTCATCACCCCGATCTCTCTCTCGCCCCTGGTCTGTCTGATCACACCGGTCTCTCTCTCGCCCCTGGTCTGTCTCATCACCCCGATCTCTCTCTCGCCCCCAGTCTGTCTCATCGCCCCGATCTCTCTCCCACCCCCGGTCTGTCTCATCCCCCCGAAATCTCTCTCGCCCCCGGTCTGTCTCATCACACCGATTTCTCTCTCTAGCCCCCGGTCTGTCTCATCGCCCCGATTTCTCTCTAGCCCCCGGTCTGTCTGATCCACCCGATCTCTCTCTCGCCCCCGGTCTGTCTCATCACCCCGATCTCTCTCTCGCCCCCAGTCTGTCTCATCGCACCGATCTCTCTCTCACCCCGGGTCTGTCTCATCGCCCCGAAATCTCTCTCGCCCCCGGTCTGTCTCATCACCCCGATTTCTCTCTCTAGCCCCCGGTCTGTCTCATCGCCCCGATCTCTCTCTCGCCCCCGGTCTGTCTCATCACCCCGATCTCTCTCTCGCGCCCAGTCTGTCTCATCGCCCCGATCTCACTCTCACCCCCGGTCTGTCTCATCGCCCCGAAATCTCTCTCGCCCCCGGTCTGGCTCATCACACCGAATTCTCTCTCTAGCCCCCGGTCTGTCTCATCGCCCCGATTTCTCTCTCGCCCCCGGTCTGTCTCATCGCCCCGATCTCTCTCTCGCCCCCATATCTGTCTCATCCCCCTGATGTCTCTATCACCCCCGTTCTGTCTCATCGCCCCGATCTCTCTCTCACCCCCGGTCTGTCTCATTGCCCCGATCTCTCTCTCACCCCCGGTCTGTCTCATCACCCCGATCTCTCTCTCGCCCACGGTCTGTCTCATCACCCCGATCTCTCTCTCGCCCCCGGTCTGTCTCATCACCCCGATCCCACTCGAGCCCCCTGTCTGTCTCATCGCCCCAATCTCTCTTTCACCCTCCGGTCTGTCTCATCGCCCCGATCTCTCTCTCACCCCCCGGACTGTCTCATCACCCCGATCTCTCTCTCGCCCCCGGCCTGTCTCATCACCCCGGTCTCTCTCTCTCACCCCCGGTCTGTCTCATCACCCCGGTCTCTCACTCTCACCCCCGGTCTGTCTCATCGCCCCGATCTCTCTCACGACCCCAGTCAGTCTCATCGCCCCGATCTCTCAATCACCCCCGGTCTGTCTCATCGCCCCGATCTCTCTCTCGCTCCCGGTCTGTCTCATCGCCCCGATCTCTCTCTCGCCCCCGGTCTGTCTCATCACCCCGATCTCTCTCTCTCCCCCAGTCTGTCTCATCACCCCGATCTCTCTCTCTAGCCCCAGACTGTCTCATCAACCCGATCTCTCTCTCGCCTTCTGTCTCTCATCACCCAATCTCTCTCTCGGCCCAGACTGTTTCATCGCTCCGATCTCTCTCTCACCCCCTGTCTGTCTCAATGCCCCGATCATTCTCTCTCACCCCCGGTCGATCTCATCACCCCGATCTCTCTCTCGCGCCCGGTCTGTCTCATCACCCTAGTCTCTCTCGCCCCCGGTCTGTCTCATCGCCCCGATCTCTCTCTCTCACCCCCGGTCTGTCTCATCACCCCGATCTCTCTCTCACCCCCGGTCTGTCTCATCGCCCCGATCTCTCTCTCACCTCCGGTCTGTCTCATCGCCCCGATCTCTCTCTCGCCCCCGGTCTGTCTCATCGCCCCGATTTCTCTCTCGCCCCCGGTCTGTCTCATCGCCCCGATCTCTCTCTCGCCCCCATATCTGTCTCATCCCCCTGATGTCTCTATCACCCCCGTTCTGTCTCATCGCCCCGATCTCTCTCTCACCCCCGGTCTGTCTCATTGCCCCGATCTCTCTCTCACCCCCGGTCTGTCTCATCACCCCGATCTCTCTCTCGCCCACGGTCTGTCTCATCACCCCGATCTCTCTCTCGCCCCCGGTCTGTCTCATCACCCCGATCCCACTCGAGCCCCCTGTCTGTCTCATCGCCCCAATCTCTCTTTCACCCTCCGGTCTGTCTCATCGCCCCGATCTCTCTCTCACCCCCCGGACTGTCTCATAACCCCGATCTCTCTCTCGCCCCCGGCCTGTCTCATCACCCCGGTCTCTCTCTCTCACCCCCGGTCTGTCTCATCACCCCGGTCTCTCACTCTCACCCCCGGTCTGTCTCATCGCCCCGATCTCTCTCACGACCCCAGTCTGTCTCATCGCCCCGATCTCTCAATCACCCCCGGTCTGTCTCATCGCCCCGATCTCTCTCTCGCTCCCGGTCTGTCTCATCGCCCCGATCTCTCTCTCGCCCCCGGTCTGTCTCATCACCCCGATCTCTCTCTCTCCCCCAGTCTGTCTCATCACCCCGATCTCTCTCTCTAGCCCCAGACTGTCTCATCGACCCGATCTCTCTCTCGCCTTCTGTCTCTCATCACCCAATCTCTCTCTTGGCCCAGACTGTTTCATCGCTCCGATCTCTCTCTCACCCCCTGTCTGTCTCAATGCCCCGATCATTCTCTCTCACCCCCGGTCGATCTCATCACCCCGATCTCTCTCTCGCGCCCGGTCTGTCTCATCACCCTAGTCTCTCTCGCCCCCGGTCTGTCTCATCGCCCCGATCTCTCTCTCTCACCCCCGGTCTGTCTCATCACCCCGATCTCTCTCTCACCCCCGGTCTGTCTCATCGCCCCGATCTCTCTCTCACCTCCGGTCTGTCTCATCGCCCTGATCTCTCTCTCGCCCCCGGTCTGTCTCATCACCCCGATCTCTCTCTCGCCCCTGGTCTGTCTGATCACACCGGTCTCTCTCTCGCCCCTGGTCTGTCTCATCACCCCGATCTCTCTCTCGCCCCCAGTCTGTCTCATCGCCCCGATCTCTCTCCCACCCCCGGTCTGTCTCATCCCCCCGAAATCTCTCTCGCCCCCGGTCTGTCTCATCACACCGATTTCTCTCTCTAGCCCCCGGTCTGTCTCATCGCCCCGATTTCTCTCTCGCCCCCGGTCTGTCTCATCGCCCCGATCTCTCTCTAGCCCCCATGTCTGTCTCATCCCTCTGATGTCTCTATCGCCCCCGTTCTGTCTCATCGCCCCGATCTCTCTCTCACCCCCGGTCTGTCTCATCGCCCCGATCTCTCTCTCACCCCCGGTCTGTCTCATCACCCCGATCTCTCTCTCGCCCCCGGTCTGTCTCATCACCCCGATCTCTCTCTCAACCCCGGTCTGTCTCATCACCCCGATCCCACTCGAGCCCCCAGTCTGTCTCATCGCCCCAATCTCTCTTTCACCCTCCGGTCTGTCTCATCGCCCCGATCTCTCCCTCGACCCCGGTCTGTCTCATCGCCCCGATCTCTCTCTCACCCCCCGGACTGTCTCATCACCCCGATCTCTCTTTCGCCCCCGGTCTGTCTCATCGACCCGATCTCTCTCTCTCACCCCCGGTCTGTCTCATCACCCCGGTCTCTCACTCTCACCCCCGGTCTGTCTCATCGCCCCGATCTCTCTCACGCCCCCGGTCTGT
The DNA here is from genome assembly GCF_047496795.1 of Chiloscyllium punctatum. Classification (NCBI taxonomy): domain Eukaryota; kingdom Metazoa; phylum Chordata; class Chondrichthyes; order Orectolobiformes; family Hemiscylliidae; genus Chiloscyllium; species Chiloscyllium punctatum. The sequence continues at coordinate 6,355,773 of NC_092751.1, read as the reverse complement.
CTCATCGCCCCGATCTCTCTCTCACCCCCGGTCTGTCTCATCGCCCCGATCTCTCTCTCACCCCCGGTCTGTCTCATTGCCCCGATCTCTCTCTCGCCCCCGATCTGTCTCATCACCCCGATCTCTCTCTCGCCCCCGGTCTGTCTCATCACCCCGGTCTCTCTCTCGCCCCCAGTCTGTCTCATCACCCCGATCTCTCTCTCACCCCCGGTCTGTCTCATCGCCCCGATCTCTCTCTCTCACCCCCGGTCTGTCTCATCGCACCGAAATCTCTCTCGCCCCCGGTCTGTCTCATCACACCGATTTCTCTCTCTCGCCCCCGGTCTGTCTCATCGCCCCGATTTCTCTCTCGCCCCCGGACTGTCTCATCGCCCCGATCTCTCTCTAGCCCCCATGTCTGTCTCATCCCCCTGATGTCTCTATCGCCCCCGTTCTGTCTCATCGCCCCGATCTCTCGCTTACCTCCGGTCTGTCTCATCGCCCCGATCTCTCTCTCACCCGCGGTCTGTCTCATCACCCCGATCTCTATCTCGCCCCCGTTCTGTCTCATCACCCCGATCTCTCTCTCAACCTCGGTCTGTCTCATCACCCCGATCCCACTCGAGCCCCCAGTCTGTCTCATCGCCCCAATCTCTCTTTCACCCTCCGGTCTGTCTCATCGCCCCGATCTCTCCCTCGACCCCGGTCTGTCTCATCACCCCGGTCTCTCTCTCTCACCCCCGGTCTGTCTCATCACCCCGGTCTCTCACTCTCACCCCCGGTCTGTCTCATCGCCCCGATCTCTCTCACGCCCCCAGTCTGTCTCATCGCCCTGATCTCTCAATCACCCCCGGTCTGTCTCATCGCCCCGATCTCTCTCTCGCTCCCGGTCTGTCTCATCGCCCCGATCTCTCTCTCTAGCCCCCGGTCTGTCTCATCCCCCCGATTACTCTCTCTAGCCCCCGGTCTGTCTCATCGCCCCGATCTCTCTCTCGCCCCCGGTCTGTCTCATCACCACAGTCTCTCTCTCGCCCCCAGTCTGTCTCATCACCCCGATCTCTCTCTCTCGCCCCCAGTCTGTCTCATTGCACCGATCTCTCTCTCACCCCGGGTCTGTCTCATCGCCCCGAAATCTCTCTCGCCCCCGGTCTGTCTCATCACCCCGATTTGTCTCTCTAGCCCCCGGTCTGTCTCATCGCCCCAATCTCTCTCTCGCCCCAGTCTGTCTCATCACACCGATCTCTCTCTCTCGCCCCCGGTCTGTTTCATCGACCCAATCTCTCTCTCGCCCCCGGTCTGTCTCATCACCCCGATCTCTCTCTCTTGCCCCTGGACTGTCTCATCGCCCCGATCTCTCTCTCGCTCCCTGTCTCTCATCGCCCGATCTCTCTCTCGATGCCAGACTGTCTCATCGCCCCGATCTCTCTCTCAGCCCCGGTCTGTCTCATCACCCCGATCTCTCTCTAGCCCCCGGTCTGTCTCATCACCCCGATCTCTCTCTCACCCCCGCTCTGTCTTATCGCCCCGATCTCTCTCTAGACCCCGGTCTGTCTCAACACACCGATCTCTCTCTCGACCCCAGTCTGTCTCATCGCCCCGATCTCTCTCTAGCCCCCATGTCTGTCTCATCCCCCCGAGCTCTCTCTCGCCCCCGGTCTGTCTCATCACCCCGATCACTCTCTCGACCCCAGTCTGTCTCATCGCCCCGATCTCACTCTAGCCACCATGTCTGTCTCATCCCCCTGATCTCTCTCTCGCCCCCGGTCTGTCTCATCACCCCGGTCTCTCTCTCGCCCCCAGTCTGTCTCATCATACCGATTTCTCTCTCACCCCTCGTCTGTCTCATCACCCTAGTCTCTCTCGCCCCCGGTCTGTCTCATCACCCTAGGCTCTCTCGCCCCCGGTCTGTCTCATCACCCCGATCTCTCTCTCAACCCCGGTTCGTCTCATCACCCCGATCTCTCTCTCACCCCCAGTCTGTCTTATCGCCCCGATCTCTCTCTAGCCCCCGGTCTGTCTCAACACCCCGATCTCTCTCTCGACCCCAGTCTGTCTCATCGCCCCGATCTCTCTCTAGCCCCCGGTCTGTCTGATCCACCCGATCTCTCTCTCGCCCCCGGTCTGTCTCATCACCCCGATCTCTCTCTCGCCCCCAGTCTGTCTCATCGCACCGATCTCTCTCTCACCCCGGGTCTGTCTCATCGCCCCGAAATCTCTCTCGCCCCCGGTCTGTCTCATCACCCCGATTTCTATCTCTAGCCCCCGGTCTGTCTCATCGCCCCGATCTCTCTCTCGCCCCCGGTCTGTCTCATCACCCCGATCTCTCTCTCGCGCCCAGTCTGTCTCATCGCCCCGATCTCACTCTCACCCCCGGTCTGTCTCATCGCCCCGAAATCTCTCTCGCCCCCGGTCTGGCTCATCGCCCCGATTTCTCTCTCGCCCCCGGTCTGTCTCATCGCCCCGATCTCTCTCTCGCCCCCATATCTGTCTCATCCCCCTGATGTCTCTATCACCCCCGTTCTGTCTCATCGCCCCGATCTCTCTCTCACCCCCGGTCTGTCTCATTGCCCCGATCTCTCTCTCACCCCCGGTCTGTCTCATCACCCCGATCTCTCTCTCGCCCCCGGTCTGTCTCATCACCCCGATCTCTCTCTCGCCCCCGGTCTGTCTCATCACCCCGATCCCACTCGAGCCCCCTGTCTGTCTCATCGCCCCAATCTCTCTTTCACCCTCCGGTCTGTCTCATCGCCCCGATCTCTCTCTCACCCCCCGGACTGTCTCATCACCCCGATCTCTCTCTCGCCCCCGGCCTGTCTCATCACCCCGGTCTCTCTCTCTCACCCCCGGTCTGTCTCATCACCCCGGTCTCTCACTCTCACCCCCGGTCTGTCTCATCGCCCCGATCTCTCTCACGACCCCAGTCTGTCTCATCGCCCCGATCTCTCAATCACCCCCGGTCTGTCTCATCGCCCCGATCTCTCTCTCGCTCCCGGTCTGTTTCATCGCCCCGATCTCTCTCTCGCCCCCGGTCTGTCTCATCACCCCGATCTCTCTCTCGCCCCCAGTCTGTCTCATCACCCCGATCTCTCTCTCTAGCCCCAGACTGTCTCATCGACCCGATCTCTCTCTCGCCTTCTGTCTCTCATCACCCAATCTCTCTCTCGGCCCAGACTGTTTCATCGCTCCGATCTCTCTCTCACCCCCTGTCTGTCTCAATGCCCCGATCATTCTCTCTCACCCCCGGTCGATCTCATCACCCCGATCTCTCTCTCGCGCCCGGTCTGTCTCATCACCCTAGTCTCTCTCGCCCCCGGTCTGTCTCATCGCCCCGATCTCTCTCTCTCACCCCCGGTCTGTCTCATCACCCCGATCTCTCTCTCACCCCCGGTCTGTCTCATCGCCCCGATCTCTCTCTCACCTCCGGTCTGTCTCATCGCCCCGATCTCTCTCTCGCCCCCGGTCTGTCTCATCACCCTGATCTCTCTCTCGCCCCTGGTCTGTCTGATCACACCGGTCTCTCTCTCGCCCCCGGTCTGTCTCATCACCCCGATCTCTCTCTCGCCCCCAGTCTGTCTCATCGCCCCGATCTCTCTCCCACCCCCGGTCTGTCTCATTTCCCCGAAATCTCTCTCGCCCCCGGTCTGTCTCATCACACCGATTTCTCTCTCTAGCCCCCGGTCTGTCTCATCGCCCCGATTTCTCTCTCGCCCCCGGTCTGTCTCATCACCCCGATCTCTCTCTCGCCCCCAGTCTGTCTCATCGCACCGATCTCTCTCTCACCCCGGGTCTGTCTCATCGCCCCGAAATCTCTCTCGCCCCCGGTCTGTCTCATCACCCCGATTTCTCTCTCTAGCCCCCGGTCTGTCTCATCGCCCCGAAATCTCTCTCGCCCCCGGTCTGTCTCATCACCCCGATTTCTCTCTCTAGCCCCCGGTCTGTCTCATCGCCCCGATCTCTCTCTCGCCCCCGGTCTGTCTCATCGCCCCGATCTCACTCTCACCCCCGGTCTGTCTCATCGCCCCGAAATCTCTCTCGCCCCCGGTCTGGCTCATCGCCCCGATTTCTCTCTCGCCCCCGGTCTGTCTCATCGCCCCGATCTCTCTCTCGCCCCCATATCTGTCTCATCCCCCTGATGTCTCTATCACCCCCGTTCTGTCTCATCGCCCCGATCTCTCTCTCACCCCCGGTCTGTCTCATTGCCCCGATCTCTCTCTCACCCCCGGTCTGTCTCATCACCCCGATCTCTCTCTCGCCCCCGGTCTGTCTCATCACCCCGATCTCTCTCTCGCCCCCGGTCTGTCTCATCACCCCGATCCCACTCGAGCCCCCTGTCTGTCTCATCGCCCCAATCTCTCTTTCACCCTACGGTCTGTCTCATCGCCCCGATCTCTCTCTCACCCCCCGGACTGTCTCATCACCCCGATCTCTCTCTCGCCCCCGGCCTGTCTCATCACCCCGGTCTCTCTCTCTCACCCCCGGTCTGTCTCATCACCCCGGTCTCTCACTCTCACCCCCGGTCTGTCTCATCGCCCCGATCTCTCTCACGACCCCAGTCTGTCTCATCGCCCCGATCTCTCAATCACCCCCGGTCTGTCTCATCGCCCCGATCTCTCTCTCGCTCCCGGTCTGTTTCATCGCCCCGATCTCTCTCTCGCCCCCGGTCTGTCTCATCACCCCGATCTCTCTCTCGCCCCCAGTCTGTCTCATCACCCCGATCTCTCTCTCTAGCCCCAGACTGTCTCATCGACCCGATCTCTCTCTCGCCTTCTGTCTCTCATCACCCAATCTCTCTCTCGGCCCAGACTGTTTCATCGCTCCGATCTCTCTCTCACCCCCTGTCTGTCTCAATGCCCCGATCATTCTCTCTCACCCCCGGTCGATCTCATCACCCCGATCTCTCTCTCGCGCCCGGTCTGTCTCATCACCCTAGTCTCTCTCGCCCCCGGTCTGTCTCATCGCCCCGATCTCTCTCTCTCACCCCCGGTCTGTCTCATCACCCCGATCTCTCTCTCACCCCCGGTCTGTCTCATCGCCCCGATCTCTCTCTCACCTCCGGTCTGTCTCATCGCCCCGATCTCTCTCTCGCCCCCGGTCTGTCTCATCACCCCGATCTCTCTCTCGCCCCTGGTCTGTCTGATCACACCGGTCTCTCTCTCGCCCCCGGTCTGTCTCATCACCCCGATCTCTCTCTCGCCCCCAGTCTGTCTCATCGCCCCGATCTCTCTCCCACCCCCGGTCTGTCTCATCCCCCCGAAATCTCTCTCGCCCCCGGTCTGTCTCATCACACCGATTTCTCTCTCTAGCCCCCGGTCTGTCTCATCGCCCCGATTTCTCTCTCGCCCCCGGTCTGTCTCATCGCCCCGATCTCTCTCTAGCCCCCATGTCTGTCTCATCCCCCTGATGTCTCTATCGCCCCCGTTCTGTCTCATCGCCCCGATCTCTCTCTCACCCCCGGTCTGTCTCATCGCCCCGATCTCTCTCTCACCCCCGGTCTGTCTCATCACCCCGATCTCTCTCTCGCCCCCGGTCTGTCTCATCACCCCGATCTCTCTCTCAACCCCAGTCTGTCTCATCACCCCGATCCCACTCGAGCCCCCAGTCTGTCTCATCGCCCCAATCTCTCTTTCACCCTCCGGTCTGTCTCATCGCCCCGATCTCTCCCTCGACCCCGGTCTGTCTCATCGCCCCGATCTCTCTCTCACCCCCCGGACTGTCTCATCACCCCGATCTCTCTTTCGCCCCCGGTCTGTCTCATCGACCCGATCTCTCTCTCTCACCCCCGGTCTGTCTCATCACCCCGGTCTCTCACTCTCACCCCCGGTCTGTCTCATCACCCCGATCTCTCTCTCGCCCCCGGTCTGTCTCATCACCCCGGTCTCTCTCTCGCCCCCAGTCTGTCTCATCACCCCGATCTCTCTCTCACCCCCGGTCTGTCTCATCGCCCCGATCTCTCTCTCTCACCCCCGGTCTGTCTCATCGCCCTGAAATCTCTCTCGCCCCCGGTCTGTCTCATCACACCGATTTCTCTCTCTCGCCCCCGGTCTGTCTCATCGCCCCGATTTCTCTCTCGCCCCCGGACTGTCTCATCGCCCCGATCTCTCTCTAGCCCCCATGTCTGTCTCATCCCCCTGATGTCTCTATCGCCCCCGTTCTGTCTCATCGCCCCGATCTCTCGCTTACCTCCGGTCTGTCTCATCGCCCCGATCTCTCTCTCACCCCCGGTCTGTCTCATCACCCCGATCTCTATCTCGCCCCCGTTCTGTCTCATCACCCCGATCTCTCTCTCAACCTCGGTCTGTCTCATCACCCCGATCCCACTCGAGCCCCCAGTCTGTCTCATCGCCCCAATCTCTCTTTCACCCTCCGGTCTGTCTCATCGCCCCGATCTCTCGCTCGACCCCGGTCTGTCTCATCACCCCGGTCTCTCTCTCTCACCCCCGGTCTGTCTCATCACCCCGGTCTCTCACTCTCACCCCCGGTCTGTCTCATCGCCCCGATCTCTCTCACGCCCCCAGTCTGTCTCATCGCCCTGATCTCTCAATCACCCCCGGTCTGTCTCATCCCCCCGATCTCTCTCTCGCTCCCGGTCTGTCTCATCGCCCCGATCTCTCTCTCGCCCCCGGTCTGTCTCATCACCCAGATCTCTCTCTCCCCCCCAGTCTGTCTCATCACCCCGATCTCTCTCTCTAGCCCCGGACTGTCTCATCGACCCGATCTCTCTCTCGCCTTCTGTCACTCATCACCCAATCTTTCTCTCGGCCCAGACTGTTTCATCGCTCCGATCTCTCTCTCACCCCCTGTCTGTCTCAATGCCCCGATCATTCTCTCTCACCCCCGGTCTATCTCATCACCCCGATCTCTCTCTCGCCCCCGGTCTGTCTCATCACCCTAGTCTCTCTCGCCCCCGGTCTGTCTCATCGCCCCGATCTCTCTCTCTCACCCCCGGTCTGTCTCATCACCCCGATCTCTCTCTCACCCCCGGTTCATCTCCTCACCCCGATCTCTCTCTCACCCCCGGTCTGTCTTATCGCCCCGATCTGTCTCTAGCCCCCGGTCTGACTCATCACACCGATCTCTCTCTCGCCCCCAGTCTGTCTCATCGCCCCGATCTCTCTCTCGCCCCCGGTCTGTCTCATCACCCCGATCTCTCTCTCGCGCCCAGTCTGTCTCATCGCCCCGATCTCACTCTCACCCCCGGTCTGTCTCATCGCCCCGAAATCTCTCTCGCCCCCGGTCTGGCTCATCACACCGAATTCTCTCTCTAGCCCCCGGTCTGTCTCATCGCCCCGATTTCTCTCTCGCCCCCGGTCTGTCTCATCGCCCCGATCTCTCTCTCGCCCCCATATCTGTCTCATCCCCCTGATGTCTCTATCACCCCCGTTCTGTCTCATCGCCCCGATCTCTCTCTCACCCCCGGTCTGTCTCATTGCCCCGATCTCTCTCTCACCCCCGGTCTGTCTCATCACCCCGATCTCTCTCTCGCCCCCGGTCTGTCTCATCACCCCGATCTCTCTCTCGCCCCCGGTCTGTCTCATCACCCCGATCCCACTCGAGCCCCCTGTCTGTCTCATCGCCCCAATCTCTCTTTCACCCTCCGGTCTGTCTCATCGCCCCGATCTCTCTCTCACCCCCCGGACTGTCTCATCACCCCGATCTCTCTCTCGCCCCCGGCCTGTCTCATCACCCCGGTCTCTCTCTCTCACCCCCGGTCTGTCTCATCACCCCGGTCTCTCACTCTCACCCCCGGTCTGTCTCATCGCCCCGATCTCTCTCACGACCCCAGTCTGTCTCATCGCCCCGATCTCTCAATCACCCCCGGTCTGTCTCATCGCCCCGATCTCTCTCTCGCTCCCGGCCTGTCTCATCGCCCCGATCTCTCTCTCGCCCCCGGTCTGTCTCATCACCCCGATCTCTCTCTCGCCCCCAGTCTGTCTCATCACCCCGATCTCTCTCTCAAGCCCCAGACTGTCTCATCGACCCGATCTCTCTCTCGCCTTCTGTCTCTCATCACCCAATCTCTCTCTCGGCCCAGACTGTTTCATCGCTCCGATCTCTCTCTCACCCCCTGTCTGTCTCAATGCCCCGATCATTCTCTCTCACCCCCGGTCGATCTCATCACACCGATCTCTCTCTCACGCCCGGTCTGTCTCATCACCCTAGTCTCTCTCGCCCCCGGTCTGTCTCATCGCCCCGATCTCTCTCTCTCACCCCCGTTCTGTCTCATCGACCCGATCTCTCTCTCGCCCCCGGTCTGTCTCATCGCCCCGATCTCTCTCTAGGCCCCATGTCTGTCTCATCACCCTGATGTCCCTCTCGCCCCCGTTCTGTCTCATCACCCCGATCTCTCTCTCGCCCCCAGTCTGTCGCATCGCCCCGATCACTCTCTCACCCCCGGTCTGTCTCATCACCCCGGTCTCTCACTCTCACCCCCGGTCTGTCTCATCGCCCCGATCTCTCTCACGCCCCCGGTCTGTCTCATCGCCCCGATCTCTCTCTCACCCCCGGTCTGTCTCATCGCCCCGATCTCTCTCTCACCCCCGGTCTGTCTCATTGCCCCAATCTCTATCTCGCCCCCGATCTGTCTCATCACCCCGATCTCTCTCTCGCCCCCGGTCTGTCTCATCACCCCGGTCTCTCTCTCGCCCCCAGTCTGTCTCATCACCCCGATCTCTCTCTCGCCCCCAGTCTGTATCATCGCCCCAATGTCTCTCTCACCCCCGGTCTGTCTCATCGCCCCGAAATCTCTCTCGCCCCCGGTCTGTCTCATCACACTGATTTCTCTCTCTAGCCCCCGGTCTGTCTCATCGCCCCGATTTCTCTCTCACCCCCGGACTGTCTCATCGCCCCGATCTCTCTCTAGCCCCCATGTCTGTCTCATCCCCCTGATGTCTCTATCGCCCCCGTTCTGTCTCATCGCCCCGATCTCTCGCTCACCTCCCGTCTGTCTCATCGCCCCGATCTCTCTCTCACCCCCGGTCTGTCTCATCACCCCGATCTCTCTCTCGCCCCCGTTCTGTCTCATCACCCCGATCTCTCTCTCAACCTCGGTCTGTCTCATCACCCCGATCCCACTCGAGCCCCCAGTCTGTCTCATCGCCCCAATCTCTCTTTCACCCTCCGGTCTGTCTCATCGCCCCGATCTCTTCCTCGACCCCGTTCTGTCTCATCACCCCGGTCTCTCTCTCTCACCCCCGGTCTGTCTCATCACCCCGGTCTCTCACTCTCACCCCTGGTCTGTCTCATCGCCCCGATCTCTCTCACGCCCCCAGTCTGTCTCATCGCCCTGATCTCTCAATCACCCCCGGTCTGTCTCATCGCCCCGATCTCTCTCTCGCTCCCGGTCTGTCTCATCGCCCCAATCTCTCTCTCGCCCCCGTTCTGTCTCATCACCCCGATCTCTCTCTCAACCTCGGTCTGTCTCATCACCCCGATCCCACTCGAGCCCCCAGTCTGTCTCATCGCCCCAATCTCTCTTTCACCCTCCGGTCTGTCTCATCGCCCCGATCTCTCCCTCGACCCCGGTCTGTCTCATCACCCCGGTCTCTCTCTCTCACCCCCGGTCTGTCTCATCACCCCGGTCTCTCACTCTCACCCCCGGTCTGTCTCATCGCCCCGATCTCTCTCACGCCCCCAGTCTGTCTCATCGCCCTGATCTCTCAATCACCCCCGGTCTGTCTCATCGCCCCGATCTCTCTCTCGCTCCCGGTCTGTCTCATCGCCCCGATCTCTCTCTCGCCCCCGGTCTGTCTCATCACCCAGATCTCTCTCTCCCCCCCAGTCTGTCTCATCACCCCGATCTCTCTCTCTAGCCCCGGACTGTCTCATCGACCCGATCTCTCTCTCGCCTTCTGTCACTCATCACCCAATCTTTCTCTCGGCCCAGACTGTTTCATCGCTCCGATCTCTCTCTCACCCCCTGTCTGTCTCAATGCCCCGATCATTCTCTCTCACCCCCGGTCTATCTCATCACCCCGATCTCTCTCTCGCCCCCGGTCTGTCTCATCACCCTAGTCTCTCTCGCCCCCGGTCTGTCTCATCGCCCCGATCTCTCTCTCTCACCCCCGGTCTGTCTCATCACCCCGATCTCTCTCTCACCCCCGGTTCATCTCCTCACCCCGATCTCTCTCTCACCCCCGGTCTGTCTTATCGCCCCGATCTGTCTCTAGCCACCGGTCTGACTCATCACACCGATCTCTCTCTCGCCCCCAGTCTGTCTCATCGCCCCGATCTCTCTCTCACCCCCGGTCTGTCTCATCCCCCCGAAATCTCTCTCGCCCCCGGTCTGTCTCATCACCCCGATCTCTCTCTCTCGCCCCCGGTCTGTCTCATCGCCCCGATCTCTCTCTCGCCCCAGTCTGTCTCATCGCCCCGATCTCTCTCTCGCCCCCGGTCTGTCTCAACACCCCGATCTCTCTCTCGACCCCAGTCTGTCTCATCGCCCCGATCTCTCTCTAGCCCCCATGTCTGTCTCATCCCCCCGATCTCTCTCTCGCCCCCGGTCTGTCTCATCACCCCGGTCTCTCTCTCGCCCCCAGTCTGTCTCATCACCCCAATCTCTCTCTCGCCCCCAGTCTGTCTCATCACCCCAATCTCTCTCTCGCCCCCAGTCTGTCTCATCGCCCCGATCTCTCTCTCACCCCCGGTCTGTCGCATCGCCCCAAAATCTCTCTCGCCCCCGGTCTGTCTCATCACCCCGATTTCTCTCTCTAGCCCCCGGTCTGTCTCATCGACCCGATCTCTCTCTCGCCCCCGGTCTGTCTCATCGCCCCGATCTCTCTCTAGGCCCCATGTCTGTCTCATCACCCTGATGTCCCTCTCGCCCCCGTTCTGTCTCATCACCCCGATCTCTCTCTCGCCCCCAGTCTGTCGCATCGCCCCGATCACTCTCTCACCCCCGGTCTGTCTATTCGCCCCGATCTCTCTCTCACCCCTGGTCGATCTCATCACCCCGATCTCTCTCTCGCGCCCGGTCTGTCTCATCACCCTAGTCTCTCTCGCCCCCGGTCTGTCTCATCGCCCCGATCTCTCTCTCTCACCCCCGGTCTGTCTCATCACCCCGATCTCTCTCTCACCCCCGGTCTGTCTCATCGCCCCGATTTCTCTCTCGCCCCCGGTCTGTCTCATCGCCCCGATCTCTCTCTAGCCCCCATGTCTGTCTCATCCCCCTGATGTCTCTATCGCCCCCGTTCTGTCTCATCGCCCCGATCTCTCTCTCACCCCCGGTCTGTCTCATCGCCCCGATCTCTCTCTCACCCCCGGTCTGTCTCATCACCCCGATCTCTCTCTCGCCCCCGGTCTGTCTCATCACCCCGATCTCTCTCTCAACCCCGGTCTGTCTCATCACCCCGATCCCACTCGAGCCCCCAGTCTGTCTCATCGCCCCAATCTCTCTTTCACCCTCCGGTCTGTCTCATCGCCCCGATCTCTCCCTCGACCCCGGTCTGTCTCATCGCCCCGATCTCTCTCTCACCCCCCGGACTGTCTCATCACCCCGATCTCTCTTTCGCCCCCGGTCTGTCTCATCGACCCGATCTCTCTCTCTCACCCCCGGTCTGTCTCATCACCCCGGTCTCTCACTCTCACCCCCGGTCTGTCTCATCGCCCCGATCTCTCTCACGCCCCCGGTCTGTCTCATCGCCCCGATCTCTCTCTCACCCCCGGTCTGTCTCATCGCCCCGATCTCTCTCTCACCCCCGGTCTGTCTCATTGCCCCGATCTCTATCTCGCCCCCGATCTGTCTCATCACCCCGATCTCTCTCTCGCCCCCGGTCTGTCTCATCACCCCGGTCTCTCTCTCGCCCCCAGTCTGTCTCATCACCCCGATCTCTCTCTCGCCCCCAGTCTGTATCATCGCCCCAATGTCTCTCTCACCCCCGGTCTGTCTCATCGCCCCGAAATCTCTCTCGCCCCCGGTCTGTCTCATCACACTGATTTCTCTCTCTAGCCCCCGGTCTGTCTCATCGCCCCGATTTCTCTCTCACCCCCGGACTGTCTCATCGCCCCGATCTCTCTCTAGCCCCCATGTCTGTCTCATCCCCCTGATGTCTCTATCGCCCCCGTTCTGTCTCATCGCCCCGATCTCTCGCTCACCTCCCGTCTGTCTCATCGCCCCGATCTCTCTCTCACCCCCGGTCTGTCTCATCACCCCGATCTCTCTCTCGCCCCCGTTCTGTCTCATCACCCCGATCTCTCTCTCAACCTCGGTCTGTCTCATCACCCCGATCCCACTCGAGCCCCCAGTCTGTCTCATCGCCCCAATCTCTCTTTCACCCTCCGGTCTGTCTCATCGCCCCGATCTCTTCCTCGACCCCGTTCTGTCTCATCACCCCGGTCTCTCTCTCTCACCCCCGGTCTGTCTCATCACCCCGGTCTCTCACTCTCACCCCTGGTCTGTCTCATTGCCCCGATCTCTCTCACGCCCCCAGTCTGTCTCATCGCCCTGATCTCTCAATCACCCCCGGTCTGTCTCATCGCCCCGATCTCTCTCTCGCTCCCGGTCTGTCTCATCGCCCCAATCTCTCTCTCGCCCCCGGTCTGTCTCATCACCCCGATCTCTCTCTCGCCCCCAGTCTGTCTCATCACCCCGATCTCTCTCTCTAGCCCCGGACTGTCTCATCGACCCGATCTCTCTCTCGCCTTCTGTCTCTCATCACCCAATCTCTCTCTCGGCCCAGACTGTTTCATCGCTCCGATCTCTCTCTCACCCCCTGTCTGTCTCAATGCCCCGATCATTCTCTCTCACCCCCGGTCTATCTCATCACCCCGATCTCTCTCTCGCCCCCGGTCTGTCTCATCACCCTAGTCTCTCTCGCCCCCGGTCTGTCTCATCGCCCCGATCTCTCTCTCTCACCCTCGGTCTGTCTCATCACCCCGATCTCTCTCTCACCCCCGGTTCATCTCCTCACCCCGATCTCTCTCTCACCCCCGGTCTGTCTTATCGCCCCGATCTCTCTCTAGCCCCCGGTCTGACTCAACACCCCGACCTCTCTCTCGCCCCCAGTCTGTCTCATCGCCCCGATCTCTCTCTCAACTCTGGTCTGTCTCATCACCCCGATCCCACTCGAGCCCCCAGTCTGTCTCATCGCCCCAATCTCTCTTTCACCCTCCGGTCTGTCTCATTGCCCCGATCTCTCCCTCGACCCCTGTCTGTCTCATTGCCCCGATCTCTCTCTCACCCCCGGACTGTCTCATCACCCCGATCTCTCTCTCGCCCCCGGTCTGTCTCATCACCCCGATCTCTCTCTCTCACCCCCGGTCTGTCTCATCACCCCGATCTCCCTCTCACCCCCGGTTCGTCTCATCACTCCGATCTCTCTCTCACCCCCGGTCTGTCTTATCGCCCCGATCTCTCTCTAGCCCCCGGTCTGTCTCAACACCCCGATCACTCTCTCGACCCCAGTCTGTCTCATCCCCCCGATCTCTCTATCGCCCCCGGTCTGTCTCATCACCCCGGTCTCTCTCTCGCCCCCAGTCTGTCTCATCACACCAATCTCTCTCTCGCACCCAGTCTGTCTCATCGCCCCGATCTCTCTCTCACCCCCGGTCTGTCTCATCCCCCCGAAATCTCTCTCGACCCCTGTCTGTCTCATCACCCCGATCTCTCTCTCTAGCCCCCGGTCTGTCTCATCGCCCCGATCTCTCTATCGCCCCAGTCTGTCTCATCGCCCCGATCTCTCTGTCACCCCCGGTCTGTTTCATCGACCCAAACGCTCTCTCGCCCCCGGTCTGTCTCATCACCCCGATCTCTCCGTGTTTCCCCCGGACTGTCTCATCGCCCCGGTCTCTCTCTCGCCCCCAGTCTGTCTCATCACCCCAATCTCTCTCTCGCCCCCAGTCTGTCTCATCACCCCAATCTCTCTCTCGCCCCCAGTCTGTCTCATCGCCCCGATCTCTCTCTCACCCCCGGTCTGTCGCATCGCCCCGAAATCTCTCTCGCCCCCGGTCTGTCTCATCACCCCGATTTCTCTCTCTAGCCCCCGGTCTGTCTCATCGACCCGATCTCTCTCTCGCCCCCGGTCTGTCTCATCGCCCCGATCTCTCTCTAGCCCCCATGTCTGTCTCATCCCCCTGATGTCCCTCTCGCCCCCGTTCTGTCTCATCACCCCGATCTCTCTCTCGCCCCCAGTCTGTCGCATCGCCCCGATCACTCTCTCACCCCCGGTCTGTCTATTCGCCCCGATCTCTCTCTCACCCCCGGTCTGTCTCTTCACACCAGTCTCTCTCTATCGCCTCTGGGCTGTCTCATCACCCCGATCTCTCTCTCACCCCCGGTCGGTCTCATCACCCCGATCTCTCTCTCGCCCCCGGTCTGTCTCATCACCCCGATCTCTCTCTCAACCCCGGTCTGTCTCATCACCCCGATCCCACTCGAGCCCCCAGTCTGTCTCATCGCCCCAATCTCTCTTTCACCCTCCGGTGTGTCTCATCGCCCCGATCTCTCCCTCGACCCCGGTCTGTCTCATCGCCCCGATCTCTCTCTCACCCCCGGACTGTCGCATCACCCCGATCTCTCTCTCGCACCCCCGGTCTGTCTCATCGCCCCGATCTCTCTCTCGGCCCCGGTCTGTCTCATCATCCCGATCTCTCTCTCTAGCCCCCGGTCTGTCTCATCACCCCGACCTCTCTCTCACCCCCGGTCTGTCTTATCGCCCCGATCTCTCTCTAGCCCCCAGTCTGTCTCAACACCCCAATCTCTCTCTCTAGCCCCCAGTCTGTCTCATCATCCCGATCTCTCTCTCTAGCCCCCGGTCTGTCTCATCACCCCGACCTCTCTCTCACCCCCGGTCTGTCTCATCGCCCCGAAATCTCTCTCGCCCCTGGTCTGTCTCATCACCCAGATCTCTCTCTCTAGCACCCGGTCTGTCTCATCGCCCCGATCTCTCTCTCGCCCCCGGTCTGTCTCATCGCCCCGATCTCTCTCTCGCTCCCTGTCTCTCATCGCCCGATCTCTCTCTCGACGCCAGACTGTCTCATCGCCCCGATCCCTCTCTCAGCCCCGGTCTGTCTCATCATCCCGATCTCTCTCTCTAGCCCCCGGTCTGTCTCATCACCCCGACCTCTCTATCACCCCCGGTCTGTCTTATCGCCCCGATCTCTCTCTAGCCCCCAGTCTGTCTCAACACCCCAATCTCTCTCTCGTCCCCAGTCTGTGTCATCGCCCCGATCTCTCTCTAGCCCCCATGTCTGTCTCATCCCCCCGATCTCTCTCTCGCCCCCGGTCTGTCTCATCACCCCGGTCTCTCTCTCGCCCCCAGTCTGTCTCATCCCCCCGATCTCTC
The DNA here is from genome assembly GCF_047496795.1 of Chiloscyllium punctatum. NCBI lineage: Eukaryota > Metazoa > Chordata > Chondrichthyes > Orectolobiformes > Hemiscylliidae > Chiloscyllium > Chiloscyllium punctatum. The sequence continues at coordinate 6,340,516 of NC_092751.1, read as the reverse complement.
TCTCACCCCTGGTCTGTCTCATCACCCTGGTCTATCCCCACCAGCCCCCACCACGGTCTATCTCATCACCCTGGTCTCTCTCTCTCACCCCCGGTCTGTCTCATCACCCCGATCTCTCTCTCGCCCCCGGTCTGTCTCATTGCCCCGATCCCTCTCTCTAGCGCCCGGTCTGTCTCATCACCCCAATCTCTCTCTCACCCCCGGTCTGTCTCATCACCCCGATCTCTCTCTCGTCCCCGGTCTGTCTCATCGCCCCGATCTCTCTCTCACCCCCGGTCTGTCTCATCGCCCCGATCTCTCTCTCGTCCCCGGTCTGTCTCATCACCCTGATCTACTCCCTCACCCCCGGTCTGTCTCATTGCCCCGGTCTCTCTCTCGCCCCCCGTCTGTCTCATCACCCCGCTCTCTCGCTCGCCCCCGGTCAGTCTCATCACCCCGGTCTCTCTCTCGCCCTCCGTCTGTCTCATTGCCCCTGTCTATCTCTAGCCCCCGGTCTGCCTCATCGCCCCGATCTCTCTCTCGTCCCTGGTCTGTCTCATTGCCCCTGTCTATGTCTAGCCCCCGGTCTGCCTCATCGCCCCGATCTCTCTCTCGTCCCTGGTCTGTCTCATTGCCCCTGTCTATGTCTAGCCCCCGGTCTGTCTCATCGCCCTGATCTCTCCCTCACCCCTGGTCTGTCTCATCGCCCCGATCTCTCTCTCACCCCCGGTCTGTCTCATCGTCCCGATCACTCTCTCACCGCCAGTGTCTCTCATCTCCCCGATCTCTCTCTCACTCCCGGTCTGTCTAATCGCCCCGATCTCTCTCTCACCCCCGGTCTGTCTCATCACCCCGAACTCTCTCTCAACCCCGGTCTGTCTCATCACCCCGATTTCTCTCTCACCCCCGGTCTGTCTCATCACCCCGATCTCTCTCTCACCCCCGGTCTGTCTCATCACCCCGATCTATCTCTCACCCCCGGTCTGTCTCATCACCCCGATCTCTGTCTCGCACCCGGTCTGGCTTATCACCCCGATCTCTCTCTCACCCCCAGTCTGTCTCTTCACCCCGGTCTCTCTCTCTCGCCTCCGGTCTGTCTCATCGCCCTGACCTCTCTCTCACCCCCGGTCTGTCTCATCACCCCGATCTCTCTCTCACCCCCGGTCTGTCTCACCACCCCGATCTCTGTTTCACCCTCCGGTCTGTCCCATCGCCCCGATCACTCCCTCGACTTTGGTCTGTTTCATCGCCCCGATGTCTCTCTCAACCCCGGACTGTCTCATCACCCCGATCTCTCTCTCTCCCCGGTCTGTCTCATCGCCCCGATCTCTGTCTCGCACCCGGTCTGGCTTATCACCCCGGTCTCTCTCTCTCACCCCCTGTCTGTCTCATCGCCCCGATCTCTCTCTCGCCCCCGGTCTGTCTCATCGCCCCGATCTCTCTCTCGCCCCCAGTCTGTCTCATCGCCCCGATCTCTCTCGCGCCCCCGGTCTGTCTCATCACCCCGATCTCTCTCTCAACCCCGGTCTGTCTCATCACCCCGATCTCTCTCTCGCCCCCAGTCTGTCTCATCACCCCGATCTCTCTCTCTAGCCCCCGGACTGTCTCATCGCCCCGATCTCTCTCTCACCCCCGGTCTGTCTCATCGCCCCGATCATTCTCTCTCACCCCCGGTCTGTCTCATCACCCCGAATTCTCTCTCGCCCCGGTCTGTCTCATCACCCTAGTCTCTCTCGCCCCCGGTCTGTCTCATCGCCCCGATCTCTCTCTCTCACCCCCGGTCTGTCTCATCACCCCGATCTCTCTCTCACCCCCGGTTCGTCTCATCACTCCGATCTCTCTCTCACCCCCAGTCTGTCTTATCGCCCCGATCTCTCTCTCGCCCCCGGTCTGTCTCAACACCCCGATCACTCTCTCGACCCCAGTCTGTCTCATCCCCCCGATCTCTCTATCGCCCCCGGTCTGTCTCATCACCCCGGTCTCTCTCTCGCCCCCAGTGTGTCTCATCACACCGATCTCTCTCTCACCCCCGGTTCGTCTCATCACCCCGATCTCTCTCTCTAGCCCCCGGTCTGTCTCATCACCCCGATCTCTCTCTCTTGCCCCCGGACTGTCTCATCGCCCCGATCTCTCTCTCGCTCCCTGTCTCTCATCGCCCGATCTCTCTCTCGACGCCAGACTGTCTCATCGCCCCGATCTCTCTCTCAGCCCCGGTCTGTCTCATCACCCCGATCTCTCTCTCTAGCCCCCGGTCTGTCTCATCACCCCAATCTCTCTCTCACCCCCGGTCTGTCTTATCGACCCGATCTCTCTCTAGCCCCCGGTCTGTCTCAACACCCCGATCTCTCTCTCGACCCCGGTCTGTCTCATCACCCCGGTCTCTCTCTCGCCCCCAGTCTGTCTCATCACCCCAATCTCTCTCTCGCCCCCAGTCTGTCTCATCGCCCCGATCTCTCTCTCACCCCCGGTCTGTCGCATCGCCCCGAAATCACTCTCGCCCCCGGTCTGTCTCATCACCCCAATTTCTCTTCTCTAGCCCCCGGTCTGTCTCATCGACCCGATCTCTCTCTCGCCCCCGGTCTGTCTCATCGCCCCGATCTCTTTCTAGCCCCCATGTCTGTCTCATCCCCCTGATGTCCCTCTCGCCCCCGTTCTGTCTCATCACCCCGATCTCTCTCTCGCCCCCAGTCTGTCGCATCGCCCCGATCACTCTCTCACCCCCGGTCTGTCTAATCGCCCCGATCTCTCTCTCACCCCCGGTCGGTCTCATCACCCCGATCTCTCTCTCACCCCCAGTCTGTCTCACCACCCCGATCTCTGTTTCACCCTCCGGTCTGTCCCATCGCCCCGATCTCTCCCTCGACTTTGGTCTGTTTCATCGCCCCGATCTCTCTCTCAACCCCGGACTGTCTCATCACCCCGATCACTCTCTCACCCCCGGTCTGTCTAATCGCCCCGATCTCTCTCGCGCCCCCGGTCTGTCTCATCACCCCAATCTCTCTCTCAACCCCGGTCTGTCTCATCACCCCGATCTCTCTCTCGCCTTCTGTCTCTCATCACCCGATCTCTCTCTCGACCCCAGACTGTCTCATCGCCCCGATCTCTCTCTCACCCCCGGTCTGTCTCATCGCCCCGATCATTCTCTCTCACCCCCGGTCTGTCTCATCACTCCGAATTCTCTCTCGCCCCGGTCTGTCTCATCACCCTAGTCTCTCTCGCCCCCGGTCTGTCTCATCGCCCCGATCTCCCTCTCTCACCCCCGGTCTGTCTCATCACCCCGATCTCTCTCTCACCCCCGGTTCGTCTCATCACTCCGATCTCTCTCTCACCCCCGGTCTGTCTCATCACCCCGATCTCTCTCGAGCCCCCTGTCTGTCTCATCACCCCGATCTCTCTCTCACCTCCGGTCTCTCTCATCACCCTGGTCTCTCTCTCGCCCCCAGTCTCGCTCGCCCCCAATCTCTCTCTCACCCCCGGTCTGTCTCATCACCCCGATCTCTCTCTCGTCCCCGGTCTGTCTCATCGCCCCGATCTCTCTCTCACCCCCGGTCTGTCTCATCGCCCCGATCTCTCTCTCGTCCCCGGTCTGTCTCATCACCCTGATCTACTCCCTCACCCCCGGTCTGTCTCATTGCCCCGGTCTCTCTCTCGCCCCCCGTCTGTCTCATCACCCCGCTCTCTCTCTCGCCCCCGGTCAGTCTCATCACCCCGGTCTCTCTCTCGCCCTCGGTCTGTCTCATTGCCCCTGTCTATCTCTAGCCCCCGGTCTGCCTCATCGCCCCGATCTCTCTCTCGTCCCTGGTCTGTCTCATTGCCCCTGTCTATGTCTAGCCCCCGGTCTGCCTCATCGCCCCGATCTCTCTCTCGTCCCTGGTCTGTCTCATTGCCCCTGTCTATGTCTAGCCCCCGGTCTGTCTCATCGCCCCGATCTCTCTCTCCTCCCCGGTCTGTCTCATCACCCTGATCTCTCCCTCACCCCTGGTCTGTCTCATCGCCCCGATCTCTCTCTCACCCCCGGTCTGTCTCATCGCCCCGATCTCTCTCTCGACCCCAGTCTGTCTCATCGCCCCGGTCTCTCTCTCGCTCTCTGTCTCTCATCACCACAATCTCTCTCTCGCACCCGGTCTGTCTCATCGCCCCGATCTCTCTCTCACCCCCGGTCTGTCTCATCACCCCGATCAATCTCTCTCACACCCGGTCTGTCTCAACACCCCGATCTCTCTCTCGCCCCCGGTCTGTCTCATCGCTCCGATCTCTCTCTCTAGCGCCCGGTCTGTCTCATCACCCCAATCTCTCTCTCACCCCCGGTCTGTGTCATCACCCCGATCCCTCTCGAGCCCCCGGTCTGTCTCATCGCCCCGATCTCTCTTTCACCCCCGGTCTGTCTCATCGCCCTGATCTCTCTCTCACCCCCGGTCTGTCTCATCACCCCGATCTCTCTCTCGCCCCCGGTCTGTCTCATTGCCCCGATCTCTCTCTCTAGCGCCCGGTCTGTCTCATCACCCCAATCTCTCTCTCACCCCCGGTCTGTCTCATCGCCCCGATCTCTCTCTCACCCCCGGTCTGTCTCATCACCCCGATCTCTCTCTAGCCCCCTGTCTGTCTCATCACCCCGATCTCTCTCTCACCTCCGGTCTCTCTCATCACCCTGGTCTCTCTCTCGCCCCCAGTCTCGCTCGCCCCCAATCTCTCTCTCACCCCCGGTCTGTCTCATCACCCCGATCTCTCTCTCGTCCCCGGTCTGTCTCATCGCCCCGATCTCTCTCTCACCCCCGTTCTGTCTCATCGCCCCGATCTCTCTCTCGTCCCCGGTCTGTCTCATCACCCTGATCTACTCCCTCACCCCCGGTCTGTCTCAAAGCCCCGGTCTCTCTCTCGCCCCCCGTCTGTCTCATCACCCCGCTCTCTCTCTCGCCCCCGGTCAGTCTCATCACCCCGGTCTCTCTCTCGCCCTCGGTCTGTCTCATTGCCCCTGTCTATCTCTAGCCCCCAGTCTGCCTCATCGCCCCGATCTCTCTCTCGTCCCTGGTCTGTCTCATTGCCCCTGTCTATGTCTAGCCCCCGGTCTGCCTCATCGCCCCGATCTCTCTCTCGTCCCTGGTCTGTCTCATTGCCCCTGTCTATGTCTAGCCCCCGGTCTGTCTCATCGCCCCAATCTCTCCCTCATCCCCGGTCTGTATTATCGACCCGTTCTCTCTCTAGCCCCCGGTCTGTCTCAACACGAAGATCTCTCTCTCGACCCCAGTCTGCCTCATCGCCCCGATCTCTCTCTAGCCCCCATGTCTGTCTCAACCCCCCGATCTCTCTCTCGCCCCCGGTCTGTCTCATCACCCCGGTCTCTCTCTCGCCCCCAGTCTGTCTCATCACCCCAATCTCTCTCTCGCCCCCAGTCTGTCTCATCGCCCCAATCTCTCTCTCACCCCCGGTCTGTCGCATCGCCCCGAAATCACTCTCGCCCCCGGTCTGTCTCATCACCCCAATTTCTCTTCTCTAGCCCCCGGTCTGTCTCATCGACCCGATCTCTCTCTCGCTCCCGGTCTGTCTCATCGCCCCGATCTCTCTCTAGCCCCCATGTCTGTCTCATCCCCCTGATGTCCCTCTCGCCCCCGTTCTGTCTCATCACCCCGATCTCTCTCTCGCCCCCAGTCTGTCGCATCGCCCCGATCACTCTCTCACCCCCGGTCTGTCTAATCGCCCCGATCTCTCTCTCACCCCCGGTCGGTCTCATCACCCTGATCTCTCTCTCACCCCCGGTCTGTCTCACCACCCCGATCTCTGTTTCACCCTCCGGTCTGTCCCATCGCCCCAATCTCTCCCTCGACTTTGGTCTGTTTCATCGCCCCGATCTCTCTCTCAACCCCGGACTGTCTCATCACCCCGATCTCTCTCTCTCCCCGGTCTGTCTCATCGCCCCGATCTCTGTCTCGCCCCCGGTCTGGCTTATCACCCCGGTCTCTCTCCCTCACCCCCGGTCTGTCTCATCGCCCCGATCTCTCTCTCGCCCCCGGTCTGTCTCATCGCCCCGATCTCTCTCTCGCCCCCGGTCTGTCTAATCGCCCCGATCTCTCTCGCGCCCCCGGTCTGTCTCATCACCCCGATCTCTCTCTCAACCCCGGTCTGTCTCATCACCCCGATCTCTCTCTAGCCTTCTGTCTCTCATCACCCGATCTCTCTCTCGACCCCAGACTGTCTCATCGCCCCGATCTCTCTCTCACCCCCGGTCTGTCTCATCGCCCCGATCATTCTCTCTCACCCCCGGTCTGTCTCATCACTCCGAATTCTCTCTCGCCCCGGTCTGTCTCATCACCCTAGTCTCTCTCGCCCCCGGTCTGTCTCATCGCCCCGATCTCCCTCTCTCACCCCCGGTCTGTCTCATCACCCCGATCTCTCTCTCACCCCCGGTTCCTCTCATCACTCCGATCTCTCTCTCACCCCCGGTCTGTCTCATCACCCCGATCTCTCTCGAGCCCCCTGTCTGTCTCATCACCCCGATCTCTCTCTCACCTCCGGTCTCTCTCATCACCCTGGTCTCTCTCTCGCCCCCAGTCTCGCTCGCCCCCAATCTCTCTCTCACCCCCGGTCTGTCTCATCACCCCGATCTCTCTCTCGTCCCCGGTCTGTCTCATCGCCCCGATCTCTCTCTCACCCCCGGTCTGTCTCATCGCCCCGATCTCTCTCTCGTCCCCGGTCTGTCTCATCACCCTGATCTACTCCCTCACCCCCGGTCTGTCTCATTGCCCCGGTCTCTCTCTCGCCCCCCGTCTGTCTCATCACCCCACTCTCTCTCTCGCCCCCGGTCAGTCTCATCACCCCGGTCTCTCTCTCGCCCTCGGTCTGTCTCATTGCCCCTGTCTATCTCTAGCCCCCGGTCTGCCTCATCGCCCCGATCTCTCTCTCGTCCCTGGTCTGTCTCATTGCCCCTGTCTATGTCTAGCCCCCGGTCTGCCTCATCGCCCCGATCTCTCTCTCGTCCCTGGTCTGTCTCATTGCCCCTGTCTATGTCTAGCCCCCGGTCTGTCTCATCGCCCCGATCTCTCTCTCCTCCCCGGTCTGTCTCATCACCCTGATCTCTCCCTCACCCCTGGTCTGTCTCATCGCCCCGATCTCTCTCTCACCCCCGGTCTGTCTCATCGCCCCGATCTCTCTCTCGACCCCAGTCTGTCTCATCGCCCCGGTCTCTCTCTCGCTCTCTGTCTCTCATCACCACAATCTCTCTCTCGCACCCGGTCTGTCTCATCGCCCCGATCTCTCTCTCACCCCCGGTCTGTCTCATCACCCCGATCAATCTCTCTCACACCCGGTCTGTCTCAACACCCCGATCTCTCTCTCGCCCCCGGTCTGTCTCATCGCTCCGATCTCTCTCTCTAGCACCCGGTCTGTCTCATCACCCCAATCTCGCCCTCACCCCCGGTCTGTGTCATCACCCCGATCCCTCTCGAGCCCCCGGTCTGTCTCATCGCCCCGATCTCTCTTTCACCCCCGGTCTGTCTCATCGCCCTGATCTCTCTCTCACCCCCGGTCTGTCTCATCACCCCGATCTCTCTCTCGCCCCCGGTCTGTCTCATTGCCCCGATCTCTCTCTCTAGCGCCCGGTCTGTCTCATCACCCCAATCTCTCTCTCACCCCCGGTCTGTCTCATCGCCCCGATCTCTCTCTCACCCCCGGTCTGTCTCATCACCCCGATCTCTCTCTAGCCCCCTGTCTGTCTCATCACCCCGATCTCTCTCTCACCTCCGGTCTCTCTCATCACCCTGGTCTCTCTCTCGCCCCCAGTCTCGCTCGCCCCCAATCTCTCTCTCACCCCCGGTCTGTCTCATCACCCCGATCTCTCTCTCGTCCCCGGTCTGTCTCATCGCCCCGATCTCTCTCTCACCCCCGGTCTGTCTCATCGCCCCGATCTCTCTCTCGTCCCCGGTCTGTCTCATCACCCTGATCTACTCCCTCACCCCCGGTCTGTCTCATTGCCCCGGTCTCTCTCTCGCCCCCCGTCTGTCTCATCACCCCGCTCTCTCGCTCGCCCCCGGTCAGTCTCATCACCCCGGTCTCTCTCTCGCCCTCGGTCTGTCTCATTGCCCCTGTCTATCTCTAGCCCCCGGTCTGCCTCATCGCCCCGATCTCTCTCTCGTCCCTGGTCTGTCTCATTGCCCCTGTCTATGTCTAGCCCCCGGTCTGCCTCATCGCCCCGATCTCTCTCTCGTCCCTGGTCTGTCTCATTGCCCCTGTCTATGTCTAGCCCCCGGTCTGTCTCATCGCCCTGATCTCTCCCTCACCCCTGGTCTGTCTCATCGCCCCGATCTCTCTCTCACCCCCGGTCTGTCTCATCGTCCCGATCACTCTCTCACCCCCAGTGTCTCTCATCTCCCCGATCTCTCTCTCACTCCCGGTCTGTCTAATCGCCCCGATCTCTCTCTCACCCCCGGTCTGTCTCATCACCCCGAACTCTCTCTCAACCCCGGTCTGTCTCATCACCCCGATTTCTCTCTCACCCCCGGTCTGTCTCATCACCCCGATCTCTCTCTCACCCCCGGTCTGTCTCATCACCCCGATCTATCTCTCACCCCCGGTCTGTCTCATCACCCCGATCTCTCTCTCGCCCCCAGTCTGTCTCATCACCCCGATCTCTCTCTCACCCCCAGTCTGTCTCTTCACCCCGGTCTCTCTCTCTCGCCTCCGGTCTGTCTCATCGCCCTGACCTCTCTCTCACCCCCGGTCTGTCTCATCACCCCGATCTCTCTCTCACCCCCGGTCTGTCTCACCACCCCGATCTCTGTTTCACCCTCCGGTCTGTCCCATCGCCCCGATCTCTCCCTCGACTTTGGTCTGTTTCATCGCCCCGATCTCTCTCTCAACCCCGGACTGTCTCATCACCCCGATCTCTCTCTCTCCCCGGTCTGTCTCATCGCCCCGATCTCTGTCTCGCACCCGGTCTGGCTTATCACCCCGATCTCTCTCTCACCCCCAGTCTGTCTCTTCACCCCGGTCTCTCTCTCTCGCCTCCGGTCTGTCTCATCGCCCTGACCTCTCTCTCACCCCCGGTCTGTCTCATCACCCCGATCTCTCTCTCACCCCCGGTCTGTCTCACCACCCCGATCTCTGTTTCACCCTCCGGTCTGTCCCATCGCCCCGATCTCTCCCTCGACTTTGGTCTGTTTCATCACCCCGCTCTCTCTCTCGCCCCCGGTCAGTCTCATCACCCCGGTCTCTCTCTCGCCCTCGGTCTGTCTCATTGCCCCTGTCTATGTCTAGCCCCCGGTCTGCCTCATCGCCCCGATCTCTCTCTCGTCCCTGGTCTGTCTCATTGCCCCTGTCTATGTCTAGCCCCCGGTCTGTCTCATCGCCCCAATCTCTCCCTCACCCCCGGTCTGTATTATCGACCCGATCTCTCTCTAGCCCCCGGTCTGTCTCAACACCCCGATCTCTCTCTCGACCCCAGTCTGCCTCATCGCCCCGATCTCTCTCTAGCCCCCATGTCTGTCTCAACCCCCCGATCTCTCTCTCGCCCCCGGTCTGTCTCATCAACCCGGTCTCTCTCTCGCCCCCAGTCTGTCTCATCACCCCAATCTCTCTCTCGCCCCCAGTCTGTCTCTTCGCCCCGATCTCTCTCTCACCCCCGGTCTGTCGCATCGCCCTTAAATCACTCTCGCCCCCGGTCTGTCTCATCACCCCAATTTCTCTTCTCTAGCCCCCGGTCTGTCTCATCGACCCGATCTCTCTCTCGCCCCCGGTCTGTCTCATCGCCCCGATCTCTCTCTAGCCCCCATGTCTGTCTCATCCCCCTGATGTCCCTCTCGCCCCCGTTCTGTCTCATCACCCCGATCTCTCTCTCGCCCCCAGTCTGTCGCATCGCCCCGATCACACTCTCACCCCCGGTCTGTCTAATCGCCCCGATCTCTCTCTCACCCCCGGTCGGTCTCATCACCCTGATCTCTCTCTCACCCCCGGTCTGTCTCACCACCCCGATCTCTGTTTCACCCTCCGGTCTGTCCCATCGCCCCGATCTCTCCCTCGACTTTGGTCTGTTTCATCGCCCCGATCTCTCTCTCAACCCCGGACTGTCTCATCACCCCGATCTCTCTCTCTCCCCGGTCTGTCTCATCGCCCCGATCTCTGTCTCGCCCCCGGTCTGGCTTATCACCCCGGTCTCTCTCTCTCACCCCCGGTCTGTCTCATCGCCCCGATCTCTCTCTCGCCCCCGGTCTGTCTCATCGCCCCGATCTCTCTCTCGCCCCCGGTCTGTCTCATCGCCCCGATCTCTCTCGCGCCCCCGGTCTGTCTCATCACCCCGATCTCTCTCTCAACCCCGGTCTGTCTCATCACCCCGATCTCTCTCTCGCCTTCCGTCTCTCATCACCCGATCTCTCTCTCGACCCCAGACTGTCTCATCGCCCCGATCTCTCTCTCACCCCCGGTCTGTCTCATCGCCCCGATCATTCTCTCTCACCCCCGGTCTGTCTCTTCACTCCGAATTCTCTCTCGCCCCGGTCTGTCTCATCACCCTAGTCTCTCTCACCCCCGGTCTGTCTCATTGCCCCGGTCTCTCTCTCGCCCCCCGTCTGTCTCATCACCCCGCTCTCTCGCTCGCCCCCGGTCAGTCTCATCACCCCGGTCTCTCTCTCGCCCTCGGTCTGTCTCATTGCCCCTGTCTATCTCTAGCCCCCGGTCTGCCTCATCGCCCCGATCTCTCTCTCGTCCCTGGTCTGTCTCATTGCCCCTGTCTATGTCTAGCCCCCGGTCTGCCTCATCACCCCGATCTCTCTCTCGTCCCTGGTCTGTCTCATTGCCCCTGTCTAAGTCTCGCCCCCGGTCTGTCTCATCGCCCTGATCTCTCCCTCACCCCTGGTCTGTCTCATCGCCCCGATCTCTCTCTCACCCCCGGTCTGTCTCATCGTCCCGATCACTCTCTCACCCCCAGTGTCTCTCATCTCCCCGATCTCTCTCTCACTCCCGGTCTGTCTAATCGCCCCGATCTCTCTCTCACCCCCGGTCTGTCTCATCACCCCGAACTCTCTCTCAACCCCGGTCTGTCTCATCACCCAGATTTCTCTCTCACCCCCGGTCTGTCTCATCACCCCGATCTCTCTCTCACCCCCGGTCTGTCTCATCACCCCGATCTATCTCTCACCCCCGGTCTGTCTCATCACCCCGATCTCTCTCTCGCCCCCAGTCTGTCTCATCACCCCGATCTCTCTCTCACCCCCAGTCTGTCTCTTCACCCCGGTCTCTCTCTCTCGCCTCCGGTCTGTCTCATCGCCCTGACCTCTCTCTCACCCCCGGTCTGTCTCATCACCCCGATCTCTCTCTCACCCCCGGTCTGTCTCACCACCCCGATCTCTGTTTCACCCTCCGGTCTGTCCCATCGCCCCGATCTCTCCCTCGACTTTGGTCTGTTTCATCGCCCCGATCTCTCTCTCAACCCCGGACTGTCTCATCACCCCGATCTCTCTCTCTCCCCGGTCTGTCTCATCGCCCCGATCTCTGTCTCGCACCCGGTCTGGCTTATCACCCCGATCTCTCTCTCACCCCCAGTCTCTCTCTTCACCCCGGTCTCTCTCTCTCGCCTCCGGTCTGTCTCATCGCCCTGACCTCTCTCTCACCCCCGGTCTGTCTCATCACCCCGATCTCTCTCTCACCCCCGGTCTGTCTCACCACCCCGATCTCTGTTTCACCCTCCGGTCTGTCCCATCGCCCCGATCTCTCTCTCAACCCCGGACTGTCTCATCACCCCGATCTCTCTCTCTCCCCGGTCTGTCTCATCGCCCCGATCTCTGTCTCGCACCCGGTCTGGCTTATCACCCCGGTCTCTCTCTCTCACCCCCGGTCTGTCTCATTGCCCCGATCTCTCTCTCGCCCCCGGTCTGTCTCATCGCCCCGATCTCTCTCTCGCCCCCAGTCTGTCTCATCGCCCCGATCTCTCTCGCGCCCCCGGTCTGTCTCATCACCCCGATCTCTCTCTCAACCCCCGGTCTGTCTCATCACCCCGATCTCTCTCTCGCCCCCAGACTGTCTCATCACCCCGATCTCTCTCTCTAGCCCCCGGACTGTCTCATCAACCCGATCTCTCTCTCGCCTTCTGTCTCTCATCACCCGATCTCTCTCTCGACCCCAGACTGTCTCATCGCCCCGATCTCTCTCTCACCCCCGGTCTGTCTCATCGCCCCGATCATTCTCTCTCACCCCCGGTCTGTCTCATCACCCCGAATTCTCTCTCGCCCCGGTCTGTCTCATCACCCTAGTCTCTCTCGCCCCCGGTCTGTCTCATCGCCCCGATCTCTCTCTCTCACCCCCGGTCTGTCTCATCACCCCGATCTCTCTCTCACCCCCGGTTCGTCTCATCACTCCGATCTCTCTCTCACCCCCAGTCTGTCTTATCGCCCCGATCTCTCTCTTGCCCCCGGTCTGTCTCAACACCCCGATCACTCTCTCGACCCCAGTCTGTCTCATCCCCCCGATCTCTCTATCGCCCCCGGTCTGTCTCATCACCCCGGTCTCTCTCTCGCCCCCCGTGTGTCTCATCACACCGGTCTCTCTCTCGCCCCCAGTCTGTCTCATCGCCACGATCTCTCTCTCACCCCCGGTCTGTCTCAACACCCCGATCACTCTCTCGACCCCAGTCTATCTCATCCCCCCGATCTCTCTATCGCCCCCGGTCTGTCTCATCACCCCGGTCTCTCTCTCGCCCCCAGTGTGTCTCATCACACCGAAATCTCTCTCGCCCCCGGTCTGTCTCATCACCCCGATCTCTCTCTCTAGCCCCCGGTCTGTCTCATCACCCCGATCTCTCTCTCTTGCCCCCGGACTGTCTCATCGCCCCGATCTCTCTCTCACTCCCTGTCTCTCATCGCCCGATCTCTCTCTCGACGCCAAACTGTCTCATTGCCCCGATCTCTCTCTCAGCCCCGGTCTGTCTCATCACCCCAATCTCTCTCTCACCCCCGGTCTGTCTTATCGACCCGATCTCTCTCTAGCCCCCGGTCTGTCTCAACACCCCGATCTCTCTCTCGACCCCAGTCTGTCTCATCGCCCCGATCTCTCTCTAGCCCCCATGTCTGTCTCAACCCCCCGATCTCTCTCTCGCCCCCGTTCTGTCTCATCACCCCGGTCTCTCTCTCGCCCCCAGTCTGTCTCATCACCCCAATCTCTCTCTCGCCCAAAGTCTGTCTCATCGCCCCGATCTCTCTCTCACCCCCGGTCTGTCGCATCGCCCCGAAATCACTCCCGCCCCCGGTCTGTCTCATCACCCCAATTTCTCTTCTCTCGCCCCCGGTCTGTCTCATCGACCCGATCTCTCTCTCGCGCCCGGTCTGTCTCATCACCCCGATCTCTCTCTAGCCCCCATGTCTGTCTCATCCCCCTGATGTCCCTCTCGCCCCCGTTCTGTCTCATCACCCCGATCTCTCTCTCGCCCCCAGTCTGTCGCATCGCCCCGATCACTCTCTCACCCCCGGTCTGTCTAATCGCCCCGATCTCTCTCTCACCCCCGGTCGGTCTCATCACCCCGATCTCTCTCTCACCCCCGGTCTGTCTCACCACCCCGATCTCTGTTTCACCCTTCGGTCTGTCCCATCGCCCCGATCTCTGCCTCGACTTTGGTCTGTTTCATCGCCCCGATCTCTCTCTCAACCCCGGACTGTCTCATCACCCCGATCTCTCTCTCTCCCCGGTCTGTCTCATCGCCCCGATCTCTGTCTCGCCCCCGGTCTGGCTTATCACCCCGGTCTCTCTCTCTCACCCCCGGTCTGTCTCATCGCCCCGATCTCTCTCTCGCCCCCGGTCTGTCTCATCGCCCCGATCTCTCTCTCGCCCCCGGTCTGTCTCATCGCCCCGATCTCTCTCGCGCCCCCGGTCTGTCTCATCACCCCGATCTCTCTCTCAACCCCGGTCTGTCTCATCACCCCGATCTCTCTCTCGCCTTCTGTCTCTCATCACCCGATCTCTCTCTCGACCCCAGACTGTCTCATCGCCCCGATCTCTCTCTCACCCCCGGTCTGTCTCATCGCCCCGATCATTCTCTCTCACCCCCGGTCTGTCTCATCACCCCGAATTCTCTCTCGCCCCGGTCTGTCTCATCACCCGAGTCTCTCTCGCCCCCGGTCTGTCTCATCGCCCTGATCTCCCTCTCTCACCCCCGGTCTGTCTCATCACCCCGATCTCTCTCTCACCCCCGGTTCGTCTCATCACTCCGATCTCTCTCTCAACCCCGGTCTGTCTTATCGCCCCGATCTCTCTCTAGCCCCCGGTCTGTCTCAACACCCCGATCACTCTCTCGACCCCAGTCTGTCTCATCCCCCCGATCTCTCTATCGCCCCCGGTCTGTCTCATCACCCCGGTCTCTCTCTCGCCCCCAGTGTGTCTCATCACACCGATCTCTCTCTCGCCCCCAGTCTGTCTCATCGCCACGATCTCTCTCTCACCCCCGGTCTGTCTCAACACCCCGATCACTCTCTCGACCCCAGTCTGTCTCATTCCCCCGATCTCTCTATCGCCCCCGGTCTGTCTCATCACCCCGGTCTCTCTCTCGCCCCCAGTGTGTCTCATCACACCGAAATCTCTCTCGCCCCCGGTCTGTCTCATCACCCCGATCTCTCTCTCTAGCCCCCGGTCTGTCTCATCACCCCGATCTCTCTCTCTTGCCCCCGGACTGTCTCATCGCCCCGATCTCTCTCTCGCTCCCTGTCTCTCATCGCCCGATCTCTCTCTCGACGCCAGACTGTCTCATCGCCCCGATCTCTCTCTCAGCCCCGGTCTGTCTCATCACCCCGATCTCTCTCTCTAGCCCCCGGTCTGTCTCATCACCCCAATCTCTCTCTCACCCCCGGTCTGTCTTATCGACCCGATCTCTCTCTAGCCCCCGGTCTGTCTCAACACCCCGATCTCTCTCTCGACCCCAGTCTGCCTCATCGCCCCGATCTCTCTCTAGCCCCCATGTCTGTCTCAACCCCCCGATCTCTCTCTCGCCCACGGTCTGTCTCTTCACCCCGGTCTCTCTCTCGCCCCCAGTCTGTCTCATCACCCCAATCTCTCTCTCGCCCCCAGTCTGTGTCATCGCCCCGATCTCTCTCTCACCCCCGGTCTGTCGCATCGCCCCGAAATCACTCTCGCCCCCAGTCTGTCTCATCACCCCAATTTCTCTTCTCTAGCCCCCGGTCTGTCTCATCGACCCGATCTGTCTCTCGCCCCCGGTCTGTCTCATCGCCCCGATCTCTCGCTAGCCCCCATGTCTGTCTCATCCCCCTGATGTCCCTCTCGCCCCCGTTCTGTCTCATCACCCCGATCTCTCTCTCGCCCCCAGTCTGTCGCATCGCCCCGATCACTCTCTCACCCCCGGTCTGTCTAATCGCCCCGATCTCTCTCTCACCCCCGGTCGGTCTCATCACCCCGATCTCTCTCTCGCCCCCGGTCTGTCTCATCACCCCGATCTCTCTCTCAACCCCGGTCTATCTCATCACCCCGATCCCACTCGAGCCCCCAGTCTGTCTCATCGCCCCAATCTCTCTTTCACCCTCCGGTCTGTCTCATCGCCCCGATCTCTCCCTCGACCCCGGTCTGTCTCATCGCCCCGATCTCTCTCTCACCCCTGGACTGTCGCATCGCCCCGATCTCTCTCTCGCCCCCAGTCTGTCTCATCACCCCGGTCTCTCTCTCTCACCCCCAGTCTGTCTCATCACCCCGGTCTCTCACTCTCACCCCCGGTCTGTCTCATCGCCCCGATCTCTCTCTCGCCCCCGGTCTGTCTCTTCGCCCCGATCTCTCTCTCGCCCCCAGTCTGTTTCATCGCCCCGATCTCTCTCTCACCCCCGGTCTGTCTCATCGCCCCGAAATCTCTCTCGCCCCTGGTCTGTCTCATCACCCAGATCTCTCTCTCTAGCCCCCGGTCTGTCTCATCGCCCCGATCTCTCTCTCGCCCCCGGTCTGTCTCATCGCCCCGATCTCTCTCTCGCCCCCGGTCTGTTTCATCGACCCAATCTCTCTCTCGACCCCGGTCTGTCTCATCACCCCGATCTCTCTGTGTTTCCCCTGGACTGTCTCATCGCCCGATCTCTCTCTCAATGCCACACTGTCTCATCGCCCCGATCTCTCTCTCAGCCCCGGTCTGTCTCATCACCCCGATCTCTCTCTAGCCCCCGGTCGGTCTGATTACCCCGATCTCTCTCTCAGCCCCGGTCTGTCTCATCGCCCCGATCTCTCTCTCGCCCCCGGTCTGTCTCATCGCCCCGATCTCTCTCTCGACCCCAGTCTGTCTCATTGCCCCGATCTCTCTCTAGCCCCCATGTCTTTCTCATCCCCCCGAGCTCTCTCTCGCCCCCGGTCTGTCTCATCACCCCGATCACTCTCTCGACCCCAGTCTGTCTCATCGCCCCGATCTCACTCTAGCCACCATGTCTGTCTCATCCCCCTGATCTCTCTCTCGCCCCCGGTCTGTCTCATCACCCCGGTCTCTCTCTCGCCCCCAGTCTGTCTCATCACACCGATTTCTCTCTCACCTCTGGTCTGTATCATCACCCTAGTCTCTCTCGCCCCCGGTCTGTCTCATCACACTAGGCTCTCTCGCCCCCGGTCTGTCTCATCGCCCCGATCTCTCTCTCTCACCCCCGGTCTGTCTCATCACCCCGATCTCTCTCTCAACCCCGGTTCGTCTCATCACCCCGATCTCTCTCTCACCCCCAGTCTGTCTTATCGCCCCGATCTCTCTCTAGCCCCCGGTCTGTCTCAACACCCCGATCTCTCTCTCGACCACAGTCTGTCTCATTGCCCCGATCTCTCTCTAGCCCCCGGTCTGTCTCATCGCCCCGATCTCTCTCTCGCCCCCGGTCTGTCTCATCGCCCCGATCTCTCTCTCAACCCCGGTCTGTCTCATCACCCCGATCCCACTCGAGCCCCCTGTCTGTCTCATCGCCCCAATCTCTCTTTCACCCTCCGGTCTGTCTCATCGCCCCGATCTCTCCCTCGACCCCGGTCTGTCTCATCGCCCCGATCTCTCTCTCACCCCCCGGACCGTCTCATCACCCCGATCTCTCTCTCGCCCCCGGCCTGTCTCATCACCCCTGTCTCTCTCTCTCACCCCCAGTCTGTCTCATCGCCCCGATCTCTCAGTCACCCCCGGTCTGTCTCATCGCCCCGATTTCTCTCTCGACCCCGGTCTGTCTCATCGCCCCGATCTCTCTCTAGCCCCCATGTCTGTCTCATCCCCCTGATGTCTCTATCGCCCCCGTTCTGTCTCATCGCCCCGATCCCTCTCTCACCCCCGGTCTGTCTCATCACCCCGATCTCTCTCTCACCCCCGGTCTGTCTCATCACCCCGATCTCTCTCTCGCCCCCGTTCTGTCTCATCACCCCGATCTCTCTCTCAACCCCGGTCTGTCTCATCACCCCGATCGCACTCGAGCCCCCTGTCTGTCTCATCGCCCCAATCTCTCTCTCACCCCCGGTCTGTCTCATCGCCCCGAAATCTCTCTCGCCCCCGGTCTGTCTCATCACACCGATTTCTCTCTCTAGCCCCCGGTCTGTCTCATCGCCCCGATTTCTCTCTCGACCCCGGTCTGTCTCATCGCCCCGATCTCTCTCTAGCCCCCATGTCTGTCTCATCCCCCTGATGTCTCTATCGCCCCCGTTCTGTCTCATCGCCCCGATCCCTCTCTCACCCCCGGTCTGTCTCATCGCCCCGATCTCTCTCTCACCCCCGGTCTGTCTCATCACCCCGATCTCTCTCTCGCCCCCGTTCTGTCTCATCACCCCGATCTCTCTCTCAACCCCGGTCTGTCTCATCACCCCGATCCCACTCGAGCCCCCTGTCTGACTCATCGCCCCAATCTCTCTTTCACCCTCCGGTCTGTCTCATCGCCCCGATCTCTCCCTCGACCCCGGTCTGTCTCATCGCCCCGATCTCTCTCTCTCCCCCCGGACCGTCTCATCACCCCGATCTCTCTCTCGCCCCCGGCCTGTCTCATCACCCCGGTCTCTCTCTCTCACCCCCGGTCTGTCTCATCACCCCGGTCTCTCACTCTCACCCCCGGTCTGTCTCATCGCCCCGATCTCTCTCACGACCCCAGTCTGTCTCATCGCCCCGATCTCTCAATCACCCCCGGTCTGTCTCATCGCCCCGATCTCTCACTCGCTCCCGGTCTGTCTCATCGCCCCGATCTCTCTCTCGCCCCCGGTCTGTCTCATCGCCCCGATCTCTCTCTCACCCCCGGTCCGTCTCGTCACCCCGATCTCTCTCTCGCCCCCGTTCTGTCTCATCACCTCGATCTCTCTCTCAACCCCGGTCTGTCTCATCACCCCGATCCCACTCGAGCCCCCTGTCTGTCTCATCGCCCCAATCACTCTTTCACCCTCCGGTCTGTCTCATCGCCCCGATCTCTCCCTCGACCCCGGTCTGTCTCATCGCCCCGATCTCTCTCTCACCCCCCGGACCGTCTCATCACCCCGATCTCTCTCTCGCCCCCGGCCTGTCTCATCACCCCTGTCTCTCTCTCTCACCCCCGGTCTGTCTCATCACCCCGGTCTCTCACTCTCACCCCCGGTCTGTCTCATCGCCCCGATCTCTCTCACGACCCCAGTCTGTCTCATCGCCCCGATCTCTCAATCACCCCCGGTCTGTCTCATCGCCCCGATCTCTCTCTCGCTCCCGGTCTGTCTCATCGCCCCGATCTCTCTCGCGCCACCGGTGTGTCTCATCACCCCGATCTCTCTCTCGCCCCCAGTCTGTCTCATCACCCCGATCTCTCACTCTCACCCCTGGTCTGTCTCATTGCCCCGATCTCTCTCACGCCCCCGGTCTGTCTCATCGCCCCGATCTCTCTCTCGCCCCCGGTCTGTCTCATCGCCCCGATCTCTCTCTCAACCCCGGTCTGTCTCATCACCCCGATCCCACTCGAGCCCCCTGTCTGTCTCATCGCCCCAATCTCTCTTTCACCCTCCGGTCTGTCTCATCGCCCCGATCTCTCCCTCGACCCCGGTCTGTCTCATCGCCCCGATCTCTCTCTCACCCCCCGGACCGTCTCATCACCCCGATCTCTCTCTCGCCCCCGGCCTGTCTCATCACCCCTGTCTCTCTCTCTCACCCCCAGTCTGTCTCATCGCCCCGATCTCTCAGTCAGCCCCGGTCTGTCTCATCGCCCCGATTTCTCTCTCGACCCCGGTCTGTCTCATCGCCCCGATCTCTCTCTAGCCCCCATGTCTGTCTCATCCCCATGATGTCTCTATCGCCCCGTTCTGTCTCATCGCCCCGATCCCTCTCTCACCCCCGGTCTGTCTCATCACCCCGATCTCTCTCTCACCCCCGGTCTGTCTCATCACCCCGATCTCTCTCTCGCCCCCGTTCTGTCTCATCACCCCGATCTCTCTCTCAACCCCGGTCTGTCTCATCACCCCGATCGCACTCGAGCCCCCTGTCTGTCTCATCGCCCCAATCTCTCTCTCACCCCCGGTCTGTCTCATCGCCCCGAAATCTCTCTCGCCCCCGGTCTGTCTCATCACACCGATTTCTCTCTCTAGCCCCCGGTCTGTCTCATCGCCCCGATTTCTCTCTCGACCCCGGTCTGTCTCATCGCCCCGATCTCTCTCTAGCCCCCATGTCTGTCTCATCCCCCTGATGTCTCTATCGCCCCCGTTCTGTCTCATCGCCCCGATCCCTCTCTCACCCCCGGTCTGTCTCATCGCCCCGATCTCTCTCTCACCCCCGGTCTGTCTCATCACCCCGATCTCTCTCTCGCCCCCGTTCTGTCTCATCACCCCGATCTCTCTCTCAACCCCGGTCTGTCTCATCACCCCGATCCCACTCGAGCCCCCTGTCTGACTCATCGCCCCAATCTCTCTTTCACCCTCCGGTCTGTCTCATCGCCCCGATCTCTCCCTCGACCCCGGTCTGTCTCATCGCCCCGATCTCTCTCTCTCCCCCCGGACCGTCTCATCACCCCGATCTCTCTCTCGCCCCCGGCCTGTCTCATCACCCCGGTCTCTCTCTCTCACCCCCGGTCTGTCTCATCACCCCGGTCTCTCACTCTCACCCCCGGTCTGTCTCATCGCCCCGATCTCTCTCACGACCCCAGTCTGTCTCATCGCCCCGATCTCTCAATCACCCCCGGTCTGTCTCATCGCCCCGATCTCTCACTCGCTCCCGGTCTGTCTCATCGCCCCGATCTCTCTCTCGCCCCCGGTCTGTCTCATCGCCCCGATCTCTCTCTCACCCCCGGTCCGTCTCGTCACCCCGATCTCTCTCTCGCCCCCGTTCTGTCTCATCACCTCGATCTCTCTCTCAACCCCGGTCTGTCTCATCACCCCGATCCCACTCGAGCCCCCTGTCTGTCTCATCGCCCCAATCACTCTTTCACCCTCCGGTCTGTCTCATCGCCCCGATCTCTCCCTCGACCCCGGTCTGTCTCATCGCCCCGATCTCTCTCTCACCCCCCGGACCGTCTCATCACCCCGATCTCTCTCTCGCCCCCGGCCTGTCTCATCACCCCTGTCTCTCTCTCTCACCCCCGGTCTGTCTCATCACCCCGGTCTCTCACTCTCACCCCCGGTCTGTCTCATCGCCCCGATCTCTCTCACGACCCCAGTCTGTCTCATCGCCCCGATCTCTCAATCACCCCCGGTCTGTCTCATCGCCCCGATCTCTCTCTCGCTCCCGGTCTGTCTCATCGCCCCGATCTCTCTCGCGCCACCGGTGTGTCTCATCACCCCGATCTCTCTCTCGCCCCCAGTCTGTCTCATCACCCCGATCTCTCACTCTCACCCCTGGTCTGTCTCATTGCCCCGATCTCTCTCACGCCCCCGGTCTGTCTCATCGCCCCGATCTCTCTCTCACCCCCGGTCTGTCTCATCGCCCCGATCTCTCTCTCAACCCCGGTCTGTCTCATCACCCCGATCCCACTCGAGCCCCCTGTCTGTCTCATCGCCCCAATCTCTCTTTCACCCTCCGGTCTGTCTCATCGCCCCGATCTCTCCCTCGACCCCGGTCTGTCTCATCGCCCCGATCTCTCTCTCACCCCCCGGACCGTCTCATCACCCCGATCTCTCTCTCGCCCCCGGCCTGTCTCATCACCCCTGTCTCTCTCTCTCACCCCCAGTCTGTCTCATCGCCCCGATCTCTCAGTCACCCCCGGTCTGTCTCATCGCCCCGATTTCTCTCTCGACCCCGGTCTGTCTCATCGCCCCGATCTCTCTCTAGCCCCCATGTCTGTCTCATCCCCCTGATGTCTCTATCGCCCCCGTTCTGTCTCATCGCCCCGATCCCTCTCTCACCCCCGGTCTGTCTCATCACCCCGATCTCTCTCTCACCCCCGGTCTGTCTCATCACCCCGATCTCTCTCTCGCCCCCGTTCTGTCTCATCACCCCGATCTCTCTCTCAACCCCGGTCTGTCTCATCACCCCGATCGCACTCGAGCCCCCTGTCTGTCTCATCGCCCCAATCTCTCTCTCACCCCCGGTCTGTCTCATCGCCCCGAAATCTCTCTCGCCCCCGGTCTGTCTCATCACACCGATTTCTCTCTCTAGCCCCCGGTCTGTCTCATCGCCCCGATTTCTCTCTCGACCCCGGTCTGTCTCATCGCCCCGATCTCTCTCTAGCCCCCATGTCTGTCTCATCCCCCTGATGTCTCTATCGCCCCCGTTCTGTCTCATCGCCCCGATCCCTCTCTCACCCCCGGTCTGTCTCATCGCCCCGATCTCTCTCTCACCCCCGGTCTGTCTCATCACCCCGATCTCTCTCTCGCCCCCGTTCTGTCTCATCACCCCGATCTCTCTCTCAACCCCGGTCTGTCTCATCACCCCGATCCCACTCGAGCCCCCTGTCTGACTCATCGCCCCAATCTCTCTTTCACCCTCCGGTCTGTCTCATCGCCCCGATCTCTCCCTCGACCCCGGTCTGTCTCATCGCCCCGATCTCTCTCTCTCCCCCCGGACCGTCTCATCACCCCGATCTCTCTCTCGCCCCCGGCCTGTCTCATCACCCCGGTCTCTCTCTCTCACCCCCGGTCTGTCTCATCACCCCGGTCTCTCACTCTCACCCCCGGTCTGTCTCATCGCCCCGATCTCTCTCACGACCCCAGTCTGTCTCATCGCCCCGATCTCTCAATCACCCCCGGTCTGTCTCATCGCCCCGATCTCTCACTCGCTCCCGGTCTGTCTCATCGCCCCGATCTCTCTCTCGCCCCCGGTCTGTCTCATCGCCCCGATCTCTCTCTCACCCCCGGTCCGTCTCGTCACCCCGATCTCTCTCTCGCCCCCGTTCTGTCTCATCACCTCGATCTCTCTCTCAACCCCGGTCTGTCTCATCACCCCGATCCCACTCGAGCCCCCTGTCTGTCTCATCGCCCCAATCACTCTTTCACCCTCCGGTCTGTCTCATCGCCCCGATCTCTCCCTCGACCCCGGTCTGTCTCATCGCCCCGATCTCTCTCTCACCCCCCGGACCGTCTCATCACCCCGATCTCTCTCTCGCCCCCGGCCTGTCTCATCACCCCTGTCTCTCTCTCTCACCCCCGGTCTGTCTCATCACCCCGGTCTCTCACTCTCACCCCCGGTCTGTCTCATCGCCCCGATCTCTCTCACGACCCCAGTCTGTCTCATCGCCCCGATCTCTCAATCACCCCCGGTCTGTCTCATCGCCCCGATCTCTCTCTCGCTCCCGGTCTGTCTCATCGCCCCGATCTCTCTCTCGCCACCGGTGTGTCTCATCACCCCGATCTCTCTCTCGCCCCCAGTCTGTCTCATCACCCCGATCTCTCACTCTCACCCCTGGTCTGTCTCATTGCCCCGATCTCTCTCACGCCCCCGGTCTGTCTCATCGCCCCGATCTCTCTCTCACCCCCGGTCTGTCTCATCGCCCCGATCTCTCTCTCATCCCCGGTCTGTCTCATCGCCCCGATCTCTCTCTCGCCCCCGGTCTGTCTCATCACCCCGATCTCTCTCTCGCCCCCGGTCTGTCTCATCACCCCGGTCTCTCTCTCGCCCCCGGTCTGTCTCATCACCCCGATCTCTCTCTCGCCCCCAGTCTGTCTCATCGCCCCGATCTCTCTCTCACCCCCGGTCTGTCTCATCGCCCCGAAATCTCCGTCGCCCCCGGTCTGTCTCATCACACCGATTTCTCTCTCTAGCCCCCGGTCTGTCTCTTCGCCCCGATTTCTCTCTCGCCCCCGGTCTGTCTCATCGCCCCGATCTCTTTCTAGCCCCCATGTCTGTCTCATCACCCCGGTCACTCACTCTCACCCCCGGTCTGTCTCATCGCCCCGATCTCTCTCTCACCCCCGGTCTGTCTCATCGCCCCGATCTCTCTCTCTAGCCCCCATGTCTGTCTCATCACCCCGGTCTCTCTCTCACCCCCGGTCTGTCTCATCGCCCCGATCTCTCTCTCGCCCCCGGTCTGTCTCATCACCCCGATCTCTCTCTCGCCCCCGGTCTGTCTCATCGCCCCGATCTCTCTCTCACCCCCGGTCTGTCTCATCACCCCGATCTCTCTCTCGCCCCCGGTCTGTCTCATCACCCTGGTCTCTCTCTCGCCCCCAGTCTGTCTCATCGCCCCGATCTCTCTCTCGCCCCCAGTCTGTCTCATCGCCCCGATCTCTCTCTCGCCCCCGGTCTGTCTCATCGCCCCGAAATCTCACTCGCCCCCGGTCTGTCTCATCACACCGATTTCTCTCTCTAGCCCCCGGTCTGTCTCATCGCCCCGATCTCTCTCTCACCCCCGGTCTGTCTCATCGCCCCGATCTCTCTCTCACCCCCAGTCTGTCTCATCACCCCGATCTCTCTCTCGCCCCCGTTCTGTCTCATCACCCCGATCTCTCTCTCAACCCCGGTCTGTCTCATCGCCCCGATCTCTCCCTCGACCCCGGTCTGTCTCATCGCCCCGATCTCTCTCTCACACCCCGGTCTGTTTTATCACCCCGATCTCTCTCTCGCCCCCAACTGTCTCATCACCCCGGTCTCTCTCTCTCACCCCCGGTCTGTCTCATCATCCCGGTCTCTCACTCTCACCCCCGGTCTGTCTCATCGCCCCGATCTCTCTCACGCCCTCAGTCTGTCTCATCGCCCCGATCTCTCAATCACCCCCGGTCTGTCTCATCGCCCCGATCTCTCTCTCATTCCCGGTCTGTCTCATCGCCCCGATCTCTCTCTCGCCCCCAGTCTGTCTCATCACCCTGATCTCTCTCTCGCCCCCAGTCTGTCTCATCACCCCGATCTCTCTCTCTAGCCCCGGACTGTCTCATCGACCCGATCTCTCTCTCGCCTTCTGTCTCTCATCACCCAATCTCTCTCTCGGCCCAGACTGTTTCATCGCTCTGATCTCTCTCTCACTCCCTGTCTGTCTCAATGCCCCGATCATTCTCTCTCACCCCCGGTCTATCTCATCACCCCGATCTCTCTCTCGCCCCCGGTCTGTCTCATCACCCTAGTCTCTCTTGCCCCCGGTCTGTCTCATCGCCCCGATCTCTCTCTCTCACCCCCGGTCTGTCTCATCACCCCGATCTCTCTCTCACCCCCGGTTCATCTCATCACCCCGATCTCTCTCTCACCCCCGGTCTGTCTTATCGCCCCGATCTCTCTCTAGCCCCCGGTCTGACTCAACACCCCGACCTCTCTCTCGACCCCAGTCTGTCTCATCGCCCCGATCTCTCTCTAGCCCCCATGTCTGTCTCATGACCCCGGTCTCTCTCTCGCCCCCAGTCTGTCTAATCACCCCGATCTCTCTCTCACCCCCGGTCTGTCTCATCGCCCCGAAATCTCAGTCGCCCCCGGTCTGTCTCATCACACCGATTTCTCTCTCTAGCCCCCGGTCTGTCTCTTCGCCCCGATTTCTCTCTCGCCCCCGGTCTGTCTCATCGCCCCGATCTCTTTCTAGCCCCCATGTCTGTCTCATCACCCCGGTCTCTCACTCTCACCCCCGGTCTGTCTCATCGCCCCGATCTCTCTCTCACCCCTGGTCTGTCTCATCGCCCCGATCTCTCTCTCTAGCCCCCATGTCTGTCTCATCACCCCGGTCTCTCTCTCACCCCCGGTCTGTCTCATCGCCCCGATCTCTCTCTCGCCCCCGGTCTGTCTCATCACCCCGATCTCTCTCTCGCCCCCGGTCTGTCTCATCGCCCCGATCTCTCTCTCCCCCCGGTCTGTCTCATCACCCCGATCTCTCTCTCGCCCCCGGTCTGTCTCATCACCCTGGTCTCTCTCTCGCCCCCAGTCTGTCTCATCGCCCCGATCTCTCTCTCGCCCCCAGTCTGTCTCATCGCCCCAATCTCTCTCTCGCCCCCGGTCTGTCTCATCGCCCCGAAATCTCACTCGCCCCCGGTCTGTCTCATCACACCGATTTCTCTCTCTAGCCCCCGGTCTGTCTCATCGCCCCGATCTCTCTCTCACCCCCGGTCTGTCTCATCGCCCCGATCTCTCTCTCACCCCCAGTCTGTCTCATCACCCCGATCTCTCTCTCGCCCCCGTTCTGTCTCATCACCCCGATCTCTCTCTCAACCCCGGTCTGTCTCATCGCCCTGATCTCTCCCTCGACCCCGGTCTGTCTCATCGCCCCGATCTCTCTCTCACCCCCCGGTCTGTTTTATCACCCCGATCTCTCTCTCGCCCCCAACTGTCTCATCACCCCGGTCTCTCTCTCTCACCCCCGGTCTGTCTCATCATCCCGGTCTCTCACTCTCACCCCCGGTCTGTCTCATCGCCCCGATCTCTCTCACGCCCTCAGTCTGTCTCATCGCCCCGATCTCTCTCTCGCCCCCGGTCTGTCTCATCACCCTGGTCTCTCTCTCGCCCCCAGTCTGTCTCATCGCCCCGATCTCTCTCTCGCCCCCAGTCTGTCTCATCGCCCCGATCTCTCTCTCGCCCCCGGTCTGTCTCATCGCCCCGAAATCTCACTCGCCCCCGGTCTGTCTCATCACACCGATTTCTCTCTCTAGCCCCCGGTCTGTCTCATCGCCCCGATCTCTCTCTCACCCCCGGTCTGTCTCATCGCCCCGATCTCTCTCTCACCCCCAGTCTTTCTCATCACCCCGATCTCTCTCTCGCCCCCGTTCTGTCTCATCACCCCGATCTCTCTCTTAACCCCGGTCTGTCTCATCGCCCCGATCTCTCCCTCGACCCCGGTCTGTCTCATCGCCCCGATCTCTCTCTCACCCCCCGGTCTGTTTTATCACCCCGATCTCTCTCTCGCCCCCAACTGTCTCATCACCTCGGTCTCTCTCTCTCACCCCCGGTCTGTCTCAACATCCCGGTCTCTCACTCTCACCCCCGGTCTGTCTCATCGCCCCGATCTCTCTCACGCCCTCAGTCTGTCTCATCGCCCCGATCTCTCAATCACCCCCGGTCTGTCTCATCGCCCCGATCTCACTCTCATTCCCGGTCTGTCTCATCGCCCCGATCTCTCTCTCGCCCCCGGTCTGTCTCATCACCCTGATCTCTCTCTCGCCCCCAGTCTGTCTCATCACCCCGATCTCTCTCTCTAGCCCCGGACTGTCTCATCGACCCGATCTCTCTCTCGCCTTCTGTCTCTCATCACCCAATCTCTCTCTCGGCCCAGACTGTTTCATCGCTCTGATCTCTCTCTCACTCCCTGTCTGTCTCAATGCCCCGATCATTCTCTCTCGCCCCCGGTCTGTCTCATCACCCTAGTCTCTCTCGCCCCCGGTCTGTCTCATCGCCCCGATCTCTCTCTCTCACCCCCGGTCTGTCTCATCACCCCGATCTCTCTCTCACCCCCGGTTCATCTCATCACCCCGATCTCTCTCTCACCCCCGGTCTGTCTTATCGCCCCGATCTCTCTCTAGCCCCCGGTCTGACTCAACACCCCGACCTCTCTCTCGACCCCAGTCTGTCTCATCGCCCCGATCTCTCTCTAGCCCCCATGTCTGTCTCATCACCCCGATCTCTCTCTCGCCCCCGGTCTGTCTCATCGCCCCGAAATCTCACTCGCCCCCGGTCTGTCTCATCACACCGATTTCTCTCTCAAGCCCCCGGTCTGTCTCATCGCCCCGATCTCTCTCTCGCCCCCGGTCTGTCTCATCGCCCCAAAATCTCACTCGCCCCCGGTCTGTCTCATCACACCGATTTCTCTCTCTAGCCCCCGGTCTGTCTCATCGCCCCGATCTCTCTCTCACCCCCGGTCTGTCTCATTGCCCCGATCTCTCTCTCACCCCCAGTCTGTCTCATCACCCCGATCTCTCTCTCGCCCCCGTTCTGTCTCATCACCCCGATCTCTCTCTCACCCCCAGTCTGTCTCATCACCCCGGTCTCTCACTCTCACCCCCGGTCTGTCTCATCGCCCCGATCTCTCTCTCGCCCCCGGTCTGTCTCATCGCCCCGATCTCTCTCTCGCCCCCAGTCTGTTTCATCGCCCCGATCTCTCTCTCACCCCCGGTCTGTCTCATCGCCCCGAAATCTCTCTCGCCCCTGGTCTGTCTCATCACCCAGATCTCTCTCTCTAGCCCCCGGTCTGTCTCATCGCCCCGATCTCTCTCTCGCCCCCGGTCTGTCTCATCGCCCCGATCTCTCTCTCGCCCCCGGTCTGTTTCATCGACCCAATCTCTCTCTCGACCCCGGTCTGTCTCATCACCCCGATCTCTCTGTGTTTCCCCTGGACTGTCTCATCGCCGCGATCTCTCTCTCGCTCCCTGTCTCTCATCGCCCGATCTCTCTCTCGATGCCACACTGTCTCATCGCCCCGATCTCTCTCTCAGCCCCGGTCTGTCTCATCACCCCGATCTCTCTCTAGCCCCCGGTCGGTCTGATTACCCCGATCTCTCTCTCAGCCCCGGTCTGTCTCATCGCCCCGATCTCTCTCTCGCCCCCGGTCTGTCTCATCGCCCCGATCTCTCTCTCGACCCCAGTCTGTCTCATTGCCCCGATCTCTCTCTAGCCCCCATGTCTTTCTCATCCCCCCGAGCTCTCTCTCGCCCCCGGTCTGTCTCATCACCCCGATCACTCTCTCGACCCCAGTCTGTCTCATCGCCCCGATCTCACTCTAGCCACCATGTCTGTCTCATCCCCCTGATCTCTCTCTCGCCCCCGGTCTGTATCATCACCCCGGTCTCTCTCTCGCCCCCAGTCTGTCTCATCACACCGATTTCTCTCTCACCTCTGGTCTGTATCATCACCCTAGTCTCTCTCGCCCCTGGTCTGTCTCATCACACTAGGCTCTCTCGCCCCCGGTCTGTCTCATCGCCCCGATCTCTCTCTCTCACCCCCGGTCTGTCTCATCACCCCGATCTCTCTCTCAACCCCGGTTCGTCTCATCACCCCGATCTCTCTCTCACCCCCAGTCTGTCTTATCGCCCCGATCTCTCTCTAGCCCCTGGTCTGTCTCATCGCCCCGATCTCTCTCTCGCCCCCGGTCTGTCTCATCGCCCCGATCTCTCTCTCAACCCCGGTCTGTCTCATCACCCCGATCCCACTCGAGCCCCCTGTCTGTCTCATCGCCCCAATCTCTCTTTCACCCTCCGGTCTGTCTCATCGCCCCGATCTCTCCCTCGACCCCGGTCTGTCTCATCACCCCGATCTCTCTCTCGCCCCCGGTCTGTCTCATCACCCTGGTCTCTCTCTCGCCCCCAGTCTGTCTCATCGCCCCGATCTCTCTCTCGCCCCCAGTCTGTCTCATCGCCCCGATCTCTCCCTCGACCCCGGTCTGTCTCATTGCCCCGATCTCTCTCTCACCCCCGGACTGTCTCATCACCCCGATCTCTCTCTCGCCCCCGGTCTGTCTCATCACCCCGGTCTCTCTCTCTCACCCCCGGTCTGTCTCATCACCCCGGTCTCTCACTCTCACCCCCGGTCTGTCTCATCGCCCCGATCTCTCTCACGCCCCCGGTCTGTCTCATCGCCCCGATCTCTCAATCACCCCCAGTCTGTCTCATCGCCCCTATCTCTCTCTCGCCCCCGGACTGTCTCATCACCCCGATCTCTCTCTCGCCCCCGGTCTGTCTCATCACCCCGATCTCTCTCTCACCCCCGGTCTGTCTCATCGCCCCGATCTCTCAATCACCCCCGGTCTGTCTCATCGCCCCGATCTCTCTCTCGCCCCCGGTCTGTCTCATCACCCCGATCTCTCTCTCGCCCCCGGTCTGTCTCATCACCCCGGTCTCTCTCTCGCCCCCGGTCTGTCTCATCACCCCGATCTCTCTCTCGCCCCCAGTCTGTCTCATCGCCCCGATCTCTCTCTCACCCCCGGTCTGTCTCATCGCCCCGAAATCTCAGTCGCCCCCGGTCTGTCTCATCACACCGATTTCTCTCTCTAGCCCCCGGTCTGTCTCTTCGCCCCGATTTCTCTCTCGCCCCCGGTCTGTCTCATCGCCCCGATCTCTTTCTAGCCCCCATGTCTGTCTCATCACCCCGGTCTCTCACTCTCACCCCCGGTCTGTCTCATCGCCCCGATCTCTCTCTCACCCCTGGTCTGTCTCATCGCCCCGATCTCTCTCTCTAGCCCCCATGTCTGTCTCATCACCCCGGTCTCTCTCTCACCCCCGGTCTGTCTCATCGCCCCAATCTCTCTCTCGCCCCCGGTCTGTCTCATCACCCCGATCTCTCTCTCGCCCCCGGTCTGTCTCATCGCCCCGATCTCTCTCTCCCTCCCGTCTGTCTCATCACCCCGATCTCTCTCTCGCCCCCGGTCTGTCTCATCACCCTGGTCTCTCTCTCGCCCCCAGTCTGTCTCATCACCCCAATCTCTCTCTCGCCCCCGGTCTGTCTCATCGCCCCGAAATCTCACTCGCCCCCGGTCTGTCTCATCACACCGATTTCTCTCTCTAGCCCCCGGTCTGTCTCATCGCCCCGATCTCTCTCTCACCCCCGGTCTGTCTCATCGCCCCGATCTCTCTCTCACCCCCAGTCTGTCTCATCACCCCGATCTCTCTCTCGCCCCCGTTCTGTCTCATCACCCCGATCTCTCTCTCAACCCCGGTCTGTCTCATCGCCCCGATCTCTCCCTCGACCCCGGTCTGTCTCATCGCCCCGATCTCTCTCTCACCCCCCGGTCTGTTTTATCACCCCGATCTCTCTCTCGCCCCCAACTGTCTCATCACCCCGGTCTCTCTCTCTCACCCCCGGTCTGTCTCATCATCCCGGTCTCTCACTCTCACCCCCGGTCTGTCTCATCGCCCCGATCTCTCTCACGCCCTCAGTCTGTCTCATCGCCCCGATCTCTCAATCACCCCCGGTCTGTCTCATCGCCCCGATCTCTCTCTCATTCCCGGTCTGTCTCATCGCCCCGATCTCTCTCTTGCCCCCGGTCTGTCTCATCACCCTGATCTCTCTCTCGCCCCCAGTCTGTCTCATCACCCCGATCTCTCTCTCTAGCCCCGGACTGTCTCATCGACCCGATCTCTCTCTCGCCTTCTGTCTCTCATCACCCATTCTCTCTCTCGGCCCAGACTGTTTCATCGCTCTGATCTCTCTCTCACTCCCTGTCTGTCTCAATGCCCCGATCATTCTCTCTCACCCCCGGTCTATCTCATCACCCCGATCTCTCTCTCGCCCCCGGTCTGTCTCATCACCCTAGTCTCTGTCGCCCCCGGTCTGTCTCATCGCCCCGATCTCTCTCTCTCACCCCCGGTCTGTCTCATCACCCCGATCTCTCTCTCACCCCCGGTTCATCTCATCACCCCGATCTCTCTCTCACCCCCGGTCTGTCTTATCGCCCCGATCTCTCTCTAGCCCCCGGTCTGACTCAACACCCCGATCTCTCTCTCGACCCCAGTCTGTCTCATCGCCCCGATCTCTCTCTAGCCCCCATGTCTGTCTCATCACCCCGGTCTCTCTCTCGCCCCCAGTCTGTCTAATCACCCCGATCTCTCTCTCAACTCTGGTCTGTCTCATCACCCCGATCCAACTCGAGCCCCCAGTCTGTCTCATCGCCCCAATCTCTCTTTCACCCTCCGGTCTGTCTCATCGCCCCGATCTCTCCCTCGACCCCGGTCTGTCTCATTGCCCCGATCTCTCTCTCACCCCCGGACTGTCTCATCACCCCGATCTCTCTCTCGCCCCCGGTCTGTCTCATCACCCCGGTCTCTCTCTCTCACCCCCGGTCTGTCTCATCACCCCGGTCTCTCACTCTCACCCCCGGTCTGTCTCATCGCCCCGATCTCTCTCACGCCCCCGGTCTGTCTCATCGCCCCGATCTCTCAATCACCCCCAGTCTGTCTCATCGCCCCTATCTCTCTCTCGCCCCCGGACTGTCTCATCACCCCGATCTCTCTCTCGCCCCCGGTCTGTCTCATCACCCCGATCTCTCTCTCACCCCCGGTCTGTCTCATCGCCCCGATCTCTCAATCACCCCCGGTCTGTCTCATCGCCCCGATCTCTCTCTCGCCCCCGGTCTGTCTCATCACCCCGATCTCTCTCTCGCCCCCGGTCTGTCTCATCACCCCGGTCTCTCTCTCGCCCCCGGTCTGTCTCATCACCCCGATCTCTCTCTCGCCCCCAGTCTGTCTCATCGCCCCGATCTCTCTCTCACCCCCGGTCTGTCTCATCGCCCCGAAATCTCAGTCGCCCCCGGTCTGTCTCATCACACCGATTTCTCTCTCTAGCCCCCGGTCTGTCTCTTCGCCCCGATTTCTCTCTCGCCCCCGGTCTGTCTCATCGCCCCGATCTCTTTCTAGCCCCCATGTCTGTCTCATCACCCCGGTCTCTCACTCTCACCCCCGGTCTGTCTCATCGCCCCGATCTCTCTCTCACCCCTGGTCTGTCTCATCGCCCCGATCTCTCTCTCTAGCCCCCATGTCTGTCTCATCACCCCGGTCTCTCTCTCACCCCCGGTCTGTCTCATCGCCCCAATCTCTCTCTCGCCCCCGGTCTGTCTCATCACCCCGATCTCTCTCTCGCCCCCGGTCTGTCTCATCGCCCCGATCTCTCTCTCCCCCCGGTCTGTCTCATCACCCCGATCTCTCTCTCGCCCCCGGTCTGTCTCATCACCCTGGTCTCTCTCTCGCCCCCAGTCTGTCTCATCGCCCCAATCTCTCTCTCGCCCCCGGTCTGTCTCATCGCCCCGAAAACTCACTCGCCCCCGGTCTGTCTCATCACACCGATTTCTCTCTCTAGCCCCCGGTCTGTCTCATCGCCCCGATCTCTCTCTCACCCCCGGTCTGTCTCATCGCCCCGATCTCTCTCTCACCCCCAGTCTGTCTCATCACCCCGATCTCTCTCTCGCCCCCGTTCTGTCTCATCAC
Organism: Chiloscyllium punctatum; assembly: GCF_047496795.1. NCBI lineage: Eukaryota > Metazoa > Chordata > Chondrichthyes > Orectolobiformes > Hemiscylliidae > Chiloscyllium > Chiloscyllium punctatum. The sequence goes on along the minus strand of NC_092751.1, from coordinate 6,308,386 downwards.
CCCGATCTCTCTCTCAACCCCGGTCTGTCTCATCGCCCCGATCTCTCCCTCGACCCCGGTCTGTCTCATCGCCCCGATCTCTCTCTCACCCCCCGGTCTGTTTTATCACCCCGATCTCTCTCTCGCCCCCAACTGTCTCATCACCCCGGTCTCTCTCTCTCACCCCCGGTCTGTCTCATCATCCCGGTCTCTCACTCTCACCCCCGGTCTGTCTCATCGCCCCGATCTCTCTCACGCCCTCAGTCTGTCTCATCGCCCCGATCTCTCTCTCGCCCCCGGTCTGTCTCATCAGCCTGGTCTCTCTCTCGCCCCCAGTCTGTCTCATCGCCCCGATCTCTCTCTCGCCCCCAGTCTGTCTCATCGCCCCGATCTCTCTCTCGCCCCCGGTCTGTCTCATCGCCCCGAAATCTCACTCGCCCCCGGTCTGTCTCATCACACCGATTTCTCTCTCTAGCCCCCGGTCTGTCTCATCGCCCCGATCTCTCTCTCACCCCCGGTCTGTCTCATCGCCCCGATCTCTCTCTCACCCCCAGTCTGTCTCATCACCCCGATCTCTCTCTCGCCCCCGTTCTGTCTCATCACCCCGATCTCTCTCTCAACCCCGGTCTGTCTCATCGCCCCGATCTCTCCCTCGACCCCGGTCTGTCTCATCGCCCCGATCTCTCTCTCACCCCCCGGTCTGTTTTATCACCCCGATCTCTCTCTCGCCCCCAACTGTCTCATCACCCCGGTCTCTCTCTCTCACCCCCGGTCTGTCTCATCATCCCGGTCTCTCACTCTCACCCCCGGTCTGTCTCATCGCCCCGATCTCTCTCACGCCCTCAGTCTGTCTCATCGCCCCGATCTCTCAATCACCCCCGGTCTGTCTCATCGCCCCGATCTCACTCTCATTCCCGGTCTGTCTCATCGCCCCCATCTCTCTCTCGCCCCCGGTCTGTCTCATCACCCTGATCTCTCTCTCGCCCCCAGTCTGTCTCATCACCCCGATCTCTCTCTCTAGCCCCGGACTGTCTCATCGACCCGATCTCTCTCTCGCCTTCTGTCTCTCATCACCCAATCTCTCTCTCGGCCCAGACTGTTTCATCGCTCTGATCTCTCTCTCACTCCCTGTCTGTCTCAATGCCCCGATCATTCTCTCTCACCCCCGGTCTATCTCATCACCCCGATCTCTCTCTCGCCCCCGGTCTGTCTCATCACCCTAGTCTCTCTCGCCCCCGGTCTGTCTCATCGCCCCGATCTCTCTCTCTCACCCCCGGTCTGTCTCATCACCCCGATCTCTCTCTCACCCCCGGTTCATCTCATCACCCCGATCTCTCTCTCACCCCCGGTCTGTCTTATCGCCCCGATCTCTCTCTAGCCCCCGGTCTGACTCAACACCCCGACCTCTCTCTCGACCCCAGTCTGTCTCATCGCCCCGATCTCTCTCTAGCCCCCATGTCTGTCTCATCACCCCGATCTCTCTCTCGCCCCCGGTCTGTCTCATCGCCCCGAAATCTCACTCGCCCCCGGTCTGTCTCATCACACCGATTTCTCTCTCTAGCCCCCGGTCTGTCTCATCGCCCCGATCTCTCTCTCGCCCCCGGTCTGTCTCATCGCCCCAAAATCTCACTCGCCCCCGGTCTGTCTCATCACACCGATTTCTCTCTCTAGCCCCCGGTCTGTCTCATCGCCCCGATCTCTCTCTCACCCCCGGTCTGTCTCATTGCCCCGATCTCTCTCTCACCCCCAGTCTGTCTCATCACCCCGATCTCTCTCTCGCCCCCGTTCTGTCTCATCACCCCGATCTCTCTCTCAACCCCGGTCTGTCTCATCGCCCCGATCTCTCCCTCGACCCCGGTCTGTCTCATCGCCCCGATCTCTCTCTCACCCCCCGGTCTGTTTTATCACCCCGATCTCTCTCTCGCCCCCAACTGTCTCATCACCCCGGTCTCTCTCTCTCACCCCCGGTCTGTCTCATCATCCCGGTCTCTCACTCTCACCCCCGGTCTGTCTCATCGCCCCGATCTCTCTCACGCCCTCAGTCTGTCTCATCGCCCCGATCTCTCAATCACCCCCGGTCTGTCTCATCGCCCCGATCTCTCTCTCATTCCCGGTCTGTCTCATCGCCCCGATCTCTCTCTCGCCCCCGGTCTGTCTCATCACCCTGATCTCTCTCTCGCCCCCAGTCTGTCTCATCACCCCGATCTCTCTCTCTAGCCCCGGACTGTCTCATCGACCCGATCTCTCTCTCGCCTTCTGTCTCTCATCACCCAATCTCTCTCTCGGCCCAGACTGTTTCATCGCTCTGATCTCTCTCTCACTCCCTGTCTGTCTCAATGCCCCGATCATTCTCTCTCACCCCCGGTCTATCTCATCACCCCGATCTCTCTCTCGCCCCCGGTCTGTCTCATCACCCTAGTCTCTCTCGCCCCCGGTCTGTCTCATCGCCCCGATCTCTCTCTCTCACCCCCGGTCTGTCTCATCACCCCGATCTCTCTCTCACCCCCGGTTCATCTCATCACCCCGATCTCTCTCTCACCCCCGGTCTGTCTTATCGCCCCGATCTCTCTCTAGCCCCCGGTCTGACTCAACACCCCGACCTCTCTCTCGACCCCAGTCTGTCTCATCGCCCCGATCTCTCTCTACCCCCCATATCTGTCTCATCACCCCGGTCTCTCTCTCGCCCCCAGTCTGTCTAATCACCCCGATCTCTCTCTCAACTCTGGTCTGTCTCATCACCCCGATCCCACTCGAGCCCCCAGTCTGTCTCATCGCCCCGATCTCTCCCTCGACCCCGGTCTGTCTCATTGCCCCGATCTCTCTCTCACCCCCGGACTGTCTCATCACCCCGATCTCTCTCTCGCCCCCGGTCTGTCTCATCACCCCGGTCTCTCTCTCTCACCCCCGGTCTGTCTCATCACCCCGGTCTCTCACTCTCACCCCCGGTCTGTCTCATCGCCCCGATCTCTCTCACGCCCCCGGTCTGTCTCATCGCCCCGATCTCTCAATCACCCCCAGTCTGTCTCATCGCCCCTATCTCTCTCTCGCCCCCGGACTGTCTCATCACCCCGATCTCTCTCTCGCCCCCGGTCTGTCTCATCGCCCCGATCTCTCTCTCACCCCCGGTCTGTCTCATCACCCCGATCTCTCTCTCTAGCCCTGGACTGTCTCATCGACCCGATCTCTCTCTCGCCTTGTGTCTCTCATCACCCGATCTCTCTCTCACCCCCGGTCTGTCTCAATATCCCGATCATTCTCTCTCACCCCCCGGTCTGTCTCATCACCCTCGTCTCTCTCGCCCCCGGTCTGTCTCATCGCCGCGATCTCTCTCTAGCCCCCGGTCTGTCTTATCGCCCCGATCTCTCTCTAGCCCCCGGTCTGTCTCAACACCCCGATCTCTCTCTCGACCCCAGTCTGTCTCATCGCCCCGATCTCTCTCTAGCCCCCAAGTCTGTCTCATCTCCCCGATCTCTCTCTCGCCCCCAGTCTGTCTCATCGCGCCGATCTCTCTCTCACCCCGGGTCTGTCTCATTGCCCCGAAATCTCTCTCGCCCCCGGTCTGTCTCATCACCCCGATTTCTCTCTCTAGCCCCCGGTCTGTCTCATCCCCCCGATCTCTCTCTCGCCTTCTGTCTCTCATCACCCGATCTCTCTCTCGACCCCAGACTGTTTCATCGCTCCGATCTCTCTCTCACCCCCCGGTCTGTCTCAATGACCAGATCATTCTCTCTCACCCCCGGTCTATCTCATCACCCCAATCTGTCTCTCGCCCCCGGTCTGTCTCATCACCCTAGTCTCTCTCGCCCCCGGTCTGTCTCATCGCCCCGATCTCTCTCTCTCACCCCCGGTCTGTCTCATCACCCCGATCTCTCTCTCACCCCCGATTCGTCTCATCACCCCGATCTCTCTCTCACCCCCGGTCTGTCTTATCGCCCCGATCTCTCTCTAGCCCCCGGTCTGTCTCAACACCACGACCTCTCTCTCGACCCCAGTCTGTCTCATCGCCCCGATCTCTCTCTAACACCCATGTCTGTCTCATCACCCCGGTCTCTCTCTCGCCCCCAGTCTGTCTCATCACCCCGATCTCTCTCTCACCCCCGGTCTGTCTCATCACCCCGATCTCTCTCTCAACTCCGGTCTGTCTCATCACCCCGATCTCTCTCTAGCCCCCGGTTCGTCTCATCACACCGATCTCTCTCTCACCCCTGGTCTGTCTCATCACCCTAATCTCTCTCGCCCCCGGTCTGTCTGATCACCCCGATCTCTCTCTCTAGCCCCCGGTCTGTCTCATCGCCCCGATCTCTCTCTCGACCCAGTCTGTATCATCGCCCCGATCTCTCTCTCGCCCCCGGTCTGTTTCATCGGCCCTATCTCTCTCTCGCCCCCGGTCTGTCTCATCACCCCGATTTCTCTCTGTTTCCCCCGGACTGTCTCATCGCCCCGATCTCTCTCTCACCCCCGGTCTGTCTTATCGCACCGATCTCTCTCTCGCCCCCAGTCTGTCTCATCGCCCCGATCTCTCTGTCACCCCCGGTCTGTCTTATCGCCCCGATCTCTCTCTCGCCCCCGGTTCGTCTCATCACACCGATCTCTCTCTCACCCCTGGTCTGTCTCATCACCCTAATCTCTCTCGCCCCCGGTCTGACTCATCACCCTAGTCTCTCTCGCCCCCGGTCTGCCTCATCGCCCCGATCTCTCTCTCTCACCCCCGGTCTGTCTCATCACCCCGATCTCTCTCTCGCCCCCGGTCTGTCTCATCGCCCCGATCTCTCTCTAGCCCCCATGTCTGTCTCATCACCCCGATTTCTCTCTCTAGCCCCCGGTCTGTCTCATCCCCCCGATCTCTCTCTCAACACCGGTCTGTCTCATCGCCCCAATCTCCCTTTCACCCTCCGGTCTGTCTCATCGCCCCGATCTCTCCCTCGACCCCGGTCTGTCTCATCGCCCCAATCTCTCTCTCTCACCCCCGGTCTGTCACATCACCCCGGTCTCTCACTCTCACCCCCGGTCTGTCTCATCGCCCCGATCTCTCTCACGCCCCCATGTCTGTGTCATCCCCCTGATGTCTCTATCGCCTCCGTTCTGCCTCATCACCCCGATCTCTCTCTCGCCCCCAGTCTGTCTCATCGCCCCGATCTCTCTCTAGCCCCCGGTCTGTCTCACCACCACGGTCTCTCTCTCGCCACCAGTCTCTCTCATCACCCCGATCTCTCTCTCGCCCCCAGTCTGTCTCATCGCTCCGATCTCTCTCTCACCCCCGGTCTGTCTCATCGCCCCGAACTCTCTCTAGCCCCCGGTCTGTCTGATCACCCCGATCTCTCTCTCTAGCCCCCGGTCTGTCTCATCGCCCCGATCTCTCTCTCGCCCCAGTCTGTATCATCGCCCCGATCTCTCTCTCGCCCCCGGTCTTTTTCATCGGCCCTATCTCTCTCTCGCCCCCGGTCTGTCTCATCACCCCGATCTCTCTCTGTTTCCCCCGGACTGTCTCATCGCCCCGATCTCTCTCTCACCCCCGGTCTGTCTTATCGCACCGATCTCTCTCTCGCCCCCAGTCTGTCTCATCGCCCCGATCTCTCTGTCACCCCCGGTCTGTCTTATCGCCCCGATCTCTCTCTCGCCCCCGGTTCGTCTCATCACACCGATCTCTCTCTCACCCCTGGTCTGTCTATTCACCCTAATCTCTCTCGCCCCCGGTCTGACTCATCACCCTAGTCTCTCTCGCCCCCGGTCTGCCTCATCGCCCCGATCTCTCTCTCTCACCCCCGGTCTGTCTCATCACCCCGATCTCTCTCTCACCCCCGGTTCGTCTCATCACCCCGATCTCTCTCTAGCCCCCGGTTCGTCTCATCACACCGATCTCTCTCTCACCCCTGGTCTGTCTCACCACCCCGATCTCTCTCTCACCCCCGGTCTGTCTTATCGCCCCGATCACTCTCTAGCCCCCGGACTGTCTCAACACCCCGACCTCTCTCTCGACCCCAGTCTGTCTCATCGCCCCGATCTCTCTCTCGCCCCCGGTCTGTCTCATCACACCGATTTCTCTCTCTAGCCCCCGGTCTGTCTCATCGCCCCGATCTCTCTCTCACCCCCGGTCTGTCTCATCGCCCCGATCTCTCTCTCACCCCCAGTCTGTCTCATCACCCCGATCTCTCTCTCGCCCCCGTTCTGTCTCATCACCCCGATCTCTCTCTCAACCCCGGTCTGTCTCATCGCCCCGATCTCTCCCTCGACCCCGGTCTGTCTCATCGCCCCGATCTCTCTCTCACCCCCCGGTCTGTTTTATCACCCCGATCTCTCTCTCGCCCCCAACTGTCTCATCACCCCGGTCTCTCTCTCTCACCCCCGGTCTGTCTCATCATCCCGGTCTCTCACTCTCACCCCCGGTCTGTCTCATCGCCCCGATCTCTCTCACGCCCTCAGTCTGTCTCATCGCCCCGATCTCTCTCTCGCCCCCGGTCTGTCTCATCACCCTGGTCTCCCTCTCGCCCCCAGTCTGTCTCATCGCCCCGATCTCTCTCTCGCCCCCAGTCTGTCTCATCGCCCCGATCTCTCTCTCGCCCCCGGTCTGTCTCATCGCCCCGAAATCTCACTCGCCCCCGGTCTGTCTCATCACACCGATTTCTCTCTCTAGCCCCCGGTCTGTCTCATCGCCCCGATCTCTCTCTCACCCCCGGTCTGTCTCATCGCCCCGATCTCTCTCTCACCCCCAGTCTGTCTCATCACCCCGATCTCTCTCTCGCCCCCGTTCTGTCTCATCACCCCGATCTCTCTCTCAACCCCGGTCTGTCTCATCGCCCCGATCTCTCCCTCGACCCCGGTCTGTCTCATCGCCCCGATCTCTCTCTCACCCCCCGGTCTGTTTTATCACCCCGATCTCTCTCTCGCCCCCAACTGTCTCATCACCCCGGTCTCTCTCTCTCACCCCCGGTCTGTCTCATCATCCCGGTCTCTCACTCTCACCCCTGGTCTGTCTCATCGCCCCGATCTCTCTCACGCCCTCAGTCTGTCTCATCGCCCCGATCTCTCAATCACCCCCGGTCTGTCTCATCGCCCCGATCTCACTCTCATTCCCGGTCTGTCTCATCGCCCCCATCTCTCTCTCGCCCCCGGTCTGTCTCATCACCCTGATCTCTCTCTCGCCCCCAGTCTGTCTCATCACCCCGATCTCTCTCTCTAGCCCCGGACTGTCTCATCGACCCGATCTCTCTCTCGCCTTCTGTCTCTCATCACCCAATCTCTCTCTCGGCCCAGACTGTTTCATCGCTCTGATCTCTCTCTCACTCCCTGTCTGTCTCAATGCCCCGATCATTCTCTCTCACCCCCGGTCTATCTCATCACCCCGATCTCTCTCTCGCCCCCGGTCTGTCTCATCACCCTAGTCTCTCTCGCCCCCGGTCTGTCTCATCGCCCCGATCTCTCTCTCTCACCCCCGGTCTGTCTCATCACCCCGATCTCTCTCTCACCCCCGGTTCATCTCATCACCCCGATCTCTCTCTCACCCCCGGTCTGTCTTATCGCCCCGATCTCTCTCTAGCCCCCGGTCTGACTCAACACCCCGACCTCTCTCTCGACCCCAGTCTGTCTCATCGCCCCGATCTCTCTCTAGCCCCCATGTCTGTCTCATCACCCCGATCTCTCTCTCGCCCCCGGTCTGTCTCATCGCCCCGAAATCTCACTCGCCCCCGGTCTGTCTCATCACACCGATTTCTCTCTCTAGCCCCCGGTCTGTCTCATCGCCCCGATCTCTCTCTCGCCCCCGGTCTGTCTCATCGCCCCAAAATCTCACTCGCCCCCGGTCTGTCTCATCACACCGATTTCTCTCTCTAGCCCCCGGTCTGTCTCATCGCCCCGATCTCTCTCTCACCCCCGGTCTGTCTCATTGCCCCGATCTCTCTCTCACCCCCAGTCTGTCTCATCACCCCGATCTCTCTCTCGCCCCCGTTCTGTCTCATCACCCCGATCTCTCTCTCAACCCCGGTCTGTCTCATCGCCCCGATCTCTCCCTCGACCCCGGTCTGTCTCATCGCCCCGATCTCTCTCTCACCCCCCGGTCTGTTTTATCACCCCGATCTCTCTCTCGCCCCCAACTGTCTCATCACCCCGGTCTCTCTCTCTCACCCCCGGTCTGTCTCATCATCCCGGTCTCTCACTCTCACCCCCGGTCTGTCTCATCGCCCCGATCTCTCTCACGCCCTCAGTCTGTCTCATCGCCCCGATCTCTCAATCACCCCCGGTCTGTCTCATCGCCCCGATCTCTCTCTCATTCCCGGTCTGTCTCATCGCCCCGATCTCTCTCTCGCCCCCGGTCTGTCTCATCACCCTGATCTCTCTCTCGCCCCCAGTCTGTCTCATCACCCCGATCTCTCTCTCTAGCCCCGGACTGTCTCATCGACCCGATCTCTCTCTCGCCTTCTGTCTCTCATCACCCAATCTCTCTCTCGGCCCAGACTGTTTCATCGCTCTGATCTCTCTCTCACTCCCTGTCTGTCTCAATGCCCCGATCATTCTCTCTCACCCCCGGTCTATCTCATCACCCCGATCTCTCTCTCGCCCCCGGTCTGTCTCATCACCCTAGTCTCTGTCGCCCCCGGTCTGTCTCATCGCCCCGATCTCTCTCTCTCACCCCCGGTCTGTCTCATCACCCCGATCTCTCTCTCACCCCCGGTTCATCTCATCACCCCGATCTCTCTCTCACCCCCGGTCTGTCTTATCGCCCCGATCTCTCTCTAGCCCCCGGTCTGACTCAACACCCCGACCTCTCTCTCGACCCCAGTCTGTCTCATCGCCCCGATCTCTCTCTAGCCCCCATGTCTGTCTCATCACCCCGGTCTCTCTCTCGCCCCCAGTCTGTCTAATCACCCCGATATCTCTCTCAACTCTGGTCTGTCTCATCACCCCGATCCCACTCGAGCCCCCAGTCTGTCTCATCGCCCCGATCTCTCCCTCGACCCCGGTCTGTCTCATTGCCCCGATCTCTCTCTCACGCCCGGACTGTCTCATCACCCCGATCTCTCTCTCGCCCCCGGTCTGTCTCATCACCCCGGTCTCTCTCTCTCACCCCCGGTCTGTCTCATCACCCCGGTCTCTCACTCTCACCCCCGGTCTGTCTCATCGCCCCGATCTCTCTCACGCCCCCGGTCTGTCTCATCGCCCCGATCTCTCAATCACCCCCAGTCTGTCTCATCGCCCCTATCTCTCTCTCGCCCCCGGACTGTCTCATCACCCCGATCTCTCTCTCGCCCCCGGTCTGTCTCATCGCCCCGATCTCTCTCTCACCCCCGGTCTGTCTCATCACCCCGATCTCTCTCTCTAGCCCTGGACTGTCTCATCGACCCGATCTCTCTCTCGCCTTGTGTCTCTCATCACCCGATCTCTCTCTCACCCCCGGTCTGTCTCAATATCCCGATCATTCTCTCTCACCCCCCGGTCTGTCTCATCACCCTCGTCTCTCTCGCCCCCGGTCTGTCTCATCGCCGCGATCTCTCTCTAGCCCCCGGTCTGTCTTATCGCCCGATCTCTCTCTAGCCCCCGGTCTGTCTCAACACCCCGATCTCTCTCTCGACCCCAGTCTGTCTCATCGCCCCGATCTCTCTCTAGCCCCCAAGTCTGCCTCATCTCCCCGATCTCTCTCTCGCCCCCAGTCTGTCTCATCACCCCGATTTCTCTCTCTAGCCCCCGGTCTGTCTCATCCCCCCGATCTCTCTCTCGCCTTCTGTCTCTCATCACCCGATCTCTCTCTCGACCCCAGACTGTTTCATCGCTCCGATCTCTCTCTCACCCCCCGGTCTGTCTCAATGACCAGATCATTCTCTCTCACCCCCGGTCTATCTCATCACCCCAATCTGTCTCTCGCCCCCGGTCTGTCTCATCACCCTAGTCTCTCTCGCCCCCGGTCTGTCTCATCGCCCCGATCTCTCTCTCTCACCCCCGGTCTGTCTCATCACCCCGATCTCTCTCTCACCCCCGATTCGTCTCATCACCCCGATCTCTCTCTCACCCCCGGTCTGTCTTATCGCCCCGATCTCTCTCTAGCCCCCGGTCTGTCTCAACACCACGACCTCTCTCTCGCCCCCAGTCTGTCTCATCACCCCGATCTCTCTCTCACCCCCGGTCTGTCTCATCACCCCGATCTCTCTCTCAACTCCGGTCTGTCTCATCACCCCGATCTCTCTCTAGCCCCCGGTTCGTCTCATCACACCGATCTCTCTCTCACCCCTGGTCTGTCTCATCACCCTAATCTCTCTCGCCCCCGGTCTGTCTGATCACCCCGATCTCTCTCTCTAGCCCCCGGTCTGTCTCATCGCCCCGATCTCTCTCTCGACCCAGTCTGTATCATCGCCCCGATCTCTCTCTCGCCCCCGGTCTGTTTCATCGGCCCTATCTCTCTCTCGCCCCCGGTCTGTCTCATCACCCCGATTTCTCTCTGTTTCCCCCGGACTGTCTCATCGCCCCGATCTCTCTCTCACCCCCGGTCTGTCTTATCGCACCGATCTCTCTCTCGCCCCCAGTCTGTCTCATCGCCCCGATCTCTCTGTCACCCCCGGTCTGTCTTATCGCCCCGATCTCTCTCTCGCCCCCGGTTCGTCTCATCACACCGATCTCTCTCTCACCCCTGGTCTGTCTCATCACCCTAATCTCTCTCGCCCCCGGTCTGACTCATCACCCTAGTCTCTCTCGCCCCCGGTCTGCCTCATCGCCCCGATCTCTCTCTCTCACCCCCGGTCTGTCTCATCACCCCGATCTCTCTCTCGCCCCCGGTCTGTCTCATCGCCCCGATCTCTCTCTAGCCCCCATGTCTGTCTCATCACCCCGATTTCTCTCTCTAGCCCCCGGTCTGTCTCATCCCCCCGATCTCTCTCTCAACACCGGTCTGTCTCATCGCCCCAATCTCCCTTTCACCCTCCGGTCTGTCTCATCGCCCCGATCTCTCCCTCGACCCCGGTCTGTCTCATCGCCCCAATCTCTCTCTCTCACCCCCGGTCTGTCACATCACCCCGGTCTCTCACTCTCACCCCCGGTCTGTCTCATCGCCCCGATCTCTCTCACGCCCCCATGTCTGTGTCATCCCCCTGATGTCTCTATCGCCTCCGTTCTGCCTCATCACCCCGATCTCTCTCTCGCCCCCAGTCTGTCTCATCGCCCCGATCTCTCTCTAGCCCCCGGTCTGTCTCACCACCACGGTCTCTCTCTCGCCACCAGTCTCTCTCATCACCCCGATCTCTCTCTCGCCCCCAGTCTGTCTCATCGCTCCGATCTCTCTCTCACCCCCGGTCTGTCTCATCGCCCCGAACTCTCTCTAGCCCCCGGTCTGTCTGATCACCCCGATCTCTCTCTCTAGCCCCCGGTCTGTCTCATCGCCCCGATCTCTCTCTCGCCCCAGTCTGTATCATCGCCCCGATCTCTCTCTCGCCCCCGGTCTGTTTCATCGGCCCTATCTCTCTCTCGCCCCCGGTCTGTCTCATCACCCCGATCTCTCTCTGTTTCCCCCGGACTGTCTCATCGCCCCGATCTCTCTCTCACCCCCGGTCTGTCTTATCGCACCGATCTCTCTCTCGCCCCCAGTCTGTCTCATCGCCCCGATCTCTCTGTCACCCCCGGTCTGTCTTATCGCCCCGATCTCTCTCTCGCCCCCGGTTCGTCTCATCACACCGATCTCTCTCTCACCCCTGGTCTGTCTATTCACCCTAATCTCTCTCGCCCCCGGTCTGACTCATCACCCTAGTCTCTCTCGCCCCCGGTCTGCCTCATCGCCCCGATCTCTCTCTCTCACCCCCGGTCTGTCTCATCACCCCGATCTCTCTCTCACCCCCGGTTCGTCTCATCACCCCGATCTCTCTCTAGCCCCCGGTTCGTCTCATCACACCGATCTCTCTCTCACCCCTGGTCTGTCTCATCACCCTAATCTCTCTCTCACCCCCGGTCTGTCTTATCGCCCCGATCACTCTCTAGCCCCCGGACTTTCTCAACACCCCGACCTCTCTCTCGACCCCAGTCTGTCTCATCGCCCCGATCTCTCTCTCGCCCCCGGTCTGTCTCATCGCCCCGATCTCTCTCTAGCCCCCATGTCTGTCTCATCACCCCGATTTCTCTCTCTAGCCCCCGGTCTGTCTCATCCCCCCGATCTCTCTCTCGACACCGGTCTGTCTCATCGCCCCAATCTCCCTTTCACCCTCCGGTCTGTCTCATCGCCCCGATCTCTCCCTCGACCCCGGTCTGTCTCATCGCCCCAATCTCTCTCTCTCACCCCCGGTCTGTCACATCACCCCGGTCTCTCACTCTCACCCCCGGTCTGTCTCATCGCCCCGATCTCTCTCACGCCCCCATGTCTGTGTCATCCCCCTGATGTCTCTATCGCCTCCGTTCTGCCTCATCACCCCGATCTCTTTCTCGCCCCCAGTCTGTCTCATCGCCCCGATCTCTCTCTAGCCCCCGGTCTGTCTCACCACCACGGTCTCTCTCTAGCCCCCGGTCTGTCTCAACACCCCGACCACTCTCTCGCCCCCAGTCTGTCTCATCGCTCCGATCTCTCTCTCACCCCGGGTCTGTCTCATCGCCCCGAAATCTCTCTAGCCCCCGGTCTGTCTGATCACCCCGATCTCTCTCTCTAGCTCCCGGTCTGTCTCATCGCCCCGATCTCTCTCTCGCCCCAGTCTGTATCTTCGCCCCGATCTCTCTCTCGCCCCCGGTCTATTTCATCGGCCCTATCTCTCTCTCGCCCCCGGTCTGTCTCATCACCCCGATCTCTCTCTGTTTCCCCCGGACTGTCTCATCGCCCCGATCTCTCTCTCACCCCCGGTCTGTCTTATCGCACCGATCTCTCTCTCGCCCCCAGTCTGTCTCATCGCCCCGATCTCTCTGTCACCCCCGGTCTGTCTTATCGCCCCGATCTCTCTCTCGCCCACGGTTCGTCTCATCACACCGATCTCTCTCTCACCCCTGGTCTGTCTCATCACCCTAATCTCTCTCGCTCCCGGTCTGACTCATCACCCTAGTCTCTCTCGCCCCCGGTCTGCCTCATCGCCCCGATCTCTCTCTCTCACCCCCGGTCTGTCTCATCACCCCGATCTCTCTCTCACCCCCGGTTCGTCTCATCACCCCGATCTCTCTCTAGCCCCCGGTTCGTCTCATCACACCGATCTCTCTCTCACCCCGGTCTGTCTCATCACCCTAGTCTCTCTCGCCCCCAGTCTGACTCATCACCCTAGTGTCTCTCGCCCCCGGTCTGCCTCATTGCCCCGATCTCTCTCTCTCACCCCCGGTCTGTCTCAACACCCCGACCTCTCTCTCGACCCCAGTCTGTCTCATCGCCCCGATCTCTCTCACATCCCGGGTCTGTCTCATTGCCCCGAAATTTCTCTCGCCCCCGGTCTGTCTCAACACCCCGATTTCTCTCTCTAGCCCCCGGTCTGTCTCATCCCCCCGATCTCTCTCTCGCCACCGGTCTGTCTCATCACCCCAGTCTCTCTCTCGCCCCCAGTCTGTCTCATCGGACCGATCTCTCTCTCACCCCGGGTCTGTCTCATCGCCCCGAAATCTCTCTTGCCCGCGGTCTGTCTCATCACCCCGATTTCTCTCTCTAGCCCCCGGTCTGTCTCATCCCCCCGATCTCTCTCTCGCCACCGGTCTGTCTCATCACCCCGGTCTCTCTCTCGCCCCCAGTCTGTCTCATCGCCCCGATCTCTCTCTCACCCCCGGTCTGTCTCATCGCCCCGAAATCTCTCTCGCCCCCGGTCTGTCTCATCACCCCGATTTCTCTCTCTAGCCTCCGGTCTGTCTCATCGCCCCGATTTCTCTCTCGCCCCCGGTCTGTCTCATCGCCCCGATCTCTCTCTCACCCCCGGTCTGTCTCATTACCCCGATCTCTCTCTCGCCCCCGCTCTGTCTCATCACCCCGATCTCTCTCTCAACCCCGGTCTGTCTCATCACCCCAATCCCACTCGAGGCCCCAGTCTGTCTCATCACCCCAATCTCCCTTTCACCCTCCGGTCTGTCTCATCGCCCCGATCGCTCTCTCGCCCCCAGTCTGTCTCATCGCCCCGATCTCTCTCTCACCCCCGGTCTGTCTCATCGCCCCGAAATCTCTCTCGCCCCCGGTCTGTCTCATCACCCCGATTTCTCTCTCTAGCCTCCGGTCTGTCTCATCGCCCCGATCTCTCTCTCACCCCCGGTCTGTCTCATCGCCCCGATCTCTCTCTCACCCCCGGTCTGTCTCATTACCCCGATCTCTCTCTCGCCCCCGCTCTGTCTCATCACCCCGATCTCTCTCTCAACCCCGGTCTGTCTCATCACCCCAATCCCACTCGAGCCCCCAGTCTGTCTCATCGCCCCAATCTCTCTTTCACCCTCCGGTCTGTCTCATCGCCCCGATCTCTCCCTCGACCCCGGTCTGTCTCATCACACCGATCTCTCTCTCACCCCCGGTCTGTCTCATCACCCCGATCTCTCTCTCAACTCCGGTCTGTCTCATCACCCCGAACCCACTCGAGCGCCCAGTCTGTCTCATCGCCCCAATCTCTCTTTCACCCTCCGGTCTGTCTCATCGCCCCGATCTCTCCCTCGACCCCGGTCTGTCTCATTGCCCCGATCTCTCTCTCACCCCCGGACTGTCTCATCACCCCGATCTCTCTCTCGCCCCCGGTCTGTCTCATCACCCCGGTCTCTCACTCTCACCCCCGGTCTGTCTCATCACCCCGATCTCTCTCTAGCCCCCATGTCTGTCTAATTCCCCGATCTCTCTCTCGCCCCCGGTCTGTCTCATCACCCCGATTTCTCTCTCTAGCCCCCGGTCTGTCTCATCCCCCCGATCTCTCTCTCGCCTTCTGTCTCTCATCACCCGATCTCTCTCTCGACCCCAGACTGTTTCATCGCTCCGATCTCTCTCTCACCCCCCGGTCTGTCTCAATGACCAGATCATTCTCCCTCACCCCCGGTCTATCTCATCACCCCGATCTCTCTCTCGCCCCCGGTCTGTCTCATCACCCTAGTCTCTCTCGCCCCCGGTCTGTCTCATCGCCCCGATCTCTCTCTCTCACCCCCGGTCTGTCTCATCACCCCGATCTCTCTCTCACCCCCGATTCGTCTCATCACCCCGATCTCTCTCTCACCCCCGGTCTGTCTTATCGCCCCGATCTCTCTCTAGCCCCCGGTCTGTCTCAACACCACGACCTCTCTCTCGACCCCAGTCTGTCTCATCGCCCCGATCTCTCTCTAACACCCATGTCTGTCTCATCACCCCGGTCTCTCTCTCGCCCCCAGTCTGTCTCATCACACCGATCTCTCTCTCGCCCCCGGTCTGTCTCATCACCCCGATCTCTCTCTCAACTCTGGTCTGTCTCATCACCCCGAACCCACTCGAGCGCCCAGTCTGTCTCATCGCCCCAATCTCTCTTTCACCCTCCGGTCTGTCTCATCGCCCCGATCTCTCCCTCAACCCCGGTTTGTCTCATTGCCCCGATCTCTCTCTCACCCCCGGACTGTCTCATCACCCCGATCTCTCTCTCACCCCCGGTCTGTCTTATCGCCCCGATCACTCTCTAGCCCCCGGACTGTCTCAACACCCCGACCTCTCTCTCGACCCCAGTCTGTCTCATCGCCCCGATCTCTCTCTCGCCCCCGGTCTGTCTCATCGCCCCGATCTCTCTCTAGCCCCCATGTCTGTCTCATCACCCCGATTTCTCTCTCTAGCCCCCGGTCTGTCTCATCCCCCCGATCTCTCTCTCACCACCGGTCTGTCTCATCGCCCCAATCTCCCTTTCACCCTCCGGTCTGTCTCATCGCCCCGATCTCTCCCTCGACCCCGGTCTGTCTCATCGCCCCAATCTCTCTCTCTCACCCCCGGTCTGTCACATCACCCCGGTCTCTCACTCTCACCCCCGGTCTGTCTCATCGCCCCGATCTCTCTCACGCCCCCATGTCTGTGTCATCCCCCTGATGTCTATATCGCCCCCGTTCTGCCTCATCACCCCGATCTCTCTCTCGCCCCCAGTCTGTCTCATCGCCCCGATCTCTCTCTAGCCCCCGGTCTGTCTCACCACCACGGTCTCTCTCTCGCCACCAGTCTCTCTCATCACCCCGATCTCTCTCTCTCGCCCCCAGTCTGTCTCATCGCTCCGATCTCTCTCTCACCCCCGGTCTGTCTCATCGCCCCGAAATCTCTCTAGCCCCCGGTCTGTCTGATCACCCCGATCTCTCTCTCTAGCCCCCGGTCTGTCTCATCGCCCCGATCTCTCTCTCGACCCAGTCTGTATCATCGCCCCGATCTCTCTCTCGCCCCCGGTCTGTTTCTCCGGCCCTATCTCTCTCTCGCCCCCGGTCTGTCTCATCACCCCGATTTCTCTCTGTTTCCCCCGGACTGTCTCATCGCCCCGATCTCTCTCTCACCCCCGGTCTGTCTTATCGCACCGATCTCTCTCTCGCCCCCAGTCTGTCTCATCGCCCCGATCTCTCTGTCACCCCCGGTCTGTCTTATCGCCCCGATCTCTCTCTCGCCCCCGGTTCGTCTCATCACACCGATCTCTCTCTCACCCCTGGTCTGTCTCATCACCCTAATCTCTCTCGCCCCCGGTCTGACTCATCACCCTAGTCTCTCTCGCCCCCGGTCTGCCTCATCGCCCCGATCTCTCTCTCTCACCCCCGGTCTGTCTCATCACCCCGATCTCTCTCTCGCCCCCGGTCTGTCTCATCGCCCCGATCTCTCTCTAGCCCCCATATCTGTCTCATCACCCCGATTTCTCTCTCTAGCCCCCGGTCTGTCTCATCCCCACGATCTCTCTCTCAACACCGGTCTGTCTCATCGCCCCAATCTCCCTTTCACCCTCCGGTCTGTCTCATCGCCCCGATCTCTCCCTCGACCCCGGTCTGTCTCATCGCCCCAATCTCTCTCTCTCACCCCCGGTCTGTCACATCACCCCGGTCTCTCACTCTCACCCCCGGTCTGTCTCATCGCCCCGATCTCTCTCACGCCCCCATGTCTGTGTCATCCCCCTGATGTCTCTATCGCCACCAGTCTCTCTCATCACCCCGATCTCTCTCTCGCCCCCAGTCTGTCTCATCGCTCCGATCTCTCTCTCACCCCCGGTCTGTCTCATCGCCCCGAACTCTCTCTAGCCCCCGGTCTGTCTGATCACCCCGATCTCTCTCTCTAGCCCCCGGTCTGTCTCATCGCCCCGATCTCTCTCTCGCCCCAGTCTGTATCATCGCCCCGATCTCTCTCTCGCCCCCGGTCTGTTTCATCGGCCCTATCTCTCTCTCGCCCCCGGTCTGTCTCATCACCCCGATCTCTCTCTGTTTCCCCCGGACTGTCTCATCGCCCCGATCTCTCTCTCACCCCGGGTCTGTCTTATCGCACCGATCTCTCTCTCGCCCCCAGTCTGTCTCATCGCCCCAATCTCTCTGTCACCCCCGGTCTGTCTTATCGCCCCGATCTCTCTCTCGCCCCCGGTTCGTCTCATCACACCGATCTCTCTCTCACCCCTGGTCTGTCTCATCACCCTAATCTCTCTCGCCCCCGGTCTGACTCATCACCCTAGTCTCTCTCGCCCCCGGTCTGCCTCATCGCCCCGATCTCTCTCTCTCACCCCCGGTCTGTCTCATCACCCCGATCTCTCTCTCACCCCCGGTTCGTCTCATCACCCCGATCTCTCTCTAGCCCCCGGTTCGTCTCATCACACCGATCTCTCTCTCACCCCTGTTCTGTCTCATCACCCTAGTCTCTCTCGCCCCCGGTCTGACTCATCACCCTAGTCTCTCTCGCCCCCGGTCTGCCTCATCGCCCCGATCTCTCTCTCTCACCCCCGGTCTGTCTCATCACCCCGATCTCTCTCTCACCCCCGGTTCGTCTCATCACCCCGATCACTCTCTAGCCCCCGGTCTGTCTCAACACCCCGACCTCTCTCTCGACCCCAGTCTGTTTCATCGCCCCGATCTCTCTCTCACCCCGGGTCTGTCTCATTGCCCCGAAATCTCTCTAGCCCCCGGTCTGTCTGATCACCCCGATCTCTCTCTCTAGCTCCCGGTCTGTCTCATCGCCCCGATCTCTCTCTCGCCCCAGTCTGTATCATCGCCCCGATCTCTCTCTCGCCCCCGGTCTGTTTCATCGGCCCTATCTCTCTCTCGCCCCCGGTCTGTCTCATCACCCCGATCTCTCTCTGTTTCCCCCGGACTGTCTCATCGCCCCGATCTCTCTCTCACCCCCGGTCTGTCTTATCGCACCGATCTCTCTCTCGCCCCCAGTCTGTCTCATCGCCCCGATCTCTCTGTCACCCCCGGTCTGTCTTATCGCCCCGATCTCTCTCTAGCCCCCGGTTCGTCTCATCACACCGATCTCTCTCTCACCCCTGGTCTGTCTCATCACCCTAGTCTCTCTCGCCCCCGGTCTGACTCATCACCCTAGTCTCTCTCGCCCCCGGTCTGCCTCATCGCCCCGATCTCTCTCTCTCACCCCCGGTCTGTCTCATCACCCCGATCTCTCTCTCACCCCCGGTTCGTCTCATCACCCCGATCTCTCTCTAGCCCCCGGTTCGTCTCATCACACCGATCTCTCTCTCACCCCGGTCTGTCTCATCACCCTAGTCTCTCTCGCCCCCGGTCTGACTCATCACCCTAGTCTCTCTCGCCCCCGGTCTGCCTCATCGCCCCGATCTCTCTCTCTCACCCCCGGTCTGTCTCAACACCCCGACCTCTCTCTCGACCCCAGTCTGTCTCATCGCCCCGATCTCTCTCTCACCCCGGGTCTGTCTCATTGCCCCGAAATCTCTCTCGCCCCCGGTCTGTCTCATCACCCCGATTTCTCTCTCTAGCCCGGGTCTGTCTCATCCCCCCGATCTCTCTCTCGCCACCGGTCTGTCTCATCACCCCGGTCTCTCTCTCGCCCCCAGTCTGTCTCATCGCCCCGATCTCTCTCTCACCCCCGGTCTGTATCATCGCCCCGATCTCTCTCTCGCCCCCGGTCTGTTTCATCGGCCCTATCTCTCTCTCGCTCCCGGTCTGTCTCATCACCCCGATCTCTCTCTGTTTCCCCCAGACTGTCTCATCGCCCCGATCTCTCTCTCACCCCCGGTCTGTCTTATCGCACCGATCTCTCTCTCGCCCCCAGTCTGTCTCATCGCCCCGATCTCTCTGTCATCCCCGGTCTGTCTTATCGCCCCGATCTCTCTCTAGCCCCCGGTTCGTCTCATCACACCGATCTCTCTCTCACCCCTGGTCTGTCTCATCACCCTAGTCTCTCTCGCCCCCGGTCTGACTCATCACCCTAGTCTCTCTCGCCCCCGGTCTGCCTCATCGCCCCGATCTCTCTCTCTCACCCCCGGTCTGTCTCATCACCCCGATCTCTCTCTCACCCCCGGTTCGTCTCATCACCCCGATCTCTCTCTAGCCCCCGGTTCGTCTCATCGCCCCGATCTCTCTCTCACCCCCGGTCTGTCTCATCGCCCCGATCTCTCTCTCACCCCCGGTCTGTCTCATTACCCCGATCTCTCTCTCGCCCCCGCTCTGTCTCATCACCCCGATCTCTCTCTCAACCCCGGTCTGTCTCAACACCCCGACCTCTCTCTCGAGCCCCCAGTCTGTCTCATCGCCCCGATCTCTCTCTCACCCCGGGTCTGTCTCATTGCCCCGAAATCTCTCTCGCCCCCGGTCTGTCTCATCACCCCGATTTCTCTCTCTAGCCCCCGGTCTGTCTCATCGCCCCGATCTCTCTCTCGCCCCCGCTCTGTCTCATCGCCCCGATCTCTCTCTCGCCCCCAGTCTGTCTCATCGCCCCGATCTCTCTCTCACCCCCGGTCTGTCTCATCGCCCCGAAATCTCTCTCGCCCCCGGTCTGTATCATCACCCAAATTTCTCTCTCTAGCCTCCGGTCTGTCTCATCGCCCCGATCTCTCTCTCACCCCCGGTCTGTCTCATCGCCCCGATCTCTCTCTCACCCCCGGTCTGTCTCATTACCCCGATCTCTCTCTCGCCCCCGCTCTGTCTCATCACCCCGATCTCTCTCTCAACCCCCGTCTGTCTCATCACCCCAATCCCACTCGAGCCCCCAGTCTGTCTCATCACCCCAATCTCCCTTTCACCCTCCGGTCTGTCTCATCGCCCCGATCTCTCCCTCGACCCCGGTCTGTCTCAGCGCCCCGATCTCTCTCTCTCACCCCCGGTCTGTCTCATCACCCCAGTCTCTCACTCTCACCCCCGGTCTGTCTCATTACCCCGATCTCTGTCTCGCCCCCGCTCTGTCTCATCACCCCGATCTCTCTCTCAACCCCGGTCTGTCTCATCACCCCGATCCCACTCGAGCCACCAGTCTGTCTCATCGCCCCAATCTCCCTTTCACCCTCCGGTCTGTCTCATCGCCCCGATCTCTCCCTCGACCCCGGTCTGTCTCATCGCCCCGAACTCTCTCTCTCACCGCCGGTCTGTCTCATCGCCACGATCTCTCTCACACCCCCAGTCTGTCTCATCGCCCCGATCTCTCAATCACCCCCGGTCTGTTTCATCGCCCCGATCTCTCTCTCGCTCCCGGTCTGTCTCCTCGCCCCGATCTCTCTCTCACCCCCGGTCTGTCTCATCACCCCGATCTCTCTCTCGCCCCCAGTCTGTCTCATCACCCTGATCTCTCTCTCTATCCCCGGACTGTCTCATCGACCCGATCTCTCTCTCGCCTTCTGTCTCTCATCACCCGATCACTATCTCGACCCCAGACTGTTGCATCGCTCCGATCTCTCTCTCACCCCCAGTCTGTCTCAATGCCCTGATCATTCTCTCTCACCCCCGGTCTATCTCATCACCCCGATCTCTCTCTCGCCCCCGGTCTGTCTCATCACCCTAGTCTCTCTCGCCCCCGGTCTGTCTCATCGCCCCGATCTCTCTCTCTCTCAACCCCGGTCTGTCTCATCACCCCGATCTCTCTCTCACCCCCGGTTCGTCTCAACACCCCGACCTCTCTCTCGACCCCAGTCTGTCTCATCGCCCCGATCTCTCTCTATCCCCCATGTCTGTCTCATCTCACCAAACTCTCTTTCGCCCCCGGTCTGTCTCATCACCCCGGTCTCTCTCTCGCCCCCAGTCTGTCTCATCACCTCGATCTCTCCCTCACCCCCGGTCTGTCTCATTACCCCGATCTCTCTCTCGCCCCCGGTCTGTCTCATCACCCTGATCTCTCTCTCAACAACGGTCTGTCTCATCACCCCGATCCCACTCGAGCCCCCAGTCTGTCTCATCGCCCCAATCTCTCTTTCACCCTCCGGTCTGTCTCATCGCCCCGATCTCTCCCTCGACCCCGGTCTGTCTCATCGCCCCGATCTCTCTCTCACCCCCGGACTGTCTCATCACCCCGATCTCTCTCTCGCCCCCGGTCTGTCTCATCACCACGGTCTCTCTATCTCACCCCCGGTCTGTCTCATCACCCCGGTCTCTCACTCTCACCCCCGGTCTGTCTCATCGCCCCGATCTCTCTCACGCCCCCATGTCTGTGTCATCCCCCTGATGTCTCTATCGCCACCAGTCTCTCTCATCACCCCGATCTCTCTCTCGCCCCCAGTCTGTCTCATCGCTCCGATCTCTCTCTCACCCCCGGTCTGTCTCATCGCCCCGAACTCTCTCTAGCCCCCGGTCTGTCTGATCACCCCGATCTCTCTCTCTAGCCCCCGGTCTGTCTCATCGCCCCGATCTCTCTCTCGCCCCAGTCTGTATCATCGCCCCGATCTCTCTCTCGCCCCCGGTCTGTTTCATCGGCCCTATCTCTCTCTCGCCCCCGGTCTGTCTCATCACCCCGATCTCTCTCTGTTTCCCCCGGACTGTCTCATCGCCCCGATCTCTCTCTCACCCCGGGTCTGTCTTATCGCACCGATCTCTCTCTCGCCCCCAGTCTGTCTCATCGCCCCAATCTCTCTGTCACCCCCGGTCTGTCTTATCGCCCCGATCTCTCTCTCGCCCCCGGTTCGTCTCATCACACCGATCTCTCTCTCACCCCTGGTCTGTCTCATCACCCTAATCTCTCTCGCCCCCGGTCTGACTCATCACCCTAGTCTCTCTCGCCCCCGGTCTGCCTCATCGCCCCGATCTCTCTCTCTCACCCCCGGTCTGTCTCATCACCCCGATCTCTCTCTCACCCCCGGTTCGTCTCATCACCCCGATCTCTCTCTAGCCCCCGGTTCGTCTCATCACACCGATCTCTCTCTCACCCCTGTTCTGTCTCATCACCCTAGTCTCTCTCGCCCCCGGTCTGACTCATCACCCTAGTCTCTCTCGCCCCCGGTCTGCCTCATCGCCCCGATCTCTCTCTCTCACCCCCGGTCTGTCTCATCACCCCGATCTCTCTCTCACCCCCGGTTCGTCTCATCACCCCGATCACTCTCTAGCCCCCGGTCTGTCTCAACACCCCGACCTCTCTCTCGACCCCAGTCTGTCTCATCGCCCCGATCTCTCTCTCACCCCGGGTCTGTCTCATTGCCCCGAAATCTCTCTAGCCCCCGGTCTGTCTGATCACCCCGATCTCTCTCTCTAGCTCCCGGTCTGTCTCATCGCCCCGATCTCTCTCTCGCCCCAGTCTGTATCATCGCCCCGATCTCTCTCTCGCCCCCGGTCTGTTTCATCGGCCCTATCTCTCTCTCGCCCCCGGTCTGTCTCATCACCCCGATCTCTCTCTGTTTCCCCCGGACTGTCTCATCGCCCCGATCTCTCTCTCACCCCCGGTCTGTCTTATCGCACCGATCTCTCTCTCGCCCCCAGTCTGTCTCATCGCCCCGATCTCTCTGTCACCCCCGGTCTGTCTTATCGCCCCGATCTCTCTCTAGCCCCCGGTTCGTCTCATCACACCGATCTCTCTCTCACCCCTGGTCTGTCTCATCACCCTAGTCTCTCTCGCCCCCGGTCTGACTCATCACCCTAGTCTCTCTCGCCCCCGGTCTGCCTCATCGCCCCGATCTCTCTCTCTCACCCCCGGTCTGTCTCATCACCCCGATCTCTCTCTCACCCCCGGTTCGTCTCATCACCCCGATCTCTCTCTAGCCCCCGGTTCGTCTCATCACACCGATCTCTCTCTCACCCCGGTCTGTCTCATCACCCTAGTCTCTCTCGCCCCCGGTCTGACTCATCACCCTAGTCTCTCTCGCCCCCGGTCTGCCTCATCGCCCCGATCTCTCTCTCTCACCCCCGGTCTGTCTCAACACCCCGACCTCTCTCTCGACCCCAGTCTGTCTCATCGCCCCGATCTCTCTCTCACCCCGGGTCTGTCTCATTGCCCCGAAATCTCTCTCGCCCCCGGTCTGTCTCATCACCCCGATTTCTCTCTCTAGCCCGGGTCTGTCTCATCCCCCCGATCTCTCTCTCGCCACCGGTCTGTCTCATCACCCCGGTCTCTCTCTCGCCCCCAGTCTGTCTCATCGCCCCGATCTCTCTCTCACCCCCGGTCTGTATCATCGCCCCGATCTCTCTCTCGCCCCCGGTCTGTTTCATCGGCCCTATCTCTCTCTCGCTCCCGGTCTGTCTCATCACCCCGATCTCTCTCTGTTTCCCCCAGACTGTCTCATCGCCCCGATCTCTCTCTCACCCCCGGTCTGTCTTATCGCACCGATCTCTCTCTCGCCCCCAGTCTGTCTCATCGCCCCGATCTCTCTGTCATCCCCGGTCTGTCTTATCGCCCCGATCTCTCTCTAGCCCCCGGTTCGTCTCATCACACCGATCTCTCTCTCACCCCTGGTCTGTCTCATCACCCTAGTCTCTCTCGCCCCCGGTCTGACTCATCACCCTAGTCTCTCTCGCCCCCGGTCTGCCTCATCGTCCCGATCTCTCTCTCTCACCCCCGGTCTGTCTCATCACCCCGATCTCTCTCTCACCCCCGGTTCGTCTCATCACCCCGATCTCTCTCTAGCCCCCGGTTCGTCTCATCGCCCCGATCTCTCTCTCACCCCCGGTCTGTCTCATCGCCCCGATCTCTCTCTCACCCCTGGTCTGTCTCATTACCCCGATCTCTCTCTCGCCCCCGCTCTGTCTCATCACCCCGATCTCTCTCTCAACCCCGGTCTGTCTCAACACCCCGACCTCTCTCTCGAGCCCCCAGTCTGTCTCATCGCCCCGATCTCTCTCTCACCCCGGGTCTGTCTCATTGCCCCGAAATCTCTCTCGCCCCCGGTCTGTCTCATCACCCCGATTTCTCTCTCTAGCCCCCGGTCTGTCTCATCGCCCCGATCTCTCTCTCGCCCCCGCTCTGTCTCATCGCCCCGATCTCTCTCTCGCCCCCAGTCTGTCTCATCGCCCCGATCTCTCTCTCACCCCCGGTCTGTCTCATCGCCCCGAAATCTCTCTCGCCCCCGGTCTGTATCATCACCCAAATTTCTCTCTCTAGCCTCCGGTCTGTCTCATCGCCCCGATCTCTCTCTCACCCCCGGTCTGTCTCATCGCCCCGATCTCTCTCTCACCCCCGGTCTGTCTCATTACCCCGATCTCTCTCTCGCCCCCGCTCTGTCTCATCACCCCGATCTCTCTCTCAACCCCCGTCTGTCTCATCACCCCAATCCCACTCGAGCCCCCAGTCTGTCTCATCACCCCAATCTCCCTTTCACCCTCCGGTCTGTCTCATCGCCCCGATCTCTCCCTCGACCCCGGTCTGTCTCAGCGCCCCGATCTCTCTCTCTCACCCCCGGTCTGTCTCATCACCCCAGTCTCTCACTCTCACCCCCGGTCTGTCTCATTACCCCGATCTCTGTCTCGCCCCCGCTCTGTCTCATCACCCCGATCTCTCTCTCAACCCCGGTCTGTCTCATCACCCCGATCCCACTCGAGCCACCAGTCTGTCTCATCGCCCCAATCTCCCTTTCACCCTCCGGTCTGTCTCATCGCCCCGATCTCTCCCTCGACCCCGGTCTGTCTCATCGCCCCGAACTCTCTCTCTCACCGCCGGTCTGTCTCATCGCCACGATCTCTCTCACACCCCCAGTCTGTCTCATCGCCCCGATCTCTCAATCACCCCCGGTCTGTTTCATCGCCCCGATCTCTCTCTCGCTCCCGGTCTGTCTCCTCGCCCCGATCTCTCTCTCGCCCCCGGTCTGTCTCATCACCCCGATCTCTCTCTCGCCCCCAGTCTGTCTCATCACCCTGATCTCTCTCTCTATCCCCGGACTGTCTCATCGACCCGATCTCTCTCTCGCCTTCTGTCTCTCATCACCCGATCACTATCTCGACCCCAGACTGTTGCATCGCTCCGATCTCTCTCTCACCCCCAGTCTGTCTCAATGCCCTGATCATTCTCTCTCACCCCCGGTCTATCTCATCACCCCGATCTCTCTCTCGCCCCCGGTCTGTCTCATCACCCTAGTCTCTCTCGCCCCCGGTCTGTCTCATCGCCCCGATCTCTCTCTCTCTCAACCCCGGTCTGTCTCATCACCCCGATCTCTCTCTCACCCCCGGTTCGTCTCAACACCCCGACCTCTCTCTCGACCCCAGTCTGTCTCATCGCCCCGATCTCTCTCTATCCCCCATGTCTGTCTCATCTCACCAAACTCTCTTTCGCCCCCGGTCTGTCTCATCACCCCGGTCTCTCTCTCGCCCCCAGTCTGTCTCATCACCTCGATCTCTCTCTCACCCCCGGTCTGTCTCATTACCCCGATCTCTCTCTCGCCCCCGGTCTGTCTCATCACCCTGATCTCTCTCTCAACAACGGTCTGTCTCATCACCCCGATCCCACTCGAGCCCCCAGTCTGTCTCATCGCCCCAATCTCTCTTTCACCCTCCGGTCTGTCTCATCGCCCCGATCTCTCCCTCGACCCCGGTCTGTCTCATCGCCCCGATCTCTCTCTCACCCCCGGACTGTCTCATCACCCCGATCTCTCTCTCGCCCCCGGTCTGTCTCATCACCACGGTCTCTCTATCTCACCCCCGGTCTGTCTCATCACCCCGGTCTCTCACTCTCACCCCCGGTCTGTCTCATCACCCCGGTCTCTCACTCTCACCCCCGGTCTGTCTCATCGCCCCGATCTGTCTCACGCCCCCTGTCTGTCTCATCGCCCCGATCTCTCTCTCAACCCCGGTCTGTCTCATCACCCCGATCTCTCTCTCGCCCCCGGTCTGTCTCTTCGCACCGATCTCTCTCTCGCCCCCGGTCTGTCTCATCACGCCGATCTCTATCTCTAGCCCCCGGACTGTCTCATCGACCCGATCTCTCTCTCGCCTTCTGTCTCTCATCACCCGATCTCTCTCTCGACCCCAGACTGTTGCATCGCCCCGATCTCACTCTCACCCCCGGTCTCTCTCAATGCCCCGATCATTCTCTCTCACCCCCGCTCTGTCTCATCACCCCGATCTCTCTCTCGACCCCGGTCTGTCTCAGCACCCTAGTCTCTCTCGCCCCCGGTCTGTCTCATCGCCCCGATCTCTCTCTCTCACCCCCGGTCTGTCTCATCACCCCGATCTCTCTCTCACCCCCGGTTCGTCTCATCACCTCGATCTCTCTCTCACCCCCGTTCTGTCTTATCGCCCCGATCTCTCTCTAGCCCCCGGTCTGTCTCAACACCCCGACCTCTCTCTCGACCCCAGTCTGTCTCATCGCCCCGATCTATCTCTAGCCCCCATGTCTGTCTCATCTCCCCGATCTCGCTCTCGCCCCCGGTCTGTCTCATCACCTCGGTCTCTCTCTCGACCCCAGTCTGTCTCATCACCCCGATCTCTCTCTCGCCCCCAGTCTGTCTCATCGCCCCGATCTCTCTCTCACCCCCGGTCTGTCTCATCGCCCTGAAATCTCTCTCGCCCCCCGGTCTGTCTCTTCGCCCCGATCTCTCTCTCTAGCCCCCGGTCTGTCTCATCGCCCCGATCTCTCTCTCGCCCCAGTCTGTCTCATCGCCCCGATCTCTCTCTCGCCCCCGGTCTGTTTCATCGACCCTATCTCTCTCTCACCCCCGGTCTGTCTCATCGCCCCGATCTCTCTCTATTTCCCCCGGACTGTCTCATCGCCCCGATCTCTCTCTCACCCCCGGTCTGCCTTATCGCCCCGATCTCTCTCTCGCCCCCAGTCTGTCTCATCGCCCCGATCTCTCTCTCACCCCCGGTCTGTCTTATCGCCCCGATCTCTCTCTAGCCCCCGCTTCGTCTCATCACCCCGATCTCTCTCTCGACCTCTGACTGTCTCATTGCCCCGATCTCTCTCTCACCCCCGGTCTGTCTCATCGCCCCGATCATTCTCTCTCACCCCCAGTCTGTCTCAACACCCCGATCTCTCTCTCGCCCCCGGTCTGTCTCATCACCCTAGTCTCTCTCGCCCCCGGTCTGTCTCATCGCCCCGATCTCTCTCTCTCACCCCCGGTCTGTCTCATCACCCCGATCTCTCTCTCACCCCCGGTTCGTCTCATCACCCCGATCTCTCTCTCACCCCCGGTCTGTTTTATCGCCCCAATCTCTCTCTAGCCCCCGGTCTGTCTCAACACCCCGATCTCTCACTCGACCCCAGTCTGTCTCATCGCCCCGATCTCTCTCTAGCCCCCATGTCTGTCTCATCCTCCCGATCTCTCTCTTGCCCCCGGTCTGTCTCATCACCCCGGTCTCTCTCTCGCCCCCAGTCTGTCTCATCACCCTGATCTCTCTCTCGCCCCCAGTCTGTCTCATCAAACCGATCTCTCTCTCACCCCGGGTCTGTCTCATCGCCCCGATTTCTCTCTCTAGCCCCCGGTCTGTCTCATCCTCCCGACTTCTCTCTCTAGCCCCCGGTCTGTCTTATCGCCCCAATCTCTCTCTAGCCCCCGGTCTGTCTCAACACCCCGATCTCTTTCTCGACGCCAGTCTGTCTCATCGCCCCGATCTCTCCCTCGACCCCGGTCTGTCTCATCGCCCCGAACTCTCTCTCTCACCCCCGGTCTGACTCATCACCCCGGTCTCTCACTCTCACCGCCGGTCTGTCTCATCGCCACGATCTCTCTCACACCCCCAGTCTGTCTCATCGCCCCGATCTCTCAATCACCCCCGGTCTGTTTCATCGCCCCGATCTCTCTCTCGCTCCCGGTCTGTCTCCTCGCCCCGATCTCTCTCTCGCCCCCGGTCTGTCTCATCACCCCGATCTCTCTCTCGCCCCCAGTCTGTCTCATCACCCTGATCTCTCTCTCTAGCCCCGGACTGTCTCATCGACCCGATCTCTCTCTCGCCTTCTGTCTCTCATCACCCGATCACTCTCTCGACCCCAGACTGTTGCATCGCTCCGATCTCTCTCTCACCCCCAGTCTGTCTCAATGCCCTGATCATTCTCTCTCACCCCCGGTCTATCTCATCACCCCGATCTCTCTCTCGCCCCCGGTCTGTCTCATCACCCTAGTCTCTCTCGCCCCCGGTCTGTCTCATCGCCCCGATCTCTCTCTCTCTCACCCCCGGTCTGTCTCATCACCCCGATCTCTCTCTCACCCCCGGTTCGTCTCAACACCCCGACCTCTCTCTCGACCCCAGTCTGTCTCATCGCCCCGATCTCTCTCTAGCCCCCATGTCTGTCTCATCTCACCAAACTCTCTTTCGCCCCCGGTCTGTCTCATCACCCCGGTCTCTCTCTCGCCCCCAGTCTGTCTCATCACCTCGATCTCTCTCTCACCCCCGGTCTGTCTCATTACCCCGATCTCTCTCTCAACCCCGGTCTGTCTCATCACCCCTATCCCACTCGAGCCCCCAGTCTGTCTCATCGCCCCAATCTCTCTTTCACCCCCGGACTGTCTCATCACCCCGATCTCTCTCTCGCCCCCGGTTTGTCTCATCACCACGGTCTCTCTATCTCACCCCCGGTCTGTCTCATCACCCCGGTCTCTCACTCTCACCCCCGGTCTGTCTCATCACCCCGGTCTCTCACTCTCACCCCCGGTCTGTCTCATCGCCCCGATCTGTCTCACGCCCCCTGTCTGTCTCATCGCCCCGATCTCTCTCTCACCCCCGGTCTGTCTCATCACCCCGATCTCTCTCTCGCCCCCGGTCTGTCTCTTCGCACCGATCTCTCTCTCGCCCCCAGTCTGTCTCATCACGCCGATCTCTATCTCTAGCCCCCGGACTGTCTCATCGACCCGATCTCTCTCTCGCCTTCTGTCTCTCATCACCCGATCTCTCTCTCGACCCCAGACTGTTGCATCGCCCCGATCTCACTCTCACCCCCGGTCTCTCTCAATGCCCCGATCATTCTCTCTCACCCCCGCTCTGTCTCATCACCCCGATCTCTCTCTCGCCCCCGGTCTGTCTCAGCACCATAGTCTCTCTCGCCCCCAGTCTGTCTCATCGCCCCGATCTCTCTCTCTCACCCCCGGTCTGTCTCATCACCCCGATCTCTCTCTCACCCCCGGTTCGTCTCATCACCTCGATCTCTCTCTCACCCCCGTTCTGTCTTATCGCCCCGATCTCTCTCTAGCCCCCGGTCTGTCTCAACACCCCGACCTCTCTCTCGACCCCAGTCTGTCTCATCGCCCCGATCTATCTCTAGCCCCCATGTCTGTCTCATCTCCCCGATCTCTCTCTCGCCCCCGGTCTGTCTCATCACCTCGGTCTCTCTCTCGCCCCAAGTCTGTCTCATCACCCCGATCTCTCTCTCGCCCCCAGTCTGTCTCATCGCCCCGATCTCTCTCTCACCCCCGGTCTGTCTCATCGCCCTGAAATCTCTCTCGCCCCCCGGTCTGTCTCTTCGCCCCGATCTCTCTCTCTAGCCCCCGGTCTGTCTCATCGCCCCGATCTCTCTCTCGCCCCAGTCTGTCTCATCGCCCCGATCTCTCTCTCGCCCCCGGTCTGTTTCATCGACCCTATCTCTCTCTCACCCCCGGTCTGTCTCATCGCCCCGATCTCTCTCTATTTCCCCCGGACTGTCTCATCGCCCCGATCTCTCTCTCACCCCCGGTCTGCCTTATCGCCCCGATCTCTCTCTCGCCCCCAGTCTGTCTCATCGCCCCGATCTCTCTCTCACCCCCGGTCTGTCTTATCGCCCCGATCTCTCTCTAGCCCCCGCTTCGTCTCATCACCCCGATCTCTCTCTCGACCCCTGACTGTCTCATCGCCCCGATCTCTCTCTCACCCCCGGTCTGTCTCATCGCCCCGATCATTCTCTCTCACCCCCAGTCTGTCTCAACACCCCGATCTCTCTCTCGCCCCCGGTCTGTCTCATCACCCTAGTCTCTCTCGCCCCCGGTCTGTCTCATCGCCCCGATCTCTCTCTCTCACCCCCGGTCTGTCTCATCACCCCGATCTCTCTCTCACCCCCGGTTCGTCTCATCACCCCGATCTCTCTCTCACCCCCGGTCTGTTTTATCGCCCCGATCTCTCTCTAGCCCCCGGTCTGTCTCAACACCCCGATCTCTCACTCGACCCCAGTCTGTCTCATCGCCCCGATCTCTCTCTAGCCCCCATGTCTGTCTCATCCTCCCGATCTCTCTCTTGCCCCCGGTCTGTCTCATCACCCCGGTCTCTCTCTCGCCCCCAGTCTGTCTCATCACCCCGATCTCTCTCTCGCCCCCAGTCTGTCTCATCAAACCGATCTCTCTCTCACCCCGGGTCTGTCTCATCGCCCCGATTTCTCTCTCTAGCCCCCGGTCTGTCTCATCCTCCCGACTTCTCTCTCTAGCCCCCGGTCTGTCTTATCGCCCCAATCTCTCTCTAGCCCCCGGTCTGTCTCAACACCCCGATCTCTTTCTCGACGCCAGTCTGTCTCATCGCCCCGATCTCTCTCTCGCCCCCATGTATGTGTCATCCCCCCGATCTCTCTCTCGCCCCCGGTCTGTCTCATCACCCTGGTCTCTCTCTCACCCCCAGTCTGACTCATCACCCCGATCTCTCTCTCACCCCCAGTCTGTCTCATCGCCCGATCTCTCTCTAACCCCCGGTCTGTCTCATCGCCCCGATCTCTCTCTCGCCCCGGTCTGTCTCATCACCCCGATCTTTCTCTCGCCCCCGGTCTGTCTCATTGCCCCGATCTCTCTCTCTCTCTCACCCCCGGTCTGTCTCATCACCCCGATCTCTCTCTCTTGCCCCCGGACTGTCTCATCGCCCCGATATCTTCTCGCTCCCTGTCTCTCATCGTCCGATCTCTCTCTCGACGCCAGACTGTCTCATCGCCCCGTTCTCTCTCTCAGCCCCGGTCTGTCTCATCATCACGATCTCTCTCTCTAGCCCCCGGTCTGTCTCATCACCACAATCTCTCTCTCGCCCCCAGTCTGTCTCATCGCCCCGATCTCTCTCTCACCCCCGGTCTGTCTCATCGCCCCGAAATCTCTCTCACCCCCGGTCTGTCTCATTACCCCGATCTCTCTCTCTAGCCCCCGGTCTGTCTCATCACCCCTATCTCTCTCTCGCCCCCAGTCTGTCTCATCGCCCCGATCTCTCTCTCACCCCCGGTCTGTCTCATCGCCCCGAAATCTCTATCGCCCCCAGTCTGCCACATCACCCCGATCTCTTTCTCTAGCCCCCGGTCTGTCTCATCGCCCCGATCTCTCTCTCTCGCCCCCGGTCTGTCTCATCACCCCGATCTCTCTCTCGCCCCCGGTCTGTCTCATCACCCCGATCTCTCTCTCACCCCCGGACTGTCTCATCACCCCGATCTCTCCCTCGACCCCGGTCTGTCTCATCGCCCCGATCTCTCTCTCACCCCCGGACTGTCTCATCACCCCGATCTCTCTCTCGCCCCCGGTCTGTCTCATCACCCCGGTCTCTCTCTCTCACCCCCGCTCTGTCTCATCACCCCGGTTTCTCACTCTCACCCCCGGTCTGTCTCATTGCCCCGATCTCTCTCACGCCCCCGGTCTGTCTCATCGCCCCGATCTCTCTCTCACCCCCGGTCTGTTTCATCGCCCCGATCTCTCTCTCGCTCCCGGTCTGTCTCATCGCCACGATCTCTCTCACACCCCCAGTCTGTCTCATCGCCCCGATCTCTCAATCACCCCCGGTCTGTTTCATCGCCCCGATCTCTCTCTCGCTCCCGGTCTGTCTCATCGCCCCGATCTCTCTCTCGCCCCCGGTCTGTCTCATCACCCCGATCTCTCTCTCACCCCCGGTCTGTCTCATTACCCCGATCTCTCTCTCGCCCCCGGTCTGTCTCATCACCCCGATCTCTCTCTCAACCCCGGTCTGTCTCATCACCCCGATCCCACTCGAGCCCCCAGTCTGTCCCATCGCCCCAATCTCTCTTTCACCCTCCGGTCTGTCTCATCGCCCCGAACTCTACCTCGACCCCGGTCTGTCTCATCGCCCCGATCTCTCTCTCACCCCCGGACTGTCTCATCACCCCGATCTCTCTCTCGCCCCCGGTCTGTCTCATCACCCCGGTCTCTCTATCTCACCCCCGGTCTGTCTCATCACCCCGGTCTCTCACTCTCACCCCCGGTCTGTCTCATCGCCCCGATCTGTCTCACGCCCCCTGTCTGTCTCATCGCCCCGATCTCTCTCTCACCCCCGGTCTGTCTCATCACCCCGATTTCTCTCTCACCCCCGGTCTGTCTCATCGCCCCGATTTCTCTCTTGCCCCCGGTCTGTCTTATCACCCCGATCTCTGTCTCACCCCTGGTCTGTCTTATCGCCCCGATCTCTCTCTAGCCCCCGGTCTGTCTCATCTCCCCGATCTCTCTCTCGCCCCTGGTCTGTCTCATCACCCCGATCTCTCTCTAGCCCCCATGTCTGTCTCATCCCCCCGATCTCTCTCTCGCCCCCGTTCTGTCTCATCACCCCGGTCTCTCTCTCGCCCCAAGGCTGTCTCATCACCCCGATCTCTCTCTCGCCCCCAGTCTGTCTCTTCGACCCGATCTCTCTCTCACCCCTGGTCTGTCTCATCGCCCCAATCTCTCACCCCCGGTCTGTCTCATCACCCCGGTCTCTCTCGCGCGCCCGGTCTGTCTCATCGCCCTGATCTCTCTCTCACCCACGGTCTGTCTCATCGCCCCGATTTCTCTCTTGCCCCCGGTCTGTCTCATCACCCCGATCTCTCTCTCGCCCCCGGTCTGTCTCATCACCCCGGTCTCTCTCTCACCCCAAGGCTGTCTCATCACCCCGATCTCTCTCTCGCCCCCAGTCTGTCTCTTCGACCCGATCTCTCTCTCACCCCCGGTCTGTCTCATCGCCCCGATCTCTCACCCCCGTTCTGTCTCATCACCCCGGTCTCTCTCGCGCGCCCGGTCTGTCTCATCGCCCTGATCTCTCTCTCACCCCCGGTCTGTCTCATCACCCCAGTCTCTCTCTCGCCCTCGGTCTGTCTCATCATCTCGATCCCTCTCTCACCCCCGGTCTGTCTCATCCCCCCGATCTCTCTCTCACCCCCGGTCTGTCTCATGGCCCCGATCTCTCTCTTGCCCCAGGTCTGTCTCATCACCCCGATCTCTCTCTCTCTCACCCCCGGTCTGTCTCATCACCCCGATCTCTCTCTCGCCCCCAGTCTGTCTCTTCGACCCGATCTCTCTCTCGCCCCCGGTCTGTCTCATCACCCCAGTCTCTCTCGCCCCCGGTCTGTCTCATCGCCCCGATCTCTCTCTCTCTCACCCCCGGTCTGTCTCATCACCCCGATCTCTCTCTCACCCCCGGTTCGTCTCAACACCCCGACCTCTCTCTCGACCCCAGTCTGTCTCATCGCCCCGATCTCTCTCTAGTCCCCATGTCTGTCTCATCTCACCAAACTCTCTTTCGCCCCCGGTCTGTCTCATCACCCCGGTCTCTCTCTCGCCCCCAGTCTGTCTCATCACCTCGATCTCTCTCTCACCCCCGGACTGTCTCATCACCCCGATCTCTCTCTCGCCCCCGGTCTGTCTCATCACCACGGTCTCTCTATCTCACCCCCGGTCTGTCTCATCACCCCGGTCTCTCACTCTCACCCCCGGTCTGTCTCATCACCCCGGTCTCTCACTCTCACCCCCGGTCTGTCTCATCGCCCCGATCTGTCTCACGCCCCCTGTCTGTCTCATCGCCCCGATCTCTCTCTCAACCCCGGTCTGTCTCATCACCCCGATCTCTCTCTCGCCCCCGGTCTGTCTCTTCGCACCGATCTCTCTCTCGCCCCCGGTCTGTCTCATCACGCCGATCTCTATCTCTAGCCCCCGGACTGTCTCATCGACCCGATCTCTCTCTCGCCTTCTGTCTCTCATCACCCGATCTCTCTCTCGACCCCAGACTGTTGCATCGCCCCGATCTCACTCTCACCCCCGGTCTCTCTCAATGCCCCGATCATTCTCTCTCACCCCCGCTCTGTCTCATCACCCCGATCTCTCTCTCGACCCCGGTCTGTCTCAGCACCCTAGTCTCTCTCGCCCCCGGTCTGTCTCATCGCCCCGATCTCTCTCTCTCACCCCCGGTCTGTCTCATCACCCCGATCTCTCTCTCACCCCCGGTTCGTCTCATCACCTCGATCTCTCTCTCACCCCCGTTCTGTCTTATCGCCCCGATCTCTCTCTAGCCCCCGGTCTGTCTCAACACCCCGACCTCTCTCTCGACCCCAGTCTGTCTCATCGCCCCGATCTATCTCTAGCCCCCATGTCTGTCTCATCTCCCCGATCTCGCTCTCGCCCCCGGTCTGTCTCATCACCTCGGTCTCTCTCTCGACCCCAGTCTGTCTCATCACCCCGATCTCTCTCTCGCCCCCAGTCTGTCTCATCGCCCCGATCTCTCTCTCACCCCCGGTCTGTCTCATCGCCCTGAAATCTCTCTCGCCCCCCGGTCTGTCTCTTCACCCCGATCTCTCTCTCTAGCCCCCGGTCTGTCTCATCGCCCCGATCTCTCTCTCGCCCCAGTCTGTCTCATCGCCCCGATCTCTCTCTCGCCCCCGGTCTGTTTCATCGACCCTATCTCTCTCTCACCCCCGGTCTGTCTCATCGCCCCGATCTCTCTCTATTTCCCCCGGACTGTCTCATCGCCCCGATCTCTCTCTCACCCCCGGTCTGCCTTATCGCCCCGATCTCTCTCTCGCCCCCAGTCTGTCTCATCGCCCCGATCTCTCTCTCACCCCCGGTCTGTCTTATCGCCCCGATCTCTCTCTAGCCCCCGCTTCGTCTCATCACCCCGATCTCTCTCTCGACCCCTGACTGTCTCATTGCCCCGATCTCTCTCTCACCCCCGGTCTGTCTCATCGCCCCGATCATTCTCTCTCACCCCCAGTCTGTCTCAACACCCCGATCTCTCTCTCGCCCCCGGCCTGTCTCATCACCCTAGTCTCTCTCGCCCCCGGTCTGTCTCATCGCCCCGATCTCTCTCTCTCACCCCCGGTCTGTCTCATCACCCCGATCTCTCTCTCACCCCCGGTTCGTCTCATCACCCCGATCTCTCTCTCACCCCCGGTCTGTTTTATCGCCCCGATCTCTCTCTAGCCCCCGGTCTGTCTCAACACCCCGATCTCTCACTCGACCCCAGTCTGTCTCATCGCCCCGATCTCTCTCTAGCCCCCATGTCTGTCTCATCCTCCCGATCTCTCTCTTGCCCCCGGTCTGTCTCATCACCCCGGTCTCTCTCTCGCCCCCAGTCTGTCTCATCACCCCGATCTCTCTCTCGCCCCCAGTCTGTCTCATCAAACCGATCTCTCTCTCACCCCGGGTCTGTCTCATCGCCCCGATTTCTCTCTCTAGCCCCCGGTCTGTCTCATCCTCCCGACTTCTCTCTCTAGCCCCCGGTCTGTCTTATCGCCCCAATCTCTCTCTAGCCCCCGGTCTGTCTCAACACCCCGATCTCTTTCTCGACGCCAGTCTGTCTCATCGCCCCGATCTCTCCCTCGACCCCGGTCTGTCTCATCGCCCCGAACTCTCTCTCTCACCCCCGGTCTGACTCATCACCCCGGTCTCTCACTCTCACCGCCGGTCTGTCTCATCGCCACGATCTCTCTCACACCCCCAGTCTGTCTCATCGCCCCGATCTCTCAATCACCCCCGGTCTGTTTCATCGCCCCGATCTCTCTCTCGCTCCCGGTCTGTCTCCTCGCCCCAATCTCTCTCTCGCCCCCGGTCTGTCTCATCACCCCGATCTCTCTCTCGCCCCCAGTCTGTCTCATCACCCTGATCTCTCTCTCTAGCCCCGGACTGTCTCATCGACCCGATCTCTCTCTCGCCTTCTGTCTCTCATCACCCGATCACTCTCTCGACCCCAGACTGTTGCATCGCTCCGATCTCTCTCTCACCCCCAGTCTGTCTCAATGCCCTGATCATTCTCTCTCACCCCCGGTCTATCTCATCACCCCGATCTCTCTCTCGCCCCCGGTCTGTCTCATCACCCTAGTCTCTCTCGCCCCCGGTCTGTCTCATCGCCCCGATCTCTCTCTCTCTCACCCCCGGTCTGTCTCATCACCCCGATCTCTCTCTCACCCCCGGTTCGTCTCAACACCCCGACCTCTCTCTCGACCCCAGTCTGTCTCATCGCCCCGATCTCTCTCTAGCCCCCATGTCTGTCTCATCTCACCAAACTCTCTTTCGCCCCCGGTCTGTCTCATCACCCCGGTCTCTCTCTCGCCCCCAGTCTGTCTCATCACCTCGATCTCTCTCTCACCCCCGGTCTGTCTCATTACCCCGATCTCTCTCTCGCCCCCGGTCTGTCTCATCACCCCGATCTCTCTCTCAACCCCGGTCTGTCTCATCACCCCTATCCCACTCGAGCCCCCAGTCTGTCTCATCGCCCCAATCTCTCTTTCACCCTCCGGTCTGTCTCATCGCCCCGATCTCTCCCTCGACCCCGGTCTGTCTCATCGCCCCGATCTCTCTCTCACCCCCGGACTGTCTCATCACCCCGATCTCTCTCTCGCCCCCGGTTTGTCTCATCACCACGGTCTCTCTATCTCACCCCCGGTCTGTCTCATCACCCCGGTCTCTCACTCTCACCCCCGGTCTGTCTCATCACCCCGGTCTCTCACTCTCACCCCTGGTCTGTCTCATCGCCCCGATCTGTCTCACGCCCCCTGTCTGTCTCATCGCCCCGATCTCTCTCTCACCCCCGGTCTGTCTCATCACCCCGATCTCTCTCTCGCCCCCGGTCTGTCTCTTCGCACCGATCTCTCTCTCGCCCCCAGTCTGTCTCATCGCCCCGATCTCTCTCTCTCACCCCCGGTCTGTCTCATCACCCCGATCTCTCTCTCACCCCCGGTTCGTCTCATCACCTCGATCTCTCTCTCACCCCCGTTCTGTCTTATCGCCCCGATCTCTCTCTAGCCCCCGGTCTGTCTCAACACCCCGACCTCTCTCTCGACCCCAGTCTGTCTCATCGCCCCGATCTATCTCTAGCCCCCATGTCTGTCTCATCTCCCCGATCTCTCTCTCGCCCCCGGTCTGTCTCATCACCTCGGTCTCTCTCTCGCCCCCAGTCTGTCTCATCACCCCGATCTCTCTCTCGCCCCCAGTCTGTCTCATCGCCCCGATCTCTCTCTCACCCCCGGTCTGTCTCATCGCCCTGAAATCTCTCTCGCCCCCCGGTCTGTCTCTTCACCCCGATCTCTCTCTCTAGCCCCCGGTCTGTCTCATCGCCCCGATCTCTCTCTCGCCCCAGTCTGTCTCATCGCCCCGATCTCTCTCTCGCCCCCGGTCTGTTTCATCGACCCTATCTCTCTCTCACCCCCGGTCTGTCTCATCGCCCCAATCTCTCTCTATTTCCCCCGGACTGTCTCATCGCCCCGATCTCTCTCTCACCCCCGGTCTGCCTTATCGCCCCGATCTCTCTCTCGCCCCCAGTCTGTCTCATCGCCCCGATCTCTCTCTCACCCCCGGTCTGTCTTATCGCCCCGATCTCTCTCTAGCCCCCGCTTCGTCTCATCACCCCGATCTCTCTCTCGACCCCTGACTGTCTCATCGCCCCGATCTCTCTCTCACCCCCGGTCTGTCTCATCGCCCCGATCATTCTCTCTCACCCCCAGTCTGTCTCAACACCCCGATCTCTCTCTCGCCCCCGGTCTGTCTCATCACCCTAGTCTCTCTCGCCCCCGGTCTGTCTCATCGCCCCGATCTCTCTCTCTCACCCCCGGTCTGTCTCATCACCCCGATCTCTCTCTCACCCCCGGTTCGTCTCATCACCTCGATCTCTCTCTCACCCCCGTTCTGTCTTATCGCCCCGATCTCTCTCTAGCCCCCGGTCTGTCTCAACACCCCGACCTCTCTCTCGACCCCAGTCTGTCTCATCGCCCCGATCTATCTCTAGCCCCCATGTCTGTCTCATCTCCCCGATCTCTCTCTCGCCCCCGGTCTGTCTCATCACCTCGGTCTCTCTCTCGCCCCCAGTCTGTCTCATCACCCCGATCTCTCTCTCGCCCCCAGTCTGTCTCATCGCCCCGATCTCTCTCTCACCCCCGGTCTGTCTCATCGCCCTGAAATCTCTCTCGCCCCCCGGTCTGTCTCTTCACCCCAATCTCTCTCTCTAGCCCCCGGTCTGTCTCATCGCCCCGATCTCTCTCTCGCCCCAGTCTGTCTCATCGCCCCGATCTCTCTCTCGCCCCCGGTCTGTTTCATCGACCCTATCTCTCTCTCACCCCCGGTCTGTCTCATCGCCCCGATCTCTCTCTATTTCCCCCGGACTGTCTCATCGCCCCGATCTCTCTCTCACCCCCGGTCTGCCTTATCGCCCCGATCTCTCTCTCGCCCCCAGTCTGTCTCATCGCCCCGATCTCTCTCTCACCCCCGGTCTGTCTTATCGCCCCGATCTCTCTCTAGCCCCCGCTTCGTCTCATCACCCCGATCTCTCTCTCGACCCCTGACTGTCTCATCGCCCCGATCTCTCTCTCACCCCCGGTCTGTCTCATCGCCCCGATCATTCTCTCTCACCCCCAGTCTGTCTCAACACCCCGATCTCTCTCTCGCCCCCGGTCTGTCTCATCACCCTAGTCTCTCTCGCCCCCGGTCTGTCTCATCGCCCCGATCTCTCTCTCTCACCCCCGGTCTGTCTCATCACCCCGATCTCTCTCTCACCCCCGG
This sequence comes from Chiloscyllium punctatum, assembly GCF_047496795.1. NCBI lineage: Eukaryota > Metazoa > Chordata > Chondrichthyes > Orectolobiformes > Hemiscylliidae > Chiloscyllium > Chiloscyllium punctatum. The sequence goes on along the minus strand of NC_092751.1, from coordinate 6,269,579 downwards.
TTCGTCTCATCACCCCGATCTCTCTCTCACCCCCGGTCTGTTTTATCGCCCCGATCTCTCTCTAGCCCCCGGTCTGTCTCAACACCCCGATCTCTCACTCGACCCCAGTCTGTCTCATCGCCCCGATCTCTCTCTAGCCCCCATGTCTGTCTCATCCTCCCGATCTCTCTCTTGCCCCCGGTCTGTCTCATCACCCCGGTCTCTCTCTCGCCCCCAGTCTGTCTCATCACGCCGATCTCTCTCTCGCCCCCAGTCTGTCTCATCAAACCGATCTCTCTCTCACCCCGGGTCTGTCTCATCGCCCCGATTTCTCTCTCTAGCCCCCGGTCTGTCTCATCCTCCCGACTTCTCTCTCTAGCCCCCGGTCTGTCTTATCGCCCCAATCTCTCTCTAGCCCCCGGTCTGTCTCAACACCCCGATCTCTTTCTCGACGCCAGTCTGTCTCATCGCCCCGATCTCTCTCTCGCCCCCATGTATGTGTCATCCCCCCGATCTCTCTCTCGCCCCCGGTCTGTCTCATCACCCTGGTCTCTCTCTCACCCCCAGTCTGACTCATCACCCCGATCTCTCTCTCACCCCCAGTCTGTCTCATCGCCCCGATCTCTCTCTAACCCCCGGTCTGTCTCATCGCCCCGATCTCTCTCTCGCCCCGGTCTGTCTCATCACCCCGATCTTTCTCTCGCCCCCGGTCTGTTTCATCGACCCAATCTCTCTCTCGCCCCCAGTCTGTCTCATCACCCCGATCTCTCTCTCTTGCCCCCGGACTGTCTCATCGCCCCGATATCTTCTCGCTCCCTGTCTCTCATCGTCCGATCTCTCTCTCGACGCCAGACTGTCTCATCGCCCCGTTCTCTCTCTCAGCCCCGGTCTGTCTCATCATCACGATCTCTCTCTCTAGCCCCCGGTCTGTCTCATCACCACAATCTCTCTCTCGCCCCCAGTCTGTCTCATCGCCCCGATCTCTCTCTCACCCCCGGTCTGTCTCATCGCCCCGAAATCTCTCTCACCCCCGGTCTGTCTCATCACCCCGATCTCTCTCTCTAGCCCCCGGTCTGTCTCATCACCCCTATCTCTCTCTCGCCCCCAGTCTGTCTCATCGCCCCGATCTCTCTCTCACCCCCGGTCTGTCTCATCGCCCCGAAATCTCTATCGCCCCCAGTCTGCCACATCACCCCGATCTCTTTCTCTAGCCCCCGGTCTGTCTCATCGCCCCGATCTCTCTCTCTCGCCCCCGGTCTGTCTCATCACCCCGATCTCTCTCTCGCCCCCGGTCTGTCTCATCACCCCGAACTCTCTCCCAACCCCAGTCTGTCTAATCACCCCGATCCCACTCGAGCCCCCAGTCTGTCTCATCGCCCCAATCTCTCTCTCACCCTCCGGTCTGTCTCATCGCCCCGATCTCTCCCTCGACCCCGGTCTGTCTCATCGCCCCGATCTCTCTCTCACCCCCGGACTGTCTCATCACCCCGATCTCTCTCTCGCCCCCGGTCTGTCTCATCACCCCGGTCTCTCTCTCTCACCCCCGGTCTGTCTCATCACCCCGGTTTCTCACTCTCACCCCCGGTCTGTCTCATTGCCCCGATCTCTCTCACGCCCCCGGTCTGTCTCATCGCCCCGATCTCTCTCTCACCCCCGGTCTGTTTCATCGCCCCGATCTCTCTCTCGCTCCCGGTCTGTCTCATCGCCACGATCTCTCTCACACCCCCAGTCTGTCTCATCGCCCCGATCTCTCAATCACCCCCGGTCTGTCTCATCGCCCCGATCTCTCTCTCGCTCCCGGTCTGTCTCATCGCCCCGATCTCTCTCTCGCCCCCGGTCTGTCTCATCACCCCGATCTCTCTCTCACCCCCGGTCTGTCTCATTTCCCCGATCTCTCTCTCGCCCCCGGTCTGTCTCATCACCCCGATCTCTCTCTCAACCCCGGTCTGTCTCATCACCCCGATCCCACTCGAGCCCCCAGTCTGTCCCATCGCCCCAATCTCTCTTTCACCCTCCGGTCTGTCTCATCGCCCCGAACTCTACCTCGACCCCGGTCTGTCTCATCGCCCCGATCTCTCTCTCACCCCCGGACTGTCTCATCACGCCGATCTCTCTCTCGCCCCCGGTCTGTCTCATCACCCCGGTCTCTCTATCTCACCCCCGGTCTGTCTCATCACCCCGGTCTCTCACTCTCACCCCCGGTCTGTCTCATCGCCCCGATCTGTCTCACGCCCCCTGTCTGTCTCATCGCCCCGATCTCTCTCTCACCCCCGGTCTGTCTCATCACCCCGATTTCTCTCTCACCCCCGGTCTGTCTCATCGCCCCGATTTCTCTCTTGCCCCCGGTCTGTCTTATCACCCCGATCTCTGTCTCACCCCTGGTCTGTCTTATCGCCCCGATCTCTCTCTAGCCCCCGGTCTGTCTCATCACCCCGATCTCTCTCTCGCCCCTGGTCTGTCTCATCACCCCGATCTCTCTCTAGCCCCCATGTCTGTCTCATCCCCCCGATCTCTCTCTCGCCCCCGTTCTGTCTCATCACCCCGGTCTCTCTCTCGCCCCAAGGCTGTCTCATCACCCCGATCTCTCTCTCGCCCCCAGTCTGTCTCTTCGACCCGATCTCTCTCTCACCCCCGGTCTGTCTCATCGCCCCAATCTCTCACCCCCGGTCTGTCTCATCACCCCGGTCTCTCTCGCGCGCCCGGTCTGTCTCATCGCCCTGATCTCTCTCTCACCCACGGTCTGTCTCATCGCCCCGATTTCTCTCTTGCCCCCGGTCTGTCTCATCACCCCGATCTCTCTCTCGCCCCCGGTCTGTCTCATCACCCCGGTCTCTCTCTCACCCCAAGGCTGTCTCATCACCCCGATCTCTCTCTCGCCCCCAGTCTGTCTCTTCGACCCGATCTCTCTCTCACCCCCGGTCTGTCTCATCGCCCCGATCTCTCACCCCCGTTCTGTCTCATCACCCCGGTCTCTCTCGCGCGCCCGGTCTGTCTCATCGCCCTGATCTCTCTCTCACCCCCGGTCTGTCTCATCACCCCAGTCTCTCTCTCGCCCTCGGTCTGTCTCATCATCTCGATCCCTCTCTCACCCCCGGTCTGTCTCATCCCCCCGATCTCTCTCTCACCCCCGGTCTGTCTCATGGCCCCGATCTCTCTCTTGCCCCAGGTCTGTCTCATCACCCCGATCTTTCTCTCGCCCCTGGTCTGTCTCATCACCCCAGTCTCTCTCTCACTCCCTGTCTCTCATCGCCCCCGCTCTGTCATTTGCCCCGGTCTCTCTTGCCCCCGGTCTTTTTTGTTGCCCCCGGTCTCTCATCTCCCCAGTCTCTCTTGCCCCCAATCTCTCTCGTTGCCCCCGGTCTCTCGTTACCCCCGTTCTCTCTTCAACCCCAGTCTCTCTCGTACCCGGTCTGTCTTGTCACCCCCTCTCTCTCGCCCCCAGTCTCCCTCTCACCACGGTCTCACTCTCACTCTCGCTCCCGGTCTGTCTTGTCACCAACAGTCTCTCTTGTCAACCCTTCTCTCATCACCCCTGTTCTCTCTGTTGTCCCCGGTCTCTCAGGCACCCAGACTCTCGTCAACCCTGGTCTCTCGCCCCCGGTCTGTCTCGCCCCCGGTCACTCTCATCTCCCGCAGTCTGTCTCGTCACCCCCAGTCTCTCCCACCCCCACTCTCTCTCATTCCCCACCCAGTCTCTCATTGCCCCCAGTCTCTCTCTCGTCCACCCCGGTCTCTCTCTCTCTCGCCCCCCCAGTCTCTCTCGCCCTCCCAGGTCTCTCTCTCGCATCCCCACCGCCCCGCCCCGCCCACCCTCCCCCGGGCTCTCTCTCACCGCCGGTCTCTTTCACCCCCGGGTCTCTCTCGCCCCAGTCTCTCGTTGACCCCAGTCTCTCATCACCCCCTGTCTCTCTCGCTCCTGGCCTCTCGCACACCCCCCCGGCCTCTCTCGGCCCGGTCTGTCTCATCACCCCCTCTCTCTCGCCCCCAAACTCTCTCGTCTCCAGTCTCTCTTACCCGCGGTCTCTCTCTCGCCCCTGGTGTATCTTGTCGCCCCGGTCTCTCTCAGTCCCGGTCTCTCTAGCCCCCCTAGTCTGTATCGTCACCCCTGGTCTCCCTCGCCCCCTGTCTCCCTCTTCACTCCTGGTCTCCCTCGCCCCCGGTCTCCCTCTTCATTCCTGGTCTCCCTCGCCCCCAGTCTCCCTCTTCACCCCAGGTCTCCCTCGCCGCCAGTCTCCCTCGCCCCCGGTCTCCCTCTTCACTCCTGGTCTCCCTCGCCCCCGGTCTCCCTCTTCACTCCTGGTCTCCCTCGCCCCCGGTCTCCCTCTTCACTCCTGGTCTCCCTCACCCCCGGTCTCCCTCTTCACTCCTGGTCTCCCTCGCCCCCGGTCTCCCTCTTCACTCCTGGTCTCTCTCGTCCCGTTCTCTCTCACCCCTGATCTCTCTCTCGCCCCCAAAGTCCCTCTCACCCACCCCCCCCAATCTTCTCACCCTCGGTCTCTCACCACTTCCCACCCCCCTCCCCCCGGCCTCTGTCGGCTCGGTCTGTCTCGTCACCCCCTCTGTCTTCCCCGGTCTCTCTCACCCCCCATTCTGTCTTGTTGCCCTCGGTCTCTCTTGCCCCTGGTCTCTCTAGACTCCCAGTCTCTCTCACCTCTGGTCTCTCGTCTCTCTCGTCGCCCCCGGTCTCTCGTCACACCAGGTGTCTCACTCCCTGATCTCTCACCCCCCCGCCAGTCTCTCTGGCCCCTAGTCTCACTTGCCCATGGTCTCTCGTCACTCTCGGACTTTCTTGCCCTCAGTCACTCTCTCTCCCTGGTCTCTCTTGCCCCCTTGCCCCCGGTCTCTCTCTCGCCCCCAGTCTCTAACTCTCCCTGGTCTCTCTCGCCACTGGTCTCTCTCTCACCCCTGGTCTCTCATTGCCCCGAGTTTCTCTCCCGCCCCTGGTCTCTCTCTTACACCCCCCCCCGGTCTCTCACTGCCCCGTTCTCTCTCATCGCGCCGGTTTCTCGTTGCCCCAGGTCCCTCTCATCCAGGGTCTCTAACTCTGCCCGGTCTCTCTCGCCCCTGGTCTCTAATTCTCCCCAGTCTCTCTAGCCCCCGGTCTCTAACTCTCCCTGGTCTCTCACACCACCGGTCTCTAACTCTCCCCGGTCTCTCTCGCCCCTGGTCTCTAACTCTGCCTGGTCTCTCTCGCCCCTGGTCTCTAACTCTCCCCGGTTTCTCTCACCACCGGTCTCTAACTCTCCCCAGTCTCTCTTGCGCCCGGTCTCTAACTCTCCCCGGTCTCTCTCGCCCCTGGTCTCTAACTCTCCCCAGTCTCTCTCACCCCCGGTCTCTCACTCTCCCCGGTCTCTCTCACCACCGGTCTCTAACTCTCCCCAGTCTCTCTCGCCCCCGGTCTCTAACTCACCCCGGTCTCTCTCACCACCGGTCTCTAACTCTCCCCAGTCTCACTCGCCCCTGGTCTCTGACTCTCCCCAGTCTCTCTCGCCCCCAATCTCTGACTCTCTCCAGTCTCTCTAGCCCCCGGTCTCTAACTCTCCCCGGTCTCTCTCACCACCCGTCTGTAACTCTCCCCGGTCTCTCTCGCCCCCAGTCTCTAACTCTCCCCGGTCTCTCTCACCCCTGGTCTCTGACTCTCCCCAGTCTCTCTCGCCCCTGGTCTCTGACTCTCTCCAGTCTCTCTAGCCCCCGGTCTCTAACTCTCCCCGGTCTATCTCACCACCCGTCTCTAGCTCTCCCCAGTCTCTCTTGCCCCCGGTCTCTAACTCTCCCCAGTCCCTCACAACCCCAGTCTCTAACTCTCCCCAGTCTCTCTCGCCCCTGGTCTCTGACTCTCCCCAGTATCTCTCGCCCCCGGTCTCTAACTCTCCCCAGTCTCTGTCGCCCCCGGTCTCTAACTCTCCCCGGTCTCTATTGCCCCCGTGTCTAAATCTCCCTGGTCTCTCTCGCCCCCGGTCTCTTAACTCTCCCCAGTCTCTCTCGCCCCCGGTCTCTTAACTCTCCCCAGTCTCTCTCACCCCCGGTCTCTAACTCTCCCCAATCTCTCTCACCCCCTGTCTCTAACTCTCCCCAGTCTCTCTCGCCCCCGGTCTCTTAACTCTCCCCAGTCTCTCTCGCCCCTGGTCTCTAACTCTCCCCAGTCCCTCTCAACCCCAGTCTCTAACTCTCCCCAGTCTCTCTCGCCCCCGGTCTCTGACTCTCCCCAGTCTCTCTCGCCCCCGGTCTCTAACTCTCCCCAGTCTCTGTCGCCCGCGGTCTCTAACTGTCCCCGGTCTCTATTGCCCCCGGTCTCTAACTCTCCCCGGTCTCTATTGCCCCCGTGTCTAAATCTCCCTGGTCTCTCTCGTCCTCGGTCTCTTAACTCTCCCCGGTCTCTCTCGCCCCCGCTCTCTAACTCTCCCCAGTCTCTCTCGCCCCCAGTCTCTAACGCTCCCCAGTCTCTCTCACCCCCGGTCTCTAACTCTCCCCGGTCTCTCTCGCCCCCGCTCTCTAACTCTCCCCAGTCTCTCTCGCCCCCGGTCTCTAACTCTCCCCGGTCTCTCTCGCCCCTCGTCTCTAACTCTCCCTGGTCTCTCTCACCACCGGTCTCCAAACGTCCCCAGTCTCTCTCGCCCCCCGTCTCTAGCTCTCCCCAGTCTCTCTCGCCCCTGGTCTCTGACTCTCCCCAGTCTCTTTCGCCCCCAGTCTCTGACTCTCTCCAGTCTCTCTAGCCCCCGGTCTCTAACTCTCCCCGGTCTCTCTCACCTCCCGTCTCTAACTCTGCCCAGTCTCTCTTGCCCCCGGTCTCTAACTCTCCCCAGTCCCTCTCAACCCCAGTCTCTAACTCTCCCCAGTCCCTCTCAACCCCAGTCTCTAACTCACCCCAGTCTCTGTCGCCCCCGGTCTCTCACTCTCCCCAGTCCCTCTCAACCGCAGTCTCTAACTCTCCCCAGTCTCTGTCGCCCCCGGTCTCTAGCTCTCCCCAGTCTCTCTTGCCCCCGTGTCTAAATCTCCCTGGTCTCTCTCGCCCCCGGTCTCTAACTCTCCCCGGTCTCTCTCGCCCCCAGTCTCTAACTCTCCCCAGTCTCTCTCACCCCCGGTCTCTAACTCTCCCCAGTCTCTCTCACCCCCCGTCTCTAACTCTCCCCAGTCTATCTCACCCCCGGTCTCTAACATTCCCCGATCTCTCTCGCCCCCGGTCTCTAACTCTCCCAGTCTCTCTCGCCCCTGGTCTCAAATCTCACTGGTCTCTCTCCCCACCGGTCTCTAACTCTGCCCAGTCTCTCTCACCCCCGTTCTCTAACTCTCCCCAATCTCTCTCGCCCCCGGTCTCTAACTCTCCCCAGTCTCTCTCGCCCCCGGTCTCTAACTCTCCCTGGTCTCTTTCACCACCCGCCTCTAACGCTGCCCAGTCTCTCTCACCCCCGGTCTCTAACTCTCCCCAGTCTCTCTCACCCCCGGTCTCTAACTCTCCCCAGTCTCTCTTGCCCCCAGTCTCTAACAATCCCCAGTCTCTCTCACCCCCGGTCTCTAACTCTCCCCAGTCTATCTCACCCCCGGTCTCTAACTCTCCCTGGTCTCTCTCACCACCGGTCTCTCTCTCACCCCCAGTCTCTCATTGCCCCCGGTTTCTCTCGCCCCTTGTCTCTCTCTCGTACCCACCCCCCCGTCTCTCTCTGCCCCATTCTCTCGTCTCGTCCGGTTTCTCGTTGCCCCAGGTCTCTCTCGCCCCTGGACTCTCTCACCCTCCCCCCCACCGTCTCTCTCATCCCCCCCCCCCACCCCCGCCCTGGTCTCTCTTGCCTCTGTTCTCTCTCGCCCCCAGTCTCTCTCGTCAGCCCCTCTCTCTTGCCCCCAGTCTCTCTCGCCCCCGGTCTCTCTCTCGTCCCCGGTCTCTATCGTCGCCCCCAATCTCTCTCTCACCCTCCGGTCCCTCTCGCCCCAGTCTCTCTCATCGCGCCCCCGCTCTCTTTCGCCCCCTGCGTCTCTCACCCCTAATCTCTCTCACCCTTCCTGGTCTCTCGTTGCACCCCCCGGCCCCGTCTCTCTCTCGCCTCTGTTCTTGCTCGCCTCCCCCCAATCTCTCTCAATCCCCGGTCTCTCTCGCCCCCGGTCACTCATCATCCCCGGTCTCTCTCTCCCCTCGATCTCTCACCCCCCGGTCTCTCTCGTCACCCCCAGTCTCTCTCTTAACCAGTCTCTCGTCATTTCTGGTCTCATTCACGCCCAGTCTATCTCACCTCGGGTCTCTCACGTCAACCCCGCTCTCTCACCCCCATTCTCTCTCTTGCCCCCGGTCTCTCTCCACCCCCCACAGACTCTCTCGCCAGCTCCGGTCTCTCTCACCCCCTTCTCTCTCTCATCACCTCCAGTCTCTCTCATCGCTCCTGGTTTCTCTCGTCACCCCCCGGTCCCTCTCGCCCCCGGTCTCACATGTCCCCGGTTTCTCTTGTCACCCCCAGTCTCTCTCTCGCACCCCCTCCCTCTCTCACCCCCTCCCTCTCTCGCCCCCCCTCTCTCTTGGCCCCTTTTCTCTCGCACCCCCCCCACCGACCCCCCCTCTCTCTCACCGCCTCTCTCTCTCTCTCTCGTCACCCCCTCTCTCTCGCCCCCGGTCTCTCTCGAACCCCGGTCTCTTTCATCGCACCCTCTCTCTAAGCCCCCTCGCCCCACACTCTGTCTCTATCCCCACTCTCTCGCTCCCCTCTCTCTCTCGCCACCCCCTCTCTCTCAGCCCCCCTCTCTTGCCCCCCTTCTCTTGCCCCCCCCTCTCTTTCTCACCGCCTCTCTCTCTCTCTCTCTCTCTCTCTCTCTCTCTCTCTCTCACTGCCTCACTGTCTCTCATCACCCCCGGTTTCTCTCGACCTCCTCGTCTCTCACGGCTCTGATTTCTCTCGTCACCCCCGGTCTCTCTCGCCCCCGGGCTCTCACGCCTCTGGTTTCTCTCGTCGCTCCCGGTCTCACTCTTGTCCCTGGTCTCTTTCCTCGCCCCCAGTCTCTCGTCGCCCCCTCTGTCTCTCGCCACCCCCTCTCTCGCACCCCTGTCTCTCTTGCCTCCACTCTCTCGCCCCCACCCCTCTCTCGGCCTCACCTCTCTCGCCCGCCCTCTCTCGCACCCCACGTTTCTCCCACCCCTTTTGTCTGTCCCCCTCGCTCTCTCGCCGGTCTCCTTTCTCTCTCTTGCCCCTCTCTCTCACACCCCTGTCTCTCGTCCCCCCACCCTGTCTCTCCCTGCTCTTTCACACTCTCTCGAATCACTGTCGCCTCATCTCCCTTTCTCTCCTCCCTCTCTCTCCTTTTCGCCCCTGTCTCTCTCTCTTTCCCTTGTTGCGATCTCCCTCCCTGTCTTGCCCCCTCTGTTATCCCCCCTCGCGTTCCCTCTGTCAACTCCATCCCTCTCTCCTCTCTCTCTCTCTCTCTGTCAGGGAGGGAGAGAGGGAAGAGTGGAGGCAGGTGGAGAAACCGAGATTGGGGGTGTGTGTGATAGAGACGGGGGAATGAGTGAGAGTGAAAAGGAGAGGTGTTGAGAAGGAAAGAGTATGCAGAGATAGAGAGGGAGAGCAATGAGGAGAAAAGGTGGGGGAGAGGAAACGGGGAGTCCAGGTTGGAGTGGGGGGACAGAGGGAGTTAAACCCAGCTCCTGGGCTCAGGGCGCGGTGCCCTCCCCTTCCCTGAGGACCAGGACTTGGTGCTGAGTCTGTCTCTCTCCAGTTCAGCTTCACCAACACAAAGACACACAACAACATCGGTCACTCTGCTGCTCGGCACGCTTTAATCAACATTTTTATTGTTTACAAATGGAAGTGATGGATACAGTCAGTGGGATGGTGCCTTTTCTCACTGGCCCCTGAGTTGTGAGAAACATTGAAATGTTTCCCTGTAACCCAGCTGTGGGATAAGGATGGATAAACCAGTGCTACCCTCAGTCTGTTACCATAGTGACAGGCTGCTCCATCGCTGAAACACTGAACTGAAATGAGAAAATCCCGGATGGATTGATAAATGAGGGAATTTGATGGATGGATGGATTTGGGTGAAGGGATATTTCAGCACATTCTTCAGCTGCTGCCTGAACTTAGTCTGGGTCACGGCATAAATTGCGGTGTTTGTGCAGCAACTGAGGAGCTGCAGCATGAAGCCCAATTCCTGCACAAAGTCATGGAGATACACAGACCCATACACAAAATACCACATCCGTCTCCATATAGAATACAACATTAACATTGACCATAACAGGATGAAATTGGCCGAGATCACAAACAGTAAAATGATGGATTTTTTTCGGTTTCTCATTTCTGTGTCAGACTGAGCGTCCCCATTGGTGTGAGTGCGGAGTCTCCTGCGGGCTCTGCTGGTCACTAAAATGTGTCTGACGGTGAGAAAATTGAGCAGTAGAATCAGGAGAAATGGGACACACGGGGTTAGAATGTGGTGGAGGAACTCAATTATGACCCAGACACTGGAGTATAGAACAGCGCCTGTTACATCACAAAACCATGGGAGGTTCCGCAGCCGATACCGAGCCTCGAGCATAAAATACCAGAAAATGTTCTTTAAACAGCTCAGCACAGTCACTGCTCCCAGAACCACAGCCGCCGTTTTCTCACTGCAATATTTACTTTTCAGCTTCTGGCAACAAATCGCCACAAACCGATCAAAGGTGAAAGTGACGGTGAACCAGACAGAGCAGTCAGTGGCTGCATAAAGCAGGACGGCGTGGATATTACACACGGGGACGGAGTACCTCAGGAAATAAAACTGTTCCCAATAAACAATGTGAATGTGTCTCAGGATCAGGTCGAGGATAATGACCAGGAGATCCGCCGCTGCCATGGCCCCCAGGTAACGTCTGACACATGGAGACAATCCACAATCTTTATAAAGCAGGACGTAGATGGTCTCTACGTTAACTGTGAGGAACGAAAACAAACCCATTATCCATCAGCCTGGAGGCAAAGGGACCCGTTTGATCGGGGACCCAGTGAGATTTTCAAATGTGTCCCTGTATTCAGGGATTTATTAAAATAATTGGGGCTGGGATAACAAATGGGAAGGTCGGAATTACTGACAAAAATGTGACAGAAACCACAAGAAACCCTCCCTCCCCAAACCCACAGAGACACATCCATCAGGACAGATAGTTTCTAGAACATTCCCACACACTCGATCACTCGAGAGCAGACACAGGTCACTCCTTCCCAGTTCCAAATACGGAGGGTGGAAACGTTGCTGTCCTGAAGGATTCTCTCCCAGTTTCCTGAAGACAAACGGAGTTTGGGAATTCCTGTATTTTGGTCTAAATTGTGGTCGATCCAGTGTCATGGAGAAATGTAAACGCAGTGAAAACGTATTCACCCCTTTAACTGCCTGAGGGATCTTCGGAACAGTGTCTCCTTCTCCCTGGAACGGGATCTCTTCCCTCGGGATCTTATCGTTTGTTCAATTCACTGACGTCCGGCCGTTCACAAACAATGTCAGGGACAGACCGTTCCGGGGAATGTCAGTTATAGAATGTCAGGGACAGAACGTTCCGAGGAATGTCAGTTATAGAATGTCAGGGACAGAACGTTCCGGGAATGTCAGTTATAGAATGTCAGGGACAGTACGTTCCGGGAATGTCAGTTATAGAATGTCAGGGACAGAACGTTCCGGGAATGTCAGTTATAGAATGTCAGGGACAGAACGTTCCGGGGAATGTCAGTTATAGAATGTTGGGGAGAGAACGTTCTGGGGAATGGCAGTTATAGAATGTCGGGGATAGAACGTTCTGGGGAATGGCAGTTATAGAATGTCGGGGACGGAATGTTCCGGGGAACTCCTTGACCTGTCCATGACCATCCCCCCCATCCACCCCACCCTCCTCTCTGACCTATCACCTCTCCCCCCTGTAAACCGGGAGCCATCCCCCCCCCCCCACTGCATGTAGGACTGTGTACCCCACCCCAGTACATTGATCTGTATCCCAGGAGCAGTTACCCTCCCAGCATGTAGGACTGTGTACCCCACCCCAGTGTAATGATCTGTAACCCAGGAGCAGTTACCCTCCCAGCATGTAGGACTGTGTACACCACCCCAGTGCATTGATCTGTAACCCAGGAGCAGTTACCCTCCCAGCATGTAGGTCTGTGTACACCACCCCAGTGCATTGATCTGTAACCCAGGAGCAGTTACCCTCCCAGCATGTAGAACTGTGTACACCACCCCAGTGCATTTTTCTGTAACCCAGGAGCAGTTACCCTCCCAGCATGTAGGACTGTGTACCCCACCCCAGTGTAATGATCTGTAACCCAGGAGCAGTTACCCTCCCAGCATGTAGGACTGTGTACCCCACCCCAGTACATTGATCTGTAACCCAGGAGCAGTTACCCTCCCAGCATGTAGGAGTGTGTACACCGCCCCATTGCATTGATCTGTAACCCAAGAGCAGTTACCCTCCCAGCATGTCGGACTGTGTACCCCACCCCAGTGCATTGCTCTGCAACACTGTGTTAGATCACTGCCCAGTGTGGGGAAACTTGCAGACCATTCTGGAACTGACAGGATGTACAGCTCCCACCCATTTACAGCTCCATATCTCCATTGTTGCCCTGACAAGGGGGTGCTGTGTGTGTGAACATCATTGCCAGAGAGACCAGGCGGGGGAATCAGTTTAAATATCACCACATGGGAGCGGTTTGGGGTATAGACAGAGAGGGGGAGACTGAGAGACAGTGTCATGGAAGGATGTGTTCCCAGGTTTCAGAATGCAGAAATGTAGACACTTCGATCGTATCCTGTAACATGAGCCTGTCTTCCCAGGAAAGATAGGCAAATGGGATATTTGAGCATTTGCACTACAGCTTTGTAAATGTGAGTTGTTTCAACAGAATCTATGATTCACTGGGCTGAATCAAACAAAAAACTGCCTCAGTGACATTTTCCTTTAGTCTGACAGAACGATTATCTGCACGAGGCTGAGCTAGTTTCCTGGTGCTATCGGATCAAACTCACCTCATTAACAACCCAGCCCATCCCATGGTGTCCCTCTCATTCAATGCCAGCCCGATTCTCCCACCCATCATGGCTGGAGGTACTCACCATCGCCCGGATGACCCTGGATATTCATTGTTCCCTGACACTGGGGCAATCTTTAACAGGCCAATGAGCACATGGTTGCGCTTTCTCAGTTAGGAGCTGCCCTGCGCAGTTTACCCTGAGCATGGGGGATAAGGCAATTACACTGCGGTTTGCCGACAGGGGCACGGAGGTCCTGGTGGATGGGCTAGTACAGAGGGGGACCATTCTCTTCCCAGAGGGTCCACACCACCTGACCCACTGATCATGGTCTGAGCTCCCTACCCAGCTCAGTGCAGTATCTGGGGTCTGAGGAAATGCCCAGCAATACAGGACAAGCATCAATAACCTTCCCTACTCTGTCAGGATAAGGGTCACTGTATTCTCTCTGCTCCCTCACACGCACCGTATAACAGGTAAAGCACCATCCCACCCCGCCGTGATCTTTCTCTCTCCCTCTCTCTCACACTCTCTATCCCTCTCTCTCTCTCTCCCTCTCTCTCTCCCCCTGTCTTCCTCCTCCCTCCACTTTACCCCCCACGTTAATAACACTGCATGGATACAACACTGTGAACTGATTCCCTCCAGACCCCTCACCAGGTCCCCGTCCCCTTCACCTAAACCAGCACTAACAGCAGGGCCACCCACTCCCACCTTCACTCTCTCCCTCCCTTTCTCCCATTCCAGGAGAAACAGCCTGGAATAGGACAGAAAGGGCCAAGCCGAGCGGTGGAGTGCCCGATATACTTTCCCTTACCCCTGCCCCCGCTTTTGGGAAGGATCCTGGTACGAGTCGGAGAGGACCAGGACGCCTTGTGTGGAGATTCTGAAACATCCACGTCACACCGACCAAGTAAGGAGCAATGTTCAGCGAAGGGCAACTCTCACTTTAAACCCACTGGCAGCTCCGTTTCCACCCCCCCCCCCCCCCGGCACAATTTAGAAGCTGTGGCCCTGATGCCATCTCCCTTTTGTGTCGAGCTGGTACAAATGGAATCCTCACGGTCTCGGTGGTCAGGAGGGTGGGCTCACAATACATCATCACCACCACCTTCCGCGAAGGGAGCACAGAGACTCCCTCCTACACCTCCTCCTGTAAGCAACTCAGATACTGAAACTAGTCTGTGATAGTTAGTGCTCTCCCAACTTGTCCTGATATCTTCAACAATCTGTGCTCATATACACCCAGCGCTCTCTGATCATGCAACCCCTTTATTACGGTACGGCCTGTATTAAACTGCCTTTCAATGTTATTCCTACAACAGTACATCAACTCACACTGCTCTGCATTGATCCCCATCTGCCTTATAACTGAACACTACACCAACGTGTCACTGTCCTGTTAGAGTTCCTCACTGTCTTCCATAGACTTTACAATTCTTTCAGGTTCGGTGCCATCTACAAACATTGAGATTGAAATAGCGTCACAGTCCCCATGAAACAACTGAAATCCTGCCCCACACACACAAGTCTGAGCAAGTGAAATACTGATATATTCCCACGGACAGAGTGGAATAATGACATGCTGTCAATGGAGTAACAGAAGTCCTGACACATACGAGACAGAGTAGATGAATTATTGACAAACCACAGAGCAAGAGAAATCCGGTTAGGTCCCACTTATCCACTTCATCAGGGTATAATGTGATGATGTTGAAAGTGTATACTGTACTTTTAAGAGAGGGAATGCTGTTCTGAACTGAGAGCTTACAAGCACCTGTGGTATGAGAGGATGGCAGCCCCAGAAACAGTATATTGCTATCGAGCTGGAGTCGGGTAGTAAGCAGTTAAGAGAAACAGGGTCCCTGAGTTGTGAATAGTTGATGTAAAATGTTCACTTTCAGAGTGAAAAAAATGAATTGATGTTTTTATTTAAGCAGTGGAGTTGGCGGATCTGTCCCTCATATTTTAACAGTTTACGAGGCGAATTGAGCATTTCTTTGTGTCATTTAAATTTCCAGATGAGCTTCACGCCGTATCCTCACCATCCCCGTGTGAGTATCTGTGCACCTCCACACACATCATATATTGTATCCGCTACACCCGATGTGGCCTCCTCTATATTGGGGAGACAGGCCGCCTACTTGTGGAACGTTTCAGAGAACACCTCTGGGACACCCGGACCAACCAACCCAACCACCCTGTAGCCCAACACTTCAACTCCCCCTCCCACTCCAACAAGGACCTTGGGCTCCTCCATCGCCAGACCATGGCAACACGACGGTTGGAGGAAGAGCGCCTCATCTTCTGCCTGGGAACCCTCCAACCACAAGGGATGAACTCAGATTTCTCCAGTTTCCTCATTTCCCCGCCCTCCATCTTGTCTCAGTCAAATCCCTCGAACTCAGCACCGCCTTCCTAACCTGCAATCTTCTTCCTGACCTCTCCGCCCCCCACCCCCACTCCGGCCTATCACCCTCACCTTAACCTCCCTCCATCTATAGCATTTCCAACGCCCCTCCCCCAAGTCCCTCCTCCCTACCTTTTATCTTAGCCTGCTGGACACACTTTCCTCATTCCTGAAGAAGGGCTTATGCCCGAAACGTCGATCCCCCTGTTACTTGGATGCTGCCAGACCTGCTGCGCTTTTCCAGAAACACATTTTCAGCTCTGATCTCCAGCATCTGCAGTCCTCACTTTCTCCTCGGGTAATAAGCAGTTAAGTGAAAGAAGGTCCCAGAGTTGTGAATTTTTGATGTAAAGTGTTCACTTTCAAAATAAAAAAATAAATTGATGTTTTTATTTAAACAGTGGAATTTGGGAGTTATCTGTCCCTCATATTTTAACAGTTTACGAGGCAAATTGAGCATTTCTTTATGTTTCATTTAACTTACCAGATGAGCTTCACGCCGTGTCCTAACCATCCCCGTGTGTGCATCCGTGTGTCTCTGTGTGGGGCAGGTCTGGCTGTCTCTGTGGTGCTTAAAGTGATGCAATGCCACCCTCTGCTGGCCTCCCCACGCCACTGCAAGGCATTGGCAGAGGGTGAAAACCAACAGGGATTCATTCAGAGAGGGGGAGTGCGAGAGCAGCTGCTCACCGCACCATCCAAACTGATGTCTTATCCATGGACTGATCTAAATGTCCTTTAAACGTTGTAACTGTCCCTGCTTTCACCACTTGCTCTGCAAGTTCATTCCACACACAAGCCAGATTCTGTCTAAAATAATTAACTATTATGACTTTTGTAAATCTTTTTCCTCGCGCTTTAAAATATCCCTCAGTTTTGAATCTCCAACTCCAGGGAAAAGACATCAGCCCTTCAGCTTATCTGTACCCCTCATTATTTTGTAAACTTCTGTGAAGTTACCCCTTAACCTCATCCTCTCCAGTGAAAAAAGTCCCAGCATACCCAGCCTCTCCTTATCGCTCACTCCCTGCATTCCCAACAACATCCAAGTTAATCTGTTCTCAATCCTCTCCAGCTTAATAATATCAAGGTCAATAATATCAAAGTGAATAGTCAAGGTATTTTCTAAGGGTAGGGTAGGGCAGAGGTTTAAGGTGAGAGGGGAAACATTAAAGCGACCTAAAGGGCAGCTTTTTCACCCAGAGGGTGGTGTGCCTATGGAATGAGCGGGCAGGGTGACCAGACTGGACACAGTATTCCAGAAGAGGTCTCACCAATGTCCTGTACATCCTCAACATGACATCCCCATTCCGATACTCAAACGGTCTGACCAATGAAGACAAGTGTGTTAAACACCTTCTTAAACACAGTATCTATATGAGATGCAAATTTTCAAGAATTATACCTGACGGCCTAGGTGTCTATTCTACAACACTGCCAAAGGCTCTACTTTGAATTGTATAGGTCCTGCTGTTGTTTGATTTACCAAATCCAATACCGCACATTAATCGAAACTAAACTCAATCAGCCACCCCTCTGCCCGTTGTGTGATATTACTGCTACCTACCCCTCCCCCTTCCATTTTAAAACGCCGATTCCTCTCCAGGATGCCTGCACACTCCGGCCTTGAATTTCACAAAGACCCTGAGCTTGGTTTGCCTTGTGTGGTTAGGGAGAGGTGGGACAGATTGCTGACACCGTCAGTGGGGAGGAGAGGCTGGACAGTAATCACCAGCCTGGTGTCATTTCATGGTTTTAGGAAAAGGGCAGTCGCACGTTAGAGGTGGGTAAGAGTGATCGGTGTTTGGGGGTCAGAAATTAAGCTCTTCCTTCGTCTCTGCTGTTCAGTAATGAATATCCATTTGAGACCCTTCATTGGGCAGAGTGTTTCTGCAGGGTTTCTTTCCTTAATATTGCAGACTACAGATACTAGCGATTAATCAATGGCATAGCACGTCACTCAATATCCAACAGTTGAGACAAATATCTTGCATTTGTTTAACAATACAAAGGGTTTTGTGTAGTTCAGTAATGGTAACCTGATTATAATAAATCCACACCGAGCTGAAAGTGGGCACTAAAATATGACCCAAAATCTGGGTATGGCATTGTGGTGGGTAGTGTCCCTGTCTCTGAGCCAGAACTCTGGATTTGATTCCAATTCCTGAACTTGTGTGGTAGTGTTCCTAGCTCTGGACTATAAGGCCTGGATTTAAGTCCTGCCTGTTGCAGAGGTATGTCACATCATGTCAGGACAGTTTGATGAACAAACACACAGGAGAATAATGTTACAGCTTTATGGGTATTGCTGAGTGATGATAGTCCCTCCCTCCGGGCACAAAGGTCTCGGTGTAAATCCCACAGAAGTTTCTCATGATAAATCTGAACAAACTGATTAAAATGGAATTAGAATTGTGACTTGATGGATAAGGGAGCGGTGTCAGTATTGAATTTCAGAATTTAGGCCCGGGATGACTGAAAGTACAGCTATTCGTGATCATTGGAGTCACATTTCGCAGCAGTAGTGGTTTATAAAATCAAAATGGCCATAGATAGGGTGAGTAGTCAGGGTTTGTCCCCAGGTTAGGGGCGTCCAAAACTAGAGGGCATTGTTTGAAAGTGAGAGGGGAAAGATTTTGATGAGGCCTAAAGGAAACCATTTCACACAGAGGGTGGTGTGCATATAGAACGAGCTGCCAGAGGAAGTGGTGGAGGCTGGTACAACTACAGCATGTAAAAGGCAACTGGGTACTGACAGACCTGCCGAGCTTTTCCCGAAATTTCTGCATTTGTTAAAAAATGCAGTCATTTTAACACAGGTATTCTGAATATATTAAATATTTTATTTTTTAATGACGCAGGGCCATGTAAACATATTTCAAATCAGTCGAGACCATTTTCTGCTAAGTGTATGGCTCTGTCTATGACAGCAGCAAAGATGCACCTACATGGAACAGGGAATGTGATGGAGACATAGTTTGGACAATGTACAAGGAGACCTCACATGATCCAGTTTGGGAGAGGATGACATTACTGTGTGATTCAGCTCAGAGAGGGAGAAAATGTAACCTGCCTGAGAAGGAATTGCCTATCACACACTCTCTCCTTCATTGTTCCTCATCACAGCAATGTGTGCAAGCTAAAAAAAAATTCGACAGTCATCGTTACTTTTATAGAATCACTGCAGTGTTGAAACAGGCCCTTCCGCCTAACAAGTCAATACCAGCCTTCCCAACCCATTTCCCTATGTTTGTCCCTGACTAATGCACCTAACCTAGAATTCCCTGAACACTACAGACAATTTAACATGACAATCCACCGAACCTACACAGTTTATGGGAGGAAACTAGATCACCCATTAAAAGCTCACACAGACAAGGGGAGAATGTGCAAACTCCACAGAGACAGTCACTTAAGGCTGGAATCGAACCCAAGCCCCTGGTGCTGTGAAGCAGCTGTGCTGCCCACCGTGCTGCCCTTTGGGTGCTCCCTGACCAGAATTTACTGGAATCTACTCAGTGCCTAAAGCAAAGGGAATTCAGCCAAATCCAACTCTCCCAGGATGAAATCCCATTGTTAGCAGCTGTGTGTGTACAATATCTTCAGAAGCAGAATAACGTTTTGGACAATCTCAATTTTTACTTTTGTCATGAGTTCCAATAATATTTGGACAAAGTTCTTTCAAATTAAATTGCATAAATTTTGTTAATCTGTGTGTGTTTGTGTGTGTGTGTGTGTGTGTGTTTGCATGTGTGTGTTTATGTGTGCGTTTGTTTGTGTGTTTGTGTGTTTGTTTTTAGAAAGGGAAATATTAGACCATAAGACATAGGAGTGGAAGTAAGGCCATTCGGCCCATCGAGTCCAGTCAGCCATTTAATCATGGCTGATGGGCATTTCAACTCCACTTACCCGCATTCTCCCCGTAGCCCTTAATTCCTTGTGACATCAAGAATTTATCAATCTCTGCCTTGAAGACATTTAGCGTCCCGGCCTCCACTGCACTACGTGGCAATGAATTCCACAGGCTCACCACTCTCTGGCTGAAGAAATGTTTCCGCATTTCTGTTCTGAATTTACCTCTTCTCATTCTAAGGTGTAACGGAAACAATTTCTTATCGTCCACCCTTTCCAAACCATTGATTATGTATTTGCAATACCCAAACAGTTTGCCATTCATCTTTCCGCCATAGTTTCAGTAACATTGCTCTGGATCATAAACGTGTTGTTTTAGCAGATTAAAGAAACTAGCCTGAGTTGTTGCTAAAACTGACCCTGACCCAGTCTGAGACCGATATTATCGGCCATATCACTAACTTGGTTACATTTAACATTTGTTGTGAGCAGTGGAGGTGTGGGACTAGAAAAGGAAACAGTGACCCCAAAAGCCGGGGAACTATAGACGGGTGAGCCTGATGTCAGTTTTGGCTAAGTTGTTGGAGGGGATTCTGAGGGACATGATTTACATACATTTGGGAAGGCAAGGGCTGATCGGGGTAGACAACGTGGCTTTCTGCATGGGAAATCATGTCTCATTAATTTGATTGAGTTTTTTGAAGAGGTGTCAAAGAAGATTGATGAAGCCAGTTTGGTAGACATTGTCTATATGGACTTCAGCAAGGTGTTCATTTAAAGAACAAAGACCAAAGAAAATTTACAGCCCAGGAACAGGCCCTTCGCCCTCCAAGCCTGAGCCAATCCAAACGTACTGTCTAAATCAGTCGCCCAATTCCTAAGCATCTGTATCCCTGTACTCCCCACCTACTCATGTATCTGTCCAGATGCATCTTAAATGAATCTACCGCGCCTGCCTCTACCACCTCTGCTGGCAACACGTTCCAAATGCCCACCACTCTCTGTGTGAAGTACTTACCATGTGTATCCCCCTTAAACATTCCAACTCTCACTTTGAAAGCATGACCTCTCGTTATTTAATCCTTCACCCTGGGAAAAAGCTTGTCTCTATCCACCCTGTCTATACCCTTCATGATTTTGTAAACCTCAATCAGGTCCCCCCTCAATCTCCTTTTATCTAGTGAAATTAAACCGAACTTACTCAGCCTCTCTTCATAGCTGGTATTTCATTCTGATTGTTAGACAGATGAGTAAGGTTTGGTCACAACAGATACAGAGGAAGCTCGTCACAATTGGCTTGAAGGAAGAGGGATATTTTTCAGCCAGGAGGCTTTTGAGCAGCAGTGTGCTGTAAGAATCAGTACTGAGTTCACTGCATTACATCATTTATGCAAAGGATTTAGATGTGAATATTGGGGCCATAGTTAGTAAGTTTACAGATGACATCAAAAAGGTGGTGTAGTAGATTATCTCAGAGTACAACTAGACCACATTTAGATGGGACATAGGGGCAAGGAGTGACAGATGAAGTTTAATTTAGATAAATACGAAGTTTTGTATTTTGTGAACGCACACCAGGGCAGGAATTATACACTTAATGATAAGGTCCTGGGGCGTGTTGTAGAACAAAGGGACATAGTACTGCAGGTATATTGTTCCTTGAATGTGGACTCGGAGGTAGACAGAGTGGTGCAGAACACATTTGGCACATTTGTCTTAATCAGTCAGAGCATTGAGTAAAGGAGTTGTGGTGGGATGTTGTATCTGTACAGGATGTTGTGAGGCCACTTTAAGAATACTGCGTACAACTCGGTTTTCTGCAGAAATAACTTACCCCGATGTTCCAGGACTGGAGGTTTGAGCTTTAGTGAGAGGTTGATTAGGTTGAGGTGCTTTCTCCTGGAGTGTCAGAGGCTGAAGGGTGACATTATAGAGGTTTATGAAACCATCAGGGGCATGGATATTCTGAACAGCCACGTTCTGCTCTCCAGGATAGCGGAGTCCAGAACAAGAGTGCATAGGTTGGAGGGGAGAGGGCGAATGATTTAGAAGGGAGCTGAAGGTAAATGTTTCACACAGAGAGTAGTGTGTGTACAGAAAGTGCTGTCAGAGGAAGTGCTGAAGGCGGTTACAATCGCACATTTAAAAAGTATCTGAAAGAGGAGGGATATTGGCCAAATACTGGCAAATGGGACTGGATCAGATTTGATATCTGATCGGAATGAACAGATTGGACTAACGGGTCTGTTTCCATTCTGCATGACTCTTTGCTTCTATAAGAAGGATATTGAATAATTCTGAAAGGACCTTCCAAGTGGGAATTCTCTTCACTGGAAGTTTATCGTGCCTCTATGTTCACATTGATTGAAAGCTGCATTAGTTAAATATTTGACAGAGAAGTGAGTCACGGATAATGGGATATAGACAGGGAAGTGGGGCTGAGACCACAACCTGATCAGCCACAATTTTAGTGCCTGGTGGAGAAGGTTCAAAGTGTCTTATAACCCACTTCTGCTCCTCAGTCCCATGTTTCTGTGTTCCATTCAGCCCCTCAAACCTACTAGACAGGGACAGTTGGAGGCAACTTACTCCTATAATCTGGTGCACAGTAACAGAGGAGACCATTCAGCCTCTCAATACTGTCACACATGCTTTGAAGTGATTTGGGAAAAGTAATTGGAAAATCCAGGCACAGGTATGAAAGAGGCCCCTCATCTCTCTTTAAAGAGCTTCCCCTCTCTGTAACTTGTGATTCATTTGTTGGTCATGTTGTAGACCCAGATTCACTGTGAATACAACCCCCATACCTCAACCAGAGTTGGCTTACAAAATCCTCTGGTCTCCCTGACTGCAATATTCAGTAATTGCACATTCATGAAAATAACACCCACTAACTCTCCAATAACAGAATGTGAGAACATCAGAAACAGGGGCAGGTCGTTCACTCCCCAAGCCTGCCTTGCCCTTCACTAAGATCATGACTGATCTGCTCTTGGTCTCAAATCCTCTTTCATACCCAATTCTTCATAGCCCTCACCTCACTGTCAGGTCAATATCCATCTACCTCCTCTTCAAATACTTTCAGTCATCGAGCTTCCCGAACACTCTTGAGAAGAGAAATCCTGACATTCAATCCCACCTGTCTGAAGAAAACACTTGCTGCTCCTATATCATGGTTTATTGATATGAACAAAAGAGGTTGAGACAAGGGGTCAGGTAAAAATGACTGGCCCCGATATCAAGGCAGTGGTTGACTTCTGTTGACATCAAGGATCTTAACAAATCTGAATTTAATGGGAATCAGTGTAACCCCTCCAGTGTTTGGGGTCAAACATGGCACAAAGGAAGATGGTCATCATCTCAGTCCTGGGTCACCTCTGTGCGAGATCCTCAGGGTAAGTTCCTCTTCACAAACAGCTTCAGCTGCTTCATCAATGTCTCCCCACCCCCACCTTCCCCACTATAAGATCAGAAGTGGGGATGGTCACCGAAGATGCCACAATGTTCAGAACATTTTGTTCCCCCCCCCCCCTCAGCTCCTGAGCTGGTCTGTGTCCATGTGCAGCAAGACCCAGACTCCATTGAGACTTGTGCTGTTAAATGGTCCATAACATTCATCAACCAGCGCTGCCTGTCACTGCACATTGCCACAGTAAAATAAGAGTTCATTCAGCACCTCACGCTAGTTTCACAGGAATATGAGGAAGTCGTTCAGCCCATTGACACTATTGGAGAAGAACAGGGACAGCCCATTCAGTGCCTCCAGCCTATTATTCAGGAAGAGAAGGAGTCTAGTGTGATGGACCACACGAGAGCCCCTCGAAAATATTTGAAGGCGGTCACCGAGACTCTATATTTTTTTTTATTTTAAAGGGAATATAAAGTGACTGTTCCAGATGCAATGTGACAGGTCAAACTACTCGGTGTGAAGCTAAACACTATTTATTGAAACGGGAAAGATAAAATGAAAGCAAAGAAAGAGGAATTTAGAAAATCTTGTGCCAAATCAAGATTAGGTAAGTAACAGTGACAGTGAGTAACAGAGTGTCAGTTCCAGGTATACAGTTTGTTCTTGTGAACGATTTAGCAGGAGGCGATGTGGGAGACGCAGCCCTTGTGGTTGGAGAAGCAAACAGAAGTCTAGGGAATTGGGGTGTTAAAAGAAAAATACCGAGGAATCTTTCCAGAGTGTGTCGTAACAAGATCCCACTGTCATAAGTTACAGCAGGAAGGAAAAACGAAAGAAAAAGACAAATGGGTTGATGCTCAGTGAACTGACCCCCTGTTTGATGTAACGGTGCAGGAAACACCTGAACAGGCAGAGGATCAGGCAGAGGTGTTTAGTCCAGAAAAGCTAATGGACTTACAACAGACATATACACACACATACACATGCACACACACAGAAAAGGATTCAGAATATATTGTTGAGCGTTATTAACTTAAAGATAGAATCCTAAAATTAAAATGGAGACCCCGATAGGTGACTGCAGAAGGGAAATGGGTTGAAGGGCACCAGATTGTGTTAGCAGTAACGTACAGTGTTACGGGTAGCACATAAACTAACTGCAGGCGGTCACGTAGGTGTGCAGAAGACTCAGGCTAAGTTACAGAAGCATTTCCACTGGCCTGAAATGTACAAGGACGTGGTTATTTTTTGCACATGACATACATCCCAAATGGTAGGTAAGTAACAGGCAGAAATAAAACCATCACCTTTCGTGCCAATTACTGCATTCGAAGAACATTTCACGTGGGTTATGATTAATTGTGTAGCTCCACTTCCTAAAATAGAAGTGGAAAACTATATTTGCTGACCATCATGAATATGTCTACCAGATTTCCATAGGCAATTCCATTACGGAATGTTAAGATAAAAAGGGAGGTGGAGGGGTTGGTAGCTTTCTTTACTCGCTGTGGGCTAGGCAGTAAGATTCAGTCAGACCAAGGATCTCATTTTACCGCTCAGCTGTTTAAGGAAGTCATGGATAGGTTCGGCATACAGCAGTTTAAATCAAGTGCGTCGGATCCTGAATCCCAGGGAGCCTTGGAAAGTTAGCATCAGACGCTGAAGACCATGTTAACAGCGTACTGTTATGATTACCCGAATGATTGCAATAAAGGTGTCCCATTATATTGTTTGCCATTAGAGATGCCCCAAATAAATCTACTCACTTTACTTCCTTTGAGATAATATTCATACATGAAGTGAGAGGTCCTTTGAAATTAATTAAATATAAATTGACAGGACCGAAGTCGGAAATCTCACACTTGGATACTGTGTGTGAGGTGAAGGAGAGAGTAGATGGAGTAGGTGAGTTTGCTAAATAGTATCTGAAGAGCACAACATAGAGTGAAGCAGGTGGCAGATAAAAACACTGAAACTTTGAGGATATCCCGTGGGGATGACGTATTAGTATTGGCACCAGGGGTAGGTAATCCCTTCAAAGCCAGGTTTAGTGGCCCCTTTCAAATAAAAAAAAATATGGAGTCTGTTCAGCTATCTAGTAAAGATACTGGAGATGACAAAAAATTTTATCGAGTATTTTATATGGATGAATAATGCTCCAGACACATTTAAGACTCAGGAACAGAGCTGTGGCCAGATGAACAAATTGTGTAGTTTATCTGTATGATGTAGTGATCTTTAGCAAGTGATTGAAAGCTCACATGTTACAGTTGACAGAGCATGTTGAACGATTACAAGAAGCAAACTTGGTAATAAACTTAAAGAAAACAGAATTCGCGAAGGCAGAGGTGACGTTCTTGGGACATTACATTGGACATGGAAGGTTGACCCCATGGAACACAAAGACGAAGGGCTTTGAGGAATTTCCACAACCATCTTCGAAGAAAGAGATGCTTCAACTTTTGGAACTGGGTGGATTCTATCGGAAGTTTGTTCCAAACTTCAGCAGCGTATGGGCACCACTGAGGGATTTATTAAAGAAGAACACAGAATTGTGGTGGACAGAACAATGCCAGGAGGCATTTGAGAATTTTAAAGCAGGATTAATCACCGCACCCGTTTTAGCAACACCAAATATTCTGAATCCCTTTGAAAATTATGTTTGATGCTCGGGCTATAGGGGTCGGAGATGTATTGATACAGAAAGAGGATGATGGAACTGAATGGCTAATTGGCTACTTGTCGAAAAAACTCAATATCCACCAGAAAAAAATACAAAATCTCCATTATTGAACAAGAATGATTAAGTTTCACACTGGCCTGACAATATTTTATTGTGTATATGACAAGCAAATTGTCGGAGATCGTTGTGGACAATGACAAATCTCTCGCATTCTTTGCATTAGTTAAAGACCAGAATATGAGACTATTTCATTGGAGTCTTACCTTCCCGACTTTAAACTTACAAAATGTACATGCTGCGGCTCCTACAATGTGATAGCAGATGGGTTATCGCGGATTTAAAGGAAAAAGTGTCGATAAGATTTACCTTATTCCAGTGTTATAATGGTGTGCAGAATTAATATGAATGATATAACTGAGATAAATACTTTTGTATTTCATAAAATTGGGATTAAGAATTAGAGGAGAAGAAATGTAGTCATCTTTTCATTCTGCTGGTTCACTTTATTTTCTGAAGCGGGGAGATGTTGTGAAGCCAAAAACATGTAGAGTACTTTATAACAGAACTGGTTTTGCCGAATAGAAATTAAAGCCACAGATGCCAGCTAAAGGTCAAACTGTTCCACATGTCACCATTAGCTGAGAAATGGATACCTGAGTTTTGGTTGCTGTTTTGACAAACATTCAAATGCAACCAAAGAGTTTAAGTAACGCTCAGGAAACCAGAAGCCAATGGAATTTGAATATTATTGTTTGGACACCTGGTAAGCAACCAAATTATGAGAATTACTATATCATGGGGAGTATACATACCCAGCATTTTGAACACTGGTGCCATCCAACAGCAGAGCAACTGCTGTAGAGCAGGAGTGCTAACTGGCCATCTCAAACACTCTCGATCAAAGACACATGTTCATGTAAACCTACTTGCAATAAAAAAAAATGACCCGGGGAGATCAGCAGCTGGAAGAGTGAACACAGTGGGGAAGATAGAGACTGTGTGCTCTTGAGATTGTCATGTTTTATATGTGGGCTGTTGGAACACCATATTTTTACAGAGTTGGAGTCAGATCGTAAGTAGCTAAGAAAAGAGGGGCTTGTATTTGTCAATGGTTGTTGTTTAGTGTTCACTATTAAAGTTAAGAAACAGACTTTTTAATTTTTGTTTAAACAGTGGAATATAGGAGATCGGTGTCACTCATATTTCAACAGATTACGAGGTGAGGCGAGCTTTTCTGGGTGTTTGGGTTTAATTAACAGAGGGGTTCATCTTCACCTTGTAAATGTCCATCCACGTTAGCCCCATTTCCCTGCAGTTGGCCCATATCCTTACAGTCCTTTCCTATCGACATATTTATCCAAATGTATTGAAATGTTGTTAATGTACACCCCCCCCCCCCACCACCAAAACCGCCCCACCACCAACCACATCTGCTGGCAGCTCATCCATGTACCAGCCCTCTGTATAAAGAAGTGACCATTCAGGTTCCCTTTTATTCCTTCCCCTCTAACATTAAACTGATCCCCTCTAATCCTCGATGCTGTACACCTTGGAAAAAGACTGAGAGCATTAACCATATCCATACCCCTCGTGATTTTATACAGCTCTATAAGGTCTCCTTCAGTCTCTTACATGCTAAAGAAAAGGTCCTTACTTGTCCAAGCACGCCCTATAACTTAGACCATTGGGTCCTGGCAACGTCTTTGTAAATTTCTTCTGCACTCTTTCGAATTTCATAACATCCTCCCTATAAAAGGTTACAAAAACTGAATACAATACTCCAAGTGTGGCCTTACCGATGTCCTGTGTAACTGCAACATAACTTCCCAACTTCTATCCTCAATGTCCTGCCTGATGAAGGCCAATGTACCAAAAGCCTTCTTCACTGCCCTGTCTAACTGTGACTCTACTCTTAGAGAACCATGCCCATGAAAACCAAGGTCCCTCTGCCCACTGCACCTCTTAAGACCCATTCACCGTGAAACTCCTACCTTGATTTGAGTTTCCAAAATGCAAGACCTCACACATCTATATTAAATTCCATTTGCAATTTCCCAGCCCACTTCCCCACCTGATTAAGGTCCTGCTGCAATTTCTGATAAACTTCTTCACGCTACCACTTATTTTAGTGTCATCTGCAAACTTATAAATCATGCCTTGTACATTCTGAACCAAATCATAGATAGCAAACAGCAATGGACACAGCTTTCAGTCTGACCATCATCTTTCCACTAAACCCTCTGCTTCCGACTATCTCCAACTGTGTATCCGATTGGACAGTTCCCCCAGCATTCCACGTGATGGAAACTTCTAGAGCAGCCTGCCATGTGGAACCTGATGTTACACAAGGGAATGCTTAATTTCTGTCCCATTCCACAAATTATCACACTCTTGATTAACATGCCAGAAAGAGTGAAAATACTTTCATCTCTTAGTATTAGCGGCCGAGAGAAATTGAGGACTGCAGATGCTGGAGATGAGAGTTGTAAAGTGTGTGGCTTGAAAAGCACAACAAGTCGGCAGCATCCGAGGGGCAGGAGAGTTAACGTTTCAGGTATAAATCCTTCATCAGGAAAGTGGGGGGTAAGGGAGGGGGAAGGATGTTGAGAAATAAATAGGAGGGTGGGGTGGAGCTGGGTGGAAGGGAGCTTGGAAGGCGATAGGTAGATGCAGGTGGGGTGTGATGGTGACAGGTCGGACAGGAGGGTGATAGGACTCCTATCGGTGGTAGGACAGCTGGAATCCTCAAACTGTGCAGCCTCAAAGTTGACTTCACCAAATTCCAAATCTCCCCTCCACCAACCTCTCCCAGATCCAACCGTTCAATCTAGCACTGCCCTCGTGAACCGCCCTAACTAGCCATCTTCTTTCCCAGCTAACGACTCCACCCTCCCCTCTAACATATCACTATCACTCCCACCTACATCTTCTTATTGTCTTCCCAGTGACCCTACCATCAGCCCAGCTACTACCCTCATATTTATCTTTCAGCCCCATTGTCCCCCCACCATGTTCCTGACGATGGGTTTCTGCCTGATATTCGATTGTCCTGCTGTCTGGTTGCTGCCTGATCTGTTGTGCTTTTCTGGCGCCTCACTTCTCAACTATTACAGACTGAGCAGATCCCATATCTCACAAAATTATAACTTCTTGTCCTTCTCCCCCTGTTCTTTCTGAGTAAACGTTATCTACAGAGATGAATTCTTTCAGAGATCAGGCACTGCCTTCATACACAGCCCTTGCCGAGGCTGAGCACTCTCCTGCTGCTCCTCAGCTCTACTTGGGGCCTCCTTTACCAGTTTCACTCATGTCACTGTGCTTAGCCTCTACTAACACATCTTTCCCCAAAGTGCCTTCATTCAACGCCCATCACGGTGTGTACCAGCTTACTGCAGTGAAACCACCTTTTCCCAGTGCCCTTCTTAAACCATCGGCACTGTCATTTTATGTTTTCCACTCCCTTATAGTGAAATACCTGAGGCCTTTCACCACCTTTCAACCCCTTTGGGCTTCTTTCTTCACCTGTGGTAAAGTATTGTGCGCTACTGTTTGCTTTGTAATGTGTGATCTTCCCTTCTCCCAATTTCTATCCCTCACAGGATGAAAATCTTGCCAGAAGCTAAATATCATCTCATGCCCCAGTGCATATTTACCTGCCCTTTCTGCCGTGCTTCCCACTTCTTGAACTTTCTATTCATTCACATGAATTCTTACTATCTCTGGAAGTAAGTCTTTTAACTTCTCCAGCAAATTAATCTCCCTTCAAGCCTCACAGGTCTTATCCATTTTTAAGGCCAGCACCCACCTACCAAAATGACTGTGGTTACTTCTTTCAAACTCAATATAAGACTGACCTGTTTCCGTCTCTATTTGTCTGAACTTCTGTCTATATGCTTCTAGTACCAATTCATAACAAATCAAAATAGCCAATTTGACATCTTGATAATCTCTTGACCCCACATCTGATAGCGCTGCACATACCTCACCAGCTGTGCCCACCAGCTTAGTCTGAACTAGCATTACCCACAAGTTCACTGGACACGTCAGCTGCCTAGCCATTTTTTCAAATGAAACAAAACAGGTTTTGACATTTTTCTCACCGAAATATGGCAAGTTATTAACATAGCTGGATACATCCCTATGTTCTCCCTTCATCTCCATCCTGTTAACAACTTTCTTGTCTAATTCCTAACTTCTGAATTTCAAATCCTCTCTCTCTTTCTTTTTCCTCTCTTTCTCTTTCTTCTCTCTCTATTTCCTTCCCTTTATTTATCTTCTATCTCCAGTTGCCACATTTGCAATTTCAGTTTTTTCTAACTCTACTGCAGTTGCCTGTTTCTCTGATACATCAAAGTGCTTTCCCAACTCCATTACAATTTCAGCTTCCCTTTTGTCCCTGGTTAAACCCAATTCCAACCTATTTGCTAATTCTAAACGATGTCCTCCTTCTGTCTTTCTAAACTTCCTTGCAAAATTTGGGAACCTCTTTAGTAATGTTAAAAGGCATTTCCCTCACTTTTGATTTAATCAACCACAAGTAACAAAATTAAACGAATTTTCCCACTGGTTTTATTTGAAGATCAAAGTCACTAATTGCAATGAATTGGAATTTGCTAGGACCTTTTGTCCCCCAAATCTGTTCAAGTTTGTCCAAATCCCATACGGCAAGGCCCCAAACTGTTATGACATCAATGTCGAATCCCTCTGTTAATTAAAATCACACACCCAGAAAAGCTCACCTCACATCATAATCTGTTAAAACGTGAGCGACAGAGAACTCCTAAATTCCACTAATAAACAAAAAGTAATAATTCATATCTCTGCCAGTTAACTCGCTGAGCTTGAAGGTATGTTTTCAGAAGTTTCGTTACCATGACTAGATGACATCATCAGTGAGAGTCTCCGCTGAATCTCTGATGATATGTCCCACCTCTCTATTTATAGGTCTTGGTTTCTTAAACTGGGTGATGTCATTTCCGGTTATTTTAACAAGAGAATGTAGACAGGATCTAAATTGATGCGTTTATTGATGGACTTCTGGTTATAATACCATTCCTCTGAGGAGATCCTTGCGTGTCTTAGCATGTGTGTGTGCTTTGTCCCAGTCAAAGTTGTGTCTTTCTTTGTCTGTATGTATGGAACATAGTGATAGTGGATTATGTCTTTTGGTCGCCAGTTGGTGTTCATGTATCCTCGTAACATGACAACAGGACAGTTTCAATTTTGGAAAAGTGATTTTATACACACTGTTTAATCAATGTTTATGTGCAGTAAAGTAGCATTTTTCACATGTGCACAACACATTGTAAATGAACAACAGAGACACAGTTAACGAAAAATGATGCATATGATGTATAAAATTGATAAAACATTAAAACATGATTTCATACTCTCAACGTTCCCTCCTTTTCTAGAATTCCCTACTCTACTCTCTCATTCTTACCAGGATGTGCGCTCCAAATTCTTGATTCTAGTGTCCCAAATTATTCCAGTTAACCCCCTTCAATATGTTGGCCTGTTGGGTTCTTTCCAAAGCTAGTGTCTGTCATATAATCGGAGATAAATATTCTGGCATCAGACTCAGCATTTGAACGTATTACTCTGTTATACATGCACTGTACCAAGGACCACAGCACACAGGCATTGCCAAACCATTGGGGAATGTTCGTCTACATCTTTCGATAATGTAGTTTTCTCATTTTCCACATCTCCAGATCTATATCATCTCTCTCGTTCTCCCTTTGTATCTAGTTAAGAAATCCACCAATTATTCTTCGTGTCCCATCTCCCAAAACTTCTTCTTTCGGTTTATATGTAACGCTCTCTTCAAGATGTAATGTGGTTATAATGAAGCAATGTAACTACCAAGACATGCGGGCGTAGCTGGCCAGAGTTAATTGGAAGGGGAGCTGAGCAGGAAAGACCATGGAGCAGCAATGGGAGGAGGTTCTGGGGATAATTCGGAAGATAATACCAGAAATGCAACCCCAAAGAACTTGAAACATACTCATGGGAGAACAAGGCAGCCATGAGTGATAAGGCATCAAACCAAAAGGGAAAACATACAATGAGGTGAAGGTGGTTGGGAATCCAGAGAATTCATTGGCTCTGAAACTAAATAACGCTGGCATCACTGACACGAAAGAGCTCTTAATCGTGGTCAGGGAGAGAAACAGAGGAAACACATTCACTTTAAACACAGAAAGGAAAAAGATTCAGGTGAATTAAATATTTGAATTAAGATCAGTTAAATGCTTTTGCGGAATGTATCATATTGGAAGAAAGACCCAGGGAGACAGACCCTCAGCAGAATAAGAGTTTGAAAATGGAAGTATTTCCACATCAGAAACCAGGTTAGGTCACTGAGTGCAGGGCTGATGGGTGAATGGGTCTCAGTGAGAATTGGGGAACAGACAGCAGAATTGCATTGCAGATATTGCAGGTCTAAACTGCGTATTCACGTAGTGCTGTAGACCATAGCAGCATGAGAGGCAGACCTGCATTCAACCACAACCTGTAACTTTTTGCCGGGGTAACACCTCAGTCTGTATTTACCATCAACACCATGGTAATGGAAAATAAGGCTCAGTGACGAGTGTGGGTGAACATGTCAGAGTCAGAATCACATGAACCTTAACCTGATGCTAACTCATTAAAGCGACCAGACTTGACCAACAGATCTGAACGAAGCACTGCAGTCCTGTCACATTCAGTCATAAATGGTGATGGACGATTAAACAAATGACTGGATGAGAGGGCTCCACAAACATTTCCACTCTAAATAATGGAACAGACCTGCACATCAGTGTAAAAGAGAAGGATGTTTTATCTTTTATCTGGCACCATCTTCTGCCAGAAGTGTTGAGTCGATGATTCACCTCACCCATATCATGATGCCCACAAAATCACAGATGTCAGTCTTCAACCAATTTGATTCGCTGCATGTGCCATGGAGAAGAGCTGAACACAGTAGATACGACAAAGGCAATGGGCCCTGACACAATTCCTGCAATAGAACTGAAGACTTGTGCTGCACAACAAGCCGTGTCCCTGGGGGAAGCTGTTTCATTCCAGCTCCAACTCTGATATCTCCCTGGCAATGTGGAAAATTACTAAACTAAATTACGTCCCCAAAGACGGGAATAATTACAATCTGACCAATTACCACCCCCTCAGTCCCATCACGACAGTCAAATTGGTGGGAGTTCTTTTTGACAGAGCTGTCAAGCAGCACAGAAATAACCTGCTCAGTGTGGTTTCCGATAGGTCCCCATGTGGAGATGGTACTGCTGTGGAAATGTTACTGGATTACTAATCCAGATCAGGCTAATGATCTGGCAGCGGGTGGAAGTTAAAGACAATTAATAAAATATCGAGATCTAAAATCTGGGATCAGTAACAGTGACCTTGAAGCCAATATCGATTATAAACAGAATTCCTTTCTCCCATGTACTTTTAGGAAGTGAATCTCCCATGATTTCCTGGGCTGGCCTAAAAGTGACTCCACTGACCCTGACATGTGATAAACATTTCAATGTCTCTGAAATGGTCAATCAAGGGTACTCATTTGTATCAAACTACTCCGAGGTCTGAAAGGATGAAACCGGACGGAACACCCGGCCTCAGCATCAGTGTCGGAAAAGGAAATGGGAACACAGTCCTGTCGACCCTGCAGAAACCTCCTTCCTAACATCTGAGAGCTTGTGACAACATTTACAGAGCTTTCCCACAGACTGCACAGAAACAGCACGAAAGGAGTAGATCATACAACACAGTGAGCCTCTCCCATTCTAGTTCATGGAAAAGATCTCCTCAATGCACTTACCCCACACAATATACATATCCGTTAATGTGAGTAACCTTGGGAAGCTATAAAATAGGTGGTGCAGTAGTACGTTTTTTTCCATCGAGTTTGCTACCCAATTCAACGTAATAATGCTTGGCCCTTCATTTCCCCACCGTACTCCTGCTCTCCCACCATCCATTTACTGTCTCGAAATCCTTATTTATAATCAGTGTCTCGGTTTCCAGGTGCGAGCTAATTCCCCAGGTTCACCAGTCTGTGAGTGCAGACATTTATTCTCATCTCAATGCAGAGTGACCTGCCTGTACCTAATACTGTGGCCCCTGGTTTTAGACGTCCCAGCCAGGGGAATTATCATCCCTGCTTCCAATCTGTCTCACCATGTCAGATTTTTGTATATTTCACTGACATCCCCATTCATTTTCCTAAACCCCTTGGAATACAGGTCCAGTCTCCCCAAACTCTGCTCCCACAACAAGCCTGTCATCCCAGAGATCAGTCTGGTCATCCTTCACTGCTCTCCCTCAATGTCAGGTTTGTCCTTTATTAGGTACGGAGATCAAAGCTGCACATAATGCTGCACAATGTTTGAGATGATGTCTCACCAAGGCCATGCACAGCTGCAGTAAGACACCCTTTCTCCTGGACACAAATCCTCCTGAAATGAAGGTCAGCACACCATTTATATTTTAACTGCTTTTTGTCCTGCAATGTTGGTGTTTTTTACAACCTCCTCACCCACTCACAATCCCACATCCGTTGGTGCTGCCAGCAGGCTGGGATATAGTGCATCTGAAACCAGCAACCAAATGTTTAAAGGGCATTGTGAACAGCTGGGCCCCAAGCACCAATACCTGCCACACCTCAGCAACCGTCCTCTGTTAATTTCTATTGATTTATTTCGTGAATTTGGGTGCGACTGGCTGGGCCAGCATTTATTACCTGTCCCTAATTGCTCTTGAGAAGGTGGTGGTGAGCTGCCTTGTTGAACCGCTGCAGTCCACCTGCTGCAGTTGACCTCCAATGCCGTTAGGGAGGGAATTCCAGGATTCTGACCCAGTTACTGTGAAGGAGCAGTGATATATTTCCAAGTCAGGATGGTGAATGGCTTGGAGGAGAACCTGAAGATGATGGTATCCCCATACATCTGTAGCCCTTGCCCTTCTAGATAGATGTGGTCGTGAGTTGGGAATGTGGTCTCTGAGGATCTTTGGTGAATCATTTCATTGCAGCATGTAGATATTAAAACACTGCTGCTGCTGCTGAGCGTTGATGGTGGAGCATTGTGGATGAAGGGACAGTCAAACTGGTTGCTTTGTTCTGGATGGTGTAAAGCTTCTTGAGTGTTGTTGGGGCTGCACTCATCCAGGCAAATTGGGAGTCTTCGACCACACTTCTGACTTATGCATAGTAGATGATGGACAGACGTTTGGAAGTCAGGATGTGAGTTACTCGCCGCAGTATTCCTAGCTTCTGACCTGCTCTTATAGTTACTGTGTTCATGTGGCGAGACCAGTGAGTTTCTGAGCAATGATTACCCACCAGGACTTTGATACTGGGAGATTCAGTGATAGTAACACCATTGAATGCCAAGTGGCAGGTTAGATTGTATTTTATTGGTGATGGTCATGGTCTGGCAGGTGTGGCCTGAATATTACTTGCCACTTGTCAGCCTGGATACTCTCCAGATCTTCTCGCATTTGAACATGGACTACTTCCGTATCTGAGGAGCCACAAATGTTGCAGAACATTGTACAATCATTGGCGAACATCCCCACTGCTGACCTTAAAATGGAGGGAAGGTCATTACTAAAGCAGCCCTGAAGAGGTTTTCGGCCTGCAGACTTGGAAATGAGTTGACTGATCTTCAACAACCATGACCACCATCTTACGTGTCAGGTATGATTCTAACCAACAGGGAGTTTGCCCCTGATACCCATTGAATCCGGTTTTCCTATATCCCCTTGATACCACACAGGGTCGAATGCAGCCTTGACTTAAAGTGATGTGACTCTCACCCCACCTCTGGAATTCACCTCTTTTGTCCATGTTTGAACCACGGTAATGAGGTCAGGAGCTGAGTGGCCCTGGTGGAGCCCAAACTGGGCGTCATTGACCAGGGTATTGCTGAGCAGGTGCTGCTAAAAAGCACTGAGACCTTCCACCACTTTACTGACGATCGAGTGTAGACTGCTGGGGTGGTAATTGGCCGGATTGGATTTGTTCTGCTTTTTATATACAGGAGATACTTGGGTTAATTTTCCACATAATCGGGGAAAACCATTGTAACTGTATTGAGACAGTTTGGCTAGGGGAGTGGCAAGTTATGGAGCACAAGTTTTCAGTCCTGTTGCCAGAATGTTGTCAGAGTATGGACCCTTTGGAGTATGCAGTATCTCACACCGTTTCTGGATATCGCGTGGACTGAATCGAATTGGTTGATGACTGGTAACTGAATCGCTGCGGACCACTGGAGGAGGCTGAGATGGATCATCCACTCAGCACTTCTAACTAAAGATTGTTGCGAATGCATCAGCCTTATCTTATACACTGAAGTGCTGCGCTCTTCCCTCATGGAGGAAGGGGTTATTTGTGGAATCTCTTCCTCCATTGAATTGTTTAATTGTCCCCAACGTTTCTCGACTAGATGTGGAAGGTCTGCAGAGCTTAGATCTGATCATTTGCTTGTGGGATCACTTAGCTCTGTGTATCACTTACTGCTTATGCTGGTTGGCGCACAAATAGTCCTGTTTGGTGGCTTCACCAGGCTGACACCTCATTTTCAGATATGCCTGGTGCTGCTCCTGCCATCCTGCACACTCCATTGATCCAAGGCTGATCCTCTGGATTGATGGTAATTGTTGTGAGAGGGGGATATGCCAGGCCATGAGGTTGTGTGGCTGTACAATTCTGCTCCTATAGATGACCCACAGAACCTTATGGAAACCCAGATTTGAGCTTTTAGATCTGTTCGAAGTCTGACCTATTTAGCACCGTGATATTACCACCCAAAATGGAAGGGGTTATTCTCAATGTGCAGGTATGACTTTGTCACCAAAATGACTATGCGGCGGTCACTCTTACTGATACTGTCATGGACAGATACTTCTGTAACTGGCAGGTTAGTAAGGCTGTGGTCAAGTATGTATTTTCCTCTTGTTGGTTCCTTCACCACCTGCCACAGAACCAGTTTAGCAGTTATATCCTTTAGGAACCGGCCATCTCGATCAGTAATACTGTAGCTGAGATACTCTTGGAGGTGGACATTGATGTCCTCCACCCAGAGTACATCTTGCGTCCGTGCTACCCTCAGTGCTTCCTCCAAGTGTTGTTCAGCATGGAGGAGTACTGATTCATCAGTTGAAAGAGGCTGGTAATCAGCAGAAGGTTTCCTTTCCCATGTGTAAACTAATGCCATGAGACTTCATGGGATACGGAGTCTAGAGCAATTCCCTTCCAACTGTATCCCAATGTGCCGCCACTTCTGCTGTGTCCGTCCTGCTCTTGAGACAGGAGTTATCCGGGGAAGGTGATTGGGAGTCTGGGACATAGTCTGAAATACATCATCGACTCAGTACTTCTGACTGAAGATTGTTGCGAATAAATCAGCTTTATCTTATACACTGGCTGGGCTCTTCCATCATGGAGGAAGGGCTTGTTTGTGGGATCTCTTCCTCCAGTGAATTGTTTAATTGTCCCCAAAGTTTCTTGACTAGATGTGGAAGGACTTATACCTTACAGAATCATACCTTACAGACAATGTCAGGCTGTTGCTTGACGAGTCTGATTATTTCTAATCACTGTTTCCTGCCAGCTGTCCCATTCTAGAAACATGGCCATATATTAGCCCCAATTCACTCAGATTTGATTTTGCAAACTGTACTTGGAGCTTTACAAAACTTTTCTAAAAATCAAAATGTTTTACATCCATTGCTTCTCTTTCATTTGTCTCCCATTCTTTCTCTCAAACATAATTCCCATTTCATAAATCTATGTTAGTGTTGTCTATGACCATTACTTTCAACCGCAATAATTTCTCCTAAACCATTTAGTTACTATATTCTATGTTTCATGTACTCTATCATTTTCCCACACCAGACTCGGTTTTCCTTGTATTGTTAGAAAGTTTTGTGAAGATAGAACTGAAGTAGTGGCTTCATAGTTCTTCCATTTCCGTGTTCCCCATTCTCCATTCTCTGGTTTCAAACCGTAAGGAAATTGCACTTGTTTTCTCATATTTCTCACATTGACATAATTTAACAAGCTAATACAGTTCACTCTTATAACCCTTATGAATATACTCTTCAGAAATTCATCAATTCCTGCCTTAAGCTGTTCAATAATTGACCTGCCACACCATAAACTCACAGGGGCATACCCTCTGTGTCAACAGAAGTACAGCACGATCTATATTCGTCCCACTTTCCTACAGCAGGCCCATAGCCTGGAATGTTATGACAATTCCAAGTGCTCGTCCAGTACTTTTTAATGATTGTGAGGTTACCCGTGATAATTCCCCTCTCAGGTAATAATCCCAGAACCCAACACCCTCGAGGTGAAAAAAAGTTTAAATCCTCTCTGAACCTCAAACCCATCACTTTAAAAGTGTGCTCCTTTGTTCTTTACCTTCTGACTAAAAGGAACAGCTGCTGTCTATCCACCCTATCCGTGTTGCTCATAATCTTATCCTGCTGAATCACTGACCCCTCAGCTTTCTCTGCTCCAAAGTAAACAACCTGAGCTTATCCAGCCTCTCTCCATAACTGATATGCTCCATTCCAGGGAACATCCTGGTGAATCACCTCTGCACCCTCTCCAGTACGATCACATCCTTCCTGGAATGTGGCTCCCGAAACCACATACAGTACTCCATTTTGGCCGAACAAAAGCCCTTGATTGCTCTTATAATCTACACCCTGATTAGGAAACACAACACCCAATGTCCAATTCTTAACTAGTCCATTAACCTGTCCAGTCACATTCAGGGATGTGTGGAGAAGCACAATCTGACCTTCCTAGTGTGCTGCCATTCATTGAGTCCTCCCCTGTCTGGTTCCATCTCCCAAAGTGCATCACCTCATATCTATCAGGGTTACATTCTATCTGCCATTGATCTGCCCATCTGACCATTCCATCTGTATCTTCCTGTAACTTAAGGCCTTCCTCCTCACTGCTAACCACCCAGCCAATCTTTATGTCAAACATACACTTACTTATCACACATTCCCCACTCTCCACCTAGTCCCCACCACATTCACATTTTGTTTATGAATAACACAAACAATAAGGGACACAGCACTGATCCCTGTGGTACACCAGGGGACACTAGTCTCCAGTCACACAAACAGCCTTCTCCCACCACCCTCTGCCTACTGCTACTCGGACAATTTTCGTTTTAACCTGTCAAGTTATCCTTCATATTGTGAGATTTTACTTTATTTCTCAGTTTCCCGGTGGAAATTTGTCAAAGGCCTTCCTACAAAACTAAATAATCCACCTCCTCAAACTAATTCAATCAAATCCATTGGATGTGACTTCCTTCTGATAAAGTCATGATGAGTATCCCTGATCAAACCTTGTGACTCTGATTGGAGTTCGATATTCTCATTCTCTATTTTATCCAGTAGTTTCCTTAATAGTGATCTAATACTCGCTCGTCTATAGTTACCTGGCCTATCTCTCCCAACCTTACTGTGAAGTGGAATCGTATTAGGTGTTCTCCCGTTCTCTGGCACCTCCCCTATGGTCAGAGTCTAATTAAAATATTCAGTCAGGGTCTTACGTCCCTTGACCCCAACAGCCTTCTGTGATACAACTCATTCAGACATGGAGATTGGTCCAAGTTTATACAGAACAAAGCCTCAAATCCCTGCTCATATTTTGAATCAATCTGTTCAAGAGCTTCCTAGTCCATCTTCTTGAAGTCTGTACCTGCATCCTCCTTCTCCCAAGTAAAATAAATGTGAAGGTCTCATGTTACAATCCATCAATGTTCTCGAGCTTGACACACAGATTGCCCCTTTGGTTTCTAATGGACACTAACTGTTTGCTGATTATTCTGTTTGACTTGTCCGTGTAGAATATCGTGGGATTCTTCCTGATCTCGCGTACTTGTACTTCTCCATGCCCCTCTGTTATTCAGTCCCCTTATGTTTCTAAGTTTCACTGCAATCACCTCTCATGTTTTGAAACACAAGATCACAGACTGAGTTTCCACATCAGACAATCTTGCCATTTTAGGGATTAATCTGGATAATACCTTTTGCATTTCCTCTGTAGTCAATATATCCTTTCGTAGATTGGGACTCCAAATGATACAAAATACTTTAAGTGTAGTCTCATGAACACTTGATGCAACTGGTGCACGACATCCTCTATATTCCAATTACATTCACGTGAATGTAAACCTAATTTTTACTATCCCATTTGCATATGTTCTACCCAATACCTCTCGCTTTAACTTTTCTGATGAACTTACTGTGTGAGTTCTTTGAAAAAAAAGCTCATGAATATCCAACTATACGTTATACATTGGTTCTTCATTGCCTATGTTCACAAGAATCATCTTCCAAACATTCTAAAAAAAATGTTTGCCACTTCTGGTTTTCCTTTCATTGGTACGTTCTCACACTCCCCAGTTATGTTATTACTTTCTATATATCTAGTAGCATGTTCTTTGTATTGCAGTCCAACAGATACCTGACTGTGGATGACAAGATAACTGGTCTGTAGTTCACCATTCCCAAATTCATCCTTTCTTGAACTGTTGGATATTTTAAAATAACCTTTGCCTTATCCAGATTGGCTAAATGACTTTCGGGAATGTGTCAGAAAATAAAGTGAAAATCCGTGATGCAACCAACATGTCTATTGCTGCTTCTTCTGAAATTCTTGTATGCAGTACATCTAGTCTGTCAGATTTATAAATACTCAATCCAGCTTTCTTTTCAAAGATAATCCCAACACTGATAAGAATGAACTTAGACTTTACTTATCCAAGTCCCAGGGTCACTTGGTATTTCTGGGAGAATTTCTGGACATTCTTCCATGAAGATAGACACAAAGAAACTGTATCTTTTCTCTGCGATTTCTCTGTTCTCTGCAATAAATTATCCTGAACGCACACCAACTGTTCCACATTTGACCTTGTTTTTAATTTTTTTTCATATATTGATAGACGCTTTTTAGCAGTGTTCATGTTTTTCTTTCATTTGCCGGCTTTTTCTCTTTTTAATTTTCTTCTCAGTTTCTTGGTCATTCTTTGCTGGGTCCTACATTTCTCTGAATCCACTGGCTTACTGCAACACTTGGCATTTTTCTAAGCTGCCTCCTTTCATCTAATAGGTAGATGAAGGTGGAGTTGAAAGTGATAGTCGGAGAAGAGGGTGGACCAGATTGATAGGAAGGAAGGTGGGCACTTAGGAACATTCAAAAGGGCGGTGCTGACTTGGAATGGTTGGAGCGAGATAAGGTGGGATTAGGGCAAATGGGGAAATGGTGAAATAAACTATGATCCCCTGTGGTTGGAGGGTCCCAAAACAGAAGAGGAGGCTATTTTCCTCCAGGCTTCTCGTATCTCGGGTTTGGTGATGGATCAGGCCTAGGGCCGTGATGTCCTTGGCAGAGTGGGAAGAGGAGTTAAAATGCTCAGCCACAAGGCGATGGCGATGTTCAATGTGGCTGTCCCAGAGATGTTCTCTGAAATGATCCACAAGTTGACCTCCTGCCTCGCCAATGTAGAGAACACCACATTGGGTTTAATGAATGCAG
Source organism: Chiloscyllium punctatum (assembly GCF_047496795.1). Taxonomy (NCBI): domain Eukaryota; kingdom Metazoa; phylum Chordata; class Chondrichthyes; order Orectolobiformes; family Hemiscylliidae; genus Chiloscyllium; species Chiloscyllium punctatum. Next base: position 6,228,697 of record NC_092751.1, on the reverse strand, counting down.
TAGGTGAGGCGTTCTGTCTTCCTTCATTACCTGTTACTTTCAACCCAACCTTCATCTACCTATCGCAATCCCTGTTAACCTCTCCCCTGCCGCACCCTCTTCTCATTTATCTCTCAGCCCCCTTACCCCAGAAGTTTCATTCCTGATGAAGGGCTTATGCCCGAAACATCGATTTATCTGCTCTTTGTAAGCTGCCTGACTGTGCTTTTCCAGCACCACACTCTTCAACTCTGATCTCCAGCATCTGTAGTCCCCACTTTCTCCTCACACCTTCATGGATTGTATGACTCAGATTTATAACGGTTACTTCAAATAAAACAATAACTGTCGTGTACTCAGACAGCATAAAAGAAAACCAATACATTGTGGTCACTGTTCCCAAAAGGTTATTTCCAGCAAAGTTTCAATTAGCTCTTCTGATCACTCAACACAATTCCTAAATAACCTGATCTCGAACTCAGTTGTCGACATAATGTTAATGTAAACCATCTCACACGTGGTCATTAAATCCTTTTTTCCCAGCATTGGCATTCAATTGAGTGAACACAGTTTAGATATAATATAAACAGTACATTATTACTGAAGTATCTACAAATGTGAATATCTCATTTCCTGTTTTATAACATGTCCAGTATTTCAATTGCAGCTTTCACTTTGATATATAACTCCCATCAATGTTTGCTTCTCCTTTCTATTTTTGCGCTCCACCTTACTAGATTCTGTGGAATCTGAGCGACGTGGGCTCCGGGGAGATTAATGGTAGAGATCATCTCACCACATCATTTATGATCTTCTCAAACTTTAATTTCTACAGATCTCCCGTTATGCTGATGGAGTAGAGAAGGACAATGATCTTCCAACAATGCTCTGTATTCCCCCAGAGAGCTGAGACAGCTCTAACCTGGGTGGGAACCTTACAGAAGGTGGGTAATGTGTTGCTGCTGCTATACAGGGTCTTAGTGAGATCACATCTGGAGTAGTGTGGACAGATTTAATCTCTTCAATGAAGAAAGGATGTTGTTATATTGGAAGCAGCTCATTCCTGCAATGAAGGTGCTAACTTATAACGAAAGGATGATCAGGTTGACCCAGTAGCCATTGGAGTATACATAAATTAAGGATGATCTTATTTCAACAAAGATGACAGAAGGAGTCAAAAGTGAAGCGAATTACACAGATAATGGAGGAATCCATTCCGTTCTCCAGCCTGTTACACAGGAACAACAGGAGAATATTCAGGCCTTCGAACCTGTTTCTTTTATTTCTACTTTTCATCATAATTCAAACTGTTTCAATTCCTTCTCATGCTCAAAGTGCCTCATTTGAAATTGAATTGCAGCCATTTCCAAAGACTCGAATGGCAGTTCTACCCAATGTAATTGCCGTGCTATGGCTGAAATTATCTATCATTTTCTCACAGACAAACGCAACCCCACCTCCAGCTTGTCTGTCAATTCCTAGAGCTTTGCCTTCATTACCTTTTGTTAAACCGCCAACTTCACTTCCTCCACACCCAGAGAACTCTTAATGACTGAAAGAATCTTTATTCACAAAACACTGTTTAAACCAACCGAACTCAACATCCACAACAAAAGACGCTAAAAACTACCATACACGACCTTTGAACCCAATAGTCTCTCGGTGCATACTCTCCAGTGTCTGCATGAGCTTATTCTGGATTCTCTGGTTTCCTCCCACAACCCAAAGATGTGCATGTCAGGTGAATTGGCCATGCTAAATTGTTCATAGTTTTCAGGGATGTGTGGGTTGGGTGCCTTAGTCGGGGTAAATATGTAATAATAGTGTAGAGGAATGGGTCTGGGTAGGTTACTCCTCGGAGGGTCGGTGTGGACTTGTTGGGTCGAATGGCCTGTTTGCACACTGTAGGGATTGTAATTCTAAACCCAATTTGGTATTATCAATTTAGAACAAGACAAGAGTCCCCATTTTGCTATAGACCAACCAGACTGCCTCAAACTAGTTTAAGAGGGTAGCTTGGAGGCCAAACCTTTCTAATTTTAAAGGTAGATGTGAGTTGGGTGTTCCAGATGTGATGCAACTAGTCAAACCACTCACCATTAAGCAAAACACAATATATTTAAACACTGTAATGAAAATCCATTTAAAATGAAGAGGAATTTAGAATCATTTAACTATTGGAAACCATAACCGAATAATGGATACAGTACCTTCTACAGATGAACTGTTCCAACACACTAACATCCCGTAAATACACCCCTTGGCAAAAAGGAACATTCAGGCAGACATTCTCGCATACAGTTCTCCAATTCAGGAGGAAGCAGCATCAAGTCAGGCTTCAGAGAGAGTAGCAGCTGTGGATAAGTTACGAGGCCGTTGTTCCTACTATTTATGAAAAACCCTAAAAGCGTCGTAAGTTATTTACTTGAGCCGTTTTCAGTAGGCAGTTTGGCCTTTACGACCTCTTATTTAAAAAAGGAGAAAATAACTTTTTTTTTAAAGTGACAGCATTGTCACACAATTTAGATGCCTGGTCCTTTACTCGAGGGGCTTCCTCGTGCTACTGATTGCAAGATCACCTGAGAGGGACAAATTCAGGTACAGACCAAGTTACAAGGATGTTTCTCATAACTTCTGAAACACACCTCTCTATGAACCATCACATGGGACATACCAGGAAGTGAACAACAGCCTGACACACACCATTTCACTGTTTCTCAGCTTCACAATGATTGCACTCGATACACTCGGGAGCCAAAATCCAAGGCCAGGGAAAGATACAGAGGGACAGAAAGATTCACATTAAAGACAGAAACAGACAGTTAATTAACTCAAAAGATGTTGTGGAAATATGGGGAAAAGGACAGGGCAGTGGGACTAACTGGAGAAGTGAGATCTTCGACAGAAAACTTACAAGAATGAGAACATTGAATAAAGGCATTGTCAGATCAGCTGAAATGGTTTGTTACACCAAATTCTGAATCTGCTTCACAGAACATCACAAACAACATAAAATGGGACAAGATGACAGCCCAGCATGGAGAGCTGTGCAGACCATGCTAGTGTGCTGCTCAGTAAACTGCACTATCTGCACAGCATGAGAGTATTGCAGACTTTACTATCATATGATATCCATACTCGCATCAGGTTACTGCCTACAATGGGAAGATTTGCTGCGTGTGTGTGTTCATCAGAAACTGAGGGAGACTGTGTGTGTATGATAGGCGTGTTTGAATGCAAAACTCATTGTTTGAGAAGGATCACACATGGAGGAAATTATTTTAAATAAGAACAACTGGCAGGCTTTTTTGTAAATCGACGGAGAGAGAACGGGGCAAGTTTCATGGTCAGATAAGGTAAAGTGTTTGAGAATGTTAAAATAAAGGCAAAATTAAGGCATTGCCAGACACAATAGCAATATACATCGGCGTGCACATGAATGACAGATGGATGGGAGTTTGGTATGAGCTCTAATCAGATTTGCTTCAGCAGATTTTTGGCTTCCTTAAGCCTGTATTTCATAGCTCAAGTATCAAACCGGAGATGGAATAAGCCAGTGAGATATATTCTGGAGTGGTGAGTATTTCAAGTTAGAAATGGTCAGGGCATGGTGTCAGGAATCAGCTCATGTTCATAGGGATCTCCCACAGTTGTGACCTGTCTGCTTCAGCCGCATATATTGGCCAGGGATGTGAGGGAAAGAGTGGAAGGAAGTGGAGTTTGTAACCAGAACAGTAGAGAATGATCTCCATGCTGTTAATACTTCACTAAAAAAGAGCAATGATACAATACATTGTAGTTCTCCGCTGAAACTGTTTAGGTCAACATAGAGACCCATGAGTAATACTGCCATCGCAGAGAAGGAGACAGAGGGAGACAGGAATGGGACACATTCCTTGATGTAATTAGTAGTGGCCTGTAGAGTGAATCTATGGATTGAGAGTTTCAACAGGAAGATAATTGGGACAAGAAGTGTAGATGATATAAAAGAACAGTAATACAATCATAACTGGTTTATAGAAAGAAAAATCTGGACAGTGACACTCACCTGGAACACCGACGCTAGCCAGGAAAGGATAATAAAAATATTGAATAATGAGAAGAGCATAATAGATCCGCAATGATAATGACAACCAATTAAATGCAGAAAGATACCAAACATAATTGAATAAACTCCTGTCTATTGTTGGAACATGCCAGTCTAATGTTCTCAGATTCTGATATATTTTTGTAACATTACAGTCTAATGTTCTCAGATTCTGATATATTTTTGTAACATTACAGTCTAATGTTCTCAGATTCTGATCCATTGTTGGAACATTCCGGTCTAATGTTCTCAGATTCTGATCCATTGTTGGAACATTCGAGTCTAATGTTCTCAGATTCTGATCCATTGTTGGAACATTCCGGTCTAATGTTCTCAGATTCTGATCTCTCCTCGCCCTCTCTCCAAATCAGCTGATCCCTGTCAGTGCTGTCGGTGATGGTCCCGCCCATGTTATGGGATAACACATTAAATGGCGCCTATTTATCATTTAAAGATGGAAACCCTCCACTGGAATAATTAGAATCCATGGAGATTGGCATTAATCACAGTCACTTAACAAACACTGGGTAACCAAGCAAAGGCTACGGAGAACAGATGAATGGACACCGCACAACAATCAACAGACAGGAGTGTTCCCTCCCAGTTCGGGAACACTTCAGTGGTCCAGGATCTTCAACCCGGACCTTCTGGTGACCATCCTCCAAGGCGGACTTCAGGACAGGCAGCAGCGAAATGTGGCCGAGCAGAGGCTGATAGCTAATTTCGATACACATAGGGAGGGCCTCAACCAGGACCTTGAGTTCATCTCACATTACAGGTGACCGCCATTGTACAATACACACACAGACACTCCTATACACACACATACATACGGTCACACATGTACGCAGACACGCATACAGACACTCAGACACACCCTTACAGACACACACACACTCGCACACTCACACGGCATCCACTCAGAGACTGAGACCACTCTACACTCATGCACAAGCATATACATTCTCTCTCACTGATAGTCAAAACCCCCCACCCTAGACATGCACACACTCCCACACTCACACATGCACCCCCTCACAGGCTTAAGAGACTTTACATCACGACACACATATATACATTCTCTCTCACACTCACAAACCCCCAACCCAGACAGACACAGACACATAAAACGACGAAGACCCACATGCACTCATATATTTTGTGGGAGGAATTTGCACTTGCAGAGTTACATTGTAGTTTGATCAAAAACTGCATGGATTCATGTAAAACTCTGTTATCTCACTTTTCAGATTAGAAGCAATCTAAACATCAACAACAGGCCGAAGCAATTTTGTCCCTATGGACCTCTTACAGAGAGACAGAGAACACAGGGGGCTAACACCTTCAACATATTGTCTAGCTAAAACTCACTGTTACAGCTAACCTGAGAATGCAACATTTTTTTTTAACAAATGTTTTGTGATTTACACAAGAAAGAAGTGAAACTATCATGGTATTGGAACAGATGAAAGACCCAACAGACAATCAAGGTATTTTTCAATGGATAATTTCAGTTACATCACACTGTAAATTTTTGCTATAAATTCTGTGCCTTCGAAGTGTGTCCTGCACTATGACCTGATGAAGGAGCGGCGCTCCGAAAACAAGTGTGCTTCCAATTAATCCTGTTGGACTATAACCTGGTGTTGTGTGATTTTTAACTTTGTACATCCCAGTCCAACACCGGCATCTCCAAATCATGACTGAGAAAACAGGTTTAATTAACCAGTTCCACACATCACTTTTCATATAATTACAAAAGAGAACATTTACTGGGTTTGGATGTAATGGATAATAAAAAATGGAATGGGCCATAAATATTTAATTTTTTTAAAACTTGGATATGAGAGTATTAACAGAACACTGCAGGAGTCCATATATGTTCCACTCTGTTTACGAAAGAAGCAGTTAGAAAATATCAGATAGGTTGCATAAAGAAAGGTCGGGTGAGCAAGTTTCTAGATTCCTTATTGACCAGTGTGAGGCTACTCCTGGTTTTACGTGCCCTGCTACCAAATCCTTTCATAATCTTGAGACAGAGCATTGAGACTGCTGCTCAACAACAGGCCGAAGCAATTCTGTCCCTATGGACCTCTTACAGAGGGATAATAGAAGGCCATTCAGCCCATATTACCCTGTTGCTACTTGAAAAGGTGGAAATCTAGAACATTGACACATTTTGTCAACAAGGAGAAAGTGAGGACTGCAGACGCTGCAGATCAGAGCTGAAACATGTGTTGCTAGAAAAGCACAGCAGGTCAGGCAGCATCCAAGGAGCAGGAGAATCGACGTTTCGTGCTTTTCCAACAACACATTTATCAGCACATTTTGCCAACAGAATCATTCAAAACAAAGAGATGTGTCAGTGCAGCTGTATGAGGTGTTATTGAGTGGGCACTGGGAATATATTGTGTTGGTTGTGAAACTGTAACTGAGAAGGGATGGACCTCCATCGGATACAGTTTAACACCCGATCGTAATCTACGGGCTGCTGTGGCATTTAATGTCTCGGTTCTGTTACACAAGGACAGGAGGAGGCCATTCAGCCTTTCCAATCTATTACAGAGGGACACGAGGAACCCATTCAGCCTCTCGAGCCTATTACAGAAGGGCAGGAAGTGTTTCTTTAACTTTTTGTTACGCATAAATATTAGTTTTAAATTAGTTGTGGAATAGGAAATTCCTGATGGAAACATTAAAGTTCTAACTTTGAACAAGGCCAATTTTGAAAGTGTTAGGTGAGCCCTGTGAAAGGCTGATTGGAATACCCTATCCACAGGTAATGGGATGGTTGGAAAACGCAAGGCCATCAAAACGTGGTTTCAGAGAGTCCAGAGCCAATGTGTTCCTATTAGTGAGAGGGGCAAGGCTGGTGGGTGCAGGGAGTGCTGGATGGCTAGATATATTGATGCTCTGGTCAAGGTAAGGAAGGAGGCATATGTCAGGTAAACAGAGCTAAGATCAAGTGAATCCCGAGAGGTGTATAATGGCAGCAAGTGTACAGTCAATGGGGAAATCGGGCCAGAAAAATGTGGACATGAGATGGCTTTAAAAATAGGGTTAACGAGGCATTGAAGAAATTCTACAAATCCTTTAATGGTAAAAGATTAACTAGGGGGAGAACAGGGCCCCTTAAATGTTAGTAAAGTTGCCTATGTGGAGATTGGAGGGATACGAAACAAAAATTTCTCCTCAGTATTTAATGAGGAGGAGATTACAAGGGCGAGAGAATGAATAAATATACAGTGATACATTGAAAAGTGTCTATATTACAAGGAGGTGTTAGACATTTTAAAATACATAAAGGTGAACAAATCCCTGGGACCCGATCAATTGTATCCCAAATGTTTGTGGGAAGCCAAGAAGGAGATTGTTAAGCATTTTGCTGATATATTTGTAACATTGATTTCCACAGGTGAGGTGTCAAAAGACTGGAGGGCAGCTAACATAGTGTCCTTATTTAAGGAAAGTAAGGGAAAAAAACAGGTAACCATAGATCGCTGAGCCTGACGTCAATGGTGACTAAATTGTTGGAAGGGATTTTGTTGGAAAGGATGTACACGCATTTGAAAAGACAAGGACTGAAGAGGGCTTTGTACATTGGAGATCATATCTCACTGACTCGGTGTAATCTTTTGAGGAAGTGATGACGATGATTGATGAAGGCAGGACAGTGGATGTTGTCTTTATGGAACTCAGTAAGAAAACCAAAATGTTCTACATGGTAGACTGGTTAGCAAGGTTAGACTTCCTCGGATCCAGGGAGAACTCACCATTTAGATCCAAAATTTTCTTGAATATTCGAGACTGGGCGTGACAGTGGACATTTGTTCATTAAACTTGGAGACCTGTGACGAGTGGCGTGCCGCAAAGATCAATAGGGTGTCCACTGTATTTTGTCACTTATACAAATCATTTGTATTTGAGTATATGAAGTATGGTCTGTAACATAATTACAAATTTCGTGACCGTGAAGAATGATCTCTCAGAATATAATGGGACCTTGTTTAGGTGAGCCGAGGAGTGGCAGATAGAGTATATTTTAGTTTCATGTGAGGTGTTGCTTTTTGGCAAGACATATCAAGGCATGACATGATAGAACTCCATAGAAATTATCGAATCCCTACAGTTAGGAAACAGGCTTTTCGGCCCATCGAGGCCACACCGACCCTCTAAACAGTATCCCACTGGACAAATAGCCTATCCCTCTGAGCCTGCATTTCCCATGGCTAATCCACCTTCCCTGAACATCCCTGGATACGGTGCGCAATTTAGCATGGCCAATCGACCCTTACCTGTATATCCTTATCCTGTCAGAGTAAAACATAGCACCCGCAGGAAACTCATGCAGACACGGGGAGAATGTACAAACTTCATACAGCCAGTCATTCAAGGATGGAATTAAACCCAGGTCACTGCCCTGTGAGGCAGCAAAGCTAGCCTCGTGGTGCAGGTTCTTCATTCCTTGACAGTGCTGTCACAGGTAGACAGCGCAGTGATGAAGGCATTTGGTGATCTTCCCTGTATTGGTTCGTGCTTTGAGTTGAAACATTTGCATGACAAAATCTGTACAGGACATTGGTTTGCCCACTTTTGTAATATTGCCTTTAATACTGGTCTCCCTGCTGTCGGAAAGATGTTGTCAAACTTGAAAGGGTGCAGAAGAGATGGAAAAGAATGTTGCAGGTGTTGGAGGGTCAGAGTTACAGGGAGAGTTTGAATAGGCTGGGACTATTTTCATGTGTTGAGGCTGAGGAGGGACCTTAAAGGGGTTTATAAAATCATGTGGGGCGTAGATTAGGTAAACAGTCAATGTCTTTTACCCAGAAGAGACGAGTCCAAAATTAGAAGACAAAAGATTAAGGTGAGAGGAGAAATATTTTAAATAGGGACATGAGGGACAACATTTTTACACAGAGACTGCTGTGTGTATGGATTGAACAGACAAAAGAGGTGGTGGAGGCAGGTATAGTTATACCATTTAAAAAGCATTTGGATGGATACATGCATGGGAAGTGTTTAGAGGGAGATGGGCCAAGTGCTGGCAAGGGGGACGGGATTAATTAAGGATATTTGGCGGTATGGATGACCAGACCGAACGATCTTTTACCGTGCTGTACATCTCTGAGAGTCTATTGACTCTTCAGTGTATAACACGGGAACAGGAGGAGGCTATTCAGCTTCTGAATTCTGCCAGTCGGCTTGTTTGCTCAATTACTGAGAGTCAAATACAAAAATACATCATTCAGATTTTGATGGTGTTTTACAGAAACAGGAGAAAGGCCTTTAGTCAAGAAAAGCTGTAAAGAATGTGAAGAGGCCATTCAGTCCCTCACCTCCATTCCACAGGAGCAGCAGGTGAGCACAGACCTATTGGAGCCTGTTACTCAAGAGCAGGAGGATGACATCTACTTTCACAAACTTGGGATCAGGAGGGAATCACTCAGTTTCTCAAGACTGGGACACAGGAACAGGAGGCAGTCACTCAACTGCTCAAAACTGGGGCACAGGGAAATCTGGAGGCTAGTGAGGCCCGAGGTTCCTGTTACGCAGGAATAGGAGGAGGTGATTCAGTCCCCACCAGTATGGGACACTGGGAGAGAAGGGGAGTTTGCTTGGAACAAACAGAAATATATGATAAATTGCATCAGTGGTCCATTCAATCCTGTCCCAACATGCAAAAAGACCACGTCTGATCTGATGGTCATTCCCTCATTCCATTTCACGGAGACTCCGTCTCTGCAGCCTCTGCTCCATTTGTTGGTCATGTTGCAGACTCAGATGCTGCAACAACTGTCACCATTACTCATCGAGAGGGTTGGGTCTAACTGGATGAGTCTGGATTTGAAGGGTCTATTAACAAGAATTGAAACACAAAATAAAGGCATTGCCAGATGTTTAGTTCTCTCACATTCGCAATTTAACTCACATAACCAGCCCATCCATTACATATTCAGAATGGAGCACTGTGTAGATCCGGCTAGTGTTCAGCTGTATGTAACCCAGCAATGTCCAGAGTGAAACTCTGTGCAGCCCACACCAATACTTGATCTATAATCCTGGACTAAGTGTCCAGCATGGGAAGCTGTGCAGCCCACACTGGTTCATTCATATATAAACCCAGGCTGTTGCATTGTTCAGCAACACTGTGTTCGATCGCAGCCCTGTGTGGGGAAACTTGCAGTCAATTTAGGAACTGACAGGGTGTGCAGCACCCATCCATTTACAGCTCCATATCTCCACTGTGCCTTGACAAGGGATGCTGCGAATGTGAAAGTCACTGCGAGGAAGAGATGTAAATGGAAACAATTTAAATACCAATAGTTCTGAATTAGGCACGTATCACTCTAATATTTAAAGATGAAATAATTGAGATAATATCTAATGAGATTTTGTAAATGATGCAAACAAGTAAGAGGGGGATGGTGATGTTTTAGTGGTTGTACTATACGCCTTCAAATAATCAATGGGAATTAGAAAAATAATATGCAGGGAGACTGGCGAGACTTGTCATAATAGGTGATTTTAATTATCCGAACATAGACTGGGACTTCCAGAGGGTTAAGAACTTAGATGGAACGTAATTTGTTAAGTGTGTTCAGCGAAGTTTCCACAAGCAATATATAGAGTATCCTACTCGGGAAGGGACAAATACGACCTACTGTTGGGAAATAGGAATGGATAGGTGATGGAGGTAAAGTGGGGGAGCATTTTGGGAAAAGTGACCAGAGATGTATAAATGTTAAAATAGGTATGGTAGGGACAGAATTGGTCCACAGATTCAAGTTCTAAATTGAGGCAAGGCGAATTTTGTTGGAATTAGACAGGGGATTGCAGGGCTTGATTGGAGTAGTGTGTTTCCAGGTAAAAGGATCCCGGGCAAGTGGGAGGGCTTCAAAAGTGAGATAGCTCGAGTTCAAGGTCTGCATGTTCCTGTGAGGGTGAAGGGAAAGTGAGACTGGAAGAGAGAACCCTGGATGACAAGAGATATTGAGTGTCTGACCAGAAAGAAAGGAGGCATCGCTCAGGTACAGGTAGCTGGGACCAAGGGAATCTCTGGAGGTACACAGGGGATAGAGGAGTTTACTGAAGAAGGAAATCAGCAAGGCGAAAAAGGGGGTATGAGATAGCCTTGGCTGAGCAGATTAGGGTAAATTCAAATTCAGTATAGTAAAGAAAAATAACAACTAGAGAGAGAATACGACGCCATAAAATCCAAAATGGACATGCATGTGTAAAACTTCAAGAGATGGGCGAGGTCCTCAATTTCACCTCTGTGTTTATCATGAAGAAAGACATGAACACCTATGACCTTTAGAAGGTTAGTTGCGATATCTTGGTACAGTCCATTTCACAGGAGAGGTGTTGTTGGACATATTAGAATGCACAAAGTCAGATAAATCTCTTGGTCCTGACCAGATATATCTAAGAGCACTGCACGAGGTGAGAGGAGATAGTTCAGGGGCAAGGTCCCAAAAGACTGGGCAGTAGCAAATGTTGTGCGCTTATTCTGAAGGGCTGCAAAGAAAAGCCTGGGAAATCTAGACCAGTAAGCTTCACATGTGTTTTCGATAAACCACTTGAGAAGGTTCTGAGAGATATGATGTGCATGCATTTGGAAAGACAGAGTTTGACTTGGAGCAGTCAGCATAGCTTTGTGCCTGGCAGATCATGCCTGACAAATTTTAATAGAGTTTTTGAGGAATTGACCAGGAAGGTTGACGAGGCCAGGGTGGTAGACATATTCTATATGGATTTCAGTAAGGCCTTTGATAAGGTTCCACATGGTAGGCCACTCTGGAAGGTTAGATCGCATGGACTCCAAAGAAATCTGGCAAATTGGCGACACAGCTGTCTTGATGTTATGAAGCAAATTACTATGGTGGAGGTATTCTTGTCGGACTGGAGGCCTGTGACGAGTGGAATGCCTCAGTGAACGGTCCTGGTCCCATTGCTGTTTGTTATCTATATCAATGATTTGGACCAGAGTGCACAACGCAACGTTCGTAAGTTTGCACATGACTCGAAATTAGGAGACATCACTTACAGTGAGGAACGTTATCAGAAATTGCAGCAGTATCTTGATCAGCTGAGGAAGTGGGCTGAGAAATAGCAAATGGAGTTGAATATAGATAAGTGTCTTGCACTTAGCAAAGTCAAATCCAGGTAGGAATTTAATGACGAATGATAGTGCCTTCAGGCGTGTAGTGGAACAAAAGGACGTTGGAGATCAGGTGCACGGTTGTCTGAAATTTGAGTCACAGATACACAGGACAGTGAAGAAGGCTGTGGGCACAATGGCCTTCATCAGGGCATTGAGGATAGAAATTGGGACGTTATGTTGTAGTTGTACAGGATGTTGGTAAGGCTGCAGTTGGAGTATTGTGTTCAGTTTTGTTCATCTTGCTATAGAAAGGATATTATTGAACAAGAAAGTACGTAGAACAAATTTCCAAAGATGTTTCCTGAGCTCAAGTCTCTAAGTTATAGGCAGAGGTTGGAAGGGTTAGAAATTATTTCTTAAAGCGTCGGAAACCGAGGGGGTTCTTATAGAAGTGTAGCTCTTATAAAATTATGAGAGGCGTGCATGTGGTGGATACTTCAAACTTTGTTCACAAGGTTGTGGAATCGAGGACTAGAGGACATCCATTAATGTTTGGAAAGGATTAAAAAAAAGGAAACTGAGGTGCAACTTTTTTACATAGAGTGTGGTACGCATATGGACTGAGCTGTCAGTGGAAGTGATTGAGGTGGGTACAATAACAACATTGAAAAGGCATTTGGACAAATACACAGATAGGAAAGGATTAGAGGGATACAGAACAAGGACAGTGGAATGGGGTGAGTCTGGAAGGACATTTTGGTTGGCATGGACCAGCTGGGCCAAATGGCCAGTCATACTGGTAGTCTCATGCATTATGACTGTAAATGAGTGTTTTTGGGGTGGAGCCGTGGTGGGGGGGGGGGGGGGGAGACTGAGATAAAATGTCATGGAAGGATATGTTCACAGGTTTCAGAATGCTGAACTGAAGACATTTCAATAGTATCATGCAACACGGGTCAGTATTTCGAAGAATGATGAGTGAAAGGGATTTTGCTGTGAGTTCAGGCGATGGAGAGGTTTGGATGAGCATTTGTTCTGCAGCTTTGTAACTTGGAGTGAGCACAGCAGAGTCTTCGCCTCACTGGGTTGAACCTAACAAAAAACTGTCTCAGTGACATTTTCATTGAGTGTGACAGATGGGTTGTCTGCACGAGGCCGAGCTAGTTTCATGGTGCTATCTTACCAAACTGATCTAATTAACTACCCATCCCACTCCATGGTGTCCCTCTCAGACAATGCCAGCCCAATTCTCCCACCCATCATGACTGGAGGTACTCACAGTCGCCCGGATGCCCCTGGATATTCCGTAATCCCTGACACTGGTGCCACCTTTAAAAGATCAATGGGCACACGGTTGCACTTTCTCAGTTTGGAGCTGCCCTGCACATTTTCCCCAAGCATGGCAATGAAGGGGAAATTACACTACGGTTTGTCGACAGCAGCACGGAGGTCCTGGTGGATGCGCTAGTACAAAAGGGGACCCAGAGGGGGCCACACTACCAGATCCACCGAGAATGGGCTGAGCTCACCACCCAGCTCAGTGCAGTTTCTGGGGTCTGACGAAATGACCAGTAAAACAGGACAAGCATCAATAAGCTTCCCCACTCTGTCAGGATAAGAGTCACCATATTTTCTCTGGTCCCTCACACTCACTGTATATCTGTTGTAGCACCAATCCCTGAACAAGGCTCATGCTCCACCACTCACACTACTACATGCAGGACCTTCCCTCTCTTTCTCTCTTGCCTTTCTAATGCCCCCCATATAGTTAGAGAATATTCTGCAGAATGTCAATTATGGAATGTTCCAGGTATTGTTCCAACTTATTCCCAGTTTCATGAAAACGGCTGTGCCCCAGTGTGTAACACGTAAGAGGATGGAGGAGAGATGTACGTTTTTCAAATCACACACAATTAAAATCCATCGTGAGGCCATTCAGTACTTCAAACATGCTCCAACAGTCAATACGTTTGGGGGTGATCTGATCGTTTTCTCAGCTCCATGTTACAGGAACTTTCAGTCATTCAACCCCCAGGTTCCTGTTACCGAGGAGACGATTTTCAGACACTTCATACCCCGGGTTTCTTCTTGCATGTGTTTAGAAGGCATTTCCCATGGGGATGGACTCTCCTTACAATATATTTCATCTGATATATAAATTCATGGAACAGTCAGCAGGCTTTCCACAGATAAATCAAAAACATGCACTTATTTTATGGTTATCGATATCCAAACACAATTAGTCATTCTGGTTATTTCACTTGTCTCACCTTATTGTATTTAACCAAAGACAGCTTCCAAACACTTGTCTCATTATAAAATATAATTTCTAGCAGAGAACATTTTTTCTCAAATCCACCTTTTCCCTTGTCATTAAAATTTCCCTTGCCCTTTTTTTGTGACTGATTCTGTGTGCAACATGACACAGTCTCCCACTCACTTGCCTGGATGGTTGGTTTGTGATGCTGAGGGAGGCCACCAGCGCAGGGTCAATTCCCCACACTGACAGAGGTTACCATGAAGGGGATGCTCCCTCAACCCATCACCCGTGTGGGGACCTTCAACGTAAACCACCATGAGAGGTTTCTCCAATGAGAGTTATTTGGGACTCTAATCTATCAATGTTAGCATTTTAATTTTTTAACAAAATTTTTTATTGAAAAAGATATTTTATTATTATATTAAACCAATACCAAAACAACTCAAATAACTGAACAAAATTACACCCATGTGCATGTATATACAAAATAAGTTAAAGTCTCTAAACGGACAGAAGAAAACAAAAATAAACAATAAATAATAAATAAATAATAACAAAGTGATAGCTCTCGTTCTTCGAGAGCATCAACTGATACACATTCATACGTTCACAATTCTTAATATGTGATTCATTAGACAATATCGTCATGGCTATATAAAATCCCTTTTTAGAGTGGCAGATAAGCCTGTATTGGGGTTATCCAAAAAGGGTTGCCATATCTTATACAAATCTCTGCTTTTCGGTGCACCATACTGGTGAGAATGTCTAAAGGGATATTCTCGATGATGAGCTTGCAACCACCCAACAGACCCGGAGTCTTTTCAGATATCCAACACAACAGAATATTTTACGAGCACAGGAAGTATGGGGGAGATACTAAAGGAGTTTTGTGCATCAGTAATTACTGTGGAAAAGGATATGGAAGATATAAAATGTAGGGAAATAGATGGTGACACTTTGAAAAATGTCGATATGACAGACGAGGAAGTGCTGGATGTCTTGAAACGGGTAAAGGTGGATAAATCCCCAGGACCTGATCAGGTGCACCCTAGAACTTTGTGGGAAGCTAGAGAAGTGATTGCTGGGCCTCTTGCTGAGATATTTGTAGTATGGATAGTCACAGGTGAGGTGCCAGAAGACTGAAGGTTGGCTAACTTTGTGCCATTGTATAAGAAGGGTGTTGAGGACAAGCCAGGGAACTATCGACCAGTGACCCTGATGTTGGTGGTGGGTAAGTTGTTGGAGGGAATCCTGAGGGACAGGATGTGCATGTATTTGGAAAGGCAAGGAATGATTAGGGATAGTCAACATGGCTTTGTGCGTGAGAAATCATATTTCACAAACTTGATTGAGTTTTTTGAGAAAGTAACAAAGAGGATTGAAGAGGGTAGAGGTGTAGATGTGATCTATACGGATTTCAGGAAGGGTTTTGATGAGGTTCCCATGGGAGACTGAATGGCATGGTTAGATCTCATGGAATACAGGGAGTACTAGCCATTTGGATACAGAACTGGCTCAAAGGTAAAGACAGAGGGTGGTGGTGGAAGTTTGTTTTTCAGACTGGAGGCCTGTGACAAGTACAGTGCCCCAAGGATCAGTGCTGGATTCACTATTTTTTTGTCATTGATATAAATGATTTGGATGCGAGCATAAGTGGTACAATTAGTAAGTTTGCAGATTACTCCAAAAATTGGAGGTGTAGAGGAGAGCGAAGAGGGTCACCTCAGATTGACCAAATGGCCAAAGGGCTGAGAAGTGGCAGATGGAGTTTAATTCAGATAAATGCTAGGTGCTGCATTTTGGGAAAGAAAATCTTAGCAGGACTGAAACACTTAATGGTAAGTTCACAGGAAGTGTTGCTGAACAAAGAGACTTTGGAATGCAGGTTCATAGCTCCTTGAAAGTGGAGTCGCAGGTAGATAGGATAGTGAAGAAGGCGTATCCTTTATTGGTCAGAGTACTGAGTACAGGAGTTGTAATATCATGTTGCGGCTGTACAGGACACTGATTAGGACAGTGTTGAAATATTGCGTGAAATTCTGATCTCCTTCCTATCGGAAAGATGTTGTGAAACTTGAAAAGGTTCAGAAAAGATTTCAAGGATGTTGCCAGCGTTGGAGGATTTGAGCTGCAGGGAGAGGCTGAACAGACTGGGGCTGTTTTCACTGCAGCGTCGGAGGCTGAGGGGTGAGCTTATCGAGGTTTACAAAATTATGAGGGGCATGGATAGATTAAATAGGTAAAGTCTTTTCCCTGGGGTCGGGGAGTAAGAACGAGAGAGTTTAGGTTTAGGGTGAGAGGGGAAAGATATAATACAGAACTACGGGGCAACTATTTCACACAGAGAATGGTACATGTATGGAATGAACTGCCCGGTGATGTCGGGGAGGCTGATACAAGTGTAACATTTAAGAGGCATTTGGATTGGGAAATGAATAAGAAGGGTTTGGAGGGATATGGGCCGAGTGCTGGCAGGTGGGACTATCTGGTCGGCATAGACGGGTGGGAATGAAGGGACTGTTTCCATGCTGTACATCTCCATGACTCTATGATTCTATGACTTATATTAATCTCTGCTTTTTGGTGCACTATGCTGGTGAGAGAGTCAAAAGGGATATTCTCCATGAGGAGCTTACAAAGTCTCAACAGACCCCGGGAGTTTTCAGACATACAACACAACATAATATTTTTCCTAGCATAGAAAGTAAGGTTTTTTTTTCCCCATGTGCATCTGCGTAAGATACTCTGGGCAGGTCCAGGAAAAGAGAAACCGGGTCGATTTCCAATTCGGTCCCCTCGACCCACTCTACCACACCTAACGCAGTGCTCCAGTATATACGAAGCCTGCAGCAGGACCACATGCAATGAGTAAGAGTGTCTGTAGTCATTCTGCATTTCGGACATGCCGAAGATAACCCCACTTTGAATTTTGAGAGAAAATCTGGGGTCAGAAAGAACCTATGAAGATTTTTCAACTGCATGGAATGGGTTCAATTACAGTTCAAAATCCTTCGAGCATTTTTACAAATATCCTCACATGTCTCCGAAAAGATCTCAACCCCCAACTCTCTCGCACAGACGTCACAAAGCTGCACAGTCTTGTCTGAGGGGACACTCCCCAACAAATGGTAAAGGGTACTGACAGAGAGTATATTCTTTACAATAATCACCTGCTTCTCTGTATTGGATCTATAAGTGTCTTGTAAAATTGTGTTTTTTAATCAAATCTCTAATCTGGAAAAAAAACACAAGAAGTCTCTACTAGGTAGTCCATACTTATGAGTTATTTGATCAAACTGTATCATTGTTTCTCCTTCAAGTAACACGTGGTGGCTCGGTGGTTTGCACTGCTGACTCACCGCACCAGGGTCACAGGTTTGGTTCCAGCCTTGGGTGACTGGCTGTGTGGAGTTAGTATATTCTCAACTGTGTCTGCGTAGGTTTCCTCCCACAATCACAAACATGTGCATGTT
The DNA here is from genome assembly GCF_047496795.1 of Chiloscyllium punctatum. NCBI lineage: Eukaryota > Metazoa > Chordata > Chondrichthyes > Orectolobiformes > Hemiscylliidae > Chiloscyllium > Chiloscyllium punctatum. The sequence continues at coordinate 6,210,794 of NC_092751.1, read as the reverse complement.
AGATGACTTGGCCATTGCTCAATCGGTTATCGTGTTCCAGGATCTGTAAGTTGGGGCATTAGTCAGGGTAAATATAGGATGGTAGTGGAATGGTTCTGGGTAGGTTACTCTTCAGAGGATCGAAGTGGACTTGCTGGGCCCAAGGACCTGTTTCCACACTGTAGGGATACTACTAATTTTAAATCACCCAAACAAGGTATCCACCTCGCTGCCCACAGTTTAATCCTGGAATCCATTATCCCCGGTATACCAATTATACGGGTAAGAAACATGGTTTTGGCTGTATTGCCTCGATCTGACGCATTGTCCTTCAAGTTTTAACAGCATTGGTAATCATTATTTTATGACAATATTCCAAAATGTTGTCATTTTATCTAAGAACAACAGACTAATAAGGGTTCACTTTGTCTGAGAGGGCTCAATGTCTCGCCGCATTGACGCTGAGTCCTCAGCCGCCCAGGCACGAACATACGATTAAAAAAAACTTAATTGATAGCTTTTAATCGGGGAGATCTACTCCTCACAATCTGCGGGACAGTTGCAATTTTGTTAAGAAGATAAAGAATGGCTTATGGTGCCAAATAAAAGAGCTAAACCAGCCATTATGTTTCCGAAATATCTGTCTGGGAAACATCACAGAAAGCATTTGAACTGGGTGTAGAAAATGAGGAAGGACATTCATTTTAATAACAGCTATCTGACCGAGCCAGGATATTGGAAATGCCTCCCTTCTTTGAAGGTCTTGTTTAATTTTGTCAAACAAATGGACAAAGTTCATGTTAAATAAATGATCAAAGACAGATGTAATGAATATAGATTAGCGCACCCACCCATACCCATTCCCCTATATCTAACACGACGGACAATTTAGCGTGGCCAATTCACCTAACCTGCACATTTTTGGACTGTGGGAGGAAACCGGAGCACCCGGAGAAAACCCACGCAGACACGCGGAGAATGTGCAAACTCCACACAGTCAGCCGCCTGACACGGGAATTGAACCCGGGTCTCGAGCGCTGTGAGGCAGCAGGGCTATCCACTGTGCCACTGTTCTCCCCGTGTCTGCGTGGGTTTCCTCCGGGTGCTCCGGTTTCCTCCCACAGTCCAAAGATGTGCAGGTCAGGTGAATTGGTCATGCTAAGTTGCCCGTAGTGTTAGGTAAGGGGTAGATGTAGGGGTATGGGTGGGTTGCGCTTCGGCGGGGCGGTGTGGACTTGTTGGGCCAAAGGGCCTGTTTCCACACTGTAAGTAATATAAAATATACTAAAATAGGGAAACCACCCCCGTGACCATTTCAAAGGAAACCAAGATTTGCCCTCATTATCAGGTATTTCCCTAAGGCCTCCCATAGGCATGGCCTCCAACTTTATAAAATTAATCTTATCGCCCGGAAAGGCAACAAGTGAATCAATGCATTGCATCACATGAACTACAGAAATTGCGGAATTTGACAAAAACATAAGACCCTCATCTGCATACAATGTAAACTTACGAGACTTCGATCCCACCTCTGGGGCAGATATGTTGGTATCCCTATGGATGGCCTCCCCCAGTGGCTCAATCCCCAACGTAAACAACAATGGTGAACGGTGTTAACCTTGTCGGCTGCCTGGAGAAATATTAATATTACTGGTTGGCCACACCATTAGTGAGAACTGCAGCCAGAGGATCGCGGTAAAGGACCCTCACCCACTTGATAAAAACTTTGCGGAAACCAAACCATTCTAATGTACAGAATAGATCTGGCCACTCAACCCAATCAAATGCCTTCGCTCATCTAAAGAAATCAATAATCCATGGACAGATTGTTGTTGACACTCTTGGATCATATTGAGTAAATTCTTAACATTGTAGGAAGATCTGCGGCCATTTATACAAAATGTTTGGTCCTCTTTGGTAACGGGAGGCAGCAAAGTTTCCAGCCTGAATGCACGGATCTCTAGATGGATTTTGAGACCAATATTTAATAGTGAGATTGGAGTGTAAGAAGCACAATCCTCCGGGGTCTTCATTTCTTCAGCATCAGAGAGATATTAGCCTCTATTAAGGATGGAGCGAGTGGTTCGTGACTGTATGAGTGACAGAACATGTTAAACATCAGCCCTGACAATAGGTTTATAAATGCCGACAATGGTGCATTAAGGCACAACACCTATTCAGGGATTACTCCTGGAAGACCCAGGTTCTTGAAAAATAACTCCATCTTAATCCATCTATCCTCAAAATGTTCAGTCTGAAATAATTCGGTGAAAAATCTCGGAAAGGAGAAGTTAATCATTTTGGAATTGAAGGTAGGGATCCCAGGACCTTCCCTAATTGAGATAATGGCTTGAGAGGGGCGATTGTTTTCCTGGCAAGATAGAATAAATACCTGCCTGGCTTATCACCATGTTCAAACAGCCTTTGTTTTGCAAAAGTAAGTTACTTCTTGGCTGTCTGTGTGAGCGTGGAATTCACTGTAGGCCGAAGCGTTGTGATCCTCTGCAGCTTAGCCACTGAGGGACAATCACAGTATTCACTCTCTGCTGCCCTCAGCTGAGCCTCAAGCCAGCGTTCCTGCTCCCCCTTCTGCGACATCATAAGGAATAATTATTGCCTTGGCATAAGCCTTAGCAATTTCCCATAGAGTGGATGAGTTACTGGTTGAATCTGAATTAATGGCTAAGAAAGACCTGAATACAATACAGTGGTCAGCACAGTGGCACAATAATTAGCACTGCTTTCTCACAGCACCAGAAACCCGGATTCAATTCCTGCTACAGGTGACTGTCTGTGTGGAGTTTACACATTCTCCCTGTGTCCGCGTGGGTTTCCTCCCACAGTCCAAAAATGTGCAGGTTAGGTTAATTGGCCATGCTAAATTGCCTGTAGTGTTAGGTGGAGGGGTATATGTCAGGGGGTGGGTCGATGTGGACGTTTTGGTCCGAAGGGCCTGTTTCTACACTGTAAGTAATCTAGTCCAACTACTCAATTACCAACTAGTCTTAAGAATAAAGGGATACATTCGCTAGTGTCTCGAATCTATTATATTGCCCTTAATCTTAATCAATAAGTAAACTGCTTCATGGTCAGAAATGGTAATATTCCCAATTGTGCAGGATGCCACTGAATCTAAGATTGTTGCAGGAATGGGGAAGATATCAACCACCGTGTGGCACTTATGCCGTTTAAAGAAGAAAATAAAATCCCTACTTGTGATGTGGATCTGCCACCAGACATCCACCAGCTCTCGTTCTACACACATATCCACTAATTGCTTACCTTATAACGAGGGTATTGGGGCACTTTTGGACATTCTGTCCACCGTGGGGTCCATAAGACTTTTGAAAACTTCGACAATAATGTGCCACGATGCAAGATAACTGAATTTGGAAAATGCATCTACCAAGAATTTAAGAGGGTGCGCCGGGAGTGGGTGGGGGTGGGGGTGGGGGTGGGGGGCAATAAACATTCAAAATACTATATTCTTTACTATAGTCTATAGTTCAAGGCTTTGGGTATTATGAACCTCCCGTGAGTGTCAAATACAATCTAGTAGGTTAAATGGAAGATTCTTTTTATCCATTATGGCTTCTCCCCTCCTCATAATATTAAAAGAGGAGAAATAAACCCGATCAAGACCGATCTGTTGTAATATCAAATTTTCTTTGTCATCAAGGTGCATCTCCTGCAATAGGACAATATCCACCCTCTCTTTTTAAGACTAGAAAGTAAATGTTTCCGCTTTTCTGGCGAATGGCGCACCTTAATGCTCCAGGTAGACCATTAAGCACATCATTACCCAGAACACACTGTAGCAACATTTCAACTCGAGAGACGAAGAACTCGAATGACTGATCATTAATAAACAAAGTCTCATAGAGCTTAGAAACTACACAAACTAAAGCTACTACAACTGCCAACTCTCAAATCTTTCAAAAACTAAGCGTTTTAAGTAAATGGCTGTGATGGAGTGGGTGAGGGAACCACTTTGCCCGTGCTGTGATGCAGAGCCCAACAAAGCAGACCTTCCAGATAACCACCATCTTGAATTTCCCCTGAACATTTTATCGAAATTATCATTTCATTTTGCATTATATTCCTGGATGTGCTGGAGCAATGTGATTTTTTTTACCACTGTCAGCATTTCCCCAACACTGCACATTCCTGCCATTCCCCGATAAAGTTGACTCCGTTATTTTTATGAACCTTCTGTCTGTGCCTCAAACATATTCAATATCTCTGCCTCCAATGCTTTGCAGGGGAGAGAGTTCCAAATACTATCACCACTGAGAAAACTAAAATTAACTTCATCTGTGTCTGAGATTATTCTTGTCTCCTTACCTGAGAAAGGATATAATTAAATTGTAAGCAGTTCATAGATATTTCACTTCATGCATTCCAGGGATGAGGGTCTTATTTTATGAAGGCTTTAACAGGTTACTCTTGGAATGAGAGGTGATGTTATTGAAACATACAAAACCGAGATGAGAGTGATCAGATAGATACCCACTGGGTGTTTGTATTGTAAAACTTCTTGTTTTTATAGAATCTCGACAATGTGGAAGCAGGACATTCCGTCCATCAAGTCCACATTGACCCTCGTAACATTGTCCACCCCCCCCCGACCTGCCCCCCCTTCTCTATCCATGTAACCCTGCATTTCCCATGACTAACCTATCTAACCAACACATCCCTGGGCACTATAGGCAATTTAGCATAGCCAATCCGCTCTAAGCTGGATACATTTGGACAGTGGAAGGAAACTGGAACACTGGGAGGAAACCCACACGGACATGGGGAGAATGTTCCAAATCCACATCGAGGGTTGCCCGAGGTTAGGTTTAGGTCGGTACAGTGGTGAAGAACGTAGTTGGCATGCTTGCCTTAATCGTCAGTGCATTGAGTATAGGAGTAGAGGTAGGTTGTTGCGCTTGTACAGGACGTAGGTGAGGCCATATTAAGAATACTGTGTACATGTCAGTTGACTCTGCTAAAGGATGGATTTTGTTAAGCTTGAAAGGATGCAGAAAAGATTTACGAGGATTTTTTGGAACCTGAGGGTTTGAGCTACAAGGAGATGATGAACAGGTTGAGGCTTTTTCCCCTGGCCTATCAGAGAATAAATGGTGACATGACAGAGGTTTAACAAGTCCTGAGGGGTATGGATGGTCTGAATGGGCAAGATCTTTTTCCCAGTGTAGGGGCGTCCAGAACTAGACGGCATAGAGTAAAGGTGACAGGGAACAATCTTAGAAGGGACCTGAGGGGAAACATTTTCATACAGAGGCTGGTGGGTGTACTGTCAGAGGAAGTGGTGAAAGTGGGTACAATTACACGTTTAAAATGTATCTGGATAGGTACATAAATGGGAATGGTTAAGATGCTGACAAGTGGGACGAGATCTGATTAAAATGCCTGATTGGCCTGGACAGTTTGGACAAAGGGATCTGTTTCCACGCAGTATGACTCTCTTATTCTCACAAGAGGATGAGGGAAAATTCATAAAGGGCCATTCGAATAGGAATTCGCTTCCCCAAAAGTTTGTGGTGCCTCTCTGATTACAAGTAATCACAGCTGAGTTAGCTAAAGTTTTGAAAGAGAAGTGTTTCACGGATAATGGGACACAGGCAGGAAAATGAGGCTGAGACCACAATCTGATCAGCCACAATCTTCATGCCTGGTGGAGAAGGCTCAAATTCTCTAATGACCCACTTCTGCTCCTCAGTCCTATGTTTCTGCGTTCCATTCAACACCTCAAACCGGCCAGCAATGGCTTCCCCTCTCTGTAACTTGTGCTTCATTTGTTGATCATGTTGTAGACCCAGATTCACTGTGAATACAGCCCCCAAATCTCACCCAGCGATGGCTCACAAAATCCGCTGGTCTCACTGATTGCAACATTCCATAAAAGACCTTCCAGGAAAATAACACCAACTAACTTTCCAATAACAGAATGGGAGAAAATCAGAAACAGAGGCAGGTCATTCACATCTTAAGCCTGTCTTGCCCTTCACTAAGATCAATCTGACCTGCTCCAAGTCTCAAATCTTCCTCAATGTCCAAGTCTTCTTGAGCACTTCCATAGAACACAGAACAAAGAACAGTACTGATTTGAAGATGCCAGTGTTGGAATGGAGTGTACACAGTTAAAAATAACACAACACCAGGTAATAGTCCAACAGGTTTCTTTGGAGGCACACGAGCTTCCTCAGCGTCGCCCCTTCATCAGGTGGTAGTGGAGGGCTCAATCCTAACACAGAATTTATAGCACAAATTTGCAGTGTGATGGAACTGAAATTATACATTGAAAATTTGATTGTTAAGCCTTTCATCTGTTAGAATACCATGATAGTGTCTCTTCATTCATATGTAAATCACAAAACCTTTTTTTAATTTGCATTTTCAGGTTAACTGTTAACAATGGTATGCCTAGACAATATGGTGAAAGTGTTGCCTCCCTGTGTCCTCTCTCTATGCCATGATGTTTACATTGATTCTAATCTAAAAAGTGAGATAACGGTGTTTTCCATGAATTCATGCAGTTTTTGAGCTCAGAGTTCTATATGAATGCATACAGTTCGGACCTTCATCACTCGACGTTGTGCCATTTATCCTACTCTAAGATCAGACTAATCTACATGCTTCTGTTCACTTTGTTCCATGTGCCTATCCAAGAGTTTCTTAAGTTTCCTCACGTATTTGACTCTACTATCACTGTTGGCAGTGCATTCGACTCACCCACCACTCTCTGTGTAAAGAATCTACCGCAGATATCTCTCCTAAACCTTCCTCCAATTGCCTTAAAATTATGTCACCTAGTCATAGATATTTCTGCCCTGGGAAAATGCTTCTGGCTATTCACTCTCTCTATGACTCTCATCATCTTGTACACCTCCAGTGAGAAAAGCCCTCGCTCCTCATAGTTTCCTCATAAGACCTGCCCTCCAGTTCAGGCAACATCCTGGTAAATCTCCTCCTGGTAAGTCGCACTTAATTAGAATAAATTATGACCTCTCCACTTTTTAGAGTCATTCATTGCACAAGGGAAGATGATTATCATTGGTTGGCGTCAATCATCTCAGCCGTGGGACACATCTGCAGGAGATCCTCAGCGTGGCTTCCTCAGCCCAGGGATCTCCAGTTTGTCATCACATAATCCCTACAGTGTGGAAGGAGGCTATTCAGCCCACTGAGTCCAAACTGAGCAGATTAGATTCCCTACAGTGTGGATACAGGCACTACGACCCAACCAGTCCACAACGACCCTCTGAAGAGTAACCCACCCAGACACATTTCCGTCTGACTAATGCACCTAACATAATGGACAATTTAGCATGGCCAATTCACCTGGCCTGAACATCTTCGGACTATGGGAGGAAACCGGAGCACCCGGAGGAGACTTATGCAGACAAGTGGGGAACACGGAAACTCCACACAGACAGTTGCCCACGGCCGGAATCGAACCTGGGACACTGGTGCTGTGAGGCAGCAGTGTTAGCTGCTTAGCCACCGTGCCAGCAGAAAAGGGGGCATTCACTGAAATTTACAAAATTCCCAGGACAATCCCTCTTCAACTCTTGAAACAGTCTGTGACCATGTACAGCAAGACGTGGACAACATTCAAGATCGTACTGTTAAAGTCTGGGTAACATTTATGTAACAGCACAGTACATTTCCACAGTAAAACGAGGATTTTATTCAGCACCTCAATCTGGTTTCACAAGAATATGGGGAAGCCATTCATCCCATCAAAACTACTGCACAAGAAGAAGGATGGACCATTCAGTCCCTCCTGCCTGTTGCACAGGAAGACAGGGAGTCTGTTCTGTCCCACATGTGACGTACATGGGATCAGAAAGAGCCATTTCATACCCGGAGTCACTTACAAAGGAACAGGAAGAGGTTATTCATCTTGTCAAACCACTAACACAGGAACAGGAAAGTGTCAGAGATGCTCTAACATCACAAACAAATGGAGCAGGGGCTACAAAGACAGACTGCTCCAAATCGACCCACATGGCTTAATTAATCATGGTATATATGTGTTACTTGAACATGGTTTTCTGGCAGTCGGAATGGAGCCAACATTTTTAGCCATTCTCCAAGTTATCTTCCATCTCCAAGAAGGCAGACCCATGGTCTCCGTGGAGGTGGGAAACTGGTGGGGACTAACTAACTGTTTCAGAATGAAGGTATTTTGGCTGCTGACAGGATTGTGTACAAAGTGACATTCAATGCAGTGTCACACAGTAACTGTGCATTAAAGTGTTCAGAGTTCATTCAGAGCCTGTACCTCTCTGTGAATCGACATGGGAGCTCTTCAGATGCACATAAACTGAAGTGAATCAAATATCCAATGAAAAGTATGACATTTTCACCCCATTCAGCTGTTTGGGACATAATGAGTTTCTGTTCATACCCATCAAGCTTCAACTTCTTATTCTCTCACAGCGCTAAAGATTAAACACATAGTTACTGCACTCTCTCCTCATGGTAACATCATGCCAGTGTTTAGTCTGGTCAAACTCCCGTACACTCTCTCAGTGACAAAGGGATCATTGTTTATAAAGCAGACCAAACCTTTACACAAAGCACCAAATACTTTCTCAACAAAACACGATCATTGGGAAAGATATTCTAACTTTGATACTTCAATCATTTTGCCTGAAGAGCCACATATCATTTACTTCCTACCCCCGTATGAATTCTGTCAGTGACTTATGACCAAGGACATCCAGGTCCTTTTCAACAAAAGCACTCGCCAACCTCTCTACCATTTAATAAATATAAATGTACATGATGATATTTGTTGTTCACACCTGAATAATTTTTATACCTTGTGAACAGCTATTGCCCAAACACTGATCCTGCTGCCACCATCAATCCTTCAGTCCAGAGAAAAACAGTATTCTTCTCGTATCTCCATTACCCAATTTTTAATCTATGTGGTATATATTCCACCCCTACCTACCCATGGACTTGAATATTCCCCACTCACCTGTATTCAAACATGTCAAACGTCTTCTAAAAATACAAATACTCCACTCCCATTGGTTCTCAACTGTCGATGTCACAATGGACAATCTCCATAAACAGTTTGATCAAAGATCATTTCCCTTTCCTGAATTTAGGCAGAATGAACCAAATTATATAATTATTCTCCAAGTTTCTAGTTGTCACATTCCTTATAAAAGGTTCCAATATTTTTTTTCCCTCAGCTGACATCAAGCTATTTAGTTTTCTGTTTTCCTTCTCCATCCTGTTTTAAACAATGAAGTTTACAATAGTTGTTTTCCAGTCTGCAGCATCCTTTCCAGAATCTCACTAGCTTTGAAGAATAATCAGTAATTCTTTCATTAGCTCTCATCTCATCTCAATCACTCTGGGATGGAGCTCATCAGATGCAGCAACTTATGAAACTTCAATTCAATTAGATTTTCAATAACATACTCTTCATTAATTCTGATTTCCTGCAGTTTCCCATTTTTACCAGTCACTCTTTTCCCCAATATTTCTGGAAATTAGTTTCTGTACCTTCCTCTGTGGAAATGGAACCAAAGCATTCCTCTCAGCAGGTAGATGGCTTCAGTCAGCTCGTGAATATATTGGAGGACTGCACTTCAGAGATGGTGGATATATTACCCACTGCTGCCTGCAAAGTTCCAGTATCAATCCAGTTTAATTCATCATGAGTGCCAGCACAGTCCTGTCCCTGGTATGAGACTACAGGTTATAATGAAGGAGGGGATACAGCTCAGTGACAACCTCAATTTTGAGACAAGCTGGTATTACACTTTACACCTGAATAGGTGCAGCTTAGACAAATGTTCCTGGAAATCCCAGAGAGTATAGTACATTGCCCTGCTCCTCCCAGTTTACACAGCTTCCCTTCTGTATAATCTCAGCTCCATTTGTTTACCATGGACCCAGACACACTGGAAATGCAGTATCCAGAGTGGGGTCCCCAGACCATCGGGGCTCCCTGAATGAACCCAGTAGCTGACATCACAATCCTGATAACACCATCCAGAGAGCCTCCACTGACTTTTTAGATGACAGCAGCAAGTGAATTCCATACACCCACAGTGCATCCATTCAGTGTTGAAAATGCCTCGGTCTCCTCAGTTTCTTTTCCTGGCTGAGAAAGCTGTTACATCTCCACACAGTTGCACAGTAACAATACCTCTCTCCAGAGAAGCAGTTGACAATGGAACATTACGTTTCTCTCTATCTCAGCGACTACAAGTATTGCTGATGGAGTTGATCACCGCACTCAGAGACGAGAGATAGAGGAACATTACTCACGGTAAGCAGGGACATCCCGTAATAAATATGATATTCAGGAATATGTGAAAAGGGGAATTGTTAGAATAACTTCCCATTCTGTTTTCCTTCCAGTCCATCATCAGCAATCATTTTGCTTGCTTTTCCCTTCTCTCTCTCTCTCTCTCTCTCTCTCTCTCTCTCTCTCTCTCTTGCTGGACATCATCCATTCAACAAAAACCTCCCACTCACCCTTCCAGCCATCCCTGATATCATAATATTATTTCTCAGTTGTATTCAGTTTTGATAGGTTCACTGAACTCGAAACGCTATTTGTGTTTCTTCTGACAGACTGCCATACCTGCTGAGCTTCTCCAACATTCTTTCAGATGGTGGACAATTTTATTTCAGATCGCCAGCATCCGCATTTCCTTGGTTATTTCACCTTTAATGTTGTTGTTTCGCGGGATGCCAGCATCACTGCCAAGGGCAGCATTTGTTGTCCATCCTAACTGCCCTTGACCACGTGGCCATTTGTCAAGGCAATACAGCGGCAACCATATTGTTGTGGATCTGAGGTAACACTTAGTTCAGACAGGGCAAACATGTTAGGTTTCTTTACCAAAGGTTATTCATAAACGAAGAAAAGAAATCCTGATGGTTTATCGTTGCCATGAGTGAAATTAGGTTTCACTCCAATATTTGTAATTGGAATTTAAATTTAGTCATCGACTGTGATAGGATTTCAGACAATGGTCTTAGAATCATAACCCGTGCCTCTGAATTACACAGTCAGTGAAATTATTACTCTGTTTAAGAGTCCCTGTTGTGAAGTAACTGTAGAGACAAGAACAAGTTTGTGGTCAAAATATTTGTAACTGGAAGAGAGGTCAGAAGTGAACTGGAGCCATTAAATCTGTCGTTAACGAAGGGGTAGGTGATGGCAAAGTCAGCAACAGAACTCAGGCAGAGCTGGAAATTGGGGATATTATGAAGGGGGTGTCAGCAGTTTTGAGCACAGAGAGAATATGGAGACAGAAAATAGTTCACGGTAAAAAGGGACTCAAGGTTCCGAACAGTCTTGTTCCTTCTCAGATGTTTATGAGTAAGTAGTTTGGAAATGCATGAGAAGGAAGTGGCGTTTGTGACTGAAATTTTATGTATTTGTTAAATATAATCAACCAGAATAGCAATAACATTCAGAATCATTTATAGAATCGACAGAGATAGACTTACCAGGAACACCAATAATAGCGAGGATGGGATAGTACCCTGCTTGAATAATCATTAGTACGGCAAGTATCCTCAACTCTAACCGTGGCCAATCCTGAGAAAGCCAATACAGACCCCAGGATAAACTCCTGTCCACTGTTGTAACTTTCCAGTCTAATGTTCCCAGATTCTGATCCATTGTTAGAAAATTCCAGTCTAATGTTCTCAGATTCTGATCCATTGTTGGAACATTCCAGTCTAATATTCTCAAATTCAAATCCATTGTTGGAACATTCCAATGTTCTCAGATTCTGGTTTCTCTCTTTCTCTATAGCTGCTGATCCCAATCTTGTTGAGGTTGACTCTGTGCCGAATACTATGGCATTATAAGTTGAAAGAAGTCCCTAATTATGGAAGAGGGAAAGCCTCCAGTGACCCAGTTAGGTCCAGGAAGACTGATATTAATCACAGAGGATGTTGGATTCCTTGGATGCTGCCTGACCTGCTGCGCTTTTCCAACAACACGTTTTCAGCTGCTATTAATCACAGTCACAGAACAAACAGCTCCAGTTAACCCATTTCACGGCAACTCTGATATATCACAATAATTGGTGTGGGTGGGATTTTGATATCGATGATTTTTGGTCTAATGGCATATCTCCAGTTGTAAACATAGAGGTGGGGGAGCGAGATAAATCTTTCTCTTCACAAGCTCAATGATTCTGCTGTGTTTTGGCAGTGTAGGAATTGCTGGGCTCCCGAGGCCGTTTGTGTCTGATCACCAGGCCTGCTGCATCTTTTTATTTTATTTATTTATGTTTAACTTTGACTTTTGTCTGTCCAGCATTTAACGCTGAGGTGGTTTTAGGCTTTTTTGAGAGACACCTACAGGGCCATAGACGATGTAGATACAGTCTATTCCTTGTATTCTTGCAGCTGCTGCCTGGTCCTGTGGACTGATGGTCGAACTCTCACAGAACCAGGATTCTTAGTTTTACCTTTCGGTCGTTATTGCTGGGGTCTCAGCAGGGTTGGAAGGCAGTACATCTCTCCCGGGTGCTAAACACTCTCTCTGTGATTTCTCTCAGAACTGTCTATTGATGGTCTTTACTCCTGGATTGGAGAACTGCATGTGAGACAATCTGTTTCCTGCATTTGTTTTTTGAAAAAAGTGTGCTTATTGGACGATACCATATTGGAGCAGTTACTGTATAGCTATTAAGTAAACTATTATTCTGCTAAGTTTTCCATCAGAAGTAAGTTATTGCAAGTTCCTCTTCCTTTTGTTGTCTTTTTTCGACAGTATTCGAATAAATAGTGTTTTGCTTAATATCGAATATTTTTACCAAGTCAATTCTATCTGAAACACAACTCCTCACATTTACCAGTAGAATGGGCCGAGCTGGAGGAGTGATAATCATGTAAGGAATTATATCGGATATTGAATCCACCTCTCAGATCCAGCCCGGATACGTATTAGCCCTGATGTGACCCACTCAGCATGAAGCACTGCGTAGACCACGCTGGTGTACTGCTTAGCAATCCGTCCAGGATCTAACACTGTTTAGAACTCACCAGCTCACGACTTATCTGTCGAACAGGCACTGATCTATAAACTTGGACTTGATAATCTTTTCAGCACAGGGCGCTGTGCAGAACACACAAAAGCATTGTTCTATACACACGAACTGGGTATCTGTGCAGCATGGGGAGCTGTGCAGTGAATAGCAGTGAATTTATCTAATAATGTGGAGCAGTTATCTTCCAAGCATACACAGCTATGTACACCAATCACTGCATTGCTGCGTAACACTGTGTTAGATCACTGCCCAGCGTGGGGAAACTTGCAGCTCATGCTGCAAATGACAGGATGTGCAGCTTCCTCCATTTACAGCTCCGTATCTACATTGTGGCATGACACAGTGGTGCTGTGGATGTGAAACTCACTGCCAGAGAGAGCTGGCGGGGGAATCAGTTTAAATACCAACAAATCAGAGGAGCTTGGTTCAAAGAGAAGGGGAGATTGAGAGAGAATTTCACAGAAGGATCTGATGGTAGGTTTAAAAATTGTGGAATGAGAACATTTCGATAGTATCTTGCAATATAGGTCACTGTTTCCAGGAATGATGGGTGAGCAGGATATTGGTGTCAGTTAAGATGATGGAGAATTTTGGATAAACATTTGCCCTGCAGTGTTGTACCTGGGAGTGGGATCAGCAGAGTCTTCGACTCATTGGGCTGAATCGAACAATAATTTGTCTCAGTGCCATTTTCATTGAGTGTGACAGAAGGAATGTCTGCACGAGGCCGAGCTAGTTTCCTGGTGTTATCTTATCGAACTCACCTCATTACCTACCCACCCCACCCCATGGTGTCCCTCTCATTCAATACCAGCCCGATTTTCCCAGACATCATGGCTGGAGTTACACACCATCGCTCGAGTACCCCTGGATATTCAGTGATCCGTGCCACTGCTGCAATCGTTAAAAGGCCAATGGGCACACGGTTGAGCTTTCTCAGTTTGGAGCTGCCCTGCACAGTTTACCCCGAGCATGGCAGATTGGGAAATTACACCACAGCTTGTCGACAGGGGCTCGGAAGTCCTAGTGAATTGTCTAGTATAGAGCGGGACCATTCTCTTCCCAGAGGGAGCCGCACCGCCAGACTCATCGAATATGATCTGAGCACACCACTCAGCTGAGTGCAGTATCTGCGGTCCAAAGAAAAGTCCAGAAATACAGTAAAAGCATCAATAACCTTCTCTGCTCTGTCAAGATAAGGGTCACCGTATTCTCTCTACTCTCTCACACTCACTGTATATCTGTTCGCGCCTTACCCAGAATAAGCCTCCAACACTCTCACCACTGCAATGCAGCACCTTCTCTCTCCCTCTCTCTCACCTACGCAATACCCCCACATGGTTATAAAATGTTCTTATGAGTGCTGTTTCTAGAATTCTCTGGATGATGTCATTTGTACAATGTTCCAGATAATTTTCAAAATAATTCAACTTTAGCAAAATTTTCATCCTCCAGTATGTAACGCATCAGAGGAAGGAGCAGAGTTTTACTTTTTTCAAAATCACTCAGGATGAAAGTGCCTCATGAGGCCATTAAGCCTCTCAAATATGCTCCATAATTCAGACAAAGGGAACACCTCAACACTTGAAGACTCACTCTCTTCTTGAAAACAGGCGCCACATTGGAGTTTCGCCTGTTTCACTGAAACACGCCTGTAATATCGAGAGTTATGGAATATTTCACACAGTGCCACCAGTCACTCTGTAACCACTTCTTTTAAAGCAAGCTATGAATTGCTGATGAGTTGTTTACCCTTGGACTTTTGTGTTTGAGAAAGGCCTTGTTTGTTTTGTTAGAGACTATGCAAAACTTTCATCTGACTACAATTTTTATTTATAATGTTGAACCTATTTGTGCCTACCCTGTGAGGAGCGAAGTAAAATACTGTTTTAAATTCTCTGCCTGTTCCCTGAAACCACTTCCCCAGTCACATCCTCCCGATGTCCCACATATTCTCTCCTGCCTTTCTTCCAAGGGTCACAGATAGATCATGAACTTTTTTCATTTGATATGGGAAAACTCTTGTGGTTAGTTTTATTTCATATATCTTGCCAGTTTTGGAATATTTTTCTTTGTATTTTGTTTTATACAATCTGCTTCTGGTTCCAGATGTAAACTTCCTAAATGTGGCCACACTGAATTCTTCAGTTTGTGATTGATTAGCAAACTTTACAGTCTTTGTGCATCATGGGTGGTTCATCTTCACATCTTCATATCATCTTCTTTTTGACCAGAGTCAATCATTACTGAGCGTTATTAAGCAGTATCTGCTTAAATGTCCCCCCCCCCCCCCACCACACACACACACACACACACACACATCTGCTGACCTTCACCTATGTCTGTTTTCACACTACGTATTTGACCAGATATATGACATAAATCTGCATTTGAAATACCTGGCTCTTTTCAATCATTGAGGGGGAACCTACATATGTGGCTGAACATATGATCAGCTGAGGGTATCTCCATTCTCCCAGTTTCCCTGCCTCTGTCATTTCAGTGAGATGATGCCGCATTCCTTTGGGAAGCTTCATACATGTCATCCTTTTCATTCAAACGAGAAAACCCTTCACTCTGATGGACTGAGCTTTCAGCTGTGTCTGTCCTGTCTCCCTCATTTCTGCACTCACTCCGTCCCCTCCTCCGCAGAACAATGATAGATCTCCCTTGTCCTCACTTCCGACTGCACTAGGATCTTCATTGACCGAATCATCCTCCACCGCTTCCACCACCTCCAGCAGGACAGCACCATCAAACACGTCATCCCCTCCCATCCACTGTCAGTATTCCACAGGGACCACTCCTTCTGTGGCACCCTCCATCATCCCGAACACTTCCCCACACCCCCATGGCACCTTCCCATGTAAATGCAGAAGCTGCAACGTTTGCCCATTCACCTCTTCCCTCCTCACTGTCCAAGGCCCTAAACACACCTTCCAGGTAAAGCAGCATTTCACGTGTACACTTTCAATCCAGTCTCCTGTTATTGCTGCGCACAATGCAGTCTACTTTACACTAGTGAGGCAAAGCAAAACTGTTTTGAGGAACATCTCCTCTCTGTCTATAGAAATGACCCTGGCCTTCTGATTGCACCCCATTTCAATAACCTACATTGCTCTCATGATTATGAGAATGCTCTGAGGAGTTAATGATGGGTTGGACCAGAGAGTGTTATCTATCTGAACTTCCAGAAGGCCTCTGAATTGGTACTGCACAGGAAGCTGCAGAGTAAGATAAGGACCCATGGAGTCAGAGGCCAGATACTACGATTGATAAAAGGTTGGTTCTCTGGCAGGATGCAGAGTGAGAATAAAATTGTCCCTCTCAGGACGGCAGCCGGTGCCTACCAGTGTTCCACAGGAGCCAATGTTGGGACCACAACATTTCACTTTGTAAGTTAATGATCTGAGTGGCGGGGCAGAATGCATTCTGGCTACATTTGCAGATAATGCAAAGATAGGTGGAGGGGCATGTAGTATTGAGGAGGCAGGGAGCCTGCAGAAAGATTTCGACAGTTTAGGAGAGTGGGAAAAGGAGTAGCAGATGGAACACAATGTGGGAGAGTGTGAGGTCATGCACTTTGGTATGAAGAATACAGGCATGGACTATTTACTAAATGGGAAAAAAAAATCAGAAATCTGAGTAACAAAGGGACTTGGATTCCAAGCCCAGGATTCGCCTTAGATAAACTTGCAGGTTGAGTCAGTTAAGAAGGCAGACACAAAGTTGTCATTCAACTCGAGAGGAGTAGGATATAATGGTGGGGATTCTGAGGCTTTCGAAGGCTCTGGTCAGACCACATTTCCAGTATTTTGTGCCTCATACCTCAGGAACGATGCATTAGCCTTGGTGTGTGTCAAGAGAAGGTTCACCAGAAATGAAAAACTTCGCACATGAGGAACGTTGGAGAACTCTGGGTTTATACTCGATGGAGATTAGAAGGATGAGGGGGGATCCAGTTGAAACTTACAGAATACTGAATGACCTGGATACAGACAAAACTGGGAGGACGTTTGCACTGGCAGGAGAGCGCAGGCTTTGAGCAAAGGGAAAATCCATTAGAATGAAGATAAGATGAAACGTCTTTAGCCAGAGACTGTTGAAATTGTGGAATTCCTTACCACAGAAGGCTGTGGAAACCAGATCATTTGGCACCAACGATATTGCCAGGAAAGTGACTGGGGATCTGAAAAGTGACTACAGAGAGTTAGTTTGGAAGCTGAAGAGCAGGACGAGTAGAGTAGTGATCTCAGGTTTGTTACCAGTCCCACGGGCTAGTGAGATGAGGATGAGTCAGCGAATGCAGCTTTACACGTGACTGCGAGGTTGGTGCAGGAGGGAGGGCTTCAGATACCTAGACCATCGGGATACATTCTGGGTAAGGTGGGCCCTGTACATGAAGGACGGGTTGCACCTGACCTGGAGGGGCACAAATGGCCTGTTTGGGAGGTTTGCTTGTGTGATTCTGGCGGGTTTAATCTAGTTTGGCAGGGGGTTAGGAATAAGACCACATGCCTGAGACGGGTTAGTTGCAGACGGGACAGTGAGAGGGTATATTGAACCTATCAGGAAGGTTTCTCACGCGATGAAACAAAGGGATCAGTTAAAGTGGGTCTGCTTTAATGCAAGGAATGTCCGAAATAAGAGTCTGAAATTAGAGCATGGATCAGTACTTGGGGCTACGATGTCGCGGCCATAACGGAGACGTAGGTTTCACAGGGACAGGGATGGTTGCTTGATGTTCCAGGGTTTAGAACGTTTAAAAATCTTTAGGGGCGGTACGGTCGGCGCAGTGGTTAGTACTGCTGCGTCACAGCGCAAGAAAACCGGGTTCAATTCCCACCTCAGGGAACTGTCTGTGTGGAGTTTGCAATTTTCCCCGTGGGTTTCCTCTGGGTGCTCCTGTTTCCTCCCATAATCCAAAAATGTGCAGATTGGGTGAAGATGTAGTGTTAGATGAAGGGGTAAATGCAGGGGAATGGTTCTGATTGGGTTGCTCTATGGAGGGTTGGTGTGGACTTGTTGGGCTGAAGGCCTGTTTCCACACTATAAGTAATCTCATCTAAAAAAGAACAGGGTGGGTGGAAAATGAGGAGACGGTATAGCATTGCTTATCAGAGAGTGCGTCACAGCTACAGAAATGAAGGTTGTTCAGGAAGATTTGTCTACTCAGTCAGTATGGGTGGAAGTTAGGAACAGCAAGGGAACAGTCACCGCATTTGTGGGTTTCCTATAGACCACGTAATAGCAGTGGAGAGATTGAAGATCTCATAGGCGGTCAGATTCTGGAAAAATGCAATAGTAGCAGGATTATTGTTATAGGTGATTTCAACTTTTCCAACTTCAACTGGAACCTCCTAAGGTGCAGATGGTGTGGATGAAGCCGTTTTTGTCAGGTGTGTTCAAGAGGGTTTCCTTGCTCAGTATGTAGACAGACCGACGAGGGGAGAGGCTATTTTGGATTTGGTGCTCGGCAACGAGCCAGGACAGGTGTCAGAACTCAAGGTGGAAGAGCACTTTGGTGAAAGTGATCACAAATGCCTCACATGTAGCATAGTCTGGGAGAGTGAAAGGAGCAGTTTCCCAGGGAAGATATTTAATTAGGGCAAAGGAAATTATGATGCTGTCAGACAGGAGTTGGGAAGTACAGACTGGGAGCAATTGTTCCACAGAAAGGGCACAGCAGATATGTGGAGACTGTTGCGAGTGATACATAAATGTGTTCCTCTGAGACAGGTAAGAAGGTGTAAGATTAAGGAACCTTGGATGACGAGAACAGAGGAACGTCTCGTCAAAAGGAAGCAGGCAGCTTACGGAAGATGGGGGAAGCAAGGATCGAGCACAGCTTTAGAGGATTACAGGCTTGCTAGAAAGGATCTCATAAATGGACTAAGGCGAGCCATGGTGGGGCACGAAAAAGACTTGGCAAGAAGGATTAGGGAGAATCTTAGGCATTTTTCTCATACATGAGGAATAAGAGAATAATCAGCGAAGAGGTAGGGCCGATCAGGGATAGTGTAGAGAACGTATGCATGGAGTCTGAGCAGATCGGGGAAGCCTGAAATGAGTTTTTTGCTTCGATTTTCACCAAGCAAAGGGAACTTGTTGTAAATGAAAACTTAGAGGAGCTGGGCCAGATCAGTCTTGACCAGGTCAAGATTGATGAAGTTGATGTGCTAGCAATTTTGGAAAACTGTAAGATGGATACATCCCCAGGACCAGATTTATCCTAGACTGCTCCAGGAAGCGAGAAAGGCGGTTGCTAAGATCCTGGTGAGGATATTTGCCTCCTCATTCCCCACAGGAGTCATACCGGAGGATTGGAAGGAGGCGAATGTTTTCCTTATTTCAAGAAGGGTAATAGGGAAATCGCTGGCAATTAGAGAGCTGTCAGTCTTACGTCTGTGGTCAGCAAAGTTTGGAAAAAATACTGAGGGATTTGATTGATGACTATTTGGCAAAGCATTGTGTGATTAAATCTGTCAGCATGGCTTTGTGAGGGACCGGTCATTCCTCACAAATCTTATTGATTTCTTTGAGGAGGTGTCAAGACAGGTCGACGACCGTCGAGCAGTGGACGTGGTGTATGTGAACTTTAGCAAGGCATTTGATAGGGTTCCCCATGGAAGACTCATTCATAAAGTCAGGAAGTATTGGATACAGGGAGATTTGGCTCTCTGGATTCAGAATTGACTGGCTGGCAGAGGCAGACATTGGTTGAAGATGGAAAGTATTCTGCTTGGAGGACAGTGTTGAGAGGAATCCTACAGGGCTATGTTCTTGGGCCTCTGCTCTTTGTAGTTTTTTATAAATGACTTGGATGATGTGGTTGTGGGGTGGATTAGTAAATTTGCGAATGACACAAAGGTTGGAGGTGTCGTCGATAGTATAGAGGGTGACTGTAGGCTGAAGCGTGACATAGACAGGATGCAGAGCTGGGCTGAGAAATGGCAGAGGAGTTCAACCTGGGTAAATTAGAAGTGATGCATTTTGGAAGGTCAAATTCGAATCCTGAATATAGCATTAAATATAGTATTCTTGGCAATGTGGAGGAACAGAGGGATCTGTGTGCGCAAGTGCATAGATCCCTCAAATTTGGCACCCAAGTGGATAGGGTGTCAAGAAAGCATATGGTGTTTTGGCTTTCATTAACAGAGGAATAGAGTTTAAGAGCAGTGAGGTTTTGCTGCAGTTCGACATGTCCCTGGTGAGACCACACTTGGAATATCATGTCCACTTGTGGACCCCATACTATCGGAAAGATACAGCGGCTTTGGAGAGGGTGCAAAGAAGGTTTACCAGGATGCTGCCTGGACTCAGGGCCTGCTTTATGAAGAACGGTTGAACAAGCTTTAACCTTTCTCTCTGGAGACAAGGAGGAGACAGGAGATCTGATCTGTGCAAAATAATGAGAGGAATAGAAAGAGTCAATACCCAGAGTCTTTTCCCCAGGGTAGAATTGACTAGTACGAGAAGTCATAGTTTGAAGATATGATGAGGAAGGTAAAAAGGAGACGTCAGAGGTAGGTTCTTTATGCAGAGAGTTATGAATGCATGGAATGCGTTGCCAGCTCTGATGGTGGAAGCAGAGTCATTGGGGACATTTAAGCGACTGCTGGACATGCACATGGATAGCAGTGAGTTGAG
Organism: Chiloscyllium punctatum; assembly: GCF_047496795.1. Taxonomy (NCBI): domain Eukaryota; kingdom Metazoa; phylum Chordata; class Chondrichthyes; order Orectolobiformes; family Hemiscylliidae; genus Chiloscyllium; species Chiloscyllium punctatum. Next base: position 6,190,107 of record NC_092751.1, on the reverse strand, counting down.
GGGTGCAGAGGTTAAATTACTACATTTTACATTAGGGTTAAATCTCGGGACAACATCGTGGCCCAAAGGGCCTGTTCTATGCTGTACTGTTCTATGTTCTATTTTCCATGTTCTATTTAGTATACTTAAAACAAACTCAAATAAGATCTTGCTTGACAAGGGGATCAAAAATAACTGACAGGAAGAGGGAAATGGGGTTGAAAATCTGTCATTCGTGATCGAATGGCGGAGCAGACTTGATGGTCCGAATGGCTTCATTTCTGCTCGTATAGAGTTGTGGCCTTATAATATTTGGGTCCTGGATGGCGCGGTGTCTCAGTGGTTTGCACTGCTGCCACATAGCATCAAGGAACTGGGTTCGATTTGCTCTGGGTGTTCTAGTTTCCTGCCACAGTTCAAAGTTGTGCAGGTTAGGTGAACTGGCCATGCTGACTTACCGATTGTGTTCAGGGATGTTGATATTAGGTGCAATAGTCAAGGGTCTATGTACAGTATTAGGGTAGAGAATGGAATTGGTTTGCATACTCTTTGGAGGGTCAGTATAAATCTGTTGGACTGAAGGGCCTGTTTCCACACTGTAGTGAATCTAAGAAAATGCAGGTTGCTGCAATGTTCCAGTGAAGTGCAACCCAAGCTCGAGTAACACCTCACTTTACACTTTGGTACGTTACAGTCTGTAGGAGTTAATATTCAATTCCATAAATTCACAGCCTGAACCCACTATGGCTGTTCTCCATTTTCCGTACACTCTCCCTCCTGGGCTCCCTAAGTTAGTGTCTTGTTTTGTTCCATTCAACAGAGAAAACCAATTTCTAATATTTACACATTTATTTACACCCATTATATATGTGTGTCTCTTTCACCATAATTTAAAGCCCATTTGTCTTTCACACTGGGCCTCCAAACACTCTTTCCCACCTCTGCCAAGATACTAAAACGCTCACTTTTCAATCCTTTACATGTCTGAAGAAGATTTGCACTGGACTTGAATCATTAACATTGTTTCTATGTCTCTGAGATGTTCCAGACCCCTGAGTTCCTTCAAAAATGAAAAGTTACAGAATACATTTTCAATATATCAAAGATCATTGGATACAGGAAATCTGAAACAAAAACAAAAATTGTTGGACTTACTGGATGCTTTGAGGAACAGTCACAGAACACGAAAGATTAACTCTGCTTTCACTCCACAGATGCTGTCAGACTTGTCAGTGTCTTCAGCAATTTCTGGTTTTGAACAAGTTTCAAACATGTGGATCAAAGCTGCTCACACGCCCTGTCCAACATGGAGCACCATACACCGGGAAGTGAATGATAATGCAAGGTATACAAATTAATTTCCTCTGAAACCACATCAGGCTGTCATCACCAACACTACAGAGCTCTTAATCATGGTCAAACAGGGAAACACAGTCGCTTTAAACAGAAGATGGCATTACCAGAGGGGAAGAGATTCAGGTGAAAACGTTAAATCCTTTTGAGGAATGCGACAAATTGGAGGCATGGCATCATGAAGATACCCAAACAGGACGAGAATTTTTAAAAAAGAAAATTTTCCCACATCAGAAAGCGGGATAGGGCACTGTGTACAGGGGAGAATGGGGACCGGGACCCCGTGCGAATGAGGACAGGCAGCAGAATTGTATTGCAGATATTGCAGCTCAAACTGGGCATTCATGTGATGTTGTAAATCACAGCTGCTGTAGTAGCAGCAGCAGCAGTAGAATTATATTCAACCACAATATAATCTCTCAGTCTACCATTACCATGAAGCCGATCTCCGCTTCAGTGATGAGTGTGGTTGAACATGCCACGGTGTGAACCGTCTGTACCTAAACCTGATGACAACCCATTCAAGCTACCACACTTACTGCTTACATTAATAAACATCAGAACTAACATCTGGTAGAGAGGGCGCCATGATCCCAAGACTGTGACCACTTCTTTTAAAACCAGCTATGAATTACTGCTGGCCTGTCAACTCTTAACCTTACCTGTTAAAAAAATCCTTGTTCCTTTTGTTAGAGACAGTTCAAGAACTTCCCTCATATTACCATTTTGTTTACATCATTGAAAAACTTACTGTAACTTCCCCTGTGAGGAATGATGCAAAACATGGGTGTAAATTATCTGTCTGCTCCTTGTAGCCAATGATTCAGTTACATCCTCCAATTATCCTCAGCATCCTTTCCTAATTAATTACACCTAAGATAACACTCATCTTGAACTTTTTTTATATGCTCGGAAAAGTTCTTGCTGCTTGTTTTTGTATTTCTTGCCAATTTACTACATCATGTCTTTTCTCCCCTTTTCCTCGCTTTCTAGATTCATAGTCATATCGCGCACAAACAGACCCTTTGGTCCAACTTGTCCATGCTGGCCAGGTTTTCCAAACTAAACTAGTCTCATCTGATTGCATTTTGTCCATATGCCTCTAAACTTTTCCCATACATATGTTTGTCCTACTGAGTTTTAAATGTTGTTGCTGAACTTGCATCTCCTACTCTTCCTCTGACAGCTCATTCCATATACACACATCACCCTGTTTGTGAAAACATTGACCCATCGTCCATTTCAAATCTTCCCTCTTTCATCTTAAACCCATGCCTTCTATGGTTGAACTCCCCCGTCCCCGGGAAAAGACCTTGTCTATTCACTCTATTCATACCTCTCATGATTTTATAAACCTCTACAATGTCACCCCTCAACCTCCTGGACGTTATCTGACACTAACTTTATGAACAAGCATTTACAGATAAAGCACTGCAAACTTGAAACAGTATTCAAATGACAGGTAAATAACATTCAGCCCAAGCTTCATACTGTGATTTGTTTTTTCTCCATGTTATAATACTAAGGCGGCAGGAAACTGTTACGAGTACCAATAAGAGGTCAAACACCTGAATTACTTTGTCCAAATGGGGTGATGATCTCTACAGTGAAAGTGCATCACAGGCCTGAACCATATAAGAAGGGGACTTCTTGTACCACACGGTCAGCGTGCAGTTGCCTTTAGCAGAGTGAGATGAAGGCTGATTATACCTTTTGAAATTTGGATTGCAGGGTGAATTCAGTGCAAAGGGGGATAGGTGTTTTCAAGAAGGTTTACTCAAAGAAGGAAACTTTCCAGAGTGAGATGTGTGGGAGGTAGAAACAGCATGAATGGAGAGGCCGAGCCACATTGAGACCAAAGGCAAAGTGGCAGCACTAAACGCAGCTTGATGCTAGTGCAGAGTAGGTAGACTTGATTAAAGTTTCAGGTGAAGTGGGGAGGGACCATAATGTAAGAGAATGTACTCTGTAATTTGAGAGGGAGAACCTGGAATCACGAAGGGGACACGAGCAGGGAAGAGGATGGAGCAGCAATGGCAGTAGTTTCTGTGTGGAATTCAGGAAGCACAGCTGAAATTCATGCCTCGCATCTGCTTCTGGTCCCTGCAATAAACATCCTAAATCTGGACCTCCATTAATGCTCATCAGTTATACCCTTGAGAGTCTTTGTCAACCATGGGTGGTTCATCTTCTTATCGAGTTCTTCTTTTTGAACAGAAACAAAAATTACTGAGTGGTTTGGGATAACTGTTTGAATTTCTGCTCACGTATACTCACTGTCTTCCTCTGGGTATATTTTCACATTCCGCTTCAGACCAGACGTGAGGCAGAAATCCTCAAATTAGATGCCTGGTTCTTTTCAATCATTCAGGGGGATCTTCTGCCTGTGGCTGAACACAAGATCAGCAGAGGCTGCCTCCATTCTCCAAGTTTCTACATCTCTGTTGTTTCTGTTTGACGATGCCACATTCCTGTGAGCTGTGTCTAATGTGACCTCCTTTTCCATCAAACCAGAAATCCCCAAACTCTGGTGGACAGGGCCTTCAGCTATGACTGTCCCCTCTTCCACGGTGTTGCCCTCAATCCGTCCCCTCCACCCTCGAACAATGATAGATTCCTCCTTGTCCACACTTCCTCCTTCACGAGAATCCACATTCACATATTCATCTTACGCCATTTCCACCGTCTCCAGCAGGACAGCATCATCAAACACATCTTCCCCTCCCGCCCACTGTCAGTATTTCACAGCGACCGTTCCCTCTGTGTCACCGTCCATCACACCGAACGTTTCCCCACTCCCCCATTGCACCATCCCATGCAATTACAGAAGCTGCAACACTTGTCCATTCATCTCTTCCCTCCTCACTGTCCAATGCCCCAAAACATAGCTTCCGGGTGAAGCAGCATTTCACTTGTAAACTTTTAATCTGATCTCCCGTCATTGCTGCTCATAATGCAGTCTCTTTATGTTGGCGAGACCAAACAGAGACTGCTTTGAGTAACACACCCACTCGGTCTGTAGAAATAACCCTGACCTTCTCATTACTTCCCATTTCAATAACTTACCTTGCTCTCATGCTAACATTTCAGCCCTGGGCTGCTGCAATATTCCAAGGCAGCACAACCCAAGCTCGAGTAACAACTCACGTTACACTTTCGTACCTTACAGCCTTTAGGAGTTAATGTACAATTTCACAGTTTGACAGTCTGACCCCATTATAAATGTTCTCCAATTTCCGTACAATCTCCCTCCTGCTCTCCCTATGACCTTGTGTGGTTGTATCTTCTTTATCGTTCACTCAATAGAGAGAACCTCTTTTCCCCATTCACATCTTAAAATAAAGCTATTTCACATCATCTTCTTGTTTACCACTACTAAAAGCATGTTTATCTTGTGCCACGCCCTCTTTTACCCGTCAACCCACTCCCCACATCTGTCAAGGGATTAAAAAATCATTTTCCAATCCTTTTCAGTTCTGAAGAAGTGTCATGCTGGACTTGAAACGCTACCTCTGTTTCTCTGTCTCTGCAGATGATGCCAGACCTGTTGAGTTTCTCTAGAAATGACTAAGCTCAGAACAAGTTTTCAGTAAAACAAATTACTATGGATACTGGAAATGAAAATGCAAAAATTGGTGGAGAAAATGGGAGCTTTGTGGAAGGGTCACTGGTCCTGAAAAATTAACTCTGCTTTCACTCCACAAGATGCTGCCAGACCTGCTGAGTTTCGTCAGCAATTTCTGTTTTGACCAAGTTCCATACATGTGTGTTAAAGCTGCTCAAACGCTCTGTCTCACACGGAATACACTGGGATGTAACCGATAATGCAAGGTGCACATATTACTTGATCTGAAACTGCATAGGGTTGGCATATCTGAAACTGCAGAGCTTGGTCAGGTAGAGAAACAGAGGGGAACACATTCACATCATACACAGAAGATGGCATTGGGGGAATGGAAAAGATTCAGATGCATATGTTAAGGGGTTTGAGTAAAGTAACAAATTGGAGGCGTGACACCAGGGAGAGACCCTCAGCACAATGAGAATAGGAAAATGGAAGTGTTACCACATCAGAAACCAGGCTAAGACACCAGTGCAAGACTGATGGATGAATGGGTCTTGGTGCGAACTGGGGGACAGTCAGTAGAATTGAATTGAACATATTGGAGCTCAAACTGGGCATTCATGTGGTGCGGTAGAATCACAGCTGCAGCAGAATTGTATTCAACTATAATCTGTAACATTTTCCCCAGGATAATCCCTCAGCCTACCATTACCATCAAGCTGATCTATGGTTCAGTGACGAGTGTGGGTGAACATGATAGGGTCGGAACCATGTGTAACTAAACCTGATGACAATCCATTAAAGCTACCGTACTTGACTGGTTATATTCGAAACAGACTAACATCTGATACAGAGGGCGAAATGATCCCAAGACTAACAGATCAGATCGAAGTTCTGCAGTGCTGCCACATCCAGACATAAATGTCGATGGACTATTAACCAACCACTGTGGGCGGCACGGTGGCACAGTGGCACAGTGGTTAGCACTGCTGCCTCGCAGCGCCGGAGACCCGGGTTCAATTCCCGCCTCAGGCGACTGACTGTGTGGAGTTTGCACGTTCTCCCCGTGTCTGCGTGGGTTTCCTCCGGGTGCTCCGGTTTCCTCCCACAATCCAAAGATGTGCAGGTCAGGTGAATTGGCCATGCTAAATTGCCCGTAGTGTTGGGTAAGGGGTAGATGTAGATGTAGATGTAGGGGTATGGGTGGGTTACGCTTCGGCGGGGCGGTGTGGACTTGTTGGGCCGAAGGGCCTGTTTCCACACTGTAAGTAATCTAATCTAATCTAAACTCACTGGAGGAGAGGACTCCATAAATATCGCCATCCTATATCACGGGACAGCCCTGTACATCAGTGTAAAAGACATGGTTGTATTATCTGCACCGTCCTCAGCCAGAATGTTGAGTTGATGATCCACCTCACCCTCGCCATGCTGCCCGCAGAATCACAGATCTCAGCCTTTAAGCAATCTGATTTGCTGTATGTGACATGGAGAAACAGCTGAACACAGTAGATACGACAAAGGCATTTGGCCCTGACACCATTCCTGCAATAGGACTGAAGCCTTGTGCTGTACAACAAGCCGTGTCCCTGGGAAAGCTATTTCATTCCAGATCCAACTCTGACATCTCACTGGCAATGTGAAAATTTACTCAGCTATGTCCAATCCCATAACAAGGGAATACCTACTGTCTGACCATTTACCACGCCCTTGGTCCCGTCGCGATACTCAAATTGGTGGGAGTTCTTTTTGACAGAGCTGTCAAGCAGCACAGAAATAACCTGCTCAGTGTGCTTTCAGATAGCTCCCCATGTGGAGATGGTGCTGTGTGGAACTATCACTGGATTACTAATCCAGACCAGGCTAATGCTCTTGCAGCTGGTGGACGTTATAATTAATAAAATATCGAGATGTAAATCCTGGAGTCATTAACAGTGACCGTGAAGCCAATGTCGATTGTAACCACTAATTTCCTTCCCCAATGTACTTTCAGGAAGTGAATCTCCTGTGCTTTCCTGGTCTGGCCTAAACGTGATTCCAGGCACACAGACATGTGATAACCTCTTCAATGGTCTCTGAAACAGCCAAGCAAGACACTCTATTGTCTCAAACTGTTCTGGGGTCTGAAAGGATAAAACAGATCACCCGACTCCACCCTCACTATTGGAACGGCAAATACTACCGTATTGACCCTGCAGAGATCTGCTTCCTAACATCTGAGAGCAGGTGGCAACATTTACAGAGCTTTCCCACAGACTGCACAGAAACATAGGGAAATGAGGAGGTCATTCAACACACTGAGCATCCTCCATTCTAGTTCATGGTGAAAATCTCCTCAATTCAGTTTCCCCCACACAGTGTTCATATCCTTTAGTATGTTTAAACATCGGAACATATAAAATAGGAACTATTGTATTCGCTTTGGTTCATCAATTTTGATCCTCCTTTCAATATACAGGCAGTTATCCAGTAAAAGTGTGTTTATTAAACGCAAATTCGCTGCAACACAATCAGTGAATTGTGCCCCTTTCTTTATAAAGCGAGCTCCCATTCACTGTTATGGGAGTCCGTCTCTGGCACCAGCTGAAAAGCAAATCCCAGCCTCAGCATCCCTCTGTCTGCCAAATGCACCCTCAGTGTGTTTAGCTAAAGCAGGAATATAATCCGCTCTTCAAGCCTTCAAACTGAGCCTGAATGTGGGATTTGTAGTCTACATTTAGAAGGAAATTAATTTCAAACCGGGAGGGGAATATCTTGGAGAGAACTGGAATTCCGCATAGGCATCGTGTGGTCAGTCAGCTTGCGTGCTTTCTGGTGAAGATCTCGGTGAAAGATGCAGGGCTGTCTTCAGTGATTGTCGTGTTAAAGTGTGACATTTACACTACTAATTCATTACAGTATTTATTTATAATGAATTAGAGATTTATGTAGCCTGTGCTATTGTTTGCAGGCACAGGAAGAATGTGCAAACAGTGACCCCAGACGGAAGCTGAACCCAGATCTCTGGTGCTGGGAGGCAGCAGTGCTAACCACTGAGCTACCACTGTGGGCAACACAACGTGCCTGCACAATTCAATACTCGAAATATGGCAAAACAGTAGGGAGATTCCATAAGCCCCCAAACTTGTCATTAAGCAACAGGAGGAGGACATTGAGATCTTGGGCGGCTTGGTCAGGTATAGGTGCAGGACATGCTAGCCATCAGAACTATAGTATAGGAACATCAGGAGGACATTCAGCCCATCGTGTGTGTAATGCAGGAACAGAATGGGTCCAATCAGCCACCCATGCCCCTTACACAGCAATTGGAGCAGATCATTTACAGTCTCGTGCCTATTTCACGGGAACTGAAATGGACTGTGGAGGTTATGGAAAAGGATGAACTTAGAATAACCAACTTCACTCGGGAATGGAAAAATATGAGCAAACGATTGGGACAGAAGACAAATTGGTCGAATCTGTTATTAAGGAATGAACAACAGGAGACTTTGCGCGTCAAACCACAATCCATTGAAGGCAACATGATTTTATTAAGGATAAATCATATTTGAATGATTTTCTATTTTTTATAAAAAGTAAGACAAACAAGTTGAATAACGGGGATCTGAAAGATGTATTATATCTGGACTTTAACAAGGCAATGCATAACATGCTTGACTAAAGATTAATATGCAAGACAAGAGCACACGGGGTTAGAACAATTTATTTGCTTGGAGAGAAAATTGTCTAACCAATAAAAACCATGATATGGAGGTGCTAGCTTTGGACTGGGTTGAGTAAGGTCAATCATTACATGGCACCAGGTTATAGTCTGACGGGTTTATTTGAAAACACAAGCTTTCATTGTCCTGCTCCTTCGTCAGGTGTTAGAGAGAAAAAGACCTTAGGCACAAAATTTATAAGGAAAAGATGAAAGGGTTGTACAACACATGCACATGAATTGAACATATCTAAGATGGCTGCTAAATCTTTAATTGCTTAGAATAGAGATGCAGGTATAGATTGATGAATATGCAAATCCAAGAGTTCCTTTCAAGTCCTGCCTGGAGATACGTTTAGGTATTATCGATATAAAGGAGGTGATCCCTCCAGTCAGACAACGTATTTTAGGCAAGCGATCTTGTTTGGAGTCTGTATGCGTCTTCACCTGGAAGTAGTTTGGGTTTATTTCCAAATTAGGAGCTCATAAAATATCTCATTGACTGACTCTACAGATTGTAAATATTTTTGAGAAAATATAATGCATCTGGAAATACAAACCGGCAAATGAAAATTCATCTTCCAGATTAGATGTGTGTGTGTATGTGTGTGTGTGCGTGTGTTTGCGTGCACGTGCATGGGTGTTTGAAAACAAGGTGCAGTGTCTGTGGGAGGGAGAGAGAGACAGAGTGTGTTTGTGAGAAAGTGAGGGGGAGTATGTGTGTCTTTGGGAGGGAGAGAGAGGGTATGCGTGTGTGAGAGAGAGGGGGAGTGTGTGCGCATGTGAGCGAGGGGGAGTGTCTTTGTTTGTGGGAAGGAGAGGGTGAATTTGCATGGGTGTATTTAAATGGTAGAGGGAAATGATGTGTGTCTCCTTGTTAAAACACGGACAGATTTGGCAGATCCCTTTCCCCACACACACTGTGTGGTTTCAGAGCTTCTCGTCTCTTCAGCCTCTTTTCCATTTGTTGTTCATGTTACAGACCCAGATGCTGAAACTACAGTCTCCATGCTCCATCCAGAGTTGGTTCAGCAAATCCTCAGGTCTCCCTGAATGTATTTTGCAGCTCACAGCACAACCTCTAGCAAACCATTCCCATCACCTCCACTAACCTTTCCATAACAGGAGTCAGTCAGAACCCCATCCGCTCCAAGTTAGAGACCTGTGCCTTGACAATAATTCTCGACGGGTTTCCTTATGTTAGGCCCGCACAATCATCTGAGAGGAACAAACACAGGCTTTCAGTGGTCATGCACAGACCAAGTTTCAAAGACGTGTCTCAAAGCTCCTGGACCCCCTTTCCAACATGGAGCAACAGCCTGCCACATACCATTGCATTTTTTCTGAGCTTCACAATGCCAGCACTCGATACACTCGGGAGCCACAAAACAACACCAGGGAAAGGTACAGAAAAACAAATATTTAATTAACTGATAATATATTGTGAAAATATGGATAAGGAGACGGGGAAGTGGGAGTAACTGGGGAAGTGAGACAATGGTGGGTCCAATCACAAGAATGAGAGCATTCAATTAAATTATTGCCAGATCACTTGAAATGGTTAGTTACATCAAATTATGAATCTGCCTCACAGAACCATCCCAGGCACCATAAACGGGGACAAGGGACCAGCCAGAATGGAGAGCTATGCGCACCGTGCTCGTGGACTACTCTATAAACGGGACTACCCTCCCAGCATGGGGACCATTGCAAACCTTTGCCAGTATATTGCAAATATACTTGCACTACAAAAATGTCTTCCAAGGGAAAATTTGTAACCCATGCAGTGAGCGACGGTAAATGGTCTTCCACAAATGTATGGCTCTGTATCTCCACTGCCGAAATATAAGGCAAGAGTGTGTGTGTGTGTGTGTGTGTATTTGTTGGTGGTAGTCGATATGAAAATTATTATTTGAGAGAGAATAGACACAGAGGAAATCTGTTTAAATGTGAACAACTGACAGGGCTTCGTGTAATTGACAGAGGGAGACTGAGGACTGTGTCATAGACAGAGGTGACGATGTGCTTGTGAATATTAAAGTAAAGGCATTGCCAGACCCAACAACAATATAAAGCAATCCGTACAGGAATGATGGGATTTTGGTCTGCCTTTAGATACAAGCCATGGAATACTGACTCAGATTTGGTTAAGCAGCAGCAGATTAGTGGCTTTATTAAGATTGTGTATCCTAGCTGAAGGTTCAAACAGCAGAATGGATGACCCAGTGAAGCATAATCTGCAGTTGTCAATAGTTAAAATTAGGAATGGTCAGGATATGGTATCAGTAATCAGCTTGTGGCCAAAGGGATCACCGTAGTTGTGACTGGTCTGTTTCAGCCTCAGTTATTGGCCAGGGATGAGATGGAGGCAGAGGAAGGAAATGGAGTTTGCATCCAGAACAGAAGACAGTGACCTCCAAGCTCTCAATATTTAAATAACAAGAGCAGTGATGCAATGAATCCTGGTTCATACCTGAAAGTGAGTAGGTCAACCAACAAGGCCCAGTGCCAGAACTAAAGAAGGAGAGAAAGAATGAACAAGTTCACTGTTGTTTGATGTGGTTTGGAGCGTGAATACTTACAGAGTAGAGTAAATGAGAAGAACATTAATATAGTCGCACATAGTTAATGCAAATAATATATCGACAGTGAAACCTACCAGGGACACCAACAATAGTCAGGATAGGATAATAAAAATATTGAATAATGTAAAGTGCATATTTAATGCACGCTGTTAACGGCCACTAATAATATGTAGAAAAAATCCAAACATAATAGGATAACCTCCTGTCCATTGTTGGTACATTCCAGTCTATTCTTTCCAGATTCTGATCCATTGTTGGAACATTCCAGTATAACGTTTTCAGATTCTGATCCACTGTTGGAACTCTCCAGTCGAATGTTCTCGGTTTCTGATCTCTCCCTCTCTCTGGAGCAGCCGATACCTGTTAGTGTTATCGGTGGTGCTCCCTCCCATACTATGGGATAACGTATTGAATCGAGCCCTTTTGTCATGAAAAGATGGAAACTCTCCACTGGGATAATTGGAATCCATAGAGTCTGACATTAGTCACCGTCACTAAACAAAAAGATTCAGTTAACCAGTTCCTTACATCATTTTACATAACACAATAAAAGGGAACATTTACTAGGTTTGGATGGAATGAATGAGAGTTGCTGAGGGATAGACCATAAATCTTTCAATCTATTTCATCTGTCTTCCTCTTATATGGGAGTATTGTCGGAACCCTGTTTATAAAAGGAGACAGGAATAAAATAAAAGACGAGTTGCATAAAATGTTTGGTGGAGACGTTTCTAGATACCTTTGTGTAATGCTGCTCCAAGTTCGAAATTCCCTGTTATCAAGTCCTTTCTTAACAATTGTGACATCATTCAGAGCATTGAAACTGCTGCTCAGGAACAGGGAGAAACAGGAGGTAGTCACTCAACTGCTCGAGCCTGGGACAGAGGAACAGGAGGCAGTCACTCAATTGTTCGAGACTGGGATACAGGGAAATCTGGAGGCTAGTGAGGCCCAGATTTCTGTTTCCCAGGAACAGGAGGAGGTGACTCACTACCCACCACTGTGAGACACTGGGAGAGAAAAGGAATTGGCTTGGTAATAACAGAAATATCTGAATAAGTTGCATGAGCGAACCATTCAATCCTGCTCCAACATTTTTCAAAACCATGGCTGATCTGATTGTGATTCCCTCATCCCATTTTACAGAGATTCCCCTGTCTGCAGCCTCTTCTCCATTTATTGGTCATGTTGCAGATCCAGATACTGTAACTACAGTCACCATCCTTCATCCAGAGTTGGGTCACCAAAGCCACTGGTCTTCCTGCATTTCCACAGCAGCTTAAAACACAGCCTCCAGAAAACAATCCCCGAACGTACAAAAACTTGAGTTAAGTCAAATGTCAGTCAAAGGCAAATGAGAAGCCTGGTCTGAATCACTAACAGCTGTGAGGATTCCTGATGTTACTGAGCACATGAGCAGCAGAGAGTGAATAACACAGGCGTTCAATGAATAGGCACAGAGCAAGTTACAAAGGTGTGCCTCAAAACTGTTAAAAACCCATATCTAACATGGAGCACAGGGCAGGACACTGGGAAGTCAAAGAAAACGCAAGCAATACTTTTTTGATCACTGTTTCTAAGCTTCTTAGTGTTGGAAGCTGATGCTCTTGAGTGAGCAACATTCAAGGGCAGGAAAAGATATAGGACAGTTATTCACATTGAAACTGGACAATTAAAACTGGATGGTGGGGACGCAGTTTAAACACCAACAAATGGGAGGGATTTGGGAAATAGACAGAGGGAGAGATGCTCTGAGTCAGTGTTATGGAAGGATGTGTTTGCAGGTTTCAGAATGCTGTAATGAAGACATTTCGATCATATCTAGCAACATAGGTGAGCATGTCCGGGAATGATGAATTAATACGATATTGGTGCAAGGTCAGATAGAGTCAGAGTCTCGGAGATGCACAGCACAGAATAAGACGCTTCAGACTAACTCGACCATGCTGATGGGATACCCCAAATTAAACTAATCGCATTTGATCAATGTCGATGTAAACCCTTCTTCTTCATGTACCCATCCAAATATCATTTAGACGTTATAATTGTAAAAATCCTCCACCACCTCCTCTGGCAGCTCATTCCACATGTGCACCACCCTCTGTGGGAAAAAGTTGCTCCTTAGGTCATTTTAAAATCTTTTACCTCTCATCAGAAATCCATGCCCTCTAGTTTTGGGGAAAAATACCTTGGCTATGGACACTATACATGCTCCTCACGCTACAGGAATAAAATAACCCAATCATCAAAGTTTGTGAGAACCCAATTTACTCGCACTCTGCCTATAGCTCCAATCCTGAAACATCCTTGTAAAAGTGGCCAAAGTAATGTGCTGTACAGCAGCAAGAGGACCACCCAATTCATATAGTCAAAGCACTGGCCAATAAAGGCAAGCATACCAAATGACCTCTTCACTATCCTACCTAACTGCAACTCTACTTTCAAGAAACTATGAACCTGCATTCCAAGGTCCCTTTGTTCAGCAACACTACCCAGGACGTTAGCATGAAGTGTACATGTCCTGCCCTGATTTGCATTTCCAAAATGCAGCACCTCCCATTTATCTAGATTAAAACCCACCTTCCCATTGTCAGCCCATTCCATTGTACTCTGAGGTAAACCTTCTTTGCTGTCCACTGCACCATAATTTTTGGTTTCATCTGCAAACTTAGCAACTATTGCTTCAATGATCACATCCAAATGATTTATGTGAATAGTGAAAAGCAGTGGAGCCAGCACTCACCCTTGTCGCACACCAATGGTGACAACCCTCCTGTTCGAAAATCAATCCTTCACCACCACCCTCGGTCTCCTGCCCTCGGGCTAATTCTGTATACCTATAGCTAGTTCTCCCTGTATTCCATATGAACTAAACTTGTCAACCAATCTACCATGCAGGAAGTTGGAAACTGCCTTACTGAAGTCCATACCAACAATATACACATCTGCCTCAATGAATCCTCTTAGGCACCTCTTCGAACATACTCAGTCAATTTAGTGAGACACGACTTTCCATGCTTCGATCCATGTGGCCTATCACTTATCAGTCCTTGCTTTTCAAAATCCATGTAAACCTTGTGCCTCATAATCTTTATCAACAGCTTGCCCTCCCCTGAAGTCAGGCTCACTAGCTTTTCCTTACCATCCTTCTTAAACATTGTTAATAATCGCACCAAGTTCGCAAGCCTCCAATCTTCCGGTACCTCATCTGTGACAATTGACGATACAAATATCTCAGCAAGGGGCCCAGCAATCACTTCACTCGCTTCCCACTGAGGTCTCGGGTCCATCTGATCAGGTCCTGAATATTTTCCCACCTTTATGGGTTTCCGAACTCCAGCATCTCCTTCTCTGTAATACAGGCACTTTTCAACATGTCACGGTTTATTTCCAAAGTTCTTTAGCTTCCATATCCTTCTGCACAGCCAATACCGACACACGATGCTTGTTCAGTATCGCCTCCATCTCCTGCGGTTTTGCACATCGGCAACCTTGCTGATCTTTACGTGGCCCAAAACTCTCCAGAGTTACTCCTTTGTCCTTAATGTATGTGTAGAGTCCCTTTGGATTCTCCTTAACCCTACTTGCCAGAACTATCTCATGTCCCTTTTATGGCCTCTGGATTTCCCTCTTATGTATACTCCTACTGGCTTTAGACCCTTCTCGACAGTCACTTCATTCGATTTTTGGAAAATCTATCGTTTTCGATTTTTGGAAAACCCATCAGGTTCGCTGATGGCCTTGAAGGAAGCAAACTGCCTCCTTACCAGGCCTGGGTTACATGTGACCCCAGACCAAGAACTGTGTGTGACTCGTAACTGGATTAGTGGTGCTGGAAAAGCACAGCAGTTCAGGCAGCATCCGAGGAGCAGCAAAATCGACGTTTTGGGCAAAAGCCCTTCATCAGGAATAAAGGCAGAGAGCCTGAAGCGTGGAGAGATAAGCTAGAGGAAAGGGGAGGTGGGGAGAAAGTAGCATAGAGTACAATAGGTGAGTGGGGGAGGGGATGAAGGTGATAGGTCGGGGGCGGGGGGAGGGTGGAGTGGGTAGGTGGAAAAGAAGACAGGCAGGTAGGACAAGTCAGGACAAGTCATGGGGACAGTGCTGAGCTGGTAGTTTGGAACTGGGGTGAGGTGGGGGAAGGGGAAATCAGGAAACTGTTGAAGTCCACATTGATGCCCTGGGGTTGAAGTGTTCCGAGGCGGAAGATGAGGGTTTCTTCCTCCAGGCGTCTGGTGGTGAGGGAGCGGCAGTGAAGGAGGCACAGGACCTCCATGTCCTCGCCAGAGTGGGAGGGGGAGTTGAAATGTGACTCGTAACTGCCCGCTGGGCAATTAGTAATGGGTAATGAATGCAGGTCCAACCAGTGATACCCTCAACCCGTGAATGAGTACTGAAAAAAACCTTGACTCCTGCTCTCCCTACCAGACATATTCTTCCCTCTTATCCGTGACCAGACACTCAATTTCTCCCGTCCTCCAGCATTCCTTACACCTATCAGCCTTACCCTTAACACTAACAGGGACAGACTGTCTCTGTGATTTTGACATCTCCTTTTTGAAGGTTTCCCTCTTCTCAGCTGGCCCCGTAACTGTGAATATCTGTTCCAATCCAGTTTGGAAGTTCTTGCTAATATCATCAAAATTGGCCTTTCTCCAACTTAGAGCGTTACCTTTTAGACCCAGTTCATCCTTTTCCATCCCTATATTGAAACTAATAGAATTATGATTATGTGTCTCAAAGTGGTTCCCCACTGATAGCTCAGTCTCCTGCCCTGCCATATTTCCCAAGGGGAAGGTGACGTTGAGATCCTTCTCTGTGATGGAGAGCATCGATCAAGCAGCTGCAGCGTTGTAACTGGGATTGGGGTAAACATTGTCTTCGTCTCATTGGGCTGGATCAAACCATAATTTATCTCAGCGCCATTTTCATTGAGTGTGACAGAGTGATTGTCTGCACAAGGTCGAGCTAACTTTCTGGTGCTACCTTATCGAACTCACCTCATTAACTACCCCACCCCATGGTGTCCCTCTCATTCAATGCCAGCCCTATTCTCCCACCCATCATGGCTGGAGGCACTCACCATCGCACTGATGCCCTGGATATTCCGTGATCCCTGGCACTGGTGCCATCTTTAAAAGGCCAGTTGAGCTTTTTTGATGTCGGAGCTGGTTTGTACAGTTTACCCCGAGCATGGCAGATAAGGGGCAATTACACCACATTTTGTCGACAGGGGCACAGAGGTCCTGGTAGATGGGCTAGAACAGAGGGGGACCATTCTCTTCCAATAAAGGGTCACACTATCAGACCCACCGAGCATGGTCTGAGCTCCCCACCCGGTTCAGTGCAGTATTCGAGGTCTGAAGAAATGTTTAGCAATACAGGACAAGACTCCATAACCTTCCCCGCTCTGTCAGGATAAGGGTCACCGTATTCTCTCTGCTTCCTCATACTCACTGTATATCTGTTGCAGCAGCGACCCAGAACAACATTCATGCTCCACCACTCTCACTGCTGCTTGCAGTACCTTCCTTCTCTTTCTCCCTCCCCATTATTCGCCCCCCCCCCCGACACACACACTAATAACATTGCATGGATACAACACTGTGGACTGACTCCCTCCAGACACCTCACCATATCTCCCCCGACCTACACCAGCACTAACAGCAGAGGTACCCACTCGCACCCTCCCTCCCTCCGTCCCTCCCTTTCTCCCATTCCAGGAGAAACAGCCTGGAATAGGACAGTAAGTGTCAAGCCGAGTGGTGGAGTGACCGATATCTGTTCCCTCACGTTCCGCACCCCCCCCCCCCGCCATGTTCAGGGGACCCTGGTACAAGCCGGAGAGGAATGGGACGCCTCGAGTGGAGATTCTGAAACGACCCAGCAACCGAGTAAGGAGCAATGTTCAGTGAAGGGCAATTCTCACTTTAAACCCACTGGCAGCTCCATTTCCCCCCGGCACAACTTAGAAGCCATGGCCCTGATGCCATATCCCTTTTGAGTCGAGCTGTACAAATGGAATCCCTACAGTCTCGGTGGGCAGGAGGGTGGGCTCACAACACATCGTCACCACCACCTCCCAGGAAGGGAGCACGGAGACTCCCTCCTACACATCCTGCTGTAAACAGCTCAGATACTGAAAGGAATCTGTGAGATTTACTGCTTTCCCTACCTGTCCTGACATCTTCAGTAACCTGTTCTCATATACACCTTGGCCCTTTGCTCCTGCACCTCCTTTATAACGGTACAGCCTGTTTTATATTGTCTTTCAATATCCTTCCTACTAAGGAGCATCACCTCACACTGTGCTGCATTGATCCTCATCTGCCATACACCTGAACACTACATCAACATATAACTTTCCTGTTGGAGTTCCACACCATTTCAACAAACTTTACAATTCTTTCAGGTTTGGTAGCTGCAAATATTGAAATTGTCCTACAGTCACACTCCACCCAAAAATACTGACACACACCAAACAGAGCGAGTGAAATATTGACACACTCTACAGGTCTATATTACTGTCAATGTATCGAGAGTGCTTCTATGTGTCTGTATTCGTGTGTGTATCTGTGTGGGGTGGGTCTGGCAGTCTCTGTTGTGTTTAAAGTGATGTAATATCCCCCAATATGAATTCTGAGTAAGGATCACTCGATCCAAAACGTTAACTTTCATTTTTGTCCAAAGATGCTTCCAGAGCTGCTGAGATTTATCTTGTTTTCAATCTCTGTTGCACCCCCACCCCGATCCCCCACCCCCACCCCACTGTAATCGTGGTGCTAAAGTGTGTAAACGATCAGGGATTCAGTCTGAGAGGGAGATAGGGAGGGCAGCAGCTCGCAGCAAAATCCAACCTGAATTTTTATTGCACCAAACATACACACACGTGCATACACGCGTGCGCACACACTCACGCACATGCACACACTCGGTTGGTTTGGAGAGGATTGTCATTGTACTTAGGCACGCAGAGTGGAACATGTTCGTGTGGAGAAATGTCTGCGCTACTTCTGCAATGTGGAAATGTTTTGTCACTGGGTAGTATTTCCAACACACAGTTTACACATTAAAGCATATTTCCATTGCAATTATATCCAAGGAGTTCCGAGTGAGCCACTTTCCAAGGTGATGAGATTAATTTTAATGCACTTCCTGTAACTTGGAATTTTTAATGTTTTACTCTTACGAGTAACCTTACATGTGAGAAAGGATTGAAAAGACCTAAACCAGACCAGCAGAGTGTGGGCTTGTATCACTTTTAGAAAAGAGGGAAATGGAGAGGAAGGGAGAGTGGTTTTGACCCAGTTTCATGATTCACACCAAAAACAAGAAGATTTCCCATTGCACAGAGATGCAGAGACAGAGATCCATACATTAATTCAGGAACACATGTAACAAGCACAGAGAGACAGACATGCAAACAGAGGTTAACAGAGACATATATAGACACACAGGAATAGACAAACATGAACAGAAATATGCAGACACATACTTGGACATGCAAACACACATAGACTCATCGAGTTATACAGGGTCTTTGCCTTTCGGCCCATAGAGTCCATGCTGACCATAATCCCAAGTTAAACCAGTCCCACCGACCTGCGCTTGGCCCAGATTTGTCCAAATGTTCTCTTATTCTTGTACATAACCAAATGCGTTGTAAATGTTATAACTTCACCCACAATCTATCACTTCCTCAGAAAGTGCATTCCCTTCACGAACCACATGCTGTGTAAAAATGAATCACCTCACAGGTCCTGATCAGGTGGACTAAATAAATTTGTAGGAAGCGAAGGAAGTGATTGCTGGGTCCCTTGCTGAGATGTTGTCATCATCAATAGCCACAGGTGAGATGCTGGAAGTCAGAAGTTTGACTAAAGTTTTGCTATTAAACAAAATGGAAAGAAAAAGCCAAGAACTATAGATTGGGGAACCTGACATCAGTGATGGGCATGGTGTTGGAGGGAATAATGAGCTACAGGATTAAAATGCATTTGGAAAGGCAAGGACTGATTAGGGATAGGCCAAAGTGAGGACTGCAGATGTTGGAGATCAGAGTCTAGATGAGAGTGGAACTGGAAAAGCACAGCAGGTCAGGCAGCATCTGACGAACAGGAAAAGCGACGATCTGGACAAAAGCCCTTTATATGCATCGTGAAATGGGGGTGTGCGTGGATAATCATGTCACACTAATTTGATTTTGTTTTTGTTGAGGAGTAACGGACAGGATTGAATACGGCAGAACGCTGGCTGTGATCTATATGGACTTCAGTTACGCATACGACATAGCTCCCCATGGAGACTGGTTAGCAAGATTAGATCACATGGAATACAGGGAGAATTACTCAGTTGGATACAGAACTGGCTCAAGGGTAGAGGACAGAGGGTTGTGGTGGAGGGTTGTTTTGCAGACTGGAGGCCTGTGACCAGTGGAGTGCCACAGGGATTGGTGCTGGGCCCGCTACTTTCCATCACTTCGATATGAACATAGGACAGTTAGTACGTTTGCAGATGACACCAAAATTGGAGGTGTAGTGGCCAGCAAAGAAAGTTACTTCAGATTACGACGGGATCTTAATCAGATGGGCCAATGGGCCGAGGAGTGGCAGACAGAGTTTAATTTAGATAAATGTGAGATGCTGCATATTGGAAAGGCATATCAGGGCAGGACTTATACACTTACTGGTAAAATCCTGGGGTATGTTGCTGAACTAAATGATCTCAGAGTACAGATTTATACTTCCTTGAATGTGGATTTGCAGGTAGATAGGGCAGTGAAGAAAGTATTTGATATGTAATTGGTCAAGTGCATTGTGTATATGCGTTCGGAGACTGGACTGTGACTGTACAGGACATTGGTTCGGGCCACTTTTGGATGACTGTTTGCAATTCTGGTCTCCCTGCTCTGTAGGAAGCATGTTGTCAAACTCGAAAGGGTTCAAGAAGGGTTTACACTGCCATGATTGGAGGGTTTGAGTTACAGGGAGAGGCTGAATAGGCTGAGCCTGTTTTCCCTGGAGAATCAGAGGAGGAGGGTTGATGTTAGAGGTTAGTAAAATCATGGGTACAACGGATAGATTGAATAGCCAAAGTCTTTTCCCTAGGTAGTGCAGTCAAAAACTAGATGGCAAATGTTTAAGGTTGGATGGAAATGACAAAAAAAGGGCTCTAATGGGCAATATCTTCAGGTAGAGGATGGTCCGTGTGTAATGAGCCTCCAGAGGAAGGTATTGAGGCTGGCACGATTACAACATTTAACAGGCATCTGGATGGACAGATGAATGGGAAGGGTTTAGATGGAAATTGACCAAATGCCGGAAAATGGGAGGAGAATAATTTTGGCAATCTGGTTGCCATGGACACGTTGGACCAAAGGGTCTGTTTCCATGCTATACAGCTCTATGACGCCATGTCTTTTAACACACTTTCTCCCCTTATCTTAAAACAATCCCCCACTCGAGGGAAAAGACACCTACCATTCAACATTACCGATACCTCTTATGATATTACAAACCTCTAAACGGTTAATTCTCAGCCTCCTCCGCTCCAGTAGAAAATGTCCGAGTCTGTTGAGCCTGCCCTTATATGCAAACACTCCATTCCCAGCAACATCCTGATAAATTTCTTCTGAACTCTCCCAAACTTGATAATATTCTCGATATAACAGGGCGACCAGAACTGCATAAAGTCCTATAGAACATGCCTCATGGATGTTCTGTGCAACCTGAAAATACCGTCCCAACACCTGTACTCAAAGGACAGTCCACTGCTATTCGTCATTTATGTAAATGATTCGAATGAGAACATAGGAGATATAGCTAGTATATTTGCAGATGGCATCAAAATTGGAGGTGTAGTGAACAGGTAAGAACGTTACCACAGAGTAAAATGGAATCTTGTTCAGATGGGCCAATGGACTGAGGAGTGGCAGATGGAGGTATATTTAGATTAATGCGAGGTGCTAAATCTTGAAAAAGCAAATCAGAGCATGACTTATATATGATAAAGTCCTGGACAGCGTTGCTGAACAAAGAGACCTTGGAGTGCGGGTCATATTTCCTTGAATGTAGAGTTGCAGGTAGATAGGAGAGTGAAGTAGGTGTTTAATATGCATTCCTTTATTGTTCAAACCACTGAGTGCAAGAGTTGGGAGGTCATGTTGCGGCTGTGCAGGACATTGGTTAGGCCACTTCTGCAATATTGCGTACAATTCTAGTCTCATTCCTATCGGAAAGATGTTGTGAAACTTGGAACGTTGCAGAAAAAATGACAAAGATGTTGCCAGGGCTGGAGGATTTTAGCTGTAGGGAGAGCCGGAATAGGCTGAGGCTGTTTTCTCTAAATCATTAGGGGCTGAAAGGTGAATTATAGAGGTTTATCAAATCATGAGAGGCATGCATTGGGTAAACAAACAATGTTTTTTTCCCCGCGGTAAGCAAGTCCACAATTAGAGGGCAAAGGTTTAAGATGAGAGGGGAAAGATTTAAAAGGAACCACAGTGGCAACTTTTATGCTTAGAGGGTTGTATGCGTATGGAATTAGTTGCCAGAGGTTGGTTAAGGTAAAGTATTTAAAAAGAAACATCTGGATGAGTGTACTAATAGGAAGGGTTCAGACGGATATGGGCAGGTGTTGGCAAAATTGACAAGATGAGGTTAGGGTATCTGGTCGACATGGACAAGTTGTACAAGAGGGTCCGTTTCCGTTCAGTACATCTCTATGACTATGTCTATACAATGAAGAACATCAAGTGAAACACCTTCATAACCATCCTGTCTACATATGAAGCAAACTTCAAAGAATTATGCCTGAAACCCCAGGTTGATCTGTTCTACAACACTACCAATGGCTCTACATTTCATTGTATATGTGTTTTTTTTTTGTTTGTTTTAACAAAGTACAATACCTTGCATTTATCAACATTAAACTCCATCTGCAATTTAGCCCAGTGAGTGAGAATACTGGGGAAGAAAGGCTGGAAAATAATCAGTTACCTTGTATCATTTACTGGTTTTAGGAAGAGGGCAGTCACACGTTAGAGATGGGAAACAGTGATGGGTGTTTCAGGCCAGAACGTATGCTCTGTTTTTGTCTCTGGTGTTCCGTGTTGATATTTATTCGAGATCCTTCATAGTGCAGTGTGTGTCTGCAGGATGTCATTCCCTCATATTGCAGCCTACAGATAATAGCCATTTAATCTGGAAATAATAGACAAGTATTTAAAGATGTTCATAGTTCATCTCGAAGGCAGAGCCCATAAACTCGACATCCTACAGTTGAGGCAAGTACATTGCATTTTTTAACAACGTTATTATTTTAACTGGTAATTCAGTAGAGTGAATCTGATTTCAATAAATCCATACCGATCTGGAAGCTGGCATTTAAAGTTAAAAATTTGGGCATGGTTTAGATTTTGTGCAGTCAGTAATATCCCTGCCTCTGAGGCAGAGCTCTGGATTCTATTCCAATTCCTGAACTTCCCTGGAAGTGCCCCTAGCTCAACACCAGATTGTCTGGATTCAGGTGCAGCATGTCAGAATAGGCTGATGAACGAACACACAGGAGAATAATGCTGCAACTTTTGGGGCTATTGTGGAATAGTGGTAGTGTCCCTACCTCTGGCCCCTATCGGGCCAACTGGAGGCCTACTCATCCAACTGGAGGTGTTTAATAATCGGTCTGAATGCATTGACTAAAATGATTTTAAAATTGTGGTTTGATCGAGATGGAAGAGGTGTCAGTATTGAATTTCAGAATTTAAGCCCCGGATGCCTGAAAGCACAGACCTTGGTTGGGAGACATATTTGCACCTTCTAGAGGTTTATAAATTCATGACGTGCATGGATAGGGGGTGAATAGTCAAGATCTTTTCCCCATGCTTGGAAGTCCACAATTAGAAGGCATAGATTTAATGTGACAGGGGAAATATTTTACAGTGACGTCGGGGCAACGTTATCACTCAGAATGTGGAGCGTGTACATAATGAACTGCCAGAAGAAGTAATGGAGGTAGGTATAATTACAACATTTAAAAGGAACCCAGATGGATATATTGATCGGAAGGATTTAGAATGATATGTTCCAATTGCTGGCAAATAGATTAGATTCCCTACAGTGTAGCACAAGTCCACACCAACTCTCTGAAGAGTTACCCACCCAGAACCATCTCACCACATTCACCCCGACTAATGCACCTGACCTTATGTGCAACTGAGCTTGGCCAATTGACATAAGCTGCGCAACTTTGGACTTTGGGAAGAAATACACGCAGACACAGCGAGAATGTGAAAACTCCACACAGTCAGTCAGCTGTGCCAGCAATCAAACTCAGGTCCCTGGTACTGTGAGGCAGTAGTGCTAAGCACTGAGCCACTGCACCACCCCAAGTAGGGCACGATTACTTTCAGAAATCAGGTTGGCATGGACGAGTTGGTTAAAAGTGTTTGCTTCGGTGCTGTACAACTCTTCAGATTCATCAAGCCATTTGATCAAGGTCCCTGTGTAATCTTCATTGTCTACAACATAACCAAACTTGGTTTCATCCACAATCTTTCTAACCACGCCTTCTATAATTCTCATCTAAATCATTTGTCTATATGTCCAAACAAAAATTGATTGAGCAGAAGTCCCCGTGGAACACCACTGTGCACAGTGTCACAAAGCTGGTCCCTTTTCTCTAAAAGCTTCCTTTTCTCAAAGATACTGTGTCCTTAAATTTTTTTTCAGAGGCGTCGTAAATAGTTCCCGGCTCCAAGGTGATTGGTTTGGTACAGAGATTGAACGGTTTTGTAATTAAAGGTATAATGGAAGGGGAGTGGTCAGCTCTCGGGGTGAGCAGTTCAGTCCAGAACCAGTTTGCAGTGTGGACAGGCTCTCTCTCTCTCTCTCTCTCTCTCTCTCTCTCTCTCTCTCTCTCTCTCTCTCTCTCTCTCTCTCCCCTCTCACTTTAACGTGCAATCATTTGTTCCATTTGTACTGTTTTTAAGGGGTGTTTGCTTATTGGGATGGTTGTGTACTTCCAGAACAGCTAATTAAGTCTAGTTTGGATAGATTGAGTTCTGTAGGGGTTCTTTATTCTGTTCTTTGTGTTTCACTGTGTAGTTTTGTGAATTTTTTTGTCTATGTTAAAATCTGATAATTTTCACTGTGCACTTACTGAAATAAATTACAAAGTTATAGTCTGCGCTGCCTGCTCAAGAATATTTTGAGTGGTCTGGCCTAGTCCATAACAACAGGCCTCCAGTCCGAAAAACAACCGTCCTCGATAATGCTGTCTCCTGCTATTAGGAAACACACACACACATACACAGACACGTACACGACACACATACACATACACACGCACCCAGACATACACACACAGACACACATTCCTGAAGAAGGGCTTATGCCCGAAACGTCAATTCTCCTGTTCCTTGGATGCTGCCTGACTTGCTGCGCTTGTCCAGCAACACATTTTCAGCTCTGATCTCCAGCATCTGCAGTCCTCACTTTCTCCTCGAAGACACACACAGAGACACACACACACACACGCACAGACGCACTTACACAGATACACACACGCAAAGACACGCACGCAGAGACACAGAGACACACAGACACATGCACACGCACAGACACACGCACCCACAGACAACACATACACACACGGACGCACAAAGAGACATACACACACACACACACACACACACACACACTCGTGCATGCACGTGCTGCACACACACACATTTTAGAGTCTAGGATATAACTCGTTAAGTTATGATTAAAGATGGCTTCAAGGCTTGTGAGAGGGTAGTAGAACTGGCTTGAAAAACATTTCATCCATGATCAATAGTTCAGTTGACTCGATGGGCCAAATGGACTTTTTACTGCTCTAATTTTGTACGCACTATGGTACGTGCATTCGTCTGTGTTAATGTGTGTATTTGCGGGTGCATGTGTGTCTGTGTGTCCGTGTTTTTGTGTTTCTGTGTTTTTGTGAGGTTGAGTGTGTCTGTGTGTGCACGTCTGTGTGTGTCTTTGAGTTTGTCTATGTGTGCCTGTGTATGTATCTCTGTGTGTGTCTGCACATGTTTGTGCTCCTCATTACTTTTAGTAATGAAAATATCAATGTACATTTTTGTAATTTCTACACTGTTTGTCATTAACCTTTACATCATAGCTTGAAGAACTTTGTTTTAGTCATGAATTTGTTATTTTAACAGAGAAGGAAATCTACATGACTTCTTCCTAGGACGACCCTGACCCAATGTGTGACCTATATTATAAGCCATATCATCAAACTGGTAACACCGATAATTTGCTGTGACCAATAGAGGAGTGGCAGTAGAAAAGGAAACAGTTACTCAACAACCCAAGGAACTCTGGACCAGTGAGCCTGACATCAGTGGTGGGTGAGTTGTAGGACGGGATTCTGAGGGATAGCCAATTGCATGCATGTTCAAAGGCAAGGCTTGATTGGGGATAGTCACCCTGGCTTTTTGCATGAGAAATCGTGTCACACTAATTTGACTGAGTATGTTAAAGAGGTGACAAAGCAGATTGATGAAGGCAGTGTTGTAGATGCTTTCCATATAGACTGGAGCAAGTTCTTCGACAAGATTCTGCATATAAGGCAAGTTAGTAAGATTAGATCACATGGGATCCAGCGCACCCAAGACAATTGAATAAGAAATTAGATTGAAGGAAGGCAACAGAGGTTGGCAGAGGATTGCTTTTCAGACTGGAGGCCTGTGAACAGTAGTGTACAACAAGGATCAATGTTGAGCCCACTGCTTTTCGTCATTTATATAAATGATGTGGATGTGACCATAGGTAGTAAGGGTAGCAAGTTTGAAGATTACACCAACATTTTTGGTGTTGTGGGTAATGAAGAAAATTATCTCAGAGTGCAATGAGACCTCGATCAGACGGGCCCATGGGCTGAGGAGTGACAGATGGTGTTTAATTCAGATAAATGTGATGTGCTGCATTTTGGGAAGCAAATCGGGGTACTTAATGGAAATTTATTGGAGGATGTTGCTGAGCAACGAGACGGAGAGATGTAGTGCAACACTCCTTCAAAGTGATTAGTATAGTGAACAAGGTGTTTGGCATGTTTGCCTTCATTTGTCAGAGCATTGAGTTTCGGAGTTGGGATGTCATGTTACAGCTGTACAGGATGTTACTGAGGCCACATTTTGGAATACTGTGTGCAGTTCTGGTCTCCCTGTTGTACGAAGGTTGCTGTGAAACTTGAAAGGGTTCAGAAAAGATTTATAAGGATGTTGCCAGGTTTGGAGAGTTTGAACTATAAGCAGAGACTGAATAGGCAAAAACGGTTTTCCCTGCAGAATCACGGACCTAAGGCTGACCATATAGAGGTTTATAAAATCATAAGGGGCATGGATTTTGGAAATAGACAAGGTCTATTTCCCAGAATAGGGGATTCCAAAAATAGACGGTATAGGTTTAAGGTGCGAGGGGAAATATTTTAGATGGAACTTAGAGGAATTGTTTTCATACAGAGGGAGGTGTGCATATGAAATCATCTGCCAGAGGAAGTGATGGAGTCTGGCATCTTGATGGGTATCTGAATAAGGAGGTATAGAGGAACATGAGCCAAATGCTGGCAAATCAGACTCGATCAGATTGGGATGTCTGGTCAGCACGGACAAATTTGCATGCTGCATGACTCTTATAAGAGGGATGAGGAGACATTCTAAACAGGCATTTCATGTGGGAATTCTCTTCCCCACAAGGTTGAGATGCTTCTTTGCTTACTTTGATTCAAAGCTGAGTTAGTTAAATATTTGGCAGAGAAGTGAGTCATGGATAACGGGATACAGTCAGGGAAGTGGGGCTGTGACCATAACCTGATCAGCCACAATCTTAGTGCCTGTTGGAGAAGGCTCAAAGTGTCTAATGGCCCACTCCTGCTCCTCAGTCCCATGTTTCTGTGTTCCATTCAGTCTCTCAAACCTGCTAGACAGGGACAGTTAGAAGCTACTTACTGCGATACCCTAGTGCACAGAAACACAGGAGACCATTCAGCCCCTCAAAACTGTCACACACGATTTGGGCTGGAAAATGTAATTTGAAAGCCCAGGATGGGTATCAAAGAGGTCACTCATCTCTCTTTATAGAGCTTCCCCTCTCTGCAACATGTGCTTCATATGTTGGTCATGTTGTAGACCCAGTTTCACGGTGAATACAGCCCAAACTCTTCAGCCAGAGATGGTCCAGACAATCTGGCAACATTCAATAACAGAGCATCCAGGAAAATAACACCCTCTGGTTTCCAATAATAGAATGTGAGAAGCCCACAACCAGGGATATGTCATTCATCCACACGCCCCCCCTCCCCCCGCAAGCATGTCTTCACCCACAATAAGATCATAAGGTATAATATCCTCTTTCATGGCCAGTTCTTCACAGCCCTCAACTCTGATTGGTCAAAAAGCACTCATTACCCCAACACTGTGACCTATTGATATGAGCAAAAGACGTGAACACAAGGGCTCAGGGAAGAGTGACCGGCCCTGACATCAAGGCATCATTTAACTAAGGATGGTCTCAAGGAGCCTGAGCAGGATTGCGCTCAATGGGAATGAGTTGGAAACTTCCCTGATTGGAGTGATTTAAAGCATAAAACACAATGATTGTGGTTTGTGTACAAAAATCCATGTAGTCCTGGACATATCTGCAAAAGATTCTCAAGGTAGCTTCCTGAGCACAAACATCTTCAGCTGCTTCATAAAGATTAGAAGTGGGGTTGGTCATTGAAGGTCACACAATATTCAGGAAAAATGTCCCCCTTCAGCTCCTGAACAAGTCTGTGTCCATGTGCAGCAAGACCTGGACAACATTCAGGCTTGTGCTATTGGAAGTATCGGTAACATTCATGCAACAGTGCTGCTGGGCACTGCACATTTCCACAGTTAAAAGGAAGAGATTATTCAGCGCCTCACGCTGGCTTCACAGGAATATGAGGAAGGCATTCAGCTCAGTGAAATTATTGGAGAAGTTTATAGATAGCCCATTTAGTGCATCCAACGAATTATATAAGAGGAGAAGTCACGTGTTATAGAAGCCCGCAGAGCTCCTCAAAAATATTTGAAGGCTTGGCCTAGACTCGATCAACAATGAAATGTTCTGATACAGTAATATCCCATAAAAATGTACTTGGCAAAAAGGAAAGATCAGACACAGATTGTCAGATGCTGTTCTCCAATCTAGGAAGGAAAACAAATCCACTGAAGCTTCCAACTCTGTGGTGACCCCAATAGCTTCTGATGTTACTGAGAAGCCAAAACACTTCCTGTAATGTGGCTGCCCGAACTGCACACAGTATTCTATCTATGGCCTAACCAATGGCATGTATAACTCATATTATGTCGCCTCGATGAATAAACACTATGCCTACAGTCCCGTGTGATTTCTTAACTGGCTATTACACTGTCCAGTCACATTCAGGGATGTGTGGCGAAACACCCTCTGACCTCCCTAGTGATCTGCTATTTATTGAATTCTCCCCTGTCTAGTTCCTTCATCCAAAGTGCATCACATCCTATTTATCAATGTTCCACTCCATCTGCCATTTATCTGACAATTCCACCTGTATCTTCCCGTAACATAAGGCCTTCCTCCTCACTGCCAACCACCTGGCAAATCTTTGTGTCAAACACAAAATTACTTATTACGCTCAGCCCCCACCCCCCACCACCCCCTCCACATTAATACTTATATAATTTATGAATACCACAAATAATTAGATACATTACACTTCTCGCTGTGGTACACCACCAGACACTGGTGTATCGCTACCACCTTCCGAGTGACTTGGGACCACATATCAGTTTTGAAGTCCTCTAGCACCTCCCTTCTGTGGTCAGATTCGACGAAAACATTTAGGTCAGGACATTTCCTCTCTTGTCTCCAACAGCATCCTGCGATACAACTCATCTGGTCTTTACATCATCCAAAACCATTAATCCCAAGTTGCATCTTATATAAATCTGCTCGAGAGCTTCCCAGTCCATCTTCTTGAATTCTGTACCTGCTTCTTCCTTTCTCAAATAAAACAGATGTGAAGCTCTCATGTCACAGTCTATCAATGCTCCCCGGTTTCACATACTGATTACCCCATTGGTTTCGAAATGGGTCCTATTTTTTTCCTGGATATTCTGTTCAGCTTGTTTTTGTAGAACATCTTGGGTTCCCCCTAACTTTACCTGCTGCAATTCTCCATGCCCCAGTATGAGTCAGTGTGCTGTGGGTGAATTTTCTAAGTTTCCCTGAGATCACCTCTCATTCTTTGAAACAGTACAGAACACAGGTATAATCTCATCCACACTGCATGCAGTCTGTGCAGAACGCCTTTACTTCGATATTCCAATTTCCGTTAACTGAAGGACAACTTCACTTTTACCTTTCCGTTTCCCAAAGTCGCCCCTGAACCACGTTGGTTCAAGTTTATTTACTATTCACTTTCTGAACTCTTAAACATCCACCTGAATATCTAACTATATCACATCTAATAGTTCTCCATTGTCTTCCCCTACAAGAAACAAATTCAAACCATTTCAAAAAAGTTTGTTAACAGTGATTATTCGGGTGAGATCCAAGATGGCGGCGATCAAGTAGGTCTGCCGTGCTGAGCTCTGCACCAGAACCCAGACAAAGTTATGCATTCACCATCTCTTTCTTCCCTATTGTGGTAAAATTGGAGGTTTTTGATCCCCAATATTCCTCTATGCCATTTTAAGTGAGTAACGGAAAATATCTAAGGGAAAAGGATCATGAGGATCACAACCAGCAATGCACTTCAGCAATGGATACACCCGTGACTGTGACGTCGGTCTCTGCGAACACTCCAGGAGACTTATCTGTGGAGTAGAGCCTGGACTCAGAGTTCAGAGCCTGCGAGAGAAGATTGATTCAGCGATGGAGGAGACCTGAACCAGGCTGGAACTGATCTCAGCCAAGCTGCAGAAGCAGGATCAGGAGACCCAGTGTCTCAGCCCGTGAATCGTCGAGGTGGAACAGCGGATCGCGACTTTGGAAACCATGGCAGAATCCTCGGCGGGTCATGTCGAAGCCCTGGAATGGTAGCTAAGGGCCTTAGTAGACTACGTCAACGACCTCGAAAATCAGGGCCATCAGAAGAACATCAGCCTGGTCGGGCTGCCAGAACGAGAAGAAAACGGCCAGCTCGTCAACTTCTTTTCATTTCTCTCACTTACCGCCGAAAGAGAAAGTGGGTTTGGGGATGGTGGTGGTGGTTACATTTTGTTTCACCCGTACTGCCTGATGTCAAAGTATGGATGGGACGGATTTAATTTTCTTGTTTTTAGACGAATGCAACTTTTGAAAACATTGTTTTGCCTGGATTTGATGAGCGGCTTCAGCTCGGAAGATCCATGGGGGATTAATGGGTAATATGTACACCCTCTGCAGGAAGGGGGGATCTCTCCACTTATTAGTGTTATATGTTGGCTCATTTTAGAAATATTTGTGAGAAGTTTTGATTTGGTTGTTATTGTAGTTATAGTTTCAAGTTTGTATGAACTGTTTACTGCTTTCACTTGACGTGCTATAAATGGGTTCTTCTCCATCAAGGCTGCCCCATCAAGGCAGCTGGTGGACCTCAACAGGGAGCTGCCTTGGTGGACGTTTGAGATGTCTTCACCCTGAAGGTAGGGTCATCACCTTTTTTTCTAACCGACATAAGAGCTATACCAGGATCGACATATTTTTTGCCCCATTGGACTTTTTTAATGGGTCATGGGCTGCTTCGGATAGTTATGGCTAACCGCTTGTTTAATGGTGCACGTGGAACCTTAAGGAGAGTCACTTGCCAATTAAGAGAAAAAGATACTTTCAAGCCTCAGAAAGGAAGGGGTCAATGTAGCCTTGCTGCAAGAAACACATCTAACTGATAAGGAGCACTTAAAGTTACAGCAGGGAAGGTTCGGTCCGGTATTTATTTCATCCTTTAATTCGAAAAGTAGAGGAGCAGCTTCACTCATTTATACAAACCTTCCACTTCAGTTGTTTGACCAAATTAATGACGAACGTGAGTGGTTTCTGATCCTTCAAGCTTTCATACATGGAGAGGAATATGGGACATTGTATAATATTGCCCCACCACACCCGCTCAAATGCGCACTCCAGGTTGATGATCCTTGGGGCACATTGTACAATTAAAAGGGAGACTTTAACCGACTAATGGACCCTGAAGTGGATAGGATGTCAAGGGGTCTCATGGGTATTTCCCAGCCATCAAGGCAGCTTGTGGACCTGAACAGGGAGCTGCGTTGGTGAACGTTTGAGATATCTTCACCCTGAAGGTAGGGGCTTCACCTTTTTTTCTAACCGACGTAAGTGCTATACCAGGATTGACATATTTTTTGCCCCATTGGACTTTTTAAATTCGATGCTGCCCTGCAAAATTCTGATCATGCAGCAGTGTACGTGGATGTTAAGGCTGATGGCGAAGGGACAGGCTCACAGCACTGGCACATGGTTCCTTGCCTCCTGAAAGATAGCAAATTCATTGAGTACTTTTCGCGGGAATTGAAGTTTTTAATGGGACATTAACTTGGGTACGGCCAGTAATCCATCTGTGTTCGGGAAGACTGCCAAGGCCTATGCAAGGGGTTTGATTATTTCTTACTCGTGGACTCAGAAGCGGCAGAAGGGACAGCAGTAGCGTATGCTCAAGGCTTGGCTGAAGGCAGCTGAGACAGCATACTTTGACAGACTGTCTGTAACTAGGTTGCAGCAGATTACAGCCCTCTGGGCTGCTGTGAACACTGCGCTCACCCAGACCACAAAGAAGGAGATTTCCTTTGCGAAACAGAGGTTATTCGACTATGGTGCTAAACTGGGAAGGTGTTTGGCGCACTTGGCCAGAAAGAACAGTGCCCCCAATCTATTACATCCATTAGAGAGGGCGCTGGTACTATCACCTGCCGTCCCAAAAGGATTAATGCAGCATTCAGAAAGTTCTACTCTGGGTTGCTCCAGTCAGAGGATTGTGCGGACAGATTGGTGAAAACGGAGTCATTTTAAGACTCTGGACCTCCCAGGTATAACTTCAGAGCAGGAGTCTCTTTTGAATGCCCCGTGACATCCAAGAGATACAGGATGCGGTAAGGCAGATCCAGAGTGGCAAACCGATCGGCCAGATGGCTTGTGAAGTGAGATTTATTAGGAGTTCATAGACATGATGGCTGGGCCAATGTTGCATATATTCAATTATTCCTGTGGACAGAACTGCCTCCCATCCTCTCAGAGAGAAGCAAACATTTCTCTTTTTCTCAAGAGAGGGAAAGCCCCAGAGGATTGCCTATTCGTATAGGCCTATACAATTATTAAACGTAGAATTTAAAATTTTTGTCGAAAATACTAGCGTTGAGGCTGGAGAAGATCTTGTCCTTCATTGTGAAAGAGGACCAGACACGTTTTATTAGGAGTCACAGGTCCCCTATTAATATTAGGAGAGTGCAAAATATGGTTCAGGTGTGCCAGCAAGGTCGATTCCAGGCTTGGTAGTCTCGCTGGATGCAGAGAAAGCATTTACTTGGGTGTAGTGGCCGTACCTCTTTTATGTCTTGGAACTGTTTTGCCTTGGAGGTGTCTTTGCCTGTTGGATGGCAGAATTATGTAGTGACGCAACAGCGACAGGAGTTCTCACTAATGGTATAAGGTCTAATGGCATAATTTTAGCATTGGCAGAGGTGCCCCTTTCGCCATTATTATTTGTATTGGTGATTGAGCCGTTGGCAGAGGCCACCCAGAGGGGCCCCACTATAACTGAACGGGTGGTAGGGTCAGGAAGGCATGACATCACCCTTACACAGATGACATTCTTCACTCTTTACCTAACCTGATGATATCTTTGCCCCGTTTTAAAGAAGTGATTGATTTATTTGAATCTATCTCGGGGTATAACATCAATTTTATGAAATCGGACGCCATGCATGTTGTTATTCGAGTACCTGCTCATGGGGGTTGCAATCTGATTCCCTTTCAGATGGTCACAAGAAGGTCTCTGCTATTTAGGCATTTTTATCACACCGGCCTTCTGTCAATTATATAAAGCAAACTTCGTGCAAGTGCTCGAAAAGATAAGACAGGACCTTCGGCTCTGGGAAGATATTCCAATATCCTGGATAGGTAGAACACCTCTGGTTAAAATGAATGCACTTCCTCGTTTCTTCTATCCTATGCAAATGGTCCTTTTGATGCTCTCCAGGTCGGTTCTATGGAGGCTTTACAGCTGGTTAAGCTTGTTTACCTGGCATCACAGGTGGCCTCTTATTAAGCTCGCTAAATTGCAGCTTCTGCAGGAGATGAAGGGGTTTGAATTTTCTGGACTTTAAGAAATACCGACGAGGTTCCCTGCAATCGTATGTGGCTGATTGAGCTTGCAAAGACCTGCTGTTAGTTTGGCTGGACATTGAGGCATCTCAGGCAAAATGTCCCCTCATTAATCTGTTGTTCATGGACAAGACGAGGATTGCAGAAATCCAATTGTCCATAAAATAGTTAAAGCCTGTAAAATGATGCGACAAAGTGAGGGCAATTTACAAAAATGATCTTCCCCTTTGACTCCCATTGTAGGATTGGTAGGATCCCAGCTGGGATTGATGGATTCTGCCTTTTGGCTCTGAGAGTCCAGAGGAGTTTCCTGTTTCGGAGAATTATTTGATGTGGTAGTCATGGTGGTTTTAAAGCAGCTGAGCCAGAAATATGAGTTATCTTGGAGGGGCCACTTTCGTTAATTTTAGATGAGGAACTTTAGACAGAAAAAACGACTACATTAATGGTTAGTCCCCATAGATTGGAAATGGAGGGAAGAATGCTTCGTCCACAGGTGCTCTCTCGGTCAGTAGCCTCTATCATTTATTAAGAGGTAGTGTCTCAAATGATATAGAGCGGCTGCATGGAATCTGGGCTCAGGAATTGTGGGTGGAGATCTCACCAGAGGAGTGGGAAGATGTTTTGGAAACCGTAAGGAAGATTTTAATTTGCAATAGGATGGAGGCTATGCAGTTGAAGGTACTCCGCAGGGTTTAATTGACATCCGAGCAGCCTGTCAAATTTAAGACAGGAGAGTCCCCAATATGCCCCAAATGTACAATAGATGTTGGTATACTTACGTATTGCTTGTGATCATGCCACAAGCTTCGTATGTATTGGTGCACTATAGCAAGTGTTTTGGAAGGGGTTTTGGGAACCGAGGTCAAGGCATATCCGGTGCCCCTCCTCTTGTGTTCACTGAATCCTCCCTCTTTGGACTTGCATGGGAATAAATTGTTTAGTATTCTTTCATTTTGTGCGAGGAAGAACATTCTGATAAACTGGGTTCCAGGAAACCTCCCAGGACTCTGATCGTAGTGTAGACTAGTTATAGAGCCCATTCCCCTTTACTTCCTTATGAGTATGGGCACCCAAGAAATGAACATTGTCACAGGACGTGGCGGCCCTATTTCAACCATATACACATGGTTTTATTGGCTAAATTGGTCAGGACATTTGTGAGGGCTCTGAGAGGAAGAATTCTGAACAAATACAGGTATGGCAAATCATGCTACTAGTGATGGGGAGCTTTGGTCGGATTGTGCTGGGTGTTGTAACTTTATGTAATTTAATTTAATTTGCCTTGGTTCAGCTCTTTTTAATCCATGTTTTGTTTTGATTTTGTTTTGACATCAGCCCATTGATTTTGTGCACAGGGAAGAGAATGAGTCCATTCAGCCACTCATGCTTCTTACACAGCAACCAGAGTACGTCATTTCACACCATGTGTCAATTATACAGGATTGGAGGGAATGAAGAGAATATGTAGAGGTGAGAATACAAGCTTACCACATCCACGATGGAATATAAAGTAGCGAGAAAAATGCTGGAATTTAAGAAAATTGTTAAAAATCGATTATTCAGGAATTAATGAAAGGACATTTACAGAGTGAAGCCAGAATCCATCAGAATCAACATAATTTTACAAAGGATGAATCATATTTTCATTATTTATTTCAGTCTTTAAGAATGTGACAAGCAAGCTGTATAATGAGGATCCTGGAGATGTAAAATCAGGACTGGCAGAAGACATAGAATAAGGTGTGCACAAAAGACTAATCTACAGAATAAGATTGCATATGGTTAGAAGTAATTTATTCACTTGGATGTAGGATTGGGGAAACAAAGAATTGCATTGAGTTGGAATAACTGGTTCATTTTCTGTTTCCAAAAATACCAGAGGGCTCAGTCCCCAGGCCGCAACTATTAGCAATAAATACTATCACCTATTTGAGGGGATGGACATGCTATAATCAGTTTTTCAGAAGACACTGACTCAGGTGAAATATTGTAATGAATGGTAAAGGATAGGTTACAGATGAAATGAAACAATGAAAAGTATGCGGCCGTTTTGGTCAGTGCAACAGAAAGGCAACTTCCTATCCAAACAGAGGGAAACTACGTTGTGTTTAGGTACAGAGGGATCTGGTATCCTCATCCATATCGCAAAAGACACAGATGCAGGTGTAGCAGATAATGAGAAAGGCAACTGCAAATTTGGTATTTATTTTTGAAAGAATAGATTATAAAGCAAGGGAGGTACTGCTGCAATAATGCCAGGCATTTGTGAGATCGCAATTGAGTACTGTGTACAGTTTTGGTGTCCTGACTGCAGGAGGGATGTAATTACCATGGAGGCAGTTCAGAAGAGGTTTACTAAACTGATTCCAGAGATAAGGAGTTTGTCCTCTGAAGAGAGATTGAGCAATTCAGGCCTATACTCTCGGGAGTTTAAAAAAAAGGGAGGAGATGTCACTGAGGACTGGACAATGTTAAAGGTGATTGATAATGTCGACATGCATTGGGTATTTCCTCATGTGGGGCAACCTACAACAAGAGATCAGAGTTTTAGGATAAGAGGAGAGGAATTAGAACAGTGATGAGAGAACTTCTCTCAAAGCATTTTAAATCAGTGTAATTCACTGTTCCAGAGTGCAGTGGATGCTGGGATATTGAGTAACTGAGGGGATATGGAGAGTGGGCCGGAAAGTGGGACTGAAACCGAGATGACATCAGCCATGATTGTATTCAATGGTGGAGTAGGCTGACATCACATATGATTGTATACAATGTTGGAGCAGGCTGACATCAGCCATGATTGTATTCAATGGTGGAGCAGGCTGACATCAGCCATGATTGTATTCAATGGTGGAGCAGGCTGATATCAGCCGTGATTGTATTCAATCGTGGAGCAGGTTGGAGGAGCTAGATTGCTGACTGATGTTCCTCGTCTTTCTTCAGTCCTTCGAACGTGTTACACAGGAATAGGGGAGGGCTGGTTAATCTACAGAAAGCAGGCACTCCGGATAAATCAGATTTAATCAGTTTAAAAGAATGTAACCAGTAGGGTCACACAGTGACCAGTGCAGGGTCCTCAGCTATTTACAATCTATATCAATGATCTAGAGAAGTGGAACAAATGTACTGTAACTAAGTTTGCCAATGGAAATAATATAAGCAGGAAAATAAATAGTCAATGGAAGTTGTAGAGTTTGTAAATGGATATGGACAAGTTAATCAATGGATAAAAGTTTGGCAGGTGGGATTTAACGTCATATATAACCTGTCATTTTCTTCCAGGAAGAACGACAAGCAGTATGTTACTGAAATACAGAGGGATTACAGGACTTAGTGATACCATGTGTACTGAAGGGTTTACTCTGAGCCGTGCAGACATGGCATGTGTTGCTCCATCACCCTGATTGTCTGCTGCCTGATGTCCCCACCGGGCCTATTGCTCTCATCCACCATATATATCCTCCGTCACTGAATGATGACACTGATGTTGAGATCGGAGAGTTGATGGAGCTGTCACCCAGTCCTGCCTGGAAAGTTCTGGAACATAGACGCTGAATGAAACTCTGACCCAAAAACTACTGGTAGCACGGTCCTCCCCCTGATATGAAGCTGCAGGTCGTGTTGAAGGAGGTGACACCGCTCTGTGACCAGCTCCTTGTTCAGTCAGGGTCCCCTCACACTCTGCTCCTTGGTTAGGTGGAGCTTGGGAAGCTGTTCCTGGAAAACCCCGGGGTGGATTCAGCAGATCCCTTTCCCCAGACACACGCATTGCGAGGTTTCAGAGCTTCCCCTCTCTGCAGCCTCTGCTCCATTTGTTGTTCATGTTACAGACCCAGATGCTTTTACTATCGTCCCCATGCTCCATCCACAGTTGTGTCACCAAATCCTCAGGTCTAACTGAATGTTTGAGGTAGCTCACAGCACAACCTCCAATAAAACATTCCCAGCAGCTCCACTAACTTTCCAATAACAGGAGTCAGTCCGGAGTCCCTCAGTTCCAAGTTTGATGCCTGGTAATTAACAATAATACTGGAGGGGCTTCCTCGTGTAATTGACCGCATGATCAGCTGAGAGGGACAAACACAGATGTTCAGTGAACAGGCACAGACCAAGTTTCAAAGACGTGTCTCAAAGCTGCTGGGACCCCCTGCCCACCAAGGAGCAGTACATGGGACACACCAGGAAGTGAACAACAGCCTAACACACACTCCACTGTTCATGGAGCACCACATGGGACACACCAGGCAGTGAAAAGCCCGAGACACACCATTTCATTGTTTCTGAGCTTCACAGTGCCAGCTCTTGATAAATTAAGGATCCAAATGGGATCCACAGCTGTGATGTATCGAAGAGTATGAGCGGTGCACTTTGCATGTTGTTTCTGAACTTCATAATTACGTCCCCGGGGATTCAGGAATATTAGCACCAACGGTCAGGTTAAGGTACAGAAAGACAGATACTCGTGTTATATTTGGATGATTACTTGATCAACAAGTTGAATAAACACGGCTCTTCTCAGAGAAATGGGATTAGCCGGAGGAGTCAGATGCTGACAGGTCCAATAACAAGAGTAAGAACATAAAATAAATATGCTGACAGATCAGCTCAAATGGTCAGTTATGCCCGATACCAACTCCACTTCACAGAATCAGACATCATAATCCAGATGAGATATATATTCAGCGTGAAGCACTGTGCAGATGAGGCTCGTGTAGTGCTCAATACAAACCAGCAATCTGTACAGACTGTGCAGACCACATCAGTCCACGGGGGGCTGTGCAGGGAATAACTCTGTAAACCTGGAGAAGTTACCCTTCCAGCATGTAGAGCTGTGTCCACCATCCGAGTGCATTGCTCAGTAATACTGTATTTGATCACTGCACACTGTCGGGAAGCTTGCAGCCCATGCTGCAAGTGACAGGATGTGCAACTCCCATCCATTTACAGCTCCATATCTTCATTGTGCCAGGCGCTTTAGAACATCTAAAAAGAGGAAGGATGAAGCTTACATAAGGTTGAGGAGGCAACGGTTAAGCAGTGCCCTAGAAGGTTGCAAGGTAACCAGGGTGGAAATGAAGAATAAACTCAGGAGAGATCAGTGTACATGATAAAGGCTTGGCGGGTAGAATTAAGGTAAAACCTAAGACGTTCTACACTTATATGAGAAACAAGAGGATGGCCAGAGTGAGGGTATGGCGATCTGGGATAGTGGAGGGAACTTACGCCAGGAGTTGGAGGAGGTAACGGAAGTTCTTAATGAATATTTGCTTCAGTATTCATTAATGAGAGAGACCTTGACGTTTCTGAGGACAGCATGAAACAGGCGAATATGCTAGAACAGGAGGATGTGTAGAAAAATTTGAGAAACACATGGATAGATAAATTTATTTGGCCAAACAGGATATGCCCTATGATACTATAGGAAGTGAGAAGAGATTGCTGCGCATTTTGCGATGATCATTTGCATCCTCACTGTCCACTGGAGTCGTGCCAGATGTCAGGCGGCTGGCAAAAGTTCGTGCCTGGTTCAAGAAAGGGAATAGGGATAATCCTGGGAAGTATTGGCTAACCAGTCTTACACCAGTGACGGGCAAAGTATTGGAGAGGATTTGAGAGACAGGATTTATGAATACTTGGAAAATTATAAATGATTAGAGACAGTCAACATGGCTTTGTGAGGAGCACGTCATGTCTCATAAATCTTATTGAATTCCTTAAGGATGTGACAAAACACGTTGATGAATTAGTGCAGTGGATGTGGTATATATGCATTTTAACAAGGCGTTTGATAAAGTTATTCACGGTAAGCTCATTCACAAGATAAGGAGGCATGGCTTACAGGGAGGTCTGGATGTCTGGATGCAGAATTGGCTGGCCCACAGAAGACAGAAGGTGGTGGTAGATTGAACAGATCCCACCTGGAGCTTGGTGACTAACTTGGTGATCTGTTCTGGACCTCTGCTCTTTGTGATTTTTTTTATAAGAGAGTAGATGATGAATTGGAAGGGTGGGTTCATAGGTTCGCCGATGTCACGAACTTTGGTGGAGTTGGTGGTTAGTGTGGAGGGCTGTTCTAGGTTACAACAGGACATTGACATAACTGAGCTGATGAGTGACAGATCGAGATAAATCTGGAACGGCGGGATCTTGGGTCCATGTCTATAGATCCTCAAAGTTGCCATCAAGGTTGGTGCTGTTGTTTAGAAAGCATATGATGTGTTGGCTTTCACAGCCGGGGAGATCAGTTTCAGAGCTATGAGGTTGTGCTGCAGCTCTATAATCCCACTGTTTTACCCACTGTGATAAAGTTGAATGTTGTTCTGCATTGAGATCTTGCGAGTACTTGTCATATGACTAGCTAATATTTTCAGAGTTTACTGTACTGAAACTATGTAACATCTGGCTGTGAAACAGATATGTTGTGCTTTGGTAGCTCTTTTAACAACTATTCGAATTTAAACAACCAAGTTTAAATAATGTCCCACTATACTAAACCCAATCGATTTTAAATTTATTGTTTTGTCAACATCAAACCAAGGAGATGAGCTGATGTTGAGGGAACAAAGAGGCACGCATTTTGGAAGTTAGACAGAGAGTAAACTACCATCGTGAGAGTCTGCCAAGGACAACATTCTCTGTGTAAGATTCATTTTTTGAACGAAATATCCTTGCATTAAAAGACAGAACATGACCCAGGGAGATATTCAGTGGAAAGAAGGAGGGCACTGGAGACTACAGCCACTGTCTTGTTTAAGTAATTGTAATACAGTTTTTCTTTAATTGGAAGATTATATTGTTAAAGGTGGAGAAAGATAACAAACAGTTCAGAGAAAGGGAAACTTAGAGTTGGGAATAACTGCTGTTGTTCAATATTCACTTTTAGAATTAAGGGATACATTGATATTATTTCCTGTTAAGTAGCGGAATTTGTGAGCTCTCTGTCACTCGACTTTAACAGATTATGAGCGAGGTGAGCTTTTCTGAGTGTTTGGTTTCATTCACAGAAGGTTTCATCGCCGTGTCATAACACCACACTTGTAATACCGTGTTCTCGTCACCTCATTAAAGGAAAGAGGTGGAAGCTATAGAGAGAATGCAGAGAATTATCTATGGAACAGCAGAAAGGTCGACACAAGCCACACAGAGTGAGTGAAATATTGAGAAAGTCACCACGTGAAAAGTAAACACTGGCAGATTCCCAATGTCTATTTAAACGTCGGTGTGGCACTGGGTGTAGTGCGTCTGTATTGATGACTGGGTATCTGTGTCCGCATGTGCATCTGTGTATCGGCATTTGTCTATGTGTGCTGAAAATGTGTTGCTGGAAAAGCGCAGCAGGTCAGGCAGCATCCAAGGAGCAGGAGAATCGATGTTTAGGGCATGAGCCCTTCTTCAGGAATTTGTCCATGTGTGTCTGTATATGTGCTATTGCATCAGTCTCCGTGTGTGTCTGTGCATCTATATTCATCTCTGTGTGTCTCTGCATGTCTGACTTTTTAACTGTGTGTATCTGCGTTTCTGCATTCATCGCTGTGTATATCTGCATGTCTGTATTTGTCTCTGTGTGTATCTGAATGTCTGTATTTGTCTCTGTGTGTATCTGCATGCCTGTATTTATGTCTGTGTGCAGTTGCATGTCTGTATTCATCTCTGTGTGCACCAGACTGTCTGTATTCAACTCTGTGTGTATCCACGTGTCTGTATCCATCTCTGCGTGTATCTGTGTGTCTCTATTCGTCTCTGTGTGCATCTGTATATCTCTGTGTGTATCAGCACGTCTGTTTTTGTCTCTGTGTATATCAGTTTATCTGTATTCAACTCTGTGTGTATACGTGTATTTGTATTCGTCTCTGTTGTTATCTGTGTGACTTTATTCATCTCTGTGTGTATCTGCGTGTCTATATTTGTCTTTCTGTGTATCCGTCTGTCTTTATTCGTCTCTGTGGGCATCTGTGTGACTCTATTCGTCTCTGTGTGTATCTGCATGTTTGCGTTTGTCTCTGTTGATATCTGCATGTCTGTATTCTTCTTACGTGTATCTGTGTGCCTCTATCCGTCTCTCTGTCTATCTGCGTGTCTCTGTGTGTATCTGCGTGTCTGCATTTGTCTCTGTGTGCATCTGCGTGTTTGCATTCATGTCTGTATCTGCGTGTGTGTATTCGTCTCTATGTCTATCTGCATGCCTGTGTTCATGTGTGAGTATCTGTGTGTCTGTATTCGTCTCTGTGTGTAGCTGCGGGTCTGTGTTTGTCTCTGTGTGTATCTGCGTGTCTGTGTTCATCTCTGTGCGTATCCTTGCGTCTGTATTCATCCCTGTGGGCACCTGTGTGAGTCTATTTGTCGTTGTGTGTATCTGTGTGTCTATATTTGTCTCTGTGTGTATCTTCCTGTCTGTATTTGTCTCTGTGTGTATCTGTGTGCCTGTACTTGTTTCTGTGTGTCGCTGCACGTCTGTATTCATCTCTGTGTGCGCCTGTGCATCTGTATTCATCTCTGTGTGTCTGTATTTGTCTCTTTGTGTATTTGCGTATCTATTTTCATCTCTGCATTTTGTCTGCGTGCCTGTATTCGTCTCTGTGTGTATCTGTGTGTCCTTGTGCACAGCGGATCTGTCAGCCTCTCTGGTGTTTAAAGTGATGCAATGTCCCTCTCTGCTGGCCTTCACACTCCTCTGCGTTGACAGCACCGCAGGGTGACAACCATCAGGGGATTCAGTCTGGGAGGAAGGGGGAGGGAGGCAGCTCATAGCGCCATCCAAACTGACAGAATCATCTGCACATGCACACAAACACAGTTTGGTTTTTGAAGGATTGTATTCGTACTGAGGACCCTTAGAGTGGAGAATGTTCATGTAAAGTTATGTCTATGGTCGCTCTGCAATGTGGAAGTGATTTGTCCTTAAAGATTATTCATGACACAGAGTGCGCAAATCAAAGTGTATTTCAATCGCAAATGCATCCAAGCAAGATTGACGGAACAATTTGTAAGTCAATGCAATGAAAGTATTTCACGTTCATTATTTTGACATGTTTTATAATATACTCCTACAAATTATAAATGAGAAAAGATTGAAAATCCTGAAATGGACACAGTGGTAGTGGTAATATCTCAGGAACGATATCGTTAGGTATCAGACGAAACTGCTCTGTGCTTCCAAAGACGTTATTTGAAAAACCAAACAGCCATGCAATGTGAAAGATTGACAGTATTTGATGTCCTCTAAAAGAAACAAAAACAAACTGACACTCGTTCAAAGGCATGGGGAGGCTAGCAGAAGGTGGCATTGTATAACTATAAACTAAACAGGGACAGACGTAGAGGTGAGGGGGTGGTGGTGGTGAGGGGTTGATCTCAATTTCAATGGATTTACCCCAAAAAACAGCAGGACATCATCTCACGGAGATACACACAAACATACACAGACACGTTAAACACACAACACATATACATACAGATATGGACACACAAACAAACACACACACTCCTGCACACAGTTTCTTTAATATAGAGTTGAATAAGCTTTTCTTTAATTTGGGAATCAGTGATCATTTGGCGAAGGCAGGAGAATGTCGGTGAGAAACAGTTCAGCTGTAATCCAATAGCACAGCAGATCCATTGGGATAAGTGGCCTGATTCTGCTCTATTTTCCCATATTCAGGAGAGAACTTTCAAAGGTTGAATTTGAATGCAGACTACAGGGTTAAAGGTCGGCTTCTTGGCAGTGTGGAGGAACAAAGGGATGTTGGGGTCCACGTCTGTAGATTCCTCAAAGTTGCCAAAGCCCTCAAGGTAAGAATGTGTATGATGTGTTGGCTTTCATAAGCTGGGGGATTGAGTTTAGAGTTGCGAGGTTATGCTGCAGCTCCATAGAGGCCTGGTTAGACCACACTTGGAATATTGTGTTGAGTTCTGTTCGCCCCATTAAAGGAAGGATGTGGAAGTTTTAGAGAGGGTGCAGACGGGAGTTCCCAGCACGTTGCCTGTCCTATAGGGCATGTCTTATGAAGAAGGTTTGAGGGAGCTTTAGCTTTTCTCATTAGAGTAAAGAAGGATGAACGGTGACTTGATAGAGGTGTGCAAGATGATGAGAGGCACAGATAGAATGGATTAGGAGATTCTTTTTCATAGGGTAGAAATGGCTAACACGAGGAAAACATAATTTTAATGTGATTGGAGGAGGGTTCTGGGGAGATGTCAAGAGGCAGGTTGTTTACACAGGTAGTGATAGGTGCATGGAATGCACTGCTAGCAGTGGTCGTAGAATTAGCTACATTAGGGACATTCAAGTAACTCTTGGATAAGCACATAGATGATATAGGATGAAGGCTCTGCAGTTTAGTTTAATCTTAGAGTCGGATAAAAGGTCGCCACACCATTGAGGGCTGAAGGGCTCTTACTGTGCTGTACTGTTCAATGTTCGCTGTTCTAATTTCTTGAACTCTTGTGAAAATATTGTACCTGAAATTCCTTTAACTTCAGTGGAGGTTAATCTGATCAGTATTTGATTGTTGAGGGTTAATGGAAATTTGGGGAGGGTTGAGGAGCTGAATGGTCTATATCTGTTCCTAACCGTTGTGTCAAAAGAATAATGATTGGTTTGAGGGGAACTCATTTTGAGAATAAGGGCATTCCTATTTCAGACTGGGAAAGGGATGTTCCTTTTTCTTTAGGATTGTATGGTCTGTGGTCTTCTTATGCCCAAGGATCAATGAAGACTGGGTTAATGAAAACACTCAAGGAGGAGTTATATAGATCGTTGATGAACAAGAGAATCAATGATTGTTGGGAACAGACAGGAAAGGGATGCTTAGTTACCATCACATCAACAATGA
Organism: Chiloscyllium punctatum; assembly: GCF_047496795.1. Lineage (NCBI taxonomy): Eukaryota > Metazoa > Chordata > Chondrichthyes > Orectolobiformes > Hemiscylliidae > Chiloscyllium > Chiloscyllium punctatum. The sequence continues at coordinate 6,145,726 of NC_092751.1, read as the reverse complement.
GCATTCAGAATTGTACAGCAGGCTCGAGGGGCTGAATGGCCACCTGCTGCTCTTGCTTCATGTATTGTTAACTCACTCAACCCCGCGATGCTGTTACAGAGATCAGTGCAACATCAAAAGCTATTTAGAATCTGTCAATAATTTGCGTGTGGGAACTGATTGGATGGAAATCAATTGGCTCAACCACTAAGATTCGATATGATGTCAAGTGGAGGTAGAGAGTCTGTAATGTGATATAGAAGGTGTGCAAACCTTCAGCAGAAACAGGATAACATGGGGTACCGACGTTTGTGCTGTGGCAGAAGGGGAAAGCAACAGTAATCTAATTCAAAGAAGAGAGATCACAAAACTCAGTTGTACAAAGGCATTTGTTCACCCGGGTACATACATCACACGGGGTTAGTATGCAGATGCAGCAAGTAATTAGGAAGGTAGATTGAAATATTACTTCATGAAAAGGCTATCAGGATATTTTACTGCATTTGCAGAGGATTTCTGAGTCAACATCTGATGTACTGTAGGCAGTGATGATTCCATAAACTGAAAAATAAATGTACTCAATAGCTTTAGAAGATTTTGCGAATATGTTTCACTGTACTTGCTCCTGGAAAGAAGGCCTTATCCTGTCATACAGCCCGGAAACAGACCCTTCGGTGCACCATCTCCATGCCGACCAGATGTCCTAAATTAATCAAGTTCCATTTGCCAGCACTTGGCCCATATCCCATAAAACCTTCGTGTTCACTCAAATGGCTTCATTCAAATGGCTAAAAATGCTGTAGCTGTCCCAGCCTCCAACATTTCCTCTGGCAGTCCATTCTATACACTCTGTGAAAAGTTACCACTTTTGTCCCTTTTATATGTTTCTCCCCTCACCTTCAATCTATGTGCTCTAATTGTGCACTGCCCTAAGCTAGGAAAATGTTCTTGGATCCTCACCATTTCTTTTCTCCTCATGATGTTTTAAACCTCTATAAGGCGAGAGCATTTCAGGATTGAGAATGAGAGGCGTTCGTATTGAACTGTATAAGATATTGAGGAGATTGTATCTGATGCATAGCCTATGGACATTTTTTCTGGTATATGAGTCTCGAACTGAGGATTCAAATTTAAGAAAACAACATGTATATGTTATATACTCTTTTCATAGTATAAGAAAACAAATACTATGAAGGCATGATTCTATTGGACAAAAATATGAGGACACATACAAACGTATCTTCATTAAAACTCCTACATGGAGCAGAGAACAGGGACAAAGTCCTACAGTTCCGAGAATGTTCAAGGAGGCCTCACGTGGTCCAGTTTGGTGTTGAGATAACATTATTGTATATTTCTGCTCCGAGATGAAGAAAATACAACATGCTGGAGAAGCCACTGCTTATTGCTACCTATCTTTCGTTGTTCCTTCTCGCAGCAATGTATGAGAGGTGAAAACCGTTCAGTCATCTTTATCATTCATGTAGGATTACTATTGAGGAATCATTGGCATCTCCCCACTGCCTAAAATCAAAGGTAATTCAGCCAAATCCGACTGTTCCAGGAATAAATCCTGCTTGTGTGAGCAGAACAACTTCAGAGGCAGAATAACATTTAATTATTTTACTTTTGTCTTGAGTTTAACTATTGCTTGGACAAAGCTCTTTCATGCTGATATTTTGCAGGGTTTTTTTTCCTGCTTGTATTTAGGTATGTGTATGTGTGTGTCTGTGTGCACTTGCGTGTGTGAGACACTGTGTATGCCTTAGTGTGTGTGTCTGTGTGTATGCACAGACTGCATCTCAGTATGCGTTCAAAGATAAATATTAATGTACGTATTTGTCCAAACTGTTTGCCATTTTATTTTTCCATCTTAGCTTTGAGTAACTTTGCTTTGGTGAATTATTTTTACAAATGTAAGATATCGAGATGTCTTGTCCCCAGCAAAGAACCTGATCTAGTTTGAGACCAATATCATTGGTCATATCACCAACTGGGTTACATTTAAATTTATCATGATCAATGGAGGAACGGGACTAGAAAATGAAACAGTGGTCCGTCCAACCCCAGTCTGAACAAGGATGAGGAGAATTTCACAAAGGGTTGTTTGAGTGGGAATGCTCTTCCCCAGAGGTTTATGGTGCCTGTGTGTTTGCATTTAGTCAAAGCATTTAGATATTGGACAGTAAAGGACAATGAACTACAGATATGGCAGTAGGGCTGAGACCACTTCCAGATAAGCCACGATCTTACTGCCCAGTTGAGAGGTCTTAAAGTGTCTAATGACACACTCCTACTCCTCAGTCCTACGTCCCTATGTTCCATTCAGTTCCTCAAAACTGTAAGACAGGAGCATTTGGAGTTCATTTATTCCGTTAACCTGGTGCACAGAAACAGAGGAGACCATTCAGTGACTGAAGACTCAAGAGTGTAGCGCTGTAAAACACAGCAGGTCAGGCAGCATCCGAGGAGCAGGAAAATCGCCGTTTCTGAGCATAAGGTTCTGCCCGAAACTTGGTTTTAACAGAATACAAGGACACCATTCAATCAATTGAAACTATTGGACAAGAATAGGGATAGCCCACTCAGACCCTCCTGCCTATTACACAAGGAAAGGAGTGTAGTCAGCACATCGAGATGTTAAACAGGAACAGAGTCGCCAAGTCAGGTCCTGGAACAGCTTCCAGATGACCAGGATGTGGCCATTCAGCCTATCGAACCATGTGTGCAGAAATAGGAAGATGTCTTTGATGACCCAACATAACAAAGAATGAAGCAGACTCTACACAGATAGACTGCTCTATGTTGTTCCTCCTGGTTCCTTTGCTCGTGGTACATATGTGTCACTTTAACTTGGTTTGCTGAACGTGAGGGGGAAAAGTGAATGGTATGTGCCAAGTCTCAAGGAATTGGCTTCTGTCTCCGAGAAGACATTATTGCACTCCTATAGAGGTCAGAAGCTGGTGGGAATGGCGAACTATTTCAGGAGTGAGGCATTAAGGCTGCTGATAGATTTATGAACAGTGCAGAAACGCACACCAACTGCACATTGAGACGGTGAGAATTCATTCAGAGCCTGGAGTTCCCTCTCAACCAACATGGGGTCTCCACACTGGTACGTGAACTACTGGGAATTGCATATCATGGGGAAAATGCAATTTCTCACAAAATCACCATCTTTTTTCAGGACATAATAAATGTTCGTCTATAATCCTCAAGTTTCAGTGTAATTGCTTGTCATTCTCTCGCTGTGCTACGGATTTCTCTGGATTATACTTTCATATCTTTTTTCAGTTAATTATCGTTTACACAATGTAATTCAATAATTTCCTTGCAAAGGTGCAAACATCTTATTGCACAGTTTGTTTGCCTTTTCTTTTTATAGATTTGTTGTAGCCTTAGCACAAAAGTACATGTTTCGTTTACTGAAAAACCTTGGGCAACTGTCTGTGTGACGTTTGCACATTCCCCCCGTGTCTGCATGGGTTTCCTCCGGGTGTTACGGTTTCCTCCCATAGTCCAAAGATATGCAGGTTAGGTGAATTGGCCATTTTTAACTGCCCATAATGTCAGGGATGAATAGAGGGTAGGGGAATGGGTCTAGGTGGGTTACTCTTCGGAGGGTCGGTGTGGAGTTGTTGGGCCGAAGGGCCTGTTTCCATACTGTAGGTAATCTAAAAAAAAGTGACCTGTTTATCGGGATTCAAGGGTTAGACATTAATGTATTTTTAATGGGCTAAGAAACAGAAATAAATAGAAGACAGTGACTGTGGAGACTGACGAGGAGTAAAGTGACATCTCCCCAGTCCCCAGTGTCTTCTTGATAGACAGAATAAAATCAAATGTAGAGAAAGAAACAGGATATATTCGGAAGAAGAATAAAACAGGACAATTTGAAATGGAATGGCCGAACAACGATTGATCAGTGTGTGTGTGTGTGAGAGAGAGAGTGTGTGTGCCTGTGTGTGTATGTGAGTGTGTGGGTGTGAATGTGTGTGTGTGCCTGTGTGTGTGTCTGTCTGTGTGAGTGCGTGTGTGTCTGTGTGTGTCTGTCTGTGTGTGAGTGAGTATGTTTGTCTGTGTGCAAGTGTGTGTCTGTGTGTGAGTCTGTACGTGTATCTCTGTGTGTGGGTGTGCGTCTGTGTGTGCGTGTCTGTGTGTGTCTGTGTGTGTGTGGGTGTCTGTGTGTGTGTCTCTGTGTGTGTGTCTGTGTGTGGGTGTGTGTGGGTGGGTGTGTGTGCGCGCACGCGTGCGTGCAGATGCATAAGACTGTTCATAAGTGTGCACCATATTCAGAATGAACAAGAGAGACATAGTTAACAAAAATAATGCATGTGATGTACAAAATTTATAAAACGTTAACATGTTATTTAGTCTTCAGCTGAAATGTTATGTTCCCCTTCTTTCAACGTACACTCTGCCTCCTGCCTCTTCCTTGCATTCCCAGACCTAATCTCTAATTCTTATCAGGATGTATGTTATAAATTCCTGCTTCTTGTGTTCCAATTTATTTCAGTTAATCAATTTTCTACCGGGAAACATATACATTGGCATGCTGGGTTCTGGCAACAACTGTTGCCTGTTATATTGCTGGAGATAAAAGTTCTGGCATCAGACCGACATTTCAACATGTAATTCTGTTGCACGTACACTGTACAAAGGACCACATCACAGAGGAATTGTCAATCCAAATACAGAAGTACATCTATATCTATCAGTCATGTAGAATTCTCTATTTTTATATCTCCATGTCGAAATTCTCTCTCTCTCTCTCGATTTCTCTTTTAATCTAATTGATTCATCGTTCAATCGTTCTTTCTAACTCATGCCTCAGACTTCCCTCCTTCTGGTTACAGCTATTGCTCACTTTTGGATGTGATGTCTTATAATTGAGTAATGTAACTACAAGACATGAGGGAGCAGATGGCCAGAGTTAGTTGGAAGGGAAGCTGAGCACGGGAAGATGGTGAAACAGCAATGACAGGAGTTTCTGGGGATAATTCAGCAGCACATCAGAAATTCATCCCAAGTAAGAAGAAAAATATTCAGCAGAAGACAAGTCAGCCGTGAGTCATAACGATTTCAGGGAAAGCATAAAAACAAAAGAAAATGCACACAATGTGGTGAAGATTATTGGGAATCCAAAGGATTACGAAGTCTACAGATTCCATCACGGATAACTAATAACAGCAAATGAGAGGAGAGGGTGAAATATGATATTACGCTTCTTAATCGTGTAAAAGAATAATGAAAGCGATTTTAAGATATATAACAAGGAAGACAGGGAGTAAAAAACAAACAAAGGACTGTTGGAAAATGAGGCTTGAGTAGTTATGGAAAGCAATGGAATAGCAGAGGAATTGATTAGATACTTTACATCAGTCTTCACGGTGGAAGACACCAGGAAAATGCCAGAACGTCAAGACAGTCACGGTATGGAGTTGAGTATACTGACCTTAGTAAAGAGGACGTGCTGGGGAAGGTGAAGTTGAATCAATCAGCGAGACCAGTTGGACAACAGCTCGTAGTTCTAAAGAGATATCGAAGGTAATTGTAGAGGCATTGCTGGTGATCTTTCAGGAAACTTTATAGTGAGGGAGGACTGGTCAATGTAACCTCCCCGTTTAAGGAGAGAGGGACACAGAAGACAGGAAATTATAGAAGGACTCATTGGATCTATGGGTTTATGAAAAGATGTGTGGAGTAAAAGAACAAGGAAGTTGTGAAGTACTTTGGAAATGGTGTGATTAAGCTACAGCATAACAAGAGTTACGTCTACAATGCCATTGCGAACAGCAAAGATAAAAGTATGTTTAAAACAAAGGAAATCAGTTCGAAGCAGAAAGGAGCTTTAGTGACACAAAGAATGTTTGCTAGATCCTGCAATGAGAATGTTGAGATAAGCTTGTCAGTAAACAGACAAAAAGGAATGCATAACAAGCACAATAAAATCTGTTGCTGATAAGGTCTCAACGTGCAACTATATCGCCAATACATATGAAGCTGAAAAAGCAAAGCAAGTGAGACAGCATATTAGGAATAGGAAAGCCAACATTTCAAGCTGAAAGACTTCATCGGGATTGGGGTGAGGGAAGAGGACAGTTTACCTTTGAAGCTAGCCCAATGGCCTCAATATTGACAGAAGCCGCTTCAAAATCCCTCCACCCACAGCCTTATCCCATGTCCCTTTTCCCTGACCAGACCCACCTGTATCTGCTCCATCCTTCCCACTGACCAATCACAGTAACCTCATACCTGCATGTACCTATCACCACTATACATACCCGCCGCCATTCCATATCCCATCACTCCATTTCTGGGCTCCCCTCCCACTCACCAGTCCTGACGAAAGGTCCAAGATCAAAATATTGCCTTTGCTGCTCCTTTATTCTATCTGGTCTGCTGTGTTTATTCAGCTCCAAGTTTATTAACTCTAGCGTCCCGCACCTATAGTACTTCCTCTCTCCGAGCTGTGGAACTAGGTGGTCTATATATAAGAAGAAATAAATTTGGACATTTGAAAAGAATGCGGACACATTCGTTATTTCATAACAACCCAATACACACATTCCAGATGAAGCAGCATTTCATTTGTACTCTTTCAATCCAGTCTCCTGTCATTTCTGCTCACAATGCAGTCTCCTTTACATTGGGGAGACCAAACAGAAACTGTTTTGAGGAACACTCCCACTCTGTCTGTGGGAATAACCCTGACCTTCTCATTGCTTCCCATTTTAATAACGCACCTTGCTCTCATGCTGACATTTCAATCCTGAGCTACTGTAATACTCCAATGAAGCACAACTCAACCTCGAGTAACACCTCGCTTTAGACCTTGGTACGTTCTACCCTGAAGGAGTTTTTTATTCAATTCCGTATTTCCACAGCCTGACTGTATTATGGGTGTTCTCCATTCTTCACACATTCTTTCTCGTGGTCTCCCAATGAACTTGCCCTATTTGTGAATCGTTTGTCTTGCACTTACTTAAGGAAGCCATATCCCTCTTCACAATCTAATTAATACTTATTTTACATTTGATTATCTTTTACCAGAAATAAAAGTCAACTTGACAGTGCCATTGCTCCTCCACACCATCTTGTTTCCCGTCACCCCTCCTCTACCTCGGTCAAGGGATTTAAAAGCCCATTTTCCAATACTTTTCTGTTCTGAAGAAGAGTCACACTGGACTTGAAACGCTAACTGTGTTTCTATCTCTCAACAGATGCTGCCAGATCTGCTGTGTTTCTCCAGAAATGAAAAAAAACCACATTTTCAATTCAACAATTAACTCTGAAATGAGAACAAAAAAGAAACCGTGAGCCTTGAATAATGGTCACCGCACCCAAATGATTAAGTCTGCTTTCACTCCACGGATGCTGCCAGACCTGCTTAATTTCTCTAGCAATTTCTGCTTTTCACCACGTTTCAAAGACATGTGTCAACTTGGCTCAAACACCCTGTTCAACCTGGAGCGCATATACTGGGAAGTGAAAGATAACACAAGATGCACAATTTCCGTGTCTCTGAAATGACTTAAAGCTGGCATCACTGAAACTACAGAGTTCTCACTGTTAGTCAGGGAGAGAAACAGAGGGACATGATTCACCCTAAACACAGAAGGTAGCACATACTGGAATGGAAAGGATTCAGATGATTATGTTAAAGGGTGTTGGGCGATGAGACAAATTGTAAGTGTGACACCATGGAGAGACCCTCAGTAGAATGAGAATATAACATTGGAAGTGTGCCACATCAGAAACCAGAGTAGGTCACTGAGTACATGGCTGATGGGTGAGTGGGACTTGGTGTGAACTGGGGGACAGGCAGCAGGACTGTATTGGAGATATTGCAGCTCAACCTGTGTGTTCCATGTGATGCTGTAGACCACAACAGCAACAAGAGCAAAATTATATTCAACCATAATCTGTAACTTTTTGACTGGGATTATCCCTCAGTCTACCATTACCAATAAGTGAATCTATGCTTCAGCGACGAGTGTGGTGAACATGCCAGGGCAGAACTATGTGCACCTAAAACTGATGGAAAACCATAGAGCTACCACACTTGATGTTTGCATTCCAAACAGGAGAAGTGCCATCTGATAGGGAGGGCGGAATGATTGCAAGACCAACAGATCAGTTCGAAGCTCTACTGTCCTGCCAGATCCAGCCATTATTGGATTAAACAACTCACTGCAGGAGAGGACCCAACACATGTCCCCCTCCTTAATAATGGAACAGCCCTGTACATCAGTGCAAAAGACAAGCATCTAGTTATCTGCGACATATTCAGACAGAAGTATTGAGTCAATGATCTACCTCACCTCGTCAGGATGCCCACAGAATTACAGATGGCAGTTTTCAAGCAATCTGATTCGCTCTATGTAACATGAAGAAACAGCTGAACACAGTAGATATGACAAAGGCAATGTACAACAAGCCGTGTCCCTGGGCAAGCTGTTTCATTCCAGTTCCAACTCTGACGTCTATATGGCAATGTGGAAAATTACTCAACTATGACAAGTCCCTTAAGAGGAGAATAATTACAGTATGACCATCATCACCCCCTCAATTCCATAATGAGAGTAAAATTGTTGGGAGTTCTTTTTGACAGAGTTGTCAAGCAGCACAGAAATAAACTGCTCAGTGTGGTTTGCGACAGATATTATGTGGAGATGGAAATGTCACTGGATTTCTAATCCAGACCAGGCTAATGCTCTGGCAGCTGGTGGAAGTTAATAACAATTAATTAAATATCGAGATCTAAAATCTTGAGTCAGTAATAATGACCTTGAAGATAATGCCAATTATAAACACCAATTTGCTTCCACAATGTACTTTCAGGAAGTGAATCTCCCATGTTTTCCTGGTCTGGCCGAAAAGTGACTCCAGACACACAGACATGGGATGTACTCTTCAATGGTCTCTGAAATGGCCAAGCAAGACACTCAATTGTATCAAACTGCTACGAATTCTTAAAGGATAAAACCGGTCAGAACACCCGGCACCAGCTTCTGCATTAGAAAAGGGAAACACACGCCTGTCAACACTGCAGAGACTTCCTTCCTAACATCTGAGAGCTCGTGACAACATTGATAGTGTTTATCCACAGACTACATAGAAATATTGGGAAAGGAGGAGGTCATTCAACGCAGTCAGCCTTCCACGTTCTTATCATGGCCGAGAATCTCCTCAATGCATTTCTCCTACAGCAGACTGTGATTTGTTGCAATTGATTCCATCAACCAAATGTTTGAGGTGTTTGCGAATAGCTGAGACCCAAGGAAATAATCCTGAGATACTCCACGAACCTTCAATCTCCAATAAAAGGATCATTTTATTCCTGTTTTTCCGGTCCAAGGGCTCCTTTGCTGACCTGCTTTCTTTTTCTTATTTTCTCTTCCAACTTTCTTCTTGTAATTTACTGACCTCAAGCTGGATCCAGGGTTTGGAACTCAAGCTAAGCCCAATGCGGAGGAGAGTGAGTCCTTACTTTTCTGGAGCAAGCACATGACCTGGAATTGGCAGCTGCAACACCAGCAGAATCAACGTGAGTGAGACAGGGCCCAGTAGCAAAAGGTGATGCCTGAAGATTGGAGACATGTTGTTGGTCCTGCACTGGTTGTATGAAGCGGATAGTAGAAGGACACGATAGTAACATCGATGAGGTGGGCCCAGCAGTAAGAGACATGTCTCTGACATTGGAATGGCCTGGCACAGGGGGCAAATGAGCTGTTGATGGAGGAGCATCTGCCCAGTGGCAAAGATGGTGCCTGAGGATCAGCAACTTCGATGTTGCTGGGGTCTGATGTTGATGAGGATGATGCTGTCATGAAGGGGTTGGGTTGCAGGGGTGGTCGATGATGAGGAGCTGTCTCACAACCCATAAACTCTCTTCAGGCTGTATCCTCTGTTTATTCGATTGTCTTCAATTATCCAAAATGGCACCACTTTGTGGCAATAAGTGAAAGCATTTCACTGTGTTTTATTCTATTTATCCTGGAAAATACACCTAGTCATAAAATCAAAATCAAAAACTTTTACTCACTCTTTCCTGTCAGCTGTCCTATTCTGTAACCATGTCCAAATATTTGCCACAATCCCATAAGATCTGATTTTGAACACTGGGTTTGGGACTTCAGCAAAAATCTTTCTGGAAATCCCCCTCGTAATCTTATCCTTGAGAATCACCTCTCCCTCAGCCTTCTCTGCTCCAGAGTAAACAAGCTGAGCTTATCCAGCCTCTCTCCATAGCTGACATGCTCCATCCCAGGGAGCATACCGGTGAATCTTCTCTGCACGCCTCCACTACATCACATTCCTTCCTGCAATATGGCTCCCAGAACTACGCACCGTGTTCCAAATGGCCTAACCTTAGACTTGTATAGCTCTGACAATCGATACGTCGGGGAATGAAGGCTCTGCCTACGGTTCCCTCTGCCTTATTAACTAACGTATTAACCTCAGTCAAAAAGTATATTGCTGGAAAAGCACAGCAGATCCGCCAGCTTCCGAGAAGCAGGAAAGTCGACTTTTTGAGAATATGCTTTTCATCAGGAATGTGGCCACCAATCCTGATAAAAAGCTTATGCTCGAAACATCGACTCTCCTGCTCCTTGCATGCTGCCAGACCGACTGTGCTTTACCAGAACTCCACTTCTTGACTCTGATCTCAAAAATCTGCAGTCCTCATTTTTTCCCTAACCTATTACCCTGTGCCGTCACATTCAGGGATCTGTGGAGGAACTTCTCAGCTTCTTAATGTGCTGCCATTCATTGTATATCCCCATTTATTCACCACATGTTTATCAGGGTTATATTCCACCTGACCATCTGACCATACCATGTATACCTTCTTGTAACATAAGGCCTTCCACCTCACTGCCAGCCGACCAAACTTTGCGTCAAATACAAACTTAATTAGCACACTCCCTCACCACCCCACCCCCACGCTAACGCATTCATATCTAGATCATTTATGAATACCACAAATAATAAGATACACTGCACTGATCTCTGTGGTACATCAGAGGGGACACTGGTTTCCAGTCACACAAACAGCCTTCCTCCACCACCCTCAGTCTCCTGCGAGTAATACAATGTTTGATGTAACTCACTAAGTTACCCTTAATATCATGACTTTTTGAAATCAGTTTCACATATGGGGCTTTGTCAAAGGTCTTGCTGAAAAACGATAAGAACAACATGCTCGAAAACAGACAATAACATTCACTTGGTATGACTTCCGTTCTATGATGTCATGCTGACACCCCCCCCCCCCCGCCCCGATCAAAACTTACCTCTGCAAATATAGATAAATTTTCCCCTTTCCTATTTTCTCCAGTACTTGCCCTAACACGGATCTAATACTGATTGGTTAACAGTCAGGCTATTTCCACCATACTTTCTGTAAAGTGGGACCATATTCGTTGTTCTCCAGTCATCTGGCAACTCCAATTTCCCTGTAGCCAGATTCAACTTAAAAATTTGAGTCAGCGCCTTTTCTCCTTTGTCCCTAACAGCTTCCTGTAATACAACTTATCCAGACATGGCAATCAGTCCAATTTTACACCAGCCAAAGCCTCCAATCCCGGCTCCCATCTTATATCAGTCTGTTCAAGAGCTTCTCAACCCATCTTTTTGAATTCTGTCCGTGCATCCTCCTTCTCCAAGTAAAACAGACATGGAGCTCTAATGCAACAATCGATCAATGTTCTCCAGCTTCACACACAGAGTGCTCCCTTGGTCTCTAATGGGCCCCAGTTGTATCCTGGTTATTTTGTTCTGTTTGATATACGTGGACAACATCTTGCGATTCTCCGTAATCTTGCCTGGCAGCAATTATCCATGCCCCTGTGTCAGTCCGTCTCTCTGTGTGAACTTTCTAAGCTTCACTGCGATCTCCTTTCATTTTGGTAATCACCGGAGAACTCAAACTGAATTTCTCCATCAGTTAATCTTGCCTCTAATAAGATTGGCATGAATGTAACTTTTTAGTTTCTCTGTAATTTCCAAGTTCTCTGCAAGAAATTATGGTGTGTGGATATTCCCCATTCCACACGTTCCTTGCCTTCATTTTCCCATCAAATATCGAGAGAAACGTTTGGTTATCCTAATGTTTCTTGTTAGGTTGCATTTTTTTATTATTTCATTATCAGTTCATTGGTCCTCAAATGTCTATGAATCCATGGCTTACAACAATATCTGGCATTTTTCTGAGCTGCTTCCTTTCATCTAATACAATCTTTAACTTCTTTTGTTAACTATTGTAAAGTCACCTTACCCCTTTGCTGTTTAAACTGTGGTGGATATGTGGATATTGTACATTTTAAGGTGTTTATTTAAACAACAACAATTGCCTGTCTTCCAGTAAATCTTTTCATGTACTTCTCCAATTCACTGAATCTAATTTTAGCCTCATACTTTCGTGAATTGCATGACTCAGGTTTAAAACCACAGTTTCAAAAACAACTGTTTGTATTCAGACATCGTATAAAATTCAATATTATTATTCCCGAAACCTCCTTTTCAGCAGGGTTTTCAATTAGCTGTTCTGATCACATAACACCAATTTCAAAACAGCTTCACCTCTACCTCAGTGCTCAACATACCGTGAAAGGAAACCATCTCAAATACGCTCATGAAATCCATTTTCCTAGCACGTGGGTTACAACAGTTTTGGTGCAGTTTGAAAGTGTTCATTATTACTGCAGCACCCACAAACCTGGGTACCTAATTTCCTGTTTTATGGTAGACCCAAAATTTGTATTGCAACTTTCACTTTGACATATAACTTCCATCAATCTTTGCTTCTCCTTGCTGTTTCTAAGCTTCACCTTACTAGATTCTGTGGAATCTGAGCGATGTGGCGTCTGGAGAGATTAATGGTAGATTCAGGTGAGATATTTGGTGAAGCCTATTTGGACGGTGAGATAATCTCGTCACGTTATTCATTCTTCTCAAGTGTTATGACATTTTTCACCAACTCTCCCGTTATGCTGGTTCTTTCAACAATGCTATGCCTTACCCCAGACAGCTGAGACTGCTCTAACCCGGGAGGAAACCTTACAGCAGATTGGTAAGAACACCGGAAAGAGTCCACAACAGAAGCCAATTATACAGCTAACTCCACTTCTCCAGCTTGTTACACAGGAACAGCAGAAGGATATTCAGGCCTTTGACCCTGTTTCACCAGAACAGGACGAGTTTATTCAGCCCCGGAGCCTGATATACAGTTAAAGGAGAATGCTAATGAGCCCCTCGAGTCTATAACACAGCACGCTGAGTAGAACATGAGGCACCAGTATCCGATTATGCAGCAGCAGGATCAGTCCATTCAGACTCCTCAAGTTTCTAACACAAGAACTGGAACAGATTGGTACACTAGAATAATAGGAGGCCATTCAGCATGAGAACTAAAGAAGGAGATACAATCATTTGAGGCTTGTTGTGGAAAGGTGGCGGCAATTCACCCATGTGTCAGTTGTATCTGAACAGGAAGAGACAAATCACTCTTTCAATCCCATTTCAGGGATGGAGGAGGTGATTGTTCAGTATCTCGAATCTGTTGTGAAGCAAGATGAAGAGAACGTTCAGCCCCTCAAAATGTTGTACAGCAACAGGAAGATTCCACAATCCAGCAGGCTTCTGACGTATTATCAGGAAGAGGAGAAGCAGATTTTGAATCTGTAAATCAGGACATTCCGGCCACCAAGACTATAATGTAGGAACACCATGAGGACATTCAGCCCATTGCGCATATAAACCAGAAACTGAATGAATCCATTCAGACACTCATGCCTATTACACAGCGATTGGAGCAGATTTTTTAAAGCTTTGTGCCTGTGACACAGGAACACAGGAAAGGGAACGTAGAGATTGAAAAAAGTTAGGAATTAGGATAATCATCTTCACTTGTCACTAAAAGGTTGTGAGCAAACTGTTGGGAATTGAGGGAAATTGTGAGACTCCGTTATTATTTAATTAACAACAGATGATTTGCAAAGATAAAATCTAAATACATCAGAATCAGCATGATATTTTAAGAATTTGCTTGCTCGAATTCTTTAAAGATATGACAAGCAAAGTAGGAAATAGGGATCCATGAAATGTAAAGCACCTGGTCTTTGAAAATGCCTTGATTAAATGCTGCACAAAATATTAAGCTGTAAAATATGTGGACATGGGTTTGGGAGGAGGTTATTCGCCTGGATAGAGGGCTGGTGAGCCAACAACATGCAGACAGATGGAATAGTTGTTTCGTTAGCAACCTTTTTAGTTCCATGAGTTCAGACCACGTCACCCACAATTTACCATCCATTCTATTACTTGGATGAGAGGAGGGAAAACACTACAGCTACGTTTTCAGCTGACACTAAAATAAGTGGAAAAGTAGGTTGATGTAATGGAGATGTTGAAAAATTACGAATGGACATGAAAAGTTTAGATGAATGTGCCAACATCTGGCAGCTAAAATTTAACGTGGATAATATGGGATTAACCATTTTGATCAGAGGAATCCAACATGTTTCGGAAATGGAGAGCAACTTCAGAGTGCTTTCGTGCAGAGGCATCTGGGTGTCCACGTGCAGACCATAGAAAACTCATATGTAGGTTCAGCAGGGAATGAGAAAAGCAAGTGCAATTTCAGCATTTACTTGTAACAGAATAGAGTATAAATGGAGGGAAGAATTGCTGCAACTCTGCAAGGTATTAGTGAGACGGTAACTGTCGGACTGTGTTCAGGTTTGTGGTCCTGACTGCAGTACTGATATTGTTACAACAAAGGCAGTTCAGAATAAATACATTAGATTGATTCAAGAGACGAATTTGTCTTTTGAAGCGAGTTTGCGCAGTGCAGGCTGATGCACTCTAGGTTGAGAAGAATGGGAGGAGACCTCATTGAGGTCTGGAGGATGTTAAAGGTGATTGATAATGTCGGTGTGGAGTGGATATTTCCTCATGTGCGGCAAACTAGAACAAGAGATCATATTTAGGATTAGGCAGAGCAGATTGAAAACTGGGGTGAAAAGAACTTACTTTTCTCAATGGGCTGTGAATCTGGATAATTCACTTCCCCAGTGTGCAGGGGACGCTAGGATATTGAGTAAATGAAGGTATATAGGGAGCAGGCCAGGAAATGGAACTGAGCCGGCGATGACATCAGCCATGATTGTATACAATGGCGAACAGGCTTGAGGGACTGGATTGTTCCTCGTTCTTATTCAGCCCTTCGACTGTGCTCCACAGGAACGGGGGAGGAACGGTTACCAAACAGGGAGCAGGCACTCCGGATAAATTAGTCTTAATCAGTTTGACAGAACGTAACCAGTGGAGTCACACAGTGACCAGTGCTTGGTCTGCAACTGTTTACAATTGATATCAATGATCAGGAAGATATAACACATGTACTGTTACTAAGTTTGGTGATGACACTAAGGTAAGAAAGTCATTCAGTTATTAACAGAATTCGGAGAGTAAATGTGGAGATATGGACAGGTAAAGTAAATGACTAATACTTTGCCAAGTGGAATGTAATGGAATGTATAACCTGTCAGCTTTTTCAGGAAGAATGAAAGGCAGCGTGTTACTGAAATGTAGAGGGATTACATGACATGGTGATCGTGTGTTCTGGAGGATTCACTCTGACCCATTCCGACATGGGAAGTGTTGCTCTATCTCCATGATGGTCTGCTCCCTGACAAGCCCAGTGGTCCTATTGCTCTCAGTATACACGGGATATTTTGATGAGGTTGGTTGGCAGTGGGGAATGGTGGGTGTTTTGAGCCGTGTATCCAGGGGACAGCCTTTAGCCAAGAGGCTATCCTTTCTTTCCAATGGAGACCCAAAGAAGATGAGAATGGCTGGCTGCTTCTAAATGAAGAAGAGGTGGCTGCTGCCAGAATAGTGGGTTCTTTACCAACATGATGTCCTGTCCATGGGCACATTGTAACATTATTGGAGTAAGAGTTCCTTCAGTTCCTGTAGCTCTCCTCATTAACATGGGGGGTCCACAGAGCCATATACATGATCGGGAATCCTGTTATACGGAGAAAACACGGATAAACCTGGCAGCTCTCTGCTGAAAGAGAAAACGTGCATCTCATCCAGCACATATGTCGTACTTTTCCGAATGTTGGCATTGATGTCGACATACTGGGAGATGATCGATATGTCATCCAGTCCTGCCTGGAGGTTCCGGATCATAGAAGCTGAATGAAACAGTGACCCTAACAGCCACTGGCAGTATCGCCCTTCCCCTGGTGTGACGCTGTAGGTTGTGTTGAAGTGACACCGCTCTGTGACTAGCACCTTGTTCAATCAGTGTCCCCGCACAAACCTGCTCCTGGGTTAAGTGTAGCTTGAGAAGCTGTTCCTTGAAAACAGCAGATGGATACAGCAGATCCCTTTCCCCATTCACACTGACTCTGTGGTTTCAGAGCTTCCCCTCTCTGCAGCCTCTGCTCCATTTCTTGTTCATGCTACAGACCCAGATGCTGTAACTACAATCCCCTTCCAAAGTTGGGTCACCAAATCCTCAGGTCTCCCTGAATGTCTGAGGCAGCTCACTTAACAGCCTCCAGCAAATCATCCCCAACCCGTCCACTAACATTCAATAGCAGTGGGCAGTCAGAAGCCCCTCAGCTACAACTGTTATGGACCTGACCAGACCAGACCCCGTCAAAATATTTTTTGCAGGTAGCTTCGACCTTAACTTTTCCTTATTTTAAATGTAGGTGTGAACTGTGTGTTCCAGATGTGTTGCAACTGGTCACCCCCACTCCACGTTAAGCAAAATGCAATCCATTCAAACGCTGTAGTTAAAACACAATGAAAGAGAAGAACAGATTGTGATAGCTTCTCTACAGGAACACCTACGCAAACAACAGATACGGTGCCTTCTACTAATTAACTGAGCGAATACAGGAACATCCCATAAACACATCCCCTAGCAAAAAGGTAAATTCAGACACAAGGTCTTATATGTAGTTCTCCAATCCAGGAGGAAGCAACTTTAAGAGAGTTTTCAGAGAGAATAGCAGCTAGGAATCATGTATTGAAACTTCCAACCTTTCTGTGACCCAGAGCAGCTTCTGAATGCTGCAGCTAAAATCAAAACGAGATATCTGGTCTGTGAGAGCTGGCCGCTGTCCTTCCATTGTTCCCACAGTTTTGATAAAATCTAAACGCCTCCTCAGTTATATAGTTAAGCTGTTTTCAGGCGGCAGTTCGGCATTTCTGCCTTTCAGACCTCTTTTCACAAAAAACAACAAGAGAAAATAACTTTTTAAAAGTGGCAGCGTCGTCACAACTCCCGGTTTGAAACTAAATCAATATACAAAGATGGCCTCATTTTAAACCCTCTGTTCTTACTGTTTCAGTATGTCACAATATATATATATATTGCACTGAAAGCATTCACAACTCCATTCTATTTCAATCAGTTTTCTCCTGCCATAGAACCCCTCTGTTTTTCTTCATCCAAGTCTCGACAACTTGTCAGCAAGTACGGTTTCTCTCCTGTCACTTGTATAACTTCCAAATTGAATGGCAATAATAATAACTCTATTTGAACAGACTGGAGGTTTTCACCCTACGTTTCTCTAAAAACGTTCAGGCGTTATGATCAGTCTATATATTTGTCTAAGACACGTTATTGGCAATTTAAATGCTGAAATGTTGTAATGCCAACACCAAGCGCAAGGCGTCCTTCCCAAGTGTTAAATATTTCTATCCATGGTTATTCCGGACACTCCAACCACACATTACATAATAGAGCACTTTTCATCTCTCCAATAGTCCTTCTGAATGACATATCTCCTCATGCCTCAGCTTAAATGTTTTACATGTTTCTGTACCTCTTAATGCTGTAACCCCTTTACCTTCTACTCCTGGTCGATGCCACTAAACCTTACTCTCACAGTTATATATTTTAAGATCTAGCACATTGTTCTCAATCTCTCTCAGAAACCAAACTTTGCTTTATGGACCAATTGATAATCATTAGCCATTTCAGATTCTAATCATGCCATTTCAACACTCTATTCTTCCACACGAATTCTCACGACTACAGAAAAAGAGTTTTTAAACAAATTCAAAGTAAGAATCTCTCTAACAGTTTAATAATACCCTGACTCACCTTTCGAAATTACTTTGTTTAATTCCTTCAACTCAATGTACGTTTAAACAGGGACGAAATTATAGATTCTAAAACGTTTAACCAGGGACGAAATTATAGATTCTAAAACGTTATCTGTAAGCTTCTGGCACAAGCTAACATGCACTTCTGATGGCTTTCTTCACCCTCTCTTACTGGCCAGATACCTCCTCCAATAGGGATGCAAATACCTCACACCTTACACCTATCAGCTTTGTTTGAATTAACAAAATCCACATGGTCACTGGCCACCGCATTTGTGTAGCCACTTTCTCAAATGAAATTGAAAAGACTTCTACATCCTTCTCCTCCAATGTAGACAATGCCTGTACATACTTAAACAGATCCCCATCAGGCCTTGGCCTACCATAGAGTTGCTCATGCTCACTATCATCCTCATCCAGCCTACCATCTCCCTTCATCACCACCCTGCTTAGTCGACTTTCCTCTCAAATTGCTAACTTTTGAAGTTGAAAATCTCTGGTTTTTGCTTTTCTTTTTCCTTTTTCTGTCTTTCATCTTCCTCTCCTTTTCTCTTAATTCTACATTTAATAATATTTCAAACTGTCTCAATTCCTTTTTGTGTTCAAGTTGTGTTATATGCAAATGAATTGCAGCCATTTCCCAAGATTCTGATGGTGTTTCCAACAAAATTTAAATGCAAAGCTACAGCTGTAATTATCTCTCCTTTTCTCACAGACAAACACACCCCCAACTCCAGCTTGTCTGCTAATTCTAAATGCTTTGCCTTGCTCACCTTTGGTAAAATCTCCAACTTCACTTCTTCCACACCCAGATAAGTCTTAGAGACAGAAATAGCCATTGCTACACAAAGCACTGTACAAACCAACCGAATTCAACACCCAGACCAAAAGACACAAAACAAACAAAAGACGCTGCGTTTGAGCCCAAAAATCTCCCTGTGCACATTCTCCCCGTCCCCGCGTTAGTTTTCTCCAGGTGTACCATTTTCTTCCCACAGCCTAAAGAAATGCAGGTTAAGTGAAATGGCCATGTTAAATTGCCTGTACTGTTCAACGATGTGTAGGTTCGTTGCACTAATAAATATAGAGTAATGGGAAGGGAAATGCATCTGGGTAATTTACGTTTTGGAGGGTTGGTGTTGAGTTGATGGGCCAAATGACTGGTTCCACACTGTAGAAATTCTAATCCTGAAGCCAATTTGGGATGATCGATTTCGAACAGGACAAATGTCCCCAGTTTGCTGTGGAACAGAGAAGACTGAGCTAAAATACTTTAAGATGGTAACCTGGACGCCCACCTTGTCGAAGGTTAGATTCTCAACAGTATGGAAACAGGCCGTATGGCCTAACAAGTCGACACTGTCCCACGGAAGACCAAACCACCCAACCCCACTCCCCGACACCACATTTGCCCCTGACTAATGCATCTAACACATTGGGCAATTTCTCATAGCCAACTCACCTGACCTGCACATCTTTGGATTGTGGGAGAAAGCCAGAGCACCCAGAGGAAACCCATGCAGACACAGCTAGAATGTGCAAATTCCACACAGTCATATGTGAGAATTGAATCCGCGTCCCTGGTGCTGTGAGTCCGCAGTGCTAACCACTGAGACACTGTGCCGTCCCACAAGCTTACAGTAAATGCAGTTGTCAAATGGGTATTCCAGATGTGATACGGCTGGTCAAACTACGTAACTTTAAGCAAAACACAATTTATTTAAACTCTCCATTAAAAATACATACACAAATTAGAGGAGTTTATAATAACTTTACTGGGAATCTTAACAGAATAATAGATACCGTACCATCCACTAATGAACTGTTCCAATGTACTAACATCCCTTAAAATCATCCCTTGGCAAAAAGGCACAAGCAAGGTCAATCAGTCTTGCACGCAGTTCTACAATTCAGGAGGACACACAGCAAAGACAGGTTTTAGAGAGAATAGCAGTGAGGGATCATTCACTGAAGCATCCAACCTATCACCGACTGCAAGCACCTGGTGACTGTTATAGCTCAGAAAAACTGGAAAGCCTGGTCTGTGAGAGCTGGCCTTTGTTATCATTATTAATGTAAAGAAACCCTACAAGCCTCCTAAGTTAATAACTTCAGCTTTTTAGGTAGACAGTATGGCATTTAAGATCGCTCTTCAAAGAAAATGAGACCATAACCTTTTTAAAAAAGTGACAGCATTGTCAGAGATGTTCGATACCTGACCCTTTACAATAATGCTCAAGGGGATTCTTCATGTTTCTAGCCACACGATCAACTCAGAGGGACAAACACAGACGTCAGATGTTCAGTGGACAGGCACAGGCCACCTTTCGAAGACGTGAGTCAATGCAGCTGAAACCTATCCAACATGAAGCACCACATGGTACACACTGGGAATTGAACAACATCCCGATACACACACCAGCCCCGGAACATGGAATACCATATGGGACACACCGAGAAGAGAACAGCAGCCAGACACGCACACCCATCTCCGACATGGAACACATCGGGAAGTGATCAACAGCCCGACAGACACCCCGACTCCTGAACATGCAACACCACATGGGACATATCGGGAAGTGAACAACAGCCCGACTCACATCCCTGTCCATGGAGCACCACATGGGACACACCGGGAAATGAGCAACAGCCCGACACACATCCTCTGTCCATGGAACACCACATGGGACACACCCGGAAGTGAAAAACAACACGACGCTCAAACCCCTGTCCATGGAGCATCACATAGAACACATCGGGAAGTGAAAAACAGCCAGACTTGTATATGGAACACCACATGGGACACACCGAGAAGTGAACAAAAGCACACGACACACGATTTCACTGTTTGGAACTTCACAACGTCAGCACTCTATACACAAGGGAGCCAAAAACCAAGGCCAGGGAAAGATACAGTGGGACAGAATGATCCACATTAAAGACAGAAACAGACAGTTAATTAACTGAATGCATGTTGTGGAAATAAGGGGAAAAAAGACTGGGTAATGTAACTAACTGGAGGATTGACTCTTAGAGAGCAAAATTACAAGAATGAGAATATTGAAAAAAGGTATTTTCAGATCAGCTGAAATGGTTTGTTTAATCAAATTCCAAAATGGCTTCACAGAACACTTCAAGCAACATAAAATGGGAGAAGATGACCGACTGACACGGAGAGCTGTGCAGACCATGCTAGTGCTGAGTAAACTGGATTATGTGCCCTGCGTGGGGAGTATTGGAAACTTTTACTATCACATGAGAATGATACACATATCAAATTCACAGAGCTGGGAAAGATTTCTATCTCGATTAGACCAGTATAAGATGTGAGTGTGCGCGTGTGTATGCGTGTGGTGGTGGGGGGCTGCATTTGGGGTGATTGACTGTGAAAATCATTGCATGAGAGAAAATACACTGAAAGGAAACCAGGTTAAATATAAACAACTGTTAGGGATTTGGATAATCGACAGAAAGAAACTGAGGCATGTTTCATGGACAAATGAGTTTAAGTGGTTGAGAATATTAAAAGAAAGATATTTCCAGACACTATAGCGATATGGATCAGCGTGTTCAGGAACGTCAGTTGGATGGGATTTTTGTCTGAGTCCGAATCAGATTTGTTTCTGCAGGTTTCAACACGAAAGATTCAGCAGCAGATTGTTGTCATCATGAAGTCTATATTTCACGGCTCAAGGTTCAAACAACAGATGGGTTAAGTCAGTGAGGTACATTATGCAACAGTGAGTAGTTAAAATTAATAATGGTCAGGGCATGGTGTCAGGAATCAACTCATGACCAAAGAAATCACCAAAGTTTTGATTCGTCTGTGTCAAACACCACCTGCAGGTTCCCCTCCAAGCCACTCACCACCCTTACTTGGAAATATACCGGTGTTCCTTCACAGTCGTTGGGTCAGAATCCTGGAATTCCCTCCCTAACGGCATTATGGGTCAACCCACAACAAGTGGATTGCAGCAATTCAAGAAGGCAGCTCACCACCACCTGCTCAAGGGCAAATAGGAATGGGCTGTCAATGTTGGCCAGCCAGGGATTTCGAAGTCCAGAATTGAATTAAAAAAAGATATTGTCCAGGTATGGGATGGAGTCCCTGGAGGGAAATGGAGTTTGTAAACATAATAGTGGGCAATGACCTCCACACTCCCAATATTTAAATAACAAGGACAGTGAGACAATGGTTAACATCTGAAACAGAGTAGGTCAACACAGAGACCCATGAGTAACACTGCCAAAAGCAAGGAGCGAGACAGTAATTGAACAAGTTCACTGATGCAGTTAGTAGTGGTCTGTGGAGTCAGTATCTGGATTCAGAGTCTGAACATGAACAATAATAGTCACAAGAAGTGAAGACTATATGAAAGAACAGTAACGCAGTCATAGCTGGTTTCTAGAAAAAAAAACTTAGCTGGACGGTGAGACTTACCAGGGACACCAACGATAGACAGGAAAGGATAATAAAAATATTGAATAATGCGAAGTGCAAAATAGATCCGCCATGATAATGACAGCCAATCATAATATAGCGAAAGGTATGAAATATCATCGGATAAATCCCTGTTCATTGTTGGAACATTCCAGACTAATATTCTCAGTATATGATCGCTCCTCCCCTTCTCCATCTGGAGCTCCTTATAGTGCTGTCGATGATGCTCCCGTTCATACTATGGGATAACACATTGAACGATTCCCATTTATCATTAAATGATGGAAACTCTCCACTGGGATAATTAGAGTCTATGGAGACTAACATTAATCACAGTCACGGAACAAACAGGCTCAGTTAACCCCTTCCTTACATAACATTTCATATCATCATAAAAGAGAATATTTACTCATTCTCGATGGAATGGGTGAGGGTTACTGACGGATGGACTATAGATATTTTTTTCCCTTGTACGTGGGAATATTGCCAGAGAACTGCGGGGCTGCATATGTCCCACTCGGGTATCGGACGGAGGTGAGGGGGAGGTGAGGGTGCAGCTTTTCTAAATTTTGTGGTGGCAGGGGAAGGTGCCAAGAGTGGCGGGTAGGTTGTTGGGTGGCGTGGACCTGACAAAGGAGTCACGCCGGGAATGTTCTTTATGGAATGCAGATCGGGGTGGGGAGGGAAATATATCCCTGGTGGTGGGGGCCTGTTTGTAGGTGGCGCAAATGGGGGAGGATAATGCATTGTATCTGGAAATTTGGCGGGATGGAAGGTGAGGCCCATGATGTTCTTGACCTGTTGAGTTTGGAGGGATGATTGTTGAAGGCAGAGGTATGGGAAGTGGTTAAGATGCAATGGATGGCACCATCGACCATGTGGGAAGGGAAATTACTGTCTTTGAAGAAGGAGGCCATCTGGGATTTACACTGGGTTAAGAGTGTGGTCCTGGAAAAACAGAACGTGTCAGGCAGCATCCGAGGAGCAGGAAAATTCGACGTTTTGGGCAAAAGTCCTTAATCAGGAATAGCGCTCTTGCCCGAAACATTGATTCTTTTACTCCTCGGACGCTGCCTGTACAAGCACCGCACTCTGACTGTAATCTCCTGTATCTGCAATATTCACTTTTCCCTACATGCTATGTTCAGCCACTTCTGTAGTACCACCTTTAATTTTGTTCTCACTGCTGTAGGAAATATGTTGTTAAACTAGAAAGTATGCCAAAAAGATTTACAAGTATATTGAGAGTGTTGGGTGGGGCGGTGGTGGCGAGTGATATTGAGCTACACGGGAGTAGTAAATGAGAAAATGGGCTGGGTCTATATATCCCTGGAGCGTTGTTTCTGAGGAGTGACCTTACTGAGGTTTATCGTGGTTAATCCTGATGTTCCAGGGTGAGCTATGCCAAAGGCGAGGGAAATAGTCAGCACAATTATTCACATTAAAGCTGGACAATTATTCATCAACAACATGTTGCCGAACGATAGAGGTAGACTGAAGAATGGGACTGGCCGGAGGAGTCAGAATTTGGATGGTCCAATCACATGAATGAGAATAAAAATAAAGGCATTGCCATATCAACTGAAAGGATTAGTGATATCACATTCTCAATCAGAACCAGACCGGACACCATACACCCAGAGGAGATATCTGTTCAGCATGGAACACTGCGCAGTCCAGGCTAGTGCACTGCTGAACACTACCCTGCAATCAGTCCAGAGCGGAACACTGGGCACACTATAGCAGTATATTGATCTATAAACCCAGATGAGATATGTGTTCAGCAGGAAGCACTGTGCAGACCGGATTGGTGTACTGTGCAATGCAACCGCAATTTACCCAGAGTATGCAGACCACAGCAGTGCATTGATTTATAAACCAAGATGAGATATGCGACCAGAGTGTAGAACTGTGTCCATCATCTCAGTGCATTGCTCAGCAACACTGTGTTAGATCACTGCCCAGTGTGGGGAAACTTGCAGCCCATGCTGGAAGTAACAGGATGTACAGCTCCAATCCATTTACAGCCCCATATCTCCATTGTATCTTGACACAGGGGTGCTGTGGGTGTGAACATCACAGCCAGAGAGAAATGGCGGGGAATCAGTTTAAGAGTCAACAAATGGGAGGGGTTTGGGTAATAGACAGAGAGACCGAGATTGAGAGACAATGTCATGGAAGGATGTGTTCCCAGGATCCAGAATTCTGAAATGAAGACATTTCAACGGTATCCTGCAACATGAGCCAGAGTTTCCAGGAATGATGGGGGAATCAGATACTGGTGTGAGTTCAGATGATGGAGAGTATTGAGGATGAGCATTTGTTTGGCAGCTTTGTAACTGTGAGTAGGGTCAGCAGAATCTTCGAAACATTGGGCTGCATCTAACAATAATTTATCACAGTGACATTTTCACTGAGTATGACAGAAGGATTGTCTGTATGAGACTGAGCTAGTTTCCTGGTGATATCTCAACGAACTCACCTCATTAACTACCTATCCCACCCCATGGCATCCCTCTCATTCAATGCCAGCTCGATTTTCCTTCATGGTTGGAAGTACTCACGAACGTCCGCATGACTCTAGATATTCCGTGATCCCTGGCACTGGTGCCATCTTCAAAAGGCCAAAGGGCACACGGTTCAGCTTTCTTCGGTTGGAGCTGTCCTGCACAGTTTACCATGAGCATGGCAGATAATGGAAAATTGCACAACGGTTTGTCAACAGAGTCACGGAAATCCTGGTGGATGAGCTAGTACAGAGGAGAACCATTCTCTTCCTAGAGTGGGCCACACTACCAGACCCATCGAGCTTGGTCTGAACTCACCACCCAATTCAGTAGAGTTTCTGCGGTCTGAAGAAATGTCCAGCAATACAGGACAAGCACCAATAACCTTCCCCGTTCTGTCAGGACAAGGGTCACCGTATTCTCTCTGCTTCCTCATACTCACTGCAGATCTGTTATAGCACCGAGCCCTGAACAAGGCTCATGCTTCACCACTCTCACTGCTACCAGCAGTCTCCCTTTCTCTCTCTCTCCCTCCACTTTCCGCCCCACACCAATAACAATGCATAGATAAAACAGTGTGGACTGACTGCCTCGGGACACCTCACCATGTCCCTCCCCTACACCAGCACTAACAGCAAGGCCACCCACTCCCACCCCTCTCCCTCCCTTTCTCCCATTCCAGTAGAAACAGCCTGAATTAGGACAGAAAGGGCCAAGTCGAGAGTGGCTTATGTGTAGTGCCTGAGATACATTCCGTCACCCCCACCAACATGTGGGGAGGACTCTGATACGAGCCAGAGAGAACCAGGACGCTTCGTGTGGAGATTCCAAAACATCCACGTCCCACCAACCGAGTAAGGAGCAATGCTCAGTGAAGAGCAATTCTCACTTTAAACCCACTGGCAGTTCTGTTCACCCCGACACAACATAAAATCCGTGGCCCTGATGCCATCTCCCTTTTAGGTTGAGCTGGTACAAATGAATTCCAAAGGTCTCGGTGGGCAGAAGGGTGGGCTCACAACACATCGTCACCACCACCTCCCAGGAAGGGAGCATGGAGGCTCCCTCCTCCACCTCCTCCTGTAAACAGTTCAGATACTGAAACTAATCTGTGATATTTTCTGCTCTCCCCACTTGTCCTGACATCTTCAATAATTTGTGCTCATATACACGCAGTGTCCTCTGCTCCAACACCCCTTTATACTTGTACAGAATGTATTATATTGATTTCAGAGTTATTCCTACCAAGGTGCATCACCTCACACTGCACCTCACATTGATTCTGATCTCCCACAAACGTGAACCCTACAGCAATGTGTCACACTCCTGCTGGATTTCCACGTTGATCTCCACGAACTTTATAATTCATCCAGGTTTGGTATCTGCAAACATTGAAATTGTCCTACAGGCACACTCCACACAGAAATACTGACTCACTTACTATTGTGAACAAGTGCAATACTAACACAGTCCCTGAGGACAGACCTAAATACTGGCAAACACCAGACAGAATAATTGAAATATTGACAAGGCTACCATGGAGCAAGAGAACTACTGGCAGGCACTCCATGTCTCTGTGTGTTTCTGTGTATTAGTGAGTGTCTCTATGACTCGGCATTAGTGTGTATGCATCAGTGTGAGGTGAGTCTGCAGTCTCTATGGTGCTTACAATGATGTCGTATCCGCCAGATACGAGATCCGATGAAGTGTCCATTCACTTTTGTCCACAGATGCTGTCACACCGGCTGAGCTTTCTGTTGCTGTCAGTCTCTGCTGGTTTTGCCATACAACTGTACATGTGGGAGTGGAGGGTGATAATTATCAGGTATTCAGTTTGGGAGGAACAGAGGGAGAGTTGCAGCTCAAAGCACCATCCAAACACAGACAGACACACACACACAAAAACACATACACAGATACACAGACACACACCGACACATAGACATACACACACGCACACAAACAGACGCATACACAAACGCACACATACACACAGACACAGGCACACACACACACACCCACTCACAGAAACAGGCACAAACAGACACACACACAACACACACAACACACACACACACACAGATGCAGTCAAAAACAGATACATGCATTGATGGACACACACTCACCGAAACAAACACACATGCAGGCACACATACAGCTGCACACAGACACACACACATACTCAGAGACACCCCCCCCCCCCACACACAGACCCGGATGCAGAGTGACACACACGCACAAACAGATACACAGAGACGTACATACGCAGACTGACATACACGCGCACACTCGTGTCCCTCAGCCCTACATTCTGATGTTCCATTCAGCCCTTCCGACCTGCTACACAAGGGCAGATCGAGGCCACTCCAATGGTTAGGTGTAGTTTCGGAAATGTACTTGGAAATTCCAGGCTGGGTCAGGAAGTGAACCCCCAATCCATCTTTCCATGTTTTCCATCTCTCCAACGTCTGCTTGAGATGTGGGTCAGACCCAGGTACGCTGCGAATGCAGTTCCCATACCCCACCCGGGGTTAACTCAAAAAATCTTCTGCTCTCCTTGTACGTTGTACAACACAACTTCCAGGAAAATAACCAGTTACTTTCCAAAAGAATAACATGACAACATAAGAAATGGGACCAGGAGTTGGATATTTGGCCCCTCAAGCCTGCACTGTCTTTCAATGAGGGCATTGCTGATCAATCAAGCGCTTAACACCACTTTCCTGCTAACCCCTTGCTTCCCTCAACTTGCTGATATGTGAAAATCCATTCACCCCGTCAGTGTCCCTTGGATGCTGCCTGAACGGTTGTTCTTTTTCAGCATTACACTCTTTCAACACAGACACACATACACACACACATACGCACAGCCACCCCACACCCAGATACACACACATGCCCAAATGCAGAGAGACATGGAGGTGCACAACCAGACACACAGAGATGTACACACGTCGACCAACACACACATGCAGGCACACATACACAAAACACACACAGCCACAGATGTCACCAGTTTCGTCATTTCCTCTCCCCCCATCTTATTCCAGATCCAACCCTACAACTCGGCCCCTCCTTCTTGAACTGTACAACCTGTTCGTCTTCCTTTCCACCTATCCATTCTACCTTCCACTCTAAACTGCCACCTTCAACCCACCTTCATTTAACAATCGCCTTCCCAGCTACTTTCCCCCCAGCACCACCGCCTTCCATTTATCCTTCGGACCCCTTGGCCCACAAGCCTTATTCTTAATGAAGGGGTTATGCAAGATATTTCCACTCTCCTGCTCCTTGGATGCTGCTTGAACAGTTGCGCTTCTTCAGCACCACACTCGTTCAAGACAGACACACACACAGACACAGAAACAAATACACAGACAGACTCATACACAGACAGACACACGTAACGACACACACACAAACACACCAACAGCCACACTTCCCACCCACGAAGACAACGACACTCTCCCTCCACACACAGAAACTCACTTTCTACTCAGCGAAAGACAACTTTCCTCAGTTTCACAAAATTGTGATTTCTAAGAATTCAAGATTTATTGTAAAAGAATAGATCAAACATTTGTTAATTCAGGTTTGTGTACACAAGAAACACATGAAATTTAAATAATGTTTAATGTGAAAAATAGTTTGCTCTTCTGTAATAATCAGAAAAATAGAAATGTTAGCGTTGAAGTGAAATACAATCAGTACAAGAACGCAAAAAACTGTGGATGCTGGAACTCAGAAACAAAATCAGTAATTGCTGGAAAACAACACAGCAGGTCTGGCAACATCTGTGGGAAGCACTCAGTGTTAATACTTTGGGTCCAGTGACCCTTCCTCAGAATGTATTTTTGCTCACAGCCAATTCAATCCAACTAAGCTTCCATACTGAAAATTATTTTGCTAAGATTAAGAGATTGTAGAGTGGAATATTGTTTGTCAGTTGATGTATTGAGCCATTGTTCCACATCGACAGCTGGATATGTTGCATTTAAACAATGATTACCAGTTAGACATTAGCAATAATTACTTTTGAAATGGCTGAAACCAAATTTAAGGTTGATAAGAAAATCCTTATTGCAATGTAATTGTGCAGTATATCTGAAAAAACTGAAATATTGAAGTGAATAATAATTAGCCATCTCTTAATTGATAAGGCTGATTAATAATCCTTCCATTAATACGAGAATTCAAATGAAAGAGAATGAGATAGTTACTATGAGTGTTGGGTGAGAAAACTCTGGTTGATTGCAGGTGTGTTGACCTGAAAAGAATGTTAATATTTCATTGTGATACTGGCACTAAGAAATAATGGATTCAACTAAAATGTGAATCTCATGATGGTGTGAGAATTGAAATGAAAATCAAATAATAATTAATGTTACAACTCAACACTTAAAATGATTCAACATATTCAAAACAGTTTGTACTGGATATTCATTAAGATCAGTAAACTGAGAATTAAAATATTGGGTTAATTGAAAACAAAAATCACAACTTCAGAGATTATTCATCAGAATTGTTTTGTCATTGAAAAAACACATTTATTCAAGAAATTTACCTCATTTTCTGTCTTTTTTCCAAAGGGATCTGTACTGGAACCCTTCTGGTTATGATACAAATATATAGAAGTTACATGAATTAAAACCTAATTGGGTGAGTTAATAAGCTTGCAGATGATACAAAGTTCAGTGCAGTTGTGAATAATGTAGAAGGTTCTCAAAGAATGCAACAGGAAAAAGATAAACTGCAGCTGTGGGCAGAGAAATTAAAGGTAAAGCTTAATCCATGCAAGTGTGAGGTGTCACACTTTGGGAGCTCAAATGTTAAGGAAAAGTATATAGTTAATGGCAGGACCCTGAACAGCTTTGTTGTTCAAAGGGATGTTGGCGTTCAAGACCATGGCTCCCTGAAAGTGTCCATGCAAGTATATAGGGTGGTAAGGAAGGCAAATGGCATGCTTGCCTTTATTGGTCAGGGAACTGGTTACAAGAATCAAGATATCATTTTGCAACTTTGTAAGACTTTGGTTAAGGCATACTAAAAGTATTATATTCACTTCTGTTCGCCACATTTCAGGAAGGGTATGGAGGCTTTGGAGATGGCACAGAGGGCGTTTACCAGGATGCTGCCTGGATTTGGAGAGGCTGTTTTTTTGTGGAGTGGCGGTGGCTGAGGGGAAGAATTGATTGAAGTCTATGCAATCATGAGATATATAGGTAGGGTTATCAGTCAGGAATTTTTTTCCCAGAGTTGAAACGTCAAAAATATGAGGCATGCATTTATGGTTGTGGGGGGAAGTTCAAGGGGCATGTGAGGGGCATTTACTTTTTTACACAGGGAGTGGCAGGTGTCTGGAATGAACCTCAAGAGTTGGTGGTGGAGGCAGATACATTAAGGCTATTTAATGTTCATTTAGATAATTTGGACGGATATGGTCAAAGGATAGGCAGAAGGGATGAGTTTATTTTGCATTATATTCAACACAACGTTACGGGCCAAAGGACCCATTCCTGTGCTGCACAGATCTTTCAGAGAAAACTAATACCTCACTCATATGACATTTAATCTAATCAATATTTAGCCACTGGTGTCAGAAATAGGAAGAAAATAAGTAGAACTGAAGATTGGACTAGAAACCTGTTAGAAAACTTGAAAATATTCAGTAAGGTGTGATGCGCATCATAATCTAATCCATTGATTATTACTGCCAAGACTACAATAAAAAAAATTTCAGCTCTCCACCAAAAAGCATCAATTTTCCATCCAATACTCATTGGAAATATTGGAATACTACTCATTTCAACAATCAAAGTAATCACAGCCTCATCGATTAAGAGATATCTAATGACATTTCACCAATAATTACTGTTTATTTTGACACATTGCTCGTTCAAACGGCAATGTGAAGTTTCTCATTAATATTCAGTTCACTGACAGCATATTAATAATTTAGTTATTGCTAATATCTAACCATTGATCAATCCAGTCAGGGATAGAAAAGTGGAAATATGGCTCAGTACATCAACTGATGGAAAGATATTGCAGTGTTCACTCTGCCAAGTATTGTGAATATCGATGTATATTTTGATTTGATTTGATTTGATTATATTTTTCTTCAACACAAAGATTTATTGTAATTCTGATCACAGTAAGATTATTTAAATTTGTGACTTTTTTGTAAACAAAAAAATAGAATTTACAGGTGTTTGCTCTTTCCTTTATCAATCAGAATACATTTGGAATTGTTGCAAGTTATACATTTGTGGAAGGAAGAGAAGATGTCTGCAGCTGAATAGTTACAGTGAATGACCTTTTCTTCCGATTCCGTCCGACTGCTAAACATTCTCATTATCTTTATCTTTATAAGAAAAACTGCTTTAAACATATTCAGCAGTTGTATTTTTTTATAGATTTACAATAAGATCATGATATGTCGATTTATCTTTCTTCCAATTATTCTGATATTAATTTGTAAGTAAGAGCATATGTGCTTAGTACCATTATTATAGTGAATTACTATTTCATTCTCAGTCCATTACACAGAAACAGTCTAATTAATTCCCAGCCCAATTATCGGAATGAACACTGGTTAGTTTTCATTTGAGTAATCCCAATTGATTATAATCCCACCCTTCCTTGTTGGGATGACAATGAAAGGCAGTTGTGTATCTCTAGTCGTGTCTCTCCTAAGAGACCAGATCACTGATGTCATGTGATTTTTAACTGTGTCCACCCTAGTCCAATGCCGAGAACTCCAAATTATTGTTGCATAAAGGAATTCTCGTAATTTTTGAAAGAAAATATGACTTTAATTAAGATCTTTAACACACGATTATTAATCCCTTCCTATATTCTTAAAATTTAATTGTAATTGAAAAGAAATGCTCACTGAACACGGCACACACAGCCACACAAATGTCTTCCTGGTCATCTAATTACTGCTCCAGAGAAAAACCTGAGTAAGTATCTTATTGTTTCTGAGAACAAGAACTACAATAAACATTTGGTGAGTAGTTCCATCCATTAAAGCACTTGATTTCTTACATTTCACTTCAGTAATTGCACACGAAATATTTCACAAAAACCAATAACAATGCTTTATTACAAATGAGCGAGGAGGCTAACGTCAGCATACATAGCAGATTTCCAATCCAGTTGAAGTATCGCAAAATAAAATGATGTATTTTGGCTGAGTACAACCTGTTGGTGAAAACACTTTGAGCTTGCACCTTAAAAATCTTTATCTGCTTATTCAGAGAAAATAATGAAAGATGGCACTGTAAATTTATTTTGACTTTCACTCATGAAAATACTCTTGTGAATCGCTTCTCATTTTCTTCCTAGTTCTGATACAAATGTCGAAATAAAACTTTGCAAGAACGACATGAAGATGTTCAAGGTCCTCGAATTCCTGTTGAGTAGAATCCCCTTCATAAGGGTCTTATTGTCTCGAGCCGATGTTTTTTGTGACTGATCCGTTTTCAAATCATGTGCACTGCAGAAGGGTTTTTTTTTAATTTAATTTTCAATTTGTTATGAGCAAAAAAACTACTTTGAACACGCTGAGTTACTTTTTTTACTCCAAAGTTATTTATCAATGTACAATTTCATCACAAAATTATGGAAGTTCCCTGTATCTTACGTTCACTGTCATACGCACTTTCACTATCTACTTATTAACTTCCTACATCTGACAGGAATGTCGAAACATTGGTCATGATCAAAAGTATATAAATTAAAAGTACGTCTCAAGAAGCAAACCAATGGATGGTATTATGTCATTCTTGTAATCCTGCATGTTTGACCCAAAAATAATTCTGCTGAATAATAACTGAATGGATCATTTTTGTGAATCCATAAAGCTAGCCATTATATTGTATTCCTCAGTTTACCGATCTTAATGAATATCCAATAATCATCACATCAAAGTGCTTTTAGAATATTAAATCTATTTATTTTTTCAGATTATAATGTTTTCCAGTCACTGCCATTAC
Source organism: Chiloscyllium punctatum (assembly GCF_047496795.1). Taxonomy (NCBI): domain Eukaryota; kingdom Metazoa; phylum Chordata; class Chondrichthyes; order Orectolobiformes; family Hemiscylliidae; genus Chiloscyllium; species Chiloscyllium punctatum. Next base: position 6,112,658 of record NC_092751.1, on the reverse strand, counting down.
GATAATTGCACAATTATTGGAGTTAATCTTTCTCACAAATATAGTGAGAATCGCATTTTAATTGCATCAATTGCTTCTGAGTACTAACCCTACAATATAAGAATCAATTTACTGTTCAGCTGAACGATCCCATATTGGAACCAATGACTTCCCATTCAATGCCTCATTGTAAATATTTGATGATTGCTCATTTGAATGATCACGGTAATCTCAGCCTGAAGCGTTCAGAAAACTGTAATTACTTTTCATTAGAATAATTCCTGGTCGTTTCTCCACATTGTTCAGTGAAATAATCAACTAAGATTTCTCAGTATTCTTAAATTAACTGATAGAATGTTGACAATCCAATTGCTGCTATTATCTAATCATTGTTCAATATAGTTCAGGGTATATCTGTGGAATTATGGCTCATGCATGAAATAATGTAAATATAAATTTTTATTTTAACCCTAGCAAAAGTTGCATTAATTTAATTATGTTTCGCTTACATGTTAACATTTACTGTATTTATAAACACGATAGAAGTTAATCATTTTTCATAGAACAAAAGCATTTAAAATTCTTGTGATATTTTGAAGTACAACAAAAGGAACTAACATCTCTATTGTTTCATGAAATAGTCACAGTACATTTTGAACTTTGGAAATTTGAACATTTTGGGAAAGAAGGGAAGTTGTCTTCAGATGAATAGTCGTATTGTGTGACTAATTCATTTATTTTCCTATTCATTTTTGTTGCAAAAGCATTTTAATTTTCTTTTTATTCTGTGAAAACTTGCTTTGAACATACGGAACTATTTTATTGATTTTTGTTCATCAGTTTACAATGATCAAATGATTAGGCTTTTTTTCCTATCATGGATCTTCATGAGATTCATATTTAATTAAAGTCATTATTGCTTTGTTACACCTTTACTGTAAATTACTAATTCATTTTGTCAGTTCATTACACACAGGAAATATGTAATTAATTCCCATACAAATTATTACAATAAACATCTGATTCGTTTTCATTTGTGTTCCACAGTAAGCATGTGACTATGGTCCTACCCGGACATTATGAAGGGTCAGTGTGGAGCTCTGACAGTGTCTCCATGACAAGATCAAGAGGAATGATTTCAATGCCCACCTTCAGCAGAGATGTGTCAGAGCAGCTCCAAATATTCATGAGAAAATACCTGGCATAGATTGAACTGCTTTTCAAAACAACATGAAATATACTTCAATCTGCTGTGCATTTCAATCATCACCATATCTATTACTTATTTTCTTCAGGTCACTAATAAAATTTATCATATCTGCTAGTTCAACATTCCTTGAAAAAGTAATTGAGAATGTTGCAATCTTAAAGTTGGAAGAGTCTAAGAAATGATACTCACTGATTTTTTTTCTCTCTAAAGAACCTAGTTCAGACATTTCAAGCACATAAATCCTTATTCTCCAGTATTATAAAGATGAAAAACTAAACAGTCAATATTCCTCTTCAGCAAAATAACCAAATGCAACTTCATGTTATTCATTGGTCAGTTGATTACCTCCAATTGTAACTAAATATTGCAATTCATCTAAATATTGTTATGTGCTTTGAACAAATTAAATTTCTTATTACCAATCATTCCTGAATTGTCCGGAATTTGTTTTTATTTTCCATCCACCAATTCATAATTCATAAGATTGATATGCTTTCAAAATATCGACATGTTCATTTGAACATTTAATTTGTCTCTCTCTCTCTCACTTATCTCACTTCATGCATGATAGCTTCAATGCATTTTGCTAATTAACTCTACGAAACTTAAAAATGTTGTTGACTTTACTTCTTTTGTGTGCAAGAAAACAATGTAGGTACACCCATTTGTTGTTTAGCTCAAATAACACTAAATTTTAAATTATTGAAAAAACTACACTGGGGAATAAAGAACGATTCTTCATCTCAAATATCACATTAAATGACACTTTTTCAAATTAATACAAAATGATTTGTATTTTAATTTCATTATAAGAAAAAAAACCTGCTTTGGAAATGTTAGAATCTGTTTCTTTTACTTCCAGCATTAGTTGTGAATGAACAATAATCACGTAATTATCAGTCATCTTGTGCAAAATAATTTTCTGTACCAAATGTCATTTATTTGACCTTTTGTTCACAATAGTACTCACTTTCCCGGTCTAATTATTTTCTTTCTTATTCTGACATAGCTGTCTAAACATTTATAATGATAAAAATTTTAAAAATGACTCAACAAAAAAACTCAATGTTGAACTGTGTCAATTGTTGCTGAGTATTTTTTATAATTATTAAAGTGACTTTTTATATATTAATTTTCTGTTTATCAATCTTATTTATGACGCAATCGATGTTAGAGCAAAGTGCTTTCAAAATATTAAGTTAATTTATCTATCAATATTCTAGACACAATCAACAGTTGCAATAATTACACAGCACTTTGTGCTTGTTGCGAAGTCTAAGTTAATGTGTTATTAATATTTTCCATATTTCTTATTGTGAATGCTACAATATAAAAACCTGTTTGGTCGGGCCAATACACCCAGAAAAGACCAATAAATATCCTTTGTAAATATCTGACTTTTGCTCATTTGAAAGATCACAGTCATCACAGTCATTGATATTCAGAGAAAACCAGTTACTTCACACTGCAATATTTCTCTTCATTTCTGCACATTACTCAGTGGAATAGTAAGATGAGATCCCTCATTATTCTTAAATTCATTAATAGTAGTTTTAAAATCAATTTGTTGCTAATATCAAATAATTGTTCAATTTGGCAAAGGATGTAAGTGTGGAATTATGGTTCCATGTAATAACTATTGCAAGAACTTAGCAATGTAGAATCTCTCAATTATTGTGAATATTGCTTTTCATTTTAAACTTGGAAACACTTCTGAAATGATTTGATTGTAATTCACTTCAATGTTAACATTTATTGTGCTTCTAATCACAATAATAGTTGAATATTTTTCTTGTGCACAATTATTTAAATTCCGATGAATTTTTTTGAAGTACACAAAAAAAGGATTGACATCTTTCTTGTTTCATTAAACACTCACGGGAAATGGTGACTTCTTAGAAATCATACATTTTCAAAAACAATGAAAGTTGTCTTCAGCTGAATAGTAACATTGACTGACCAATTCATCATTTTGTTCCAATTTACGTGTAGAACAAACAAACTTTACGTTGCATTTTATAAAATGAGAAACTATTATGAACCTGTAGAATGATTGTAGTCATTTTTATTTATCAATTTACAGTAATCACACATATCTGTCAAGTTGTCATTCCACAAATTATCATAAAAATCATATTTAATTAAGGCATCTGTTAACTCCCATCATTATTGTAAATTACTATTTAATTTTAAATACATTACACACAGGATCCATCCATTTAATTCCAATCCAATTATCACAATAAACATCTGATTAATTTTCACTTGAGTAACCACAGTGAGCATGTGATTGTCGACCTGCCCAGCCTGGTTGGGAACATTATGAAGGAATGTTGTGCAGCTCTGATAGTGTCTCTGTTACCAGACCGGGAGGTACAGTTTGAATTCCCACCTTGCACAGAGTTGTGTCAGAGCAGCTCTGAATGTTGATTAGAAAATATCTAAGAATCAATTGAATTGCCTTTCAATTTAATATTAGATATGCTTCCATCTGTTGTTCATTCTAATAATCACAGTATTTGCTATTTATTTTTTTCAGGTCACTAATAACAGAATGTATCTAATTCCACTCAATCAATATTCGTTGGAAAATATTTGAGAATGTTGCAGTCATACAGATGAAATATACAAAGTAATAATATTAATTTATTTTCTTTTGTTCTGAAGAGCTGAGTTCAAACAGTACATAGAAATTGATGCTCCAGTGCTATAAAAATGAGGAGAAAAAATACATTTCTTGTTCAGTCAAATAAACAAATGCCAAATCGTTTTATTTATCAATTTTTAATTATTGATCTGTTTATGAATTGTGTGAAATTTGTTTTTCGTTTTCCACTCACCTATTTATATTGAATGTGAGATTGAACTGCTGTGAAAATATACAAGTGCATTCATTTGAAATTAGATTTTGCGTATTTATCACTGTGGGATATATGTAAAGCAGTGTTACTTCTGCAATCATAATTGTTTCTTCAAGGTAAATGAACTCGCACCAGTGTATAATTGTTTCAGCCAAAAGCTGAGTTAACAAGAATGAAAACTATGTGAAGCAAATATATTATTGCTTTTGTATTAGCTAAAATGTGCATGCAAGAATGAAATGTGTCTACAAATAACGGTAGATGTTATAGACAAATAGTTAAGGTGCTGTGAGGGGAGTGGGTGTAGGTTAAGCTGGATATGCCTGTACAAACAGTTACGAGCATCTGTTTCCCGCGTCAAAAGGAACAAAAAATACACCATCAAAAGGTCATAAGGCTCGGTGTAAATAAAGAATAAAAAGAAATTATGCTTTGGTTAGCACGGAAATAGATGGCAGTGAAGAAGGATAAATAACAATAAGACCACAGAGGGAGGTGGTCAAACGGCCTTGTGAGGCGAGAGATAAACATTTTGACAGGGATGAGGCTGGATGAGTTCAGAGATAAACAGCCAGGTTTAAATTAGAAACAGATATGAACAGGGGAGGAGCAATGAGAGGAGGGAAGAGAAACGAATTACATAAATATTGTGTACTCATTAAATTCAGTGTGTGTGTGCGCCTTGTGGACAACGAACACCACACCCTTCTTGCAACAGCGTAAGAAACAATACTACTGATTCAGGTCTTGTTCCAGACTGAAGTTAATGAAGTGACTGAACTTCTTTTCTCACAATCACTGATCTCATTTATTGCATGATGTCTGAAGTGTGTTTTGTTCAGCAATCATATTAACTATTTAAAAAGTCTAATCTTAAATAAAATCCTTAACACCCAATTATCAATCTATTCCTAATTCATGAAAATATATCAATTTTCTTGAAGTCAATGTTCACACAAAACAGTGCACATAAAGCGACACAAAGATATTCATCATCACCTAATTACTGTTCAGTGGAATAACCTGAGTATCTTATTGTTCCTGAGACTAATGACAACAGTAAGCATTTGTTTACTGTCCATGCAGTAAGTGCATTTGATATCTTATATTTCAGTTCAGTCGTTAATGACGGTTTATGTTGTTTAAACCAATAATTCTAATTTATCATGGATATTGACTGTAATACAATAACACTGGAAACATTTTTTAACTATTCTAACAATCTTTAAGCTCCTCTTCTGTTGTGAGTGTGCAAGAGACAATTCAAATTATAACCGTTTTTGTTACAAATTCAACAATCGCTACATTTTGAATTTATGAACTTCTTACATTTTTGCAAAAAGGTTAGTCTTCACAGTATGTCACATTTAAAGACTGCTTTTTCCAATCATGTGTGCTACAAAATGATTATTGCTTTCCTTGCATTGTAATAAAAGAAGTGTTGAATTTTTTTGTTGTTTCAATTCCAACATTATTCATCATTGTACAATAACGACACAATTATTACAATCGCTTTATATACCACCCAGCAGTGACTTCATTGTTTGTTTAGTTTCATGCTCATTTTCATGATTTATTAATTCTCTTCCTAATTCTGGCACTTTGATTATAATATTAATCAACGTACCATCTCTTCAAGGAATCCAGTGGAAAGAAATTCACAATTTGTATATTGCATATATTTTTGAGTTCAGAAAAGAATTTTGTTCAATAATCACTGAATGTCTCATTTTTTCTTTAATACGTAAAGCTAGATACTATGTTTTATTCCTTAGTTTACTGATCTTAGTAAATATACAATCGACATCACAGCAAAGTGCTTTTGAAGTATTGAATCATGTTAATTCTTCATATGTATTGCAGTGTACAATCTCTCATTCATTGTAACAACTAATTTTTATTTTACCTGTTGAAACATAGTTGTATTAATGTAAATATATTGCACTTCAATGCTAACACTTAAGACTTAAGCAACAAAATCCAATGAAAAAGCATCAGCATCTCTTTATTGTTTCATTCAACAATGACAATAAATTTTGAATTTTTAGAAGTTGAACATTTTTTGAAAGAAGGAATGTTGTCTTCAGTTGAATATTCGCATTGAATGACTTTTTCACAGTATCTGCTGTTTATTCTCTTCTTTGGGTTCCCATGAAAAGAAATTAACTAGTTCTGCTGGTTCTAAATTCCTGAAAAAATATTTGAGAATGTTGCGGTCTTAAAGGTGAAAAGCTGTGATCGTAAGTGATCAGTTTTTTGTTCAAAAGAGCTTGATTCAAAAATTTCGGACATTCACATTGTTATTCTGCTGTGTTACAAGGGGGGAAAACAAGTCACTTTCTTCGTCTGTAAAGTAAACATATGCCACTTCCAATTATTCATTAGTCAACTAATTACCTACATTTGTTATTTAAAATTGCAATTCATCTAAATATTGAATGACCTTTGATCAAATTAAATTTCTAATTATTTTTCATTCATAAATTGTTAAATTTTTTTTTTGTTTTCCATTCATCTATTCGTATTGAATATAAATTTTACATGCTTTGACAATAGCGGAGGGTGTTTATTTGAAATTTGTCTTTGCATACCTCTCACTGATTTTGCTTATTGCATATAGTTGCACAGTGGCTCAGTCATTAACACTGCTGCCTCACAGTGCCAGGGATCTCAGTTTGATCCCATCCCCGGGTAACTGTCTTTGTGTACTTTGCCCATTCTCCCCAAGTCTATGCAACTTTGCTGTGGTTTCCTCCCACAATCCAAAGACGTGCTGGTTAGGTGAGCTGGCCATGCTAAATTGTACATTGTGCTCAGGGATGTGTACGTTAGTCAGCAGTAAATGTCGAGGAATATGGTTGGGAAAATGTTTGGATGGGTTACTCTTTGGAGGGTCATTTTTTTCAACGAAATGACCTGTTACCACACTGTGCTAACAGGGATTCTACAACAGTTTAATTGCGTTTCTCTAAGCAAATCTAACTTTTTTAAATTGACTTTAGTTAATACCTTTAACACTTGATTATCAGTGTTCCTAAATCTTGTAAAATATCTCAATATTTTTTAAATCATTGCTCACACAAAACACGAAACATGAGGTCACACAAAGGTCTTCATGACCATCTAATTACTGTTCAGTGGAATAATCAGAGTAACTATCTGATTGTTCCTGAGATCAATCCCCACTGCCACAGTAAGGATCTGGTTATCATTCCCTCCAATAAATGCAGACGTTGTCCTCTGGTATTTCAGTTCAGTAATTACACACGATTCTGGTTGTTCAAAGCAGTGGTTATTCTTTATTATGAATGGCAAAGGATTCTAACAGAAGAGGTGTTCATATGTCCTAATGTGTTGCATGATCACAAACAATTTTCAGTCCAAATTTGCACAAAAAAGTGTAAATTTGGTTTTGTTCAACTGCCGAGGCTAACATTTTCAGTTCATGTCCATTACAAATATTTGGAGAAAGTGAGGAAAGCAGATGCTGAAGATCAGAGTCAAGAATGTGGTGCTGGAATAGCACAGAATGTCAGGCAGCATCTGAGGAGCAGGAGAAACCATTTTTCAGGAATAAGCCTTCATTGGGAATCTCTGGCTCCATGGATGCTGCCTGGTCTGCTGTGCTTTTACACCACCACACTTTCGACATAAAAAATATTTGCTTATTTGGAGCAAATACTCTCTGTTTCCTCTGTAATTTAAATTTACTGTGCTTTCTATTCACTCAAGTTCTCGTTTTAATAGCTCCTCGTTTTCTTCTTAATCTGATACAAATCTCAAAACTCCGGGTGCAATAAAAGCAATATGAATTATAAAATTATTATCTGGACAAGAGAACCAATGAACAGCTACATAGACTTCTTGAACAACAAAGCTATTAGAATGAAAAAGCAATGCCTTCCAAAAAAAATCTCTGTACGTCTGTATCCTTTTTCAATTCAATAATCCTGCAATTAGCTTATAATTGTCAGTTGATCTCTCTTAATGACTATCTAATCAATGTCATTGTAAACCACTGATAAAATTGAAACATTTTATTTGTTAAAATGCGAAGATTCATTCTCAATTCATTATTACAACAATAAGTAAACCATATTTTATCTGTCCGCTAAGGTCAAGTGACCTGTGGCCCATAATTGAACATTCTAAATATTCCTACAGCTGGGGAAAGCAGAGCTAAAAATGTCAAACAGTAGACAAAGTAACCAGCTCCAGAAAACAGTGGAAGGCCCGGTCAAAGAGCTCACAAAGGTTCGGGAGATCCTGTTACAACCAGCCCAAGAGCTGTGTTTTGGAGAGGTTGAAGCAGACTTCCTGGCACCTTGACTTCCAGCCAGTGCCTGAGCATCAGACACCTCACTTGAGAATGACGACAAGTGAAGGGTGTTTGCACGAAACCCACTGAATGCTTAGAATCCAGAATTTTGGTAAAATGTTGTGAAACATTTCCCAGATCATGGAAATCAGCTCAACATGATTGAAATCAAAGTACTTGTAATGGTTTTCAAGACCACCTAATTACTGTTCGGTGAAAAACACTTTGTACGTACCTTATTGTGCTCAGGATGAATAATCACAGCAAACATCACAGTCTCACCAGATCCAAACATATGGAGGAGACGCCTTATTATAATTTACACACTATATCTTTCCCAGACCCATGATGACACGTTATGACTGAGGATACTACGTGTAATATGTATCGAGATGAAGCAAGTCCTGAATACAGGATTTTTTTTCTGATAGATTTCCAATCCAAAAATTATGATAATAATGATATTGTGGTTCATTACATTGTCAACAGGTCCCCATTAAACGTATTTATCCGTTTATTCAGAGACAATATTGAAACAAATACGTTGATAAATGCTGTTGACTGTATGCTTCTGTGAAAATAAATCTTCCTTATTGACTTATTTTCATTATAATTCTGACTCAAATGTCTAAATATTGATGATATGAAAAATTGCATGAATTAAATACAATGCAGAATTTGTTCTTGTTATATATTATATTTCTCCAGAATAAAAGTAGAGAAACCAAGTATAGAAATCTTGAAGATCTGAGAATTTTGAATGACAAACCATTTCTGATCAACGTTCACTGAATATCTAATGTCTTTCCATGTCATCATGCCAGAATTTGCATTCTCAGCTGACAGATTAAGAAATATCGAGTCAACATCAGAGCAAATCCATTTGGAAATATTGAATCATTTACTTTGTCAAAGTTCTAAAATTAATTATCAATTCATTGTCATTCCAAAAATCACACAGTAATTCAGTTTAGGTTTTGTAACAAAAATCGTCAAATTCACATTTTAATTTAATCCATTATTTCTTAGTGTCAATATTAAAAGAAGAATAATAGTTAACTTATTCCAGGATAACACAAACACAAACTAATTAATAATTCCCTATCCAACACTCACTGATAATATCTGTTCCCTTCTCATTTGAACGTTCGCAGAAATCATTGGATTAATATTCGTCCTTACATATTAAGAGATGTCTGATTATTTTACACTCCAATAAATGCTGTTCATTTTTACACATGATGGGCAGCTATATGAGATTTCTAATCATTTTCAAGTTTGCTATGAAATGTTTTTAAGATTAATTGTTGCTTATATCTAATATTTAAGAATTGATCAAATCCAGTATATCTAGCTTAAAGTGTGAAATTAAGGCTCAGTAACGTAAACGTATTGCATTGTACAGAAACCAATGGTAGCGAATGGTGATTTTTATTTCAATAGTTGAATCTTAGTTGATTTGCTGTTCTGGGCATGGCCTGCCCCCACCTGGAATAGAATGGTCCATATTGGCTCATACAAAATGCCTGACAATCAAAAACAGGCAGCCTACCTTAGAACTAAAATACAAGTTGTCAGGGGGTGATAAACTAGACTAACATTCTGTTCCAGCCTTAAATGAAAAGAAAGCACACTACCAATGGATCTACTCCAACGCCAGGACTACAGTATTCCAGACATTTCTTGATAAGAGCATGCCGACATACAGACAAATGACCAATTCTGATCTTCATAAATGAAAGGATAATTGTCCCAGTAAATGAATAAACAGCAGCTTCAGGGTGCAGCCGAGTTAACTCACTAAGCAGCTATCATGACAACAGAAGAGTTCATTTGTCAGAAATAGTTATTATTTTACAGTTACTCAGAATATTAAACAAAGGTTCTAATTACAGATTCTTTCGCGTAATAGGGGAAATTTGCAACATAATTTTAATATATGTGACCAATGCCTCCTAAAAACATTATAGAAAAGCATTTAGACAGAGATTTGAAGTTAGCTAGTTTTAGGAATTAACTTCACGGTATGATGTTGACTGCTCATTAATTATAAAGTCCTGACAGAAAGAGTAGCTGTATAATTTTACACAATATAGCAAACTTTATAACACAAGTCATATTACTAATCTTATAGCAAGGAAGCTAAAATTAACTGTCTTTTCTATTTCTTTGTACATATATAATTGAGACAGTGAACGATATGAGGAGTAATTGACTTTGATAAAATAAAATATAATGAATAGCAGAACTCAAAATGTCCCAGCTGATAAGGTATCCTGAGAGGCCTGAGGGAATTCAAGAATAACTTTGGAATCTAAGTCAATAAGATGCATGGAAAGATCCCAATAGGAATCTGGGGATGTCCATTAGAATACCCATCTGCGATTATGTGTTTCAATTGGGTGGCTGGATGAGGAGGGAAGGGCTGTAATCACATTGCATGTGGCCATTGTGATGCAGAAAGTCCATTAAAATGCTGCTTTTTACTGTATATGTTACAGTGTGTTATGGATATTGCTTCCGATATTGGCCTCGGGGGATGATCCCTTCATTAACTGATTGCTGCATGAGTACACATCTTCCACATGCCTGAGCTCAGATTGCTTCCTGAGTCCTCATTCCCTGCCAGTGAAAACAATTCTACAGCTATGATGAGATTTCAATTCAACACATACATTTATTGTGTGTGAAATGATTACATTCAGAGCGATATAATTTTCATGATAAAATTGCTTTACATTTACTTTTTTTGGTGTACAAGAAAACATTTCGATTATATCCATTTGTTCTTTTGTTCAACCAACACTAAGTTTTAAATTATTGTAAAGACTACAATGGTGGAAACGGGAACGAGTCTTCAGCTCAAATGTCATACGAAATGACTGTTTCCTATTTTCAAACAAATTGCCCTACAAAATGATTTTTATTTTCATTTCATTATAAGAAAAAAATTGCTTGGAAATGTTGACAATTCTCCTTTTCCTCCAATATTAGATGTTAGTGAACAATATTCACACAATTATGAGAATTCCTTTCCGTATCAAATGTCAGTGACCCTGTGTTTTGTTCACAATAATAGTCACTTTCATGGCCTAATTCTTTTCTTCCTAATTCTGAAATAAATATCAGAACATTTATTGTGGTAAAAATTATATCAACAAAATTGACATGACTCTTCAAGAAAACTATTGGAAGCATATAAATCTTGCATTGCCTGCATTTTTAAACAAAATCATTTTTTTCAATTGATACTGAATGATTTTTTCACATCATACAGCTAAGTTTTATTCTTTAATTTTCAGTTTCTTAATCTTAATGAATATCCAATCAACATCAGAGCAAAGTGTTTTCAAAATATTAAGTCAATTTATCTGTCAGGATTCTATAAGCAATTATCAATTACAATAATTGCGCAGCAATTTAACATAGACTTTGTAAAAATGCAGTGTTTTTTTGAAAATGTCATTCATTATTTCTTATTGTCAATGCTACTATATTAATACCTATTTGTTCAGGCCCATGCACATACCAAACGACCAATAATATCCCTTGCAAAATTCTTTGTAAATGTCTGATTTTTGCTCAGGTGAAATATAACAATTATCTCAGCCTTTGAAATTCAGAGAACTCCAATTACTTTTCCCTGCGATATTACTCTTCATTTCTACATATTACTCAGTCTAATATCAAGATGAGATATCTCATTATTCTCAAAATCACGAATATATATTTTTAACATCCGTTTGTTGCTAATATATCTTATATCTAATAATTGTGCAATCTAGTAAGGGCTACAAATGTGGAATTATGCTTCTGTACAATAAATAATGCAAGGACATTGCAATGTACAATCTCTCAATCATTGTGAATATTGTATTTACTTTAAACTTGGAAACATTTTTGAATTGATTTGATTATAATTTACTTTGATTCTGACACTTACTGGATATCCAATCACAATATCAGTAGATTATTTGGAGGTATCATCGTCCATTCCAATAATCACAGTATCTGCTATATACTTTCTTCTAGTTACTCATAGCAAAATGTATCTAATTCCACTCAATCAATATTCCTCAGAAAATATTTGAGAATGTTGCAGTCATAAAGCTGAAATATGCAAAGTCATGATAGTCATTAATTTTCTCTTGTTCTGTAGATCTTAGTTAAAACAACACAGAATTTTATGCTCCAGTGCTATAAATATGAGAAAAGATCAATTACTTCTTCAGTAAAATAAACAAATGTCACTTTCTATTATTTATCAATTTTTAATTACTGGTCAGTTTATGAATTGTGTGAGATTTGTTTTTAGCTTTCCAGTCATCTATTTATATTGAATGTGACATTGAAATGGTGTGAAAATATCAGGGTGTGTTCATTTGAAAGTTCAATTTGCATATCTCTCACTTATCCCATTGATTGCATGATGGTTTAAGAACGTTTCGTTCAGCAATCCTCGTAAATATCAAAAACTGTCTGATTTTAAATCAGATCATTCGCACCCAATTATCACTCTGTTCCTAATTCATGCAAATACCTCAATTTTATCGAACCCAATGTTCACACTAAACAATACACGTAAAGCAACACAAAGACTTCCATCACCATCTGATTATTGTTCAGTAGAATAACCTGAGTAAGTAAATTATTGCTCCTGAAACCAATGACAACAGTAAGCATTTGTTTACTATTCCATGCAACAAGTGGAACTGATATCTTCTATTTCAGTTCAGTAGTTAAAGATGATTTATGTTGCTTAAAACAATACTTCTACTTTATCATGGATATTCACTGTAATGCAATCATGCAAACAACAAACGTTTTGTGATTCTAAAAATCTTTAAGATTACTTATTTTAAATTTGTGTGCAAGAGATATTTCAAATTACAACCGTTTTTGTTGTATAATTCAGCAAACCTAAGTTTTGAATTTGGGAAAGTCTCCATTTTTGCAAAATGGAAGTAGTTTTCAGTTTATATAACACAGTAAATGACTGGGTTTTTTTTTCCAAATCACGTGCTTTGCAAAATGATTATTGGTTTCATTTAATTGTAAGAAAAGAACTGTTTTGAACATGTTAATTCTTTTTGTATTTCCTATTCCAACATTATTCATCACTGTACAATAATGAACAATTATTATAATTCCTTTATGTACCAAATGTCATTGACTGTATCATTTGTTCACTTTCATGCTCACTTTCATTATCTATTAACTTTCTTCCAAATTCTGACACAAATGTCTGCACTCTGACCATAATATTAATCATCTAAATTAAAATAACATGTCTCTATGATGAAACCATTTGATAGAAATTCATATTTCTTGTGTTACCTTCATTTTATAGTAAAGGAAGAAAAAGATTTTCTATAATCACTGAATGGCTAATTTTTTCTTCAATTCATAAAGCTAGTTACCATATTTTATTCCACAATTTACTAATTTTAATAAATATCCAATCAACAGAACAGCAAAATATTTTTGAAATATTGAATCATTTTAATTGCTCATATAGCAACATTATCAAGTCATTGTCATGATAATAATTGTGCAATTATTTAAGAACGACTTTTGACCAAGTAAAGTGAGATTCACATTTTAATTTAACCAACTGTTTCTGAGTACCAACACTTATTTTATGAAACGTTATTTTCAGGTCAGGTTTCCCACAATGGATCCAAAGACTTCCCATCCAACATTAATTGTGAATGTCTGATGTTTGCTTATTTGAATGATCTCCGTAATCACAGACTTTAAATTCACAGACCTGCAATTACTTTTCACTGCAATAATTCCTGTTTGTTTGCACATATTCCTCAGTCAAATAGAAAAACGAGATTTCTCATTATTTCTAAATTCATTGATCGAATTTTATAATTCAGTTGTTGCTCATACCTAATAATTATTCAATCCAGTACGTGCTGTGAATGTGGAATTATGGCTCTTTACATGAATAACGAATATAGTGTGCAGTCTCTCAATCATTGTTCATATTAATTCTTATTTTACCCGCAGAAACATAACTGAATTCATTTAAATATATTTCACTTTAATGCGAACATTTACGGTATTTCTAATCATCATAGGCTTTAAGTATTTTTCATGACACAAAATCATGTAAAATTCCTGCATTTTGTTAAGTCCAATGAAAAAGAATTAACATTTCTGTATTGTTTCATTAAACAATGACAATGCATTTTGAATTTTTCGAAGTTGAGCATTTTTGCAAAGAAGGGTGTTGTCTTCAGCTGAATAATTACATTGAATGACTAATTCACAGAATCTGCTATTTATTCTCTTCGAGTTCCCAAGCAACCAAATTAACTAATTCTGCTGGTTCTAAATTCCTGGAAAGTATTTGATATTATTGCAGTCTTAAAGACGAAGAAGTCAATGTGATTTTACTGATTTTTTTTATTGGGAAGAGCTTAATTCAAACATTTCAGGCACATAAATTGCTAATCTGCAGTGTTACAAAGATGAAAAGCAAGTTAATTTCTTCATCAGTGCAGTAAACAAATGTCACTTCCCGTTATTCATTCGTTAGCTCATTCCCAAATTTGTAATTAAACAATGCAATTCACCTGAATATTGTTGTGCCCTTTGATCATATTAATTTTCTAATTATTGTTCACTCATGATTTGTCAGGGATTTCTATTTTTTGTTTTCGATTCACCTATTCATATTGAATGTAAGATTGATACACTTTGGCAACATCAGAGAGTGTTCATTTGAAATTTGACTTTGCACGTCTCTCACTTATATCACTTCTTGCATGGGGTTGGGCATTGAGAACAGAGGATCAGTGGTTAGCACTCGTGTCTTACAGTGTTATGCGCTTGGGTTTGATTCCATCCTCGGCCACATGTTTGCGTGGAGTTTGTATGTTCTGGTTTTCTCCCACAATCCAAAGATATGCAGGTTAGGTACATTGACCATGCTAAGCTGCACGTTCTGTTCAGGGATGTGTAGGTTATATGCATTAGTCAGGGCTAAATGTCCAGTAATCTGAGAGCAGAATGGTGCTGAGTGGATTATTCTTTGGAACGTCAGTGTCGACTTGTTGGGCCAAATGGCCTGTTTCCACACAGTAGGGATTCCATAAACTTAGAATTGTGTTTTGCTAAACAAAACTGACAATTCTTGTAAATGTTGCATTTAAAACTTATCTTTAACTGTCAATTGTCAATCTTGTAAAATATCTCAATGTTACTGAAATCAATGTTCACACAAAACACTGCACATAAAGCCGCACAAAGATCTTCATGACCATTTAATTACTGTTCAGTGGAATAATCACAGTAAAATTTTATTGTTTCTGAGATGAATCACCATTATCACAGTAATGATCTGGTTATCATTCCCTCCAATAAATGCAATCGTTGTCCTCTGGTATTTCAGTTCAGTAGTTATACACCATACTGGTTGTTCAAAGCATGGTTATTTTTTATTATGAATGGCCAAGGGTTCTAACGGCAAGAAATGTTGTTTGATCTGATTTGTTGCATGTTCTCAAACAGGTTTTCACTATAAATATTGCAAAAAATGTGTTAATTTGGTCTTGCTCAACTGCTGATGTGAACATTTTCAATTCGTGTTCATTAAACATATTTGGAGAAACTGAGGAAAGCTGTAGCATTGGAAAAGGGCAGGCACATCCAAACAGCAGGTGTATCAACCTGTCGGGCATTAGGCCATCATCAGAAAAGATTCCTGATGAAGGGCTCATGCCCAAAACGTTGATTCTGCTTCTCCTCGAATGCTGCCTGACCTGCTGTGCTTTTCCGGCACCACTCTCTTTTGACATTCGAAATATTTGACTGAATATTCAGAGATAATACTAAAAGTTGCCTCTGTCAATTTAATTTACTGTGCTTTCTATTCACTGAAGTTTTCATGTTAATTCTTCCACTTTTTCTTCTTAAATCTGATGAAAATTTCAAAATACGAACACATTAGAATTCACATGAATTATAAATTTTATTTCTCGACAAGAAAACCAGTGGAAGGCGACATAGAATTCTTGAAAAGCCTACACATTTGAATGAAAAAGCAATTCCTTCCAAAAAATGTTTGCACGTCTGTATCTTTCTTTCAATTCAATAATCCTGCAAATAGATTATAATTGTCAGTTGATTTCTCTGAATGAGTACCTAATCAATGTCAATGTAACCAGCTGAAACATTAACAGATTGATAACTGGGTGTTAAAGATCTTATTTGAAGTGAACAAATGTTTGGAATTTACTTGAATTCCACCAGAAAACTTTCTTGAATCATAATACAAGAAATGAGATATGTGAGAGATGTGCAAACCTTATTTTTAAATGAATGAACTCCAATATTTTCAAAGCATTTCAATCTTACAGTCAAAATGAACAGGCGAATGGAAAAATAAAAACAAGTATCTGACAATTCATAAACTGAACAACAATTACAAATTCATTTTGATCAAAGGACAGAGTCATATTTAGATGAATCTCAACATTTAGTTACAAAGTAGGCAATCGGCTGACTGACAAGTAATAGGTGGTAGAATTCGTTAGTTTACTGAAGAAGGTATCAACTTTATTTCAAATTTATAGCACGAGAGAACAATGTTTAATGTGTTTCTATTGTTTGGACTTGCCCCTTTGCAACAAAAAAAAAGATCAACCTCATTACTTAGACATCGTAATCTTGAATTCTGCAACATTTTCAAATGCTCTCCAGGAACTTATAAGCGACAGAATTAGATACAGGTATCCCCACTATCCGAAAGTAAAGCGTTATTATGAAACCTTACATAATCTGAAAAGGCGTTCGTCGAAGAAGCATTAATTTATATGGGAAACATGTCCCCTTTTTTCGTAAAAGTGAAAATCCTCTTCATATTTCTTTCAGTTAGAGAAAACAGGGACAGATGAAAGTCTTTTGTAAAAGCAAAGTGGCTAAAGCGAATTTTCCAACACATATTTCTTGGTAACCTGGTAATCTGATAAGTATCAGATTTTGTGATTATTGATATAATCGATAAAAGCAGATCTAATGTTGGATTGAATAGCAATTCAGTCTGTGCTTAGGTACTCTCTAATCAACATTCAGATAGCTCTTGTTATATTTCTGTTGAAGGTGTGATTTGAAACCTTCCCTCGGGTCGAGTAATAGAGACACTACCACAGCTCCATAAGCTTCTTTCATAATGTTCCCACTCAGGACGGCAGGACTGCAATATTGTGTTTCATGTAGTTTCTCAAATGAAAACTAATCAGCCGTTTATTGTTGTAATTTGAATGGGAATTAATTAGGTAGTTTCTGTGTGTAATGGACTGGAAATTAAACAATATTTTACAATAACAATAGAATAAATGAATGATACTCTTAAATAAACAGGAATTTCATGACAATTCTTTGAAATACAAATTGACAAAACTGCGTGATCATTGTACTTTGATTTAAAAATGCATCAGTCATTCAATGCGAATATTCAGCTGAAGACAATTTCCCTTCCTTTCAACAACGTACAACTTCCACAAATTCAAAATGAACAGTCATTGCAAAAGGAAGGAAAAAGCAGATGGTAATTCTATTTTCTGTACATAAACGTGTGATGAATTTTAAGTTTTATATATGTAAAAATGAAACTCTTATTGTGGTTCGAAATACAATAAACATTCGCATGAAGTGAAATATAATCAAATCAATTCAACTGTGTTTTCTCAGTTAAAATACAGTTCAATATTCAATGTAATGGAGTGATTGTACACTGCAATATCTTTACATTAATTCATTGCAGAGGCATAATCCCACATTTATACCCCTTATAGTGAAGCAAGCTTGTGCCAGGAGTCTGAGAGGTTCGGGGAGGTCCTTAATGAGTACTTTGCTTCAGTATTCACGAGTAAGTGGGACGTTGTTCTTTGTGAGGACAGCATGAAACAGGCTGATATGGTCGAACAGGTCGATGTTAAGTCTGAGAATGTGCTGGAAATATTGAAAAGTCATGGGGATAGATAAGTCCCCGGGGCCAGAATGGATATAACTTAGGTTGTTATGAGAAGGGAGGCAAGAGATTACTCTGTTTTGGCAATGATCTTTGCATCCTCACTGTCCACTGGAGTCATACCAGATGATTGGATGGTGGCAAACGTTATTCGCTTATTCAAGAAAGGCAATTGAGATAATCCTGGGAATCATCAATGAGTCAGTCTTACATCAGTTGTGGGCAATTATTGGAGAGGATTCTGAGAGACAGGATTTATGATTATTTGGAAAAGTATAGATTGATTAGAGATGGTCAGCATGGCTTTGTGAGTGGCAGGTTATGCCTCACAAGCCTCATTGAATTATTTGAGGTTGTGACAAGCATATTGGTGAGGACAGAGTAGTGGATGTGGTGTATATGGATTTTAGCAAGGTGTTTGATAAGGTTCCCCATGGTAGGCTCATTTAGAAAGTAATGAGGCATGGGATACAGGGAAACCTGCCTGGTTAGATAATAAATTTGCTGGCCCATAGAAGACAGGGTGAGATTACATAGATAGTTTTCAGCTTGGAGCACGGTGACCAATGGTGTTCTGAAGGGATTAGTTCTGGGACCTCTGCTCTTTGTGATTTTTACAAATGACTTGGATGATGAAGTGGAAGGGTGAGTTAGGAGGTTTGCCAATGACACGAGGATTGGTGGAGTTGTGGATAGTGTGGAGGGCATTTGTAGGTTGCTAGAGGACACTGACAGGATGCAGAGCTGGGCTGAGAAGTGGCAGATGGAGTTCAACTGGGGAAAATGTGAAGTGATTCATTTTGGAATTTCAAATTTGAATGCATATTTTCAGATTAAATGCAGGATTCTTGACAATGTGGAGGAACAGTGGGATCGTGGGGTCCACGTCCATAGATCCCTCATACCTGACATCCAAGGTGATAGAGTTATTAAGACGGGGCATGGTGTGTTGGCTTTCATTAGCAGGGAGATTGAGTTTAAGAGCCACGAGATTATGCTGCACCTCTATGGATCCCTGTTGAGACTACACTTGGAATATTGTGTTCGGTTCTGATCACCTCATTACACATTGGATGCGGATGCTTTAGAGAAGGTGTAAATGAGATTTATCAAGATGTTGCCTGGACTGGAAGGCATGTTTTATGAAGAAAGGTTGAGGGAGCTGAGGCTTTGGTCATTGCAGTGAAAGAGGATGAGAGTTTACTTGGTAGCTTTGTGTAAGATGATGAGAGGCATAGACAGAATGGATAATGAAAGACTTTTCCCCACAAAATGGCATAATTTTAAGGTGAATGGGGGAAGTTGTGGGGAGATGTCAGAGATAGTTTCTTTATAGATCGTGGTGGGTGCGTGGAATGCACTGGCAGTGGTGGTAGTAGATTCAGATCCATCAGGGACATCTAAGCAATTTTTGGATAGGCACATGAATGATAGTAAATGAAAGGTATGTTGGTTAGTTTGACCTTAGAGGAGGATAAAAGGTCGGAAAAACATCGTGGCCAATGGGCCTGTACTGTGCTGTACTGTTCTATATTCTATGGACGGAAATGAACATTTATATATTAGCAACATATAGATTTTCAAAATTGTATTAGCATACTTAAAAATAATGATAAATTTCATCTTGCTATTTGACTGTGCTATATGCAAAAATAAACAGGAATTGTTGCAGGGAAAAGTAATTAGGTTTTTCTAAATTTATAAGGCTGGGATTACACAGATCATTCAAATGAGCAAAAGTCATATTTTTAACAGTGCGTGTTGCATCAGAAATAATGGATTCTTTTGTAGGTGTGTTGATTGGAAATAAAATGGATTTTTATATTACTGTATAGGTACTAGGGAAGATTGGATTAAATTCAAATATAAACTTCACTGTAGTTGTTAGCAAGATAAACTAAACCGTATAATAATTATCGTCATGCAAATTCTTTAATAATTACTGTTAGAATCCTGAAAAAGGATATACTGTACCATTTTACAAACAGTCAATAAATTAAATTGTGAACCTCAGTATACTTATTACCCAGACCAATTATTATGCAATTATTGTAATGGTAATGACATAATAACTAATGCTAAAACCTAAACAGATAAATTGGTTCAATACTTTGTAAGCATGTTGCTCTGAAATTGATTGGATATTTGTTAAGTTCGGCAAACTGAGGGATCAAACATAATAGCTCGCTTGATAGAATTGAAGGAAAAAATGAGACAGTGTTTATTGAAAAGGATTGTTTTTGTTTACAAATGCAGTTGATGCAAAAATAATATATTTTCCTCCATTGGTTTTCTTGTAGAGACATGTTCTTTTAAAAAAATGTCATGATTCAATGTTGAGACACTTGTGTCAGAGTCTGCAAAGTGGAGAGTAAGAGAGAAAGGAATTTTTAAAAAGGAGAAATGAAAGGAACTGGCGAGAAGAGGAGCTCCAACTGTAGTGTCTCACCCTGCTAACATCTTATTGGGTGAGCTGGAACGCAGACTAGTCAAGCAACAAGCTGACACAATCATACGCACAGAATCATAGCTTACAATGACCTTGACACCATCGTCTCCATCCCTGTACGTCCTGTCCCTCCGTCAGGGGTCATGGATGTAACTGAAATGCTGGAGCATGCAGGGTAATGGACTAAGATCTGCAGAATGTGATCAATGTGATTTATTTGACACTCCTCCAGAATATTAAACTCCAGTCCAATTTGAAAAGTTACTAGCGTCATCAGACTTTAAGTACAAATGTCAGGAAAAAAATGATCAGAAAGTTACAGCACAGTTCGAGCCCACTTGCCCAATCCTGAGTATGTGTAGGCTGTAAACTCCCCAGGCTTTACAGCTTTTTGTACTCACCATTGAGAGCAACAATTTCAGACTGTACTCTGCCCTCTATGCTTTTATAATCTGTTTTTAACATATTTCTTTGACAGCTGCACACCTTGTTTCCTTGTTTCTTTCCCAGTCTTAATTCTATCCCCCGTCACCTTGGAGGGGGTGGGGGTCGACCATTTCTGCTGTTTAATCTCTCCTGCCTTCGGCCGTGTGACAGAATGTCTTTATGTCCTTGTCTCACCCCCACCTTGCTCACAATCTGTTACATTTCTGATGGTTCCCAGACCTCTGTAACTATCACTGCGCCCCCGGGTCAATGGCACGAGTTTTGAATTCTCTTCCTCCTGAGATAATCGGAAATCGTTCCAGTTGCAGTTTCCCCCTGATTTTATTTTGAAAAGCAGAGCATTTGTGTCAGAGTCAAGTATTTGTGAACCTTCATCCACAATTCCGAGCATTTGGATGTAATTTGTGACCCTCCCACAGATGTGTAACGTTACTGGATTGGCCATGCTAACATGGCTGCAGTGTGCAATTTATGTGGGTTGGGCTAGCCATGCTTAATGTGGGGTTATGGGGGTAGGGTGGGTGATCAGGTCATTGCAGACACGGTGGGCAGAATAGACTCTTTCTGCACCCACTAGATTCTGTGATTCTAACTAGTTGCGAGTGTTGTCCCATTTTCCTCATGCCAGGTTCATTCAACTGACACATATGATTCTGTGGGTGCTCACTCACTCCTTCCCTTCAGTTTTACATCAATTTCACACTGTATGTGAGGGTGGGAATGGATTTGTAAATATAAATACTACAACCGAAACCCCTCACAGGTCAGGAACTGTTTCTGCTCCTTTCATCACTCACAAGGAACAAGAAAGTAACGGTTCAGTCACCAATCTTACAGGAACAAAGCGGTTATAATCACCAGGAAAGGCTGAATAGCTCAAAATGCTTTTCTCAAGAAAAGAGGAGGCTCAGAGACGGCCTGGTACAAGTAGAAAGCTTTGTATCTGTGTTTTCAGAGATTTTTGGTTGAAATCATTGGGTTGGAAGCATGTTTCATTGCACTAGATCATCAAAGGTGTTATCTAAATGTGCATCTTTCTTTCTATCTATCTGAGTTAACAATCAGATGGACAGGTCATTGTCTGAGTGTCTTACCAAATCCCTGATTGAATCTGCCTCCCCCCACAATCTCAGGTGCCTCACCACTCACTGTGTCACGGAGAAACTCTGCCGTTACAATGAGAACTGTCTTTGCTGTCCCCTCTCCTCATGCTTCTGCCTAATCCCCACTTCCCTTCATTAAATCCCAGCTGTCTCTCGTTCACCCACATGGGTATGTTGAAGAGCATGACAGGAGAAAGGATTGAAACCGTGAGTTCAATAACCAGAATGAAAGAGGAAGAAGGAAATAAACAGCGATTGTGGATCCCGGAGATAAAGACTCCAGGATTAGTCCTTGTAGGCATTCCCGCAGTAACACGAGACAGCATTCCTTGATGAGAGTTAAACGTGGGTGGCAGGAGAGGGAGCCACTGAACAAGAGCAGGTTTAGTTCAAACACAGGAGGTTTGTTCAGTCGGTAACAGTGTGTTCGACGTGGAGGTTAAGTGAGCAATGAGGGGAAATATTACCACAAGCTGCCGATGGATAACTTTCATTGGAACAGGAAGAGGCCATTCAGCCCCTCAACTCTGCTCTGCCATTCATGATGATCATAGCTGATGTGTGACCTAACGTACAACTTTCTAACCCCTCTAAAAGCATCAATAAACTCCTCTGCAACAGACAAGATGAGTATTGGAAAACTAAACATCTGCAAATGCTGGGACATCAGAAACAAAATCAGAAATTGCTGGAGAAATTCAGTAGGTCTGGCAGCATCTGTGGAGAGTGAACCGTTCATGTCCAGTGATCAGTCAGGTGACCAGCTGCAGCTGACCATTCTGCTGTTTCTGTAACACTGGAACAGGCTCTGGTGCGAGGGGAATGCGATTGTCAATAACAACTGAGAAAACAGGAGGATGTACTCAATCAGAATAAGGAATTCACTCACCCCTCCCAGTGAGACACTCACCGACACAGTCACACTCCGGAGAGGCCGTTCACCAGCCCCAAGTATGGGAAGGGATTTACTCGATCTTACAATCTGCTGAGGCACCAGAGATGGCACAGTGGAAATAGACCTTTCACCTTATCCATGTGTGAGAAAGGATTCATTCAAATCTCTCACCAGCGGAGACATTAGTGCATTCGCACTGGGGAGAGGCCATTCATCAGCTCAGTGTGTGGGAAAGCATTCACTCAGTCCTCTGACCTGCTTAAACCCCAGCGAGCTCACTCTGGGGAAAGGTCATTCACTTGTCCCCAGTGTGGGGGCAGATTCACTCAAATGCAGCACCAATGGAGTCCCCAGTGAGCCCACACAGGGGGAGAGGCCATGCAAATGCTCAGTGTGGGAGAAGGGATTCAATGATTCATCCTGCCCCCTGACACCCCTGTGAGCCTACACAGGGGAGACGCCATTCAGATGGTCAGTGTGGGAGAAGTGACTCAGTGATTCATCCCGCCTCTGAGACTCCAGTGAGTTCACTCTGGGTAGGAGCTGTTCAACCCTCTGTGTGACAAGGTATTTGCTGCGTCTTCAACACGATTGAGTGACCAGTGAGTGCTCACAGGGAAGTGGTCAACCCCCTGCTCCGTGTGGACTGCAGGACTCTGATTCTGATGTTACTGTCCATCAGAGTCAGGAGTGGACCTTGTACACAATGACACTGCTGGAGTATTGATGTTGTTGTTAACCACATTAACTGGGCTGGAGGTGACTGAACTTACATTGCCACTTTCTCAACCTCACTGGGCAGTAAGTCTCCACAAACAGCAATGTGACAATGAGCAGGGATCATCTGTTTTGATTTAAATTGTGACTGGAGCACGTCTGCTTCACAGCATCAGGTACAAGGTTGGAGTCCAGCCTTGGTCAACGGCCTGTGTAGAGTTCCCACATTCTCCCCATGATAGCGTGGGTACCCTCCAGGTGCTCTGGTTTCCTCCCACAGCCCAGGATGTGCAGGTCAGGTGGATGAGTCGTGCTAAATTGTCCACAGTATCCAGGATTGTGCAGACTAGGTGGATCAGCCATGGGAAATGCAGTGTTACAGTGATTGAGTGCTCTGGGCGTGATGTTCTTCGGATGGTCGGTGGGGTCTGATGAGCCAATGCTCTCCTTCCACACTGTAGGGATTTTATTCTATGATTTTATTCTAAGGCTACACAGCAGGGTGTCCTTGGAGAAGGAGCATGTGGTGTGGATCAATGCTCTTGATGCCTTTAGATAGAGATGGGCACCGCAGGGGATATAGTGCTTTATCACCACCGCTGCCCCCTCCCCACAACTCTACTTTGATTTAGTCCCTTCTCACTCTGTCACTTGTAATTGTTTGCTTGGCCTGTAATGGGCTTTGTTTGGAAATATTCAATTGGTTACACAAATGGTTTACTGCTGGTGATTATATGTCTAGATTAGAGTGGTGCTGGAAAAGCATAGCAGGTCAGGCAGATCCGAGGAGCTGGAAAATCAACGTTTTGGCAAAAGGCCTTTTCCAGCACCACTCTAACCTAGGCTCTGTTTTCCAGCATCTGCAGTCCTCACTTTTGCACTGCTGGTGATTATATGTTAACCAAATGCAAAATGGCGTAATGATGATTTTGATAGTGGGCAGGTTGCTGTGATAACATTTCTGGGTCAGAGAAATGGGGAAAAAGAACGCTTCACAGCTAACAGAACGAGAACTGAAAAGCTGTTAAATCAAACCAAAGGTTCAGACAGTGAGGAAATATTTCCTTGTAGTTTGAGTAGCTGGAAAGTGATGGTGTCTGGGAATAGACAGGATTTTGTTTTACAGAGGTTGAAAGCTTTAAAACTGTTATATTCAAACAGTTCAATGTATTTTACTTGCGGTGCAAAAAGCTCTTACAACATTTTAAAACCAAAATTTACAAACCTTGTGTTAAAGATAAATGTTAAATAAAATCCAACAAACCATCCCTCACTGAAAACTGTTGTGGAAGTGCAATTTCCTGGAGAATCCCTGCCTACTTCTTCCTACCTGGGCTCCATGACTATATACATACCTGGAACATAGCAGCAGGAGGAGACCATTCAGCCTTTCAATCCTGCTCCACCATTCAATGGGAAACAGCTGACCATCCAGCTCAGTCTCCTGTTCCTGCTGTGTTCCAATCCCCTTTCATGACTTTACCTTGAAGAACTAGTCTAAGTCCTCCTTTGGCTTCACTGCCTTTTGTTCCAGTGGCGTTGCGGTGTTACTGTGTGGGTGTAGGCAGGGGTAATGTGATGGTGCTGCCTCCTGGAGGATGCACTCAGCGTCCCTCTTCATCCTGCAGTAACATCAACTGGGTGTCTGCAACTCGAGAGAGAAACCATTTCCAGGATATGGGCATCACTGGCTCATCCAGCGTTTATTCCCCATCTCTAGTTACCCTTGAGAAGATGATAGTGAGCTGCTGTCTTGTACCATTCACAGTCCATTTGGCGCAGAGAGACCGACAATGCTGGGAGAGAGGGTGTCGCAGGATTTTGGCTGAGTGATTCTCCATCTTTAGTTCTTCAAATGCTGTTTAACTTAATCATGATCTGCACGTGATTTTGAGATTTCAGTCTGCAAATCTTCACCATCTTGAACCCTGTATAAAGGAATATGTACACATTAGAAATTCAGAACAGACAATTCTAGTTTCTCTGGAATACCCTTTTCCCCTTTCTTCCCCCAAAGCTGTAACCCTCCAGCTCACTTACTCTCTCTCACCATTCTGACTCAACTACCCCTAATGTACACCCTCTACATTCTCATGGAGTTGCTGATAAACAGATCCATGCCACACTTCCCGTCCCTGGTTAGACTCTGCACCCTTTCTTGGTTCACTTCCTTTCCCTTCAGTTGCTGCAAGTCAGTAATGTAACAGCAGAATGAAACAAAAGGAAACAGAAAGGGAGATGGCAGATCCTGGACAGAACTGATCAATATTATAGGCAGATGCGTCCCTTTTCCTGCCAACCACAGTGTGAAATGCTTTCCGCTAGTTACTCCAAAGAACATGCTCCAAAACCCGCCCACATTCTGTACATGTTCAGTGGTGGGTTTCTCCACACACATGTGGTCCCTGCCTCACGGACTGTGGGAGTTGTAGTCCCCATGAAGTCTCTGGAGACCTGTCCCTGGAAAGTGAGAGCAAGTCTGGGCTGGAGGGTATTGTGTATAGGATATCTATTCAGACACACAGGACATGTGGGCTGTCACGGGGATTTACTAAGACATCCGCTTAGACACCTCGATTTCTGACGTAAGGAATATACATTCAGCCAATTGCGGGGTGGGGAGGTTAATAGTGGGCTGCAGATTTTAAGCAGAGGTGGCTCAGTGGCTAGCACTGCTGCCTCATAGCGTCAGGGACCCGGGTTTGATTCCAGCGTTAGGCAACTGTGTGGAGTTTACACATTCTCCCCATGTCTGCACGGTTATGTTTGGTGCTCCACGTTCCTCCCACAGTCTAAAGATGTGCAGGTTAGGTGGATTGGTCATGCCAAATTGCTCACAGGGTCCATACATGTGCTGGTTAGGCAATTAGCCATGGGAAATGGGTGGGTCTGAATGGGATGCTCATCATAGGGTTGGTGTGGAATCGATGGATGAATACCCCGTTTCTGCACTATAGGGACTCTATTCTCTTCTCTATTCTCTTCTCTATCTCAATGTGTTGTGAATCTGTGGAATTTCCTATTCAAAATATGGTGGATGCCAAGACATGAGCAAATTTAATGAAGAGATTCAGATTTTTAATTTGCAATGAGTTGAAGCGTGAGAGAGAGTAGGCAGAAAAATCCAGCTGAGACCGAGGTGAGCTCAATCATCACCGTATTAAATGGTGGAGCTGGTTCGAAGGGCTGCATTGCCTCTTCTGTGCCCAGTGCTTATCTTCTTACAGTAATAACCAGAAAGATGAATCAAAAACTCACCATCTTCACCAAAGGAGATTTTCAGAAAGAGCAGGATTGTCAGGTGGTTAGCGTTCCAAACTTAGGTAGTGAGGAAGTGTGTAGGAGATAATGATTTTGCAATTTTAAACTGAGGGGAGACAGTGATTTATGGTTTTAGACTGTGTAGTACATTCACACTGTCCAGAATGCTCTGTTGTGAATATCTATCCTGTACTTTATTACAAAGCCAAGGTCACTGACGATGAAACCAAAACACCCAGGAAACATCGCCTCCCCTCGTAATCTGATAAAAATACTTGTCATTAATCTGGTTGAATTTAGAACACAGATGGAAAGCGGGAAGATTAAATCCAACCCCAAGATCCTGTGCTTAAACAAAGGAGACGACAATAGGAGGAGGCAGGAGTTGGCTAATGCAGACTGGAAGCAAAGACTTTACTGTGGGACAGTTCTCAGACAGTGGAGGAATATCAAAGTAATTTTTCAAATTTCTCAGCAAAAGTATATATCAGTGAAAAGGAAGGACTGTAGGAAAAGGAGTAATCTGCCATGGGTGTCTAAGGCAATAAGGGAGTCTATGAAATTGAAGTAGAAGGCATACAAATTGGCAAAGACCAAGGATAAATTCGGAGATTGGAAAAACTTCCAAGCTCATAGAAAGCATGATGGAATTGGGGATGAAAAGTGATGTGTAGCTATCCCCAGGGACAGAATAGCAGTTTACCCTGCTAGAGGGAAACCTATTGTTTGGGGAACATATGGCCTCTGTAATTATTGAAGCACGTAACTGTTACCATAGAGATAATCCTGATCAAGTTAAAAATCACAGCACACCCCAAAAGCTTGTACTTCCAAATAAACCTGTTGGACTATAACCTGGTGATGTGTGGTTTTTAACTTTGTCTACCCCACTCCACCACCGGCTCCTCCACATCAGAATCCTGAGAGATACCCCACTGAAACTGAAGGGCCTGTCAGGTACTTGAGGGAGCCACGGGGATGTGGGGATGGGGGGTGGGGAGGGATGTGTGGTTAAACCACAAAGTGCTGAATGGAACTAGACTTTTGAACTGCCATTGCCATGGAGATAATATTGAGAGACAGTCTGTATTCAAAGTCACAAACCACAAAAGGTATATGAAGGGAAGCCATACATCGGACAGGCGGGGAGTTACCTGATGCTGCCTGAAGGCGTTTTGCATGTATACTATCCAGGGAGCTGTCGTGTCTCATCAATAAAGACTCAAAGAAGACCTCTCAGAGTTCTGTGCCCAGTTATTCCTATCCAGCAGAGTTCAGGAATATGAGCACACAGCAGTCAGTCTTCACAGTGGAGGACACGAAGAACATGCCAGTAATTGATAAGGAGACTGAGGAAGGTGAAGACCAAGAAACAACCATTATCACGAAAGAGTTAGAGCTGGGCAAGGTAATGGAGCTAAAGGTAAACAAGTCTCCTTGCCCTGATGGAATACATCCCAGGATACCAACAGAGTTAGGGGGAGAAATAGCACATGCACTTAGAGTTATAACGTCCTGCAGCAGAGACAGGCCCTTTGGCCCATACTGGCCCATGCCAATCAGAATGTCCATCCACACTAACCCCATTTCCCTGCACTTGGCCCATCTGCTTCTGAAACTTTCCTATCCATGTATTTGTCCAAATGTCTTTTACTTGTTGTTAATATACCCACCTCAACCACTTCCACTGGCAGCTCATTCCATATACATACCACCTTTCTGTAGAACACTTGCCCCTCAGTTTCCCATGTATTCTTTCTCCTCTAACTTTAACCTGATGCCCTCCAATCCTTGAGTCCCTGCGAAAAAGACCGAGTGCATTCACCTTACCCATGCCTCTCATGATCTTATACACTTCTGTAAAATGTTCCCCCTCGGTTTCCTCTGCTCTACACAAAAAAGTCCTCACTTGTCCAACCTCTCCTTGTACCGCAGACCCCTGAGACCTGGCATCATCTTTGTAAAGGTCTTCTTCACCTTTCCAGTTGAATAACTGAAACCTACACTGCACTCATCACATTTCCTGTGTTTCCCCACGGCACTGGAACCGATGTGACAACGCCAATGGATTACAATCAATGATCGATAATTCACTCCATTACAACAATCCCATTTTCATAGCTGTTTCCATGATGCAGGAATCCTTTTGCCTTTCTGGTTTCATGGTTAATTGTCCTCATCCAAAACCAATCTTTGGCTTACCTGTTCCAGAGAAATGTGCCATGATTGTTTAGACTTTCAAAAACCAATGAAATCTCTCTCCACAGTCCCCACGCTAATATGGACTTCACTGTCTCAGTACTTTTTCCCAATCACACTGACATTTGAAATATTCATCCACGGACAGAATGCAAACCTTTCCATCCAGATGAAAAGGCCAATGATATTCAGATAGGCACGGATCAAGTAACATGAAGTTCAATTTGAATTTCTCAACTGCAAATCCCCCCTTTCAATACTCTATAACAGAGAAAACAGAAAGTGCTGGAGGTCCTCAGCAGATCTGGCAACATCTGAAATGGTGACAGATGCAGGAAACATTGCAGCCTTGAAGAAGTGTTTAGATGATCACACCAGGCATGTGTGCTTGATGACCAATATGGAGAAGATGGGAACAAGGATCCCTTTCTGGAAGGGCCTTGGTGAGACCACACCTGGAGTACTGTATACACCTTTGTTCCCCTTTTCCAAGGAAGGCTCTCCTGGTTATTGAGACAGTGTAAAGGAGGATCACCAGATGAGTCCTGGGATGTGAAGATAGTTAAGGACTGCAGATGCTGGAAGTCAGAGTCCATACAATGTGGACCTGGGGAGGTGCAGCATGTCAGGCAGCATCAGAGGAGCAGGAAGGTTGATGTTTTGGGTCGGGACCTTTTGTCAGCCTTGATAAATAGCCCTGACCCGAAACGTCAACTTTCCAGCCCCATCGTATTCATACTGGTCATCAAGCACCTATTTATTCCAGTCCCACGTTCTGGCACTCATCGTGTAACCGATATTGTAGTGCTTGGTGTGATCATCTAAACACTTCTTCAAGGCTGCAATGTTTCCTGCATCTGTCACCATTTCAGATGCTGACAGACTTGCTGAGGATCTCCAGCGCTTTTTGTTTTTATTGCAGGTTTCCACCATTTTGCTGAAGCACAGAGTCATAGACATGTATACAGCTCCAGATTTTGTTGACTCACCTTCCTGGGATGTCACGACTGATGGCTGAAGAGGGACTCAATCTTCATTTAACCCTCCTTTCCTTTGGCTTTCTGAGCCGCTAACTACATCAGTAATATTCTACCTCCCATTCCCTGTCCTGAGTCTGACCCATCTCAGCCTACACTTTCGTTCCCACCCCCCTGCCAGACTAGTTACAAACTCACCAAGAGAACTGGCAAAAGCCCCCAACAGATTTGTCTCAGCTCTGCCCAGGGGTAACCGGTCAGGCTGGTATAGGTCCCATCCAGAAACAGTCCCAGTGCCTGATGAATCATAACCCTTCTCTGGTATACCATTTCCCCAGACACACATCCAGCTTATCTACTTTCTCATTCCTGCTCTCATTAGTACATGGCACTGGGAGTAAGTTTGACGTTATTACATTTCAGGAGCTACATTTTAATGCATCTCTGCTCTCCCTATGTCCAGCTTTCAGGCCCTCATCCCTCTGTTTAGCGATGTCGTTGGTATCTGTGTGTTGCACGACCACGGGCTGTTTACCCTCCAGCTCCAGAATGTCCTGCAGCCACTCCATGATATCATGGATCTTGGCACCAGGGAGATTACATACCATCCTGGATTCATGTCTGTGGGCACAGAAGTGCCAGGCTGTACCCCTGATTATTGAATCCCCTGTCACTATAGCCCTGCCACTCTCATTCCTCTTGTTCTGATCAGCAGAGCTCTCTGTGGTGTCATGAACCTGGCTGATGCTGATTTCCCGAGAAGCTACCCCACCCATTCCCGCCCTTTCAGAATCCCAAGCGGTATACAGTATCTGTATGAGAAGGGGATAACAACGGGGGACTCCTGTATTCACTTCCTGAGCCTTTTACTAGATCTGATGTTCACCCATTCCCTTTCTGCCTGTGTAACCCTCACCTGCAGTGTGACTAGCTCACTAAACGTGCTGTCCATAACATTCTCAGTATTGCAGATGCTCCACAGTGAGTCCACTCTCAGCTCCAGCTCTGAAAAACAGTTTCCCAGTAGCTGCAGATGGTAACCCTTCCTACACACATAGCCGTTAGGGACACTGGAAGCGGCCCTTATTTCCCACATTGTGCAAGAGGAGCACACCACGGGTCTGAGGGCTCCTGTCACAACGTCTCTCTACATTCATCTAGTTACTCCCATTAAGAGAATTTAAATGAGCGAGCAACCTTCCTTCACTTCAAACATGTCCATTATAATAACAAAAAAAAATCTTTACTTAAGCTGATATATCATACATTAAAAACTTAAATATTCCACAGGTATCACTGACTAATTGGCTATTCCCATTGGGACTGTGAATTTGTGAAAGGCCTGAACTAAAACGGAGTTTCAGCTTCACCTTCTCCCTGTCTCACCTCGCTATTTACACCCAACTCCAAAACACTCTCATTGAGCCAAGCAGCACTAACAGTGCAGCCCTGTCATTTTCATTGTCTGCTCACACCTACACTGTACTGTTCCAATGCACCTCAATGGGAGCTCAGGACCAGCATTGCATCTTTCAATTCAGCCCTTTGTAACCCCAGAGTCAAAATGGACTTCAGCAGTTTCTGAATGGACAGACAGTTGTCAGAATCTGGAACGTTCCACCTGAAATGGTGCTGGAATTTGAGTCCACGAGAAATTTGCAGAGAATTGGAAGTAGGGAGTTTAAAGATTAACATTATAAAGTGGATGATTGAGACTAAATCTGACAGTTCCTGCAAGAAGACGAGGTGTAATTTGGATAAATCTGTGCCCTCTCTCAGGCCAATACCTCCTTCCACATCTAGAGGGCCAAGAATTGAACACATACCCCAAGGGTGATCCAACCATGAACTTGAACATCTGTCTGCTTTTGGCTTGACAAAAATATTGAAGATATTTTCCCACAGACAGAACAGACAAACCTTTCTCCTTCCACAGTTAAATGCCAATGATATTCAGATCCTGATGACTCCGCTGACTGTAGAAACTTGTTTATTGAGATCCCAGTATCAATTATTCTCAATTAATATCCTATAAAATGAATTCACAAAACAAAGCTCACAGTCAGTGCAAGATGAATAGTGAAGGTAAACACTTCTCTTGGTATGTGTTTGATGTGTAAATGCTCCTCTTCACATCACCCCGTCCCCACCCAGGAAGAGGACACATGCATGCTCCTTGCTGTACCTTGCCCCAAATAAAGATGGTAGCTGTAACCCAGGACCTCTCACTGCCTGAGGCCCAAGCCATCTTCCCCGTTGCTGTAAATGTGGGACCAAGAGTTTCTAATTCAGACTAACTACCTGCACAGAGTGTAACTAAACCCTCCCAGTCTACACTGATACATTTCATCTGGTTTCTGCTGCTCCTCAGAACCGATGACAGCTGGGAAAATTAGAATCCCTTCAGGAAACAGGCCCTTTGGCCCAACAATTCCACACCCACCCTCCGAAGTTTATCCCACCCAGACCCATCCTCCTATTCTATTACTCTCTATTTCCCCGGACTAATGCACATCCCTGAACACTACAGGAAACATAGATGGGCCAAATCACCTAACCTACAGATCTTTGGACTACAGGAGATAGGGGTTAAAGAGTAAATAATAGGTGGGGACAGATCCCAAAGAGACACAGGAACATTTGGAAAGATAAAGGAGTGAGAAGGTGGAAAGCTGTTTAATGGAGGAGACAGGAACCTTCTAGCATCTCAGTGGCGGTGGTGGAAATGGCGGCTGATGATCTACATTGTGCCTGCAAAAAAGACCCTGAGCTTCCAGTTGCCTGCTTTTTAACACACAAGACTGTTCCCTGTCCAACATCTCTGTCTCATGCTTACTGCTGTGTTCCAGTGAAGCTTGATGCAAGCTGAAAGAATACTTCAGAATGGCTTCCGATTTCAAAGACTGCAATTTCCCCTCACATGTGGTCAACAATGCCCTCCAGTATATCACCCCACTTCCCAAACCACTGCCTTGGAACCCCACTCCTCCAAATGCAACAAAGATGGAATCCCACCATCCTCACCTTCCACCCAGATACAACGCATCATCCTCTGCTATTTCCACCATCAGATCCCATCACCTGAGATATATTTCCCTCCCCACCCCTTTCAGAATTCCACAGAGATCATACCTTCTGTGACTTCCACGTTAGATCCACACTCTCCACCAACCCACCGTTCCAATTCGCTTGCCACGGCAAGAGGTGGAATACCTGTGCCCACACCTTCCCCTCACCTCCATCCAAGGCACCACAGGATCCTCCCACATCCAGCATAGATTTCCCTGCCCACCCAAACACCTCACCTATTGTGTCCTTTGCTCTCAGGACGCCAAATTATGGAATACTTCAGGGAACATTTCTGGGACACATGCACCAACCAACCCCATCGCCCTGTGGCTGACCAGTTCAGCTACCTGCCACACACCCCCCCGGCACATCTCGCCGCCACGCTGCCAAGGACATGCAATTCCTCCACCACAAAATCCAAGCCACCCGACACCTGGAGGAAGAAGACCTTGGGAACTTTCAACCACACGGCATCAAGGTTTCCTCATCTCCCCTCCCCCACCTTATCTCAGATTCAACCCTCCAGCTCGGCACAACCCTCTTGAACAGTCCCACCTGTCCACCTTCCTTTCCAATTATCCATTCCACCCTCTCATCACTACCCTCCATCTACAACCACCTATTGCCTCCCTAGCTCCCTTTCCCCAACCCCAAACACCCCTCCCTATTTATCTCTCAGCCGTATTCCACCACCCACATTTCTGATGAAGTGCTGACATGCCCAATACGTCAATTCTCCTGCTCCTTGGATGCTGCCTGACCTGCTGTGCTTTTCCAGCGCCACACTTTAACATAAGCTGGAAGATCAACACCTCATCTCCCACTTGGGGACCCTGCAACCCTCTGGCTTCAACATCAAATTCAATAAATTTAGGTCCTGAACTCTCCCACGTCCTAGTGTCTTTGCCCCCTACCCCACATACCAGGCCTTGTTATTACGTAGCCTGCCATTACACATTACCTATGGTTAGTCACTAACAGTCCCCATAAACAACTATTCACCCTCCCCCTCAGATCATTATCCACTCCTTTGTCCAACTGCTCTTATCTCTCTCTTTGGACTCTATCCCCATCTATCATTTACTCCTTAAGCCCTACCTTCTACATAAAAACAGACATTTCTTTCTCTGTAACGTCAGTTCCTGAAGAAGCGTCACTGGATCAAAAATGCGAACTGATTTCTTTTCAAAGATACTGCCAGATCTGCTGAGCTTTTCCAGTACCTTCTGGTTGTTGTGTGTGATTTACAGCATCCGCAGTTCTTTTGTTCTAATTTACTTGAAGTGTCTAGTTCAGGTCCAGAAGACTGCAACAGTGTTTATCAACCTTCCCAGTCCACACTAACTCTATCTCTCTCCCAGTATCTGCTGTCTCTCCCACTCCTTCACATTCAGTCCCCCCTCACAGTGACACTGCGCCTGCAAAGCTGATGGTCATGTGTTGGCCTGCTGGACCCACCCCTCATTCACTCCCATTTTCTGGAGGATCATGCCAACTCTCCTATTGGTCTGAAGCTGTGTCACTCAGCCAGGCCCCATTGTGACCTGAGTGGTGGGATCCTCCCAGGTGCATCAGAGGCTGAGGGGTGACCTCATAGAGGTTTATAAAATCATGAGGGGCATGGGTAGGATAAATAGACAAGGTTGTTTCCCTGTGGTGGGGGAGTCCAGAATGAGAGGGCATAGGTTTAAGGTGAGAGGGGAAGAATTTAAAATGGATTTGAGGGGCAATTTTTTTCCCCACTGAGGTTGGTGCGTGTATAGAATCTTCTGTCAGGAAGTGAAGGATGTTGATACAATTATACCATTTGGAATCTGGATGGGTATATGAATAGGAAGGGTGCAGAGTGATATGTGCCAAGTGTTGGCAAATGGGTCTAGATTAGGTTGGGATATCTGGTCAGCATGGACCAGTTTAACCAAAGGGTTTATTTTCATGCTGTATATCTCGACGGCTCTGCCCTGTGATGAGCTTCATCATTCACAGTGAATGGGTCAGTATCACAGAGCACAGGGGCTGGGGGCTATTCAGCCCATTGGGGCTGTACTCTCTCCCTCAGGAGATGGTGCCAGTCAGTCCCAACTCACCTCCCATTTGGACATAACCCTCCAAATCCTTCCTTAAAAATGTTAAATTTCAAATTTGTTTTGACAATAACTACTGAACCTGCATCCAGCTGTCTTTCAAACTCTTCCAGATGCTCAGAACCTAGTGAGTAAAATAATCTTCACATTTTTCTTTGCATTATTTGCCAGTTACCTGAAAATAGTTACTAAAAATTGTGACGTTAAAAATTTGTCCCTCTGTCTCTCTGTAAATGAAATACCCTGGAAACAAATCAACTCCTGGTCGAAATCACTGCTTAACCTCCTCAGCTCCAAGGAGAATTATCTGACCTTCTGCTAACTCTCCATAAATGAGAAGACTATCTTAATTTTAATTTATTAGTGCCATAGAGATGCACAGCACAGAAACAGACCCTTCAGTCCAACTTGTCCATGCTGACCAGATATCCTAAATTAATCTTGTCCCATATGCCAGCACTTGGCCCATAGCCTTCTAAACCTTTCCCAATCACATATCCAATGAGATGCCTTTTAAATGTTGTAACTGTACCAGGTTTCACACTTTCTCTGGCAGCTCATTCCATACACATACTAAGTTCAGCTTGAAACTTTGCCACTAATATCCCTTTTCAATCTTTTCCCTCACGCCTGTGCTTTCTAGTTTTGGACTCACCTAAACAGGAAATAAGACCCTGGCTGTTTACCCTATCCATGCCCCTAACGATTTTATCAATCTCTATGTTCACCTCTCAGCATCCGATTCTCCAGTGAAAACAGCCTCAGTCTATTCGGGCACTCCCTATAGCTCAATCCCTCAACCCTGGCAACATCTTTGCATCTTTTCGGAATCCTTTCAAGTTTCACAATATCATTCCGATAGCGGGGAGACCAGGACTGAAAGCAGAATTCCGGAAGTGGCTGAATGAATGTCCTGTACAGCCGCAAACTGACGTCACAACTCCTGTACTCAATGCACTGACCAATAAAGGCAAGTACACCAAACACTTTCTTCACTACCCTGCCTATCTATGATTCCACTTTCAAGGAATTATGAACCTGCACTCCAAGATCTCTTTGTTCAGCAACACTCCCCAGGACCTTCTCATGAAGTGTATAAGTCCTGCCCTGATTTGCTTTTTCAAAATGCAGAACCTCACATATATCTGAATTAAACTTCATCTGCCACTCCTCAGCCCATTTGATCGGAGTCTCATTGTACTTTCAGGTAACTTTGCTGTCTACTGCACCTCCAATTTTGGTGTCTATTGTAAACCTACTAATCATAGCTCCTATATTCACATAGAAATCATTTATATAAATAGCAAAAAGCAGTGGACCCAGTACCCAGCCTGACAGCATATTGCTCATTACAAGCTTCCAGTCCAAAAAGCACCCTCCACTATGACACTGACTGCTCAGCAAGGTTAGAGCTCATGGCATACAGGGAGAACTAACCATTTGGATACAGAATTGGCTCAAGGGCAGAAGACAGAGGGTGGTGATGGAGGGTTGCTTTTCAGACTGGAGGCCTGTGACTAGTGGAGTGTTACAAGGATCACTGCTGGATCCACTACCTTTCGTCAGTTATATCAATCAAGGGACTTGGATGTGAACACAGGGGCTATAATTAGTGAGATGACACCAAAACTGGAGGTGTAATTGGCAGTGAAAAAGATTACCTCAGAGTACAATGGGATCTTGATCAGATGGGTGAATGGGCTGAGGAGCGGCATTTTGGGAAAGCAAATCTTAGCAGGACTTATACACT
The DNA here is from genome assembly GCF_047496795.1 of Chiloscyllium punctatum. Lineage (NCBI taxonomy): Eukaryota > Metazoa > Chordata > Chondrichthyes > Orectolobiformes > Hemiscylliidae > Chiloscyllium > Chiloscyllium punctatum. The sequence goes on along the minus strand of NC_092751.1, from coordinate 6,075,354 downwards.
TAATGGTAAGGTCCTGAGGAGTGTTACTGAACAAAGAGACCTTGGTGTGCAGGTAGATAGGATAGTGAAGGCGGCATTTGGTATGCTTGCCTTTATCGGAGAAAGTATTGAGTACAGGAGTTATGAGGTCATGTTTCAGCTGTACAGGACATTGGTTCGGCCACTTTTGGAACGTTATGTAAAAATCCGGTCTCCTTCCTATTGGAAGGATGTTGTGAAACTTGAAAGGGTTCAGAAAAGATTTACAAGAACGATGCCAGGGTTGGAGGATTTGATCTAGGCTGGGGGTTGAATAGAGGTTGAATAGACTGGGGCTGTATTCCCTGCTGCGTCGGAGGCTGAGAGGTGATCTTATCTATGTATATAAAAACATGAGGTGCATGGATAGGATAAATAGACAAAGTATTTTCCCTGGCATTGGGGATCCCAGCACGAGAGGATATAGGTTCATGGTATGAGGGGAAAGACTTTAAAGAGACTTGAGAGGCAACGTTTTCACACAGAGGGTGGTACGTGTATGGAATGAGCTGCCAGAGGAAGTAGTGGAGGCCATTACGATTGCAACATTTAAAAGGCATCTTCATGTGTATATGAATAGGAAGGATATGGGCCGGGTGCGGACAGGTGGGACTAGATTGCATTGGGATATCTGATCAGCATGTACTGGTTGGACCGTCGGGTCTCTGTTTCTGTGCTGTCCATCTATGACTCTTTGACCTTCGGGCCAATTCCTTATCCAAACAGCTAGTTCCGGCAGAATTCTATGGTATTGAACCTGCTAACCAGTGTGTTATGTGAAACCTTGTGTCTTTCTCAATTCCAAGTCACTGATTTCAATGCCCAAAGCCATGCTGACTCGCCCTAATCATTTCTTGCTTTTCCAATGACATGTAAATCCTGTCCCTGAGAATCCCTTCCAACAACTTCTCTGCCACTGACTTCAGGCTCACCTGTTTATAGTTCCCTGACTTTTCCTTACCACCTTTCTCAAATAATGGCGCCAGTCTTCCAGCACCTCACTTGTGGTGTTTGATGATACAAATATCGCAGCGAGGGGCCCAGCAAAAGCTTCTCTAATTACCCACAAAGTTCTGGGATACACCTGATCAGATTCCAGGGATTTATCCACCTTTATGCATTTTCAGTCATCCAGTACCTCCTCCTCTGTAATATGTACACTTGCCAAGTTATCACTATTTATTTCTCCAACTTCTCTAACTTTCATGTCCGATTTTACTGAAAGGGGATATGAAAGCATTACAGAATCTCTCCCACCTCCTGCTGTTCCATAGACAGTCTTGTTGATCTTTGAGGGTCGCTATTCTCTGCCTAGTTATTCTTTTGTCTTTAGTGTATTTGTAGAATCTCTTTGGATTCTCCTTAAACCTATTTCCCAAAGCTATCTCATGTCCCACGTTTTGCCTCCGGGTTTTCCGCGAGTATACTCCTACTGCCCTTATAGTCCCCTAGGGACTCACTCAAACCCAGTGCTCTGTACCTGCCATATCCTTTCTTCATTTTCTTGACCAGAGCTTCAATTTCTCAGGTCAAGCAGAATTCTCGACGCCTCCCAGCCTTGGCCTTAACGGGAACATCCTATCTGTGTACTCTCATTGTCACAGGCCTATGGAGGCAATGGCAGATGAGGACAGAGAAACAATCATTATCAGTAAAGAGGTAGTGTTGGGAAAACTAACAACCTATCCTTATCTCTATAATTCCTCTCTAGCCTCAGAACTTCCACTATCTCTGGTATCAAAAACATCTCAATCTCTGCAACATCCTCCAATCTCTAATCTCCTCCAGTCTCAACACACTTTCTATCTTTAATCTTGTCCACCCTCACAAATCTCTGTGATGTGCCTTTCTTTAATTCCAACCTTCAGGATAACCCATTTTTATTTCAGATTCCTGAACCCTGAGCTCCATAATGTCCCGCTTAATCTCTGTCACATTTTCCTCCAAAAAAATATTAATCAATCACGTATTCTAATATCACCTTCTCTGACCTGGTTTCTATTGTGGCTTGTCATATTCCTATATTATGCATCTGTGGTCTACATGACAGAAAAAGGTGTTGTAGTCCATCGGGTTTATGCTGTAAAGAAATCTCCCAGCTAACTATTTTAATCCCATTTTCCAGCACTGAGCCCATAGACCTGTCAGCCTTGGCATTGCAAGTGTGTTCCTAAATATATCTGAAATGCCATCGGGCTTTCTGTCTCTCACTCACTTCCAGACAGTGAGGTTTAGTGCAACTGTTGCGCTATGATATCACCCACAGGAACACAGAGCAGCTGGGTCTGTGCGTACCAGAGATCGGCCACACATTGGGAAGGATGGCAGGGTCCCTGAGGGGAGGAACAGGAGATTTACTAGGATGGTTCAAGGAATGAGGGATTTTAGTTGCAGAATTTGTCTGGCTTTTTTAACATTAATAACTCATGTGACAATGTGTGTTGCTAATACACATCTTTAATACCCATCCACATTTAATGGACCCTCCTTTTCAACCTAGCCCCTTGCCTGCGCTGTGGTAACCTTCAGGTTAACCACCACCGATATCTCTCTCTAATGAGAGAGCAGTCCTATGGTCTGGGAGGACAATACTGACGTGATCTTTCACACAGTGATGCCACTGTCCCTCAGGGGTGGGGAGAGAGCTAGTTTAATGAACAGATATTACATGTCCTTGACAGGTATGTCCCTGTCAGGCAGGAAGGAAGTGATAAGGTAAGGGAACCATGGCTTACTGCGGAAATTGCATCTCTTGTTCAGAAGAAGAAGGAGGCTTATGTGTTGATGAGGCAAGATGGTACAGATGAAGCAATGGAGAGTTACATATCAGATAGGAAGGATTTAAAGAGAGAGTTAAGAGCAAAGAGAGGACACGAGCAGTCTTCAGTGAATAGAATATTGGAGAACTCTAAAGCTTTCTATAGGTATGTGAGAAACAAAAGCATAGGGTAGGAATATGGCCAGTCAAAGACAGAAGTGGGAAGTTCAGTGTGGACCCTGTGGAGATCGGTGAGGTGCTAAATGAACATTTCTCATCAGTTTTCACTCAGGAAAAGGAGAATATTGTAGAGGAGAAGAATGAGGTACAACATATTAGACTAGAAAGGATCGAGGTTAGTTACGATCAGGTGTTATCAATTCCAGAAAGTAGACAAGTCCCCTGGGATGGATAGGATTTATCTGAGGATTCTCTGGGAAGCTAGGGAGGAGATAACAGAGACTTTGGCTTTGATATTTGAGTCGTCATTCTCTACAGGTTTGGTACTAGAGGACGGAAGGATTGCAAATGTTGTGCCCTTGATCAAGAAGGGCAATGGAGAGATCAAGAAGGGCAATGGAGATGACCCAGGTAATTATAGAGCAGTGAGCCTTACTTCTGTTGTTGGAAAGGTTTTGGAAAGGATTATAAGAGATAAGATTTATAATCAACGAGCAAACAACAATTTGATTTCAGGTATTCAACATGGTTTCGTCAAGGGCAGGTCATGTCTCACAAACCTCTGAGTTTTTTGAGAAGGTGACCAAGCATGTAGATGAGGGTGGGGCAGTTGACATGATATACATGGACTTCAGTAAAGCATTTTATAAGGTTCCACATGGTAGGCTGTTGGAGAAAATGCAAAGACATGAAACGGAGAGTGATATAGGAGTTTGGATTCGAAACTGGCTTTCTGAAAGAAGGCAGCGAGTGGTGGCTGATGGAAAATATTCATCCTGGACTCAGGTTAGTAGTGGTGTGCCACAAGGATCTGTTTTGGGACCACTGCTGTTTGTCATTTTTATAAATGACGTAGATGCAGGCATTGGTGGCTGGATCAGTAAACTTGTAAACGACACTAAAGTCCGTGGAGTGGACAGTGTGGAAGAATGTTACAGACTGCAGGTGGACTTGGATAAACTGCAGAATTATGCTGAGAGGTGGCAAATGGAGTTAAATGCAGCTAAATGTGAGGTGATGCCGTTGAGAAGAATAACAGGAAGGCAGAGTACTGGGTTAATGGAAAGATTCTTGGTAGTGTGGGTGTGCAGAGGGATGGTGGAGTCCATGTACATAGATGCCTGAAAGTTGCCACCCAGGTGGATAGTACTGTTGAGGCAGTATACAGTGTGTTAGGTTTCATTCATAGAGGGATTGAGTTCCGGAGCTGCAATATCATGCTGCAACTGAACAAAATGCTGGTGCGGCCATACTTGGAATATTGTATGCAGTTCTGGTGCCCATAATACGGGAAGGATGTGGAAGCATTTGAAAAAGTGCAGAGGAGATTTACCAGGATGTTGCCTGGTCTGGATGGAAGGTCTTATGAGGAAAAGTTGAGAGACTTGAACCTGTTCTCATTTGCAAGAAGCGACTAAGGGGGGATTTGATAGAGACATACAAGATGATCAGAGGATTAGATAGGGTAGACAGTGAAAGTCTTTTTCCGAGGATGATGACGCTAGCATGTATGGGGGGTACAACTACAAATTGAGGGGTGATAGATTTAAACAGATGTCAGAGGCAGGGTCTTTACTCAGGGAGTGGTTAGGGTATGGAATGCACTACCTGCTAATGTAGTTAACTCAGCCACATTAGGGAAATTTAAACAATCCATTACTTCACCACATGGGTGATTTTGGGATAGTGTAGGGGGACGAGCTGAGAATAATTCACAGGTCGGCGCAACATCAAGGACCGAAGGGCCTGTTCTGCACTGTATTGTTCTATGACTATAGTGCTACAAGAGATTTCTGCTGTCTTAAACAGAGTGATGGATCTTGTATTGTGGGCTTTCAAAATGTCAGCGATCTCTGCCAACAATGTACGAGGTAGAGTCAGGGCAATAATATGATGCTGCAACAGGAGGGGAATAGGTAACTCCATACAAAACCCTACACCTTCTCATCTATTTTCACCTCTAAAACTGAGGAAATTCTACAAAAGCACCTCCATATCCCACCACAACACTTTGCCCCACAATCGTGGTATCTGGCTGTGCACAAGGAGGAGTGCAACAGTCTGCATTGGGACCAATGGGGCCCTGAAACACTTGGTAAAGACTGAAATCTTCTGAGCATTGAGAGCCCCACCACATTGTATGTATTTTCTATATTTTTTCCTCTGTTCCTAACTTCCCTTGTTTTTCCTAATGAACCCGTTCAAAGTAGTTATTACACACACTTGCACTAGCTGTGAATTGAACTCAAGCCTCTCGATCCAAGATTCGGGATATTTTCACTACATCACAAGACATTGACTCTAACTTCCCTTGTCCCTTATTGTATCTTGTGCTGAGCCTGCTGAGTCACGTCTGAATCAACTCTGCAATTGGGAGGAAGGGGCAGAACTGATGACCGAACAGCGGCCGGTCCTCCAACCAGAAGTGAGTGAGGATCGTGGCCAAAGCATTCTCGGGGAGTAAACGCTTCAAGATTGGTCAGAAAGCAAATTGTTTTGCAGGATTGATAATTCTCATTAACATAGTGGATCATTAAACCTCTCTCAAACATCTATGTGAAATTTTAACAAACAGTTGAGATGCAAATCTGATAACGTACATATTTCCAAACGATTTCCACAACTCGAGTAAGAAATCTGTTTCCAAACTCCCAGAACAATTGGTAATTTACATACCTGGCCGGTATGGCTAAATTGAAGCGACCAGTCTATTTACATGCTAGATAGCGCCATGACTACAACTCGACAGAGCAATTGTTAATGACAAATATTTCGCCCATGATTCTGTGCAAGTATGAATATTCCCTGTAAACTCATTGATAACCTCAGACGCACGCGTAGTTTGCTTTCTATGTGGAGCATGCGCAGTGTCACATTGACCAGGACAGAGAGACATGGCGCTACTTTCTCCGGCAGCGGCTGCGATCCGCTTCAAAGAGTGGCGCTCAGAGCCGTTGTGTGGGAGCCTCGCTGGGAGAAAGGAGAGGAGAGAATTCACAAGTCCCAAGTAAAGGTTAAAAACCCCGAAAAAGACCCTTCAGGCCCGGGTCAGGATGTGGAGGTCTCTGATCAGGGAAACGGCCCAGGATCACGGCCGCCATTTGTTTGAGGGAAGAGGGAGCACGGGCCTGAGGGCCGCCATCTTGAGAAGGTGAAGTTGCAGGAGAGCGGGGCTTTGGGGTCTGTGGAACAATCAGAGGAAAGGGAAGACCCATTGTTATTGATTAATTCCACGAAGAGAATGTAAGGACTGCAGATGCTGGAGATCAGAGCTGAAAATGTGTTTCTGGAAAAGCGCAGCAGGTCAGGCAGCATCCAAGGAGCAGGAGAATCGACGTTTCGGGCGTAAGCCCTTCTTCAGGATTCCTGACCTGCTGCGCTTTTCGAACAATTAATTCCACGAACACAGCTTCACTGGGCGATCCTACAGGAATATCCTCTCTCAGTCCTGCTGTGATGTTTCACCCAATCAGAACCAGCAGCTCTCCTCCTCTCTCAGTTCCCCTTCTGTCCTTCCTTCAGCATCTGTTCCCTGGAACATTGAGCTGCCTGTCCTGTCCCTCCCTCAGCTGTTGTTCTGTAATACCTGTGATATCCCAGACCCATCTTAGATTACTTCACTTAAGACTTGAATGCACTCTATGGATATTTCTTAACATCAGCAGTTATTTAATACTCACTTATGGGTTTTTAATCTAATCTTTTTTGAAAAATTTAATTCACATCCAAACATTTGCAATGGTGGGATTTGAACCTGTGTCCAGAGAACATTTGCTGAGTTTCTGGATTAATTATCTCACAATAATGCCATTCGGCCATCACTTTGCCTGCTCACAGGTTGAGCATTCCACTGCAACATGAATCAAAACCCTTTCTTCCTGCACTCTGGTGATATGACTCAGTATCTCTCCATGTGGTATCCCTCACTGTGTGGGGCAAATTGCTGCTTCTGTCAGCGCCTCTCACTCTTGAGGCTACTCCAGATCCTGAGCCAACAGAATTCTCCACTCCAGAGAGATGAGGCAGCACAGGCCAGGATTGGAGACTGGGATTTTCCAGATCTCTGTGGGGCTCAATGCCATTCTACATGTGTAACCCTCACAGCATCAGTCAAATTTCCCATTCTGCCTATGTCTGTGTCTTCTACAGGTACTCAGGGAGTTCATGACTCAATAGACTTGCCAACTGCTGGTTGGGACGATGGTTGGTTAGCCAGAGAGAGAAAGTTCAGGGAGGTCGGGAGTCTTCAATAAATCCTGCCGCCAGGTAAAATCATTCCAGTGCACAGAGCAGAGAGCAATTAGAGGGCTCCAAACATTAGCTAACAAGACATGACATAAATATAGTACTGGAGGGTGAATACAGTCCAGACCCACACCAGGCTCAGTCACCACCTTTACTTTAAGTTTGGTTTTGTACTGAGACAGCATCAAGAGTTGCCAGTTTTCAATAGAGGTATGTGCTGTCTTGGTGAGCATCAGGACAACAGAGGGGAAAGCAGGCCTCCCACGAGATGGTGGTAATGCTTCCTGCTATCTTCCTGTTCTCTATTCCCTCTCCAACACTGTTTCTATGGCTTGTCTTGTGGAACAGTGTCTTCAATCATTGTAACTCCAATAACAGTTCCTATATCTGTCTTCTCCTCCCCTCTCACCAATTATTTCACATATTTCAAACCTCTAGTCCAGATGACCATCCGTATCGCTGTAACTTGCTTCAGTCTCTCCAACATGCCTTGTCTCGATAGTCTCCTTCTCCAACAACTGGAGACACAGGGTCTGTTTCTGTGCTGCATGACTCTTCGGCTGAGGTTTCCTAAATGGAATGAGTCGCGTTTGCGTGTGTTTGGCCCATATCCCTTCAAACCTTCTCCTCTCCATGTACCTGCCCAAGTGTCTTTTCCATGTTGTAATTGTACTTGTTTTTACCATTTCCTCTGGCAGTCCATTCCGTCTATGCACCATCCTCTGTGGAAAATGTTGCCCCTCAGCTCCCTCTTTAAATACTTGCTCTGTCACCTCACGTTTATGCCTCTAGCTTTGGACTCACCTACCCTTGGCTATTCACCTTACTTAGGCCCTACATGTTTTCATAAACCTTTATAAGGTCACCCCGTGGCCTCCTCTGCCCAGGAGAAATATTGACGACAATGTTACAAATATCTCCAACTCATGTACGCATTGCTCTGACCAATGAAGGCAAGTGTGCCAAATGCTGCTTTCCCCACCACTCTGTCCACCTGTGATGGCACTTCCAACTAACCATGTTACTGCACCCCTTGGTCTCTCCCTGTTTGACAACACAGTCCAGGGCCCGACCATTAACTGTATTAGTCCTCCCTGGTTTGACTTAATTAAATCCAGCACCTGAATTAAATTCCATCTTTCATTCCTTGGCCCACTAGCCCAGTTGATTACCATCCCCTTTGATAACTATATTCCCTGCCCACTCTTCCACTAATCTTGGTATCCATAAACATACTAACAGAGACTGCTATATTTTCACTCAGATTATTTATGTAAATGGTGCACCAATCCTGAAAGCAGACTGCTGGTCAGAGGCCTCCAGTCTGAACAACAACCCTCTCCCATCTCCCTCTGTCTCCCACTGTCATCCCAATGTGTATCCAGTTGGCGAGCTCTCCCTGATCCCTTGTGATCTACCCTTACTTACCAATGTATCATGCTACACCTTGACGTCTGTTGCTCTGCCTTCGTCTATCTTCTTGGTCACATCTTGAACAAACTCCATTCAGGTTTCTGAGACATGCTTTCCCACGCGCAGCGAAATCTGCTGCCTGAACTGCTGTGCTATTCCAGCAGCACTAATCCAGTATTTGGTTTTCAGCATCTGCAGTCATTGTTTTTACCATGTTTTCCCACGCGCAAAGCCATGCTGGCTGGCTGTAATCAGTCCTTATCTTTCCCACTGCAAGTAAGTCATATCTCTCAGAATGACCTTCAACAACTGACCCACCCTGATGTCTGGCTCACCAGTCTGTACACCCCTGGCTTTCGCTTGCATCTTTCCTTAATTAATGGCGCAATATTATAATCACAGTCAGACAGTCATACTGCACTGTTGGTTAGCACTAACCATACTCTAAAACTGATCTCGTCCCACCTGCCTGTTCCTGGATCATATCCCTTCAAACCTTTCCTATTTCTGGAGTAATCCAAATATCTTTTAAACATTGTAATTGTCCCTATGTTCACCCCTTCCTTGGGAAGTTTATTCCACACACATCCCACCCTCTGTGTAACAATGTACCTCTCATGTCTTTTTTTTATATGTCTCTCCTTTAAACTTAAAAATGTAGTGCCTTGTCTTGAAACTCCCCTGTCCATGGGAAAAGACAACTCCCATTAACTCTATCTACCCCCGTCATGATTTTATAAACTTCTATGAGGTCATCTGTCAACATTCAGGTTTCAGTGAAAAAATGTGTTGCTGGAAAAGCACAGCAGGTCAAGCAGCATCCAAGGAACAGGAGAATCAACATTTCGGGCATCAGCCCTTCTTCAGGCTGATGCCCGAAACGTCGATTCTCCTGTTCCTTGGATGCTGCCTGACCTGCCGCGCTTTTCTAGCAACACATTTTCAGCTCTGATCTCCAGCACATGCAGTCCTCACGTTCTCCTCAATGAAAAAAATACCAATCTCTCCAGCCTTTCTTTATAACTGAAACCTTCTATACCCATCCACGTCCCAGTAAATCTCCTCTGAACCCTCTCCAGCTTAATAATATTCTTCCAATATCCTGAGCGACCAAAACTGAACACAGTATTCCAGAAGAGGTCGCAGCAATGGCCTGTATAATCTCAATGTGACTTCCCAACTCCTATATCCAAAGGACTGAGCAATGAAAGCAAGTGAGGCAAGCACCTTTTTTTGACCATCCTGTCTCTCCATGTTGCAAGCTTCACAGAATTATGTACCTGAACCCCGAGTTCTACAACACACTACCGAAGGTCCTATCATTAATTGTATAAATCCTGCCCGTGTTTGTTGCAGCAAATGCCTTACCTCACATTGATTCAGATTGAACTCCATCTACTATTTTTCAGCCATTCGCACATTTCATCAGGATCCCTTTGGAATCTTAGAAAACCTTCTTCACTGTCCACAATGCCACCCTCCAGTCGACCTGCCTATCACACATAGCTCTCTATGGTACAAACATCTCTGCTAGGGCCCCTACAATTTCTTCACCAGCTTCCCACAATGTCCTAATATACATTTGATCAGGTCCTGGGGATTTATCTACCTTTGTGTATTAAAACCTCCAGCACCTCCTTTCCTATAATGTGGACTCATTTCAGGACATTGAGTCACAGAGATGTACAGCACGGAAGCAGATCCTTCAGACCAACTCCTGCATGATGTATCTAGTCACATTTGCAAGAATTTTGCCAATATCACTCTAAACCCTTCCTATTCATATACCCATCCACATGCCTTTTAAATGTATTTCTATCAGCCTCCACTATTTCCTCTGGCAGCTTATTCCATACACTCTGCAGGAACCAATTGTCCTTTAGGTCCCTTTGAAAATTTCCCCTTGCACTTTAAAGCTATGGCCTATCGGTTTGCAATCCCCCCAACCTGGGGAAAAGACCTTGTCTATTCACACTATCGATGACCATCATGATTTTAAACACCTTTATCAGGTAACTCCTCAGCCTCCCATGTTCAAGTGAATTCAGCCCCAGCTTATTCAGCTTTTTCCTGCAGCGCAAACCCTACAACCCTGGCAAATCCTTGGTCATCTGAACCCTTTCATGTTCCACAACATCCACAGCATTGAGACCAGAACTGAACACAGCATTCCAATAGTAGTCAGGCCAAACACTGTTTAGTTCCCTGAGCGCCCCAGTCTTTATCCACAGTAAGTTCCAAAGTGAAATATTTGTTTTGGATCTTGTAGTTTCACACATCGTTGCCTTCATTGATCATTAAGGAGACCGGGTTTGTCCCTAGCTCTTCTTTTGCTCTTAATACACTTGTAGAATCTCTTTGGATTCTCCTTAACTTTCTCTGCCAAAGGTATCTCATGTCCCCTTTTTACATTCCTAATTTCCATCCTAAATGTATTTCTACAGCCCTGATACTCCTGAAGGGATTCCCTTCAGTCAGCCAGTTATATCTGACATATGTCCCCTTTTTTCTTGACCACAGCCTCGAAACTCAGCCAGTGTTTCCTAATTCAGTCAGCATTGAGCTGCACACTAACACGAACACGCTGTTACTGAACGCTCCTTTTATCTCGGTTTTTAAAAATTCCTACTTGCCAGACTTCCCTTTACCTGCAAATAGCCTCCCCAGATCTACTTTAAAAATTCATGACTATCTTGCTCCATTGTATAACTTGAACTTGTGGACCAGGCCTGTCCTTTTCCATCGCTGTTTTCAAACTAATACAATTCTGGAGACTTTCCAAAGTGCGTCCCCGCTAACACCTCAGTCCCGTTCCCAAGCTTGTTTCCCAAGTGGAGGTCAGGTTTAGCCCCATTTTGCAGTTGGGTCATTTACATAATGACTGGGAGTTTCTGGAACACTTATCAAATTCCTTCCATCCAACTGCTTAACACAGTAGCAATCCCAGTCGAGGTTTGGAAAGGTTAAAATCCCCTACCATTACGACGCTATCATACTAACAGATATCTGAGATCTCCTGACATATTTGCTCCTTCATCTCCCATTGCCGATCGCTGTAGTACAATCGTAGCAAACTGATAACCAATTTTTATTTCTCGGTTCTACTAATATCATTTAACTGGGCGATCCTGAATGAATATTCTCTCTAGGTACTGCTGTGATGTTTTCCCCCAGTCAAAACCACCAGCTCTCCTCCTGTTTTGCCTCCTGTTTTATCCTTCCTCTAGCCTCTGTCCCGTGGAACATTGAGCTGCCAGTCCTGTCCCTCCCTTATCTGTGTTTCTGTAATATCTATGTTCCCTTCCATGTTCATCTGCCTTATCTGTGCGGCCCCTTGCATTGAAATAAATGCAGTTTAATTAATCAATTTTCCCTCATTGTCTGCTATGTTCGTGCCTGCCTTGTCTATGTAAATTGCTCCATTGAACATCCATACCAGCCTCAAACTTATTTCTGGCTGTACGACTGTTTGCGGTCCCACATTCCTGCCAGACGATTTTAAATCCTCTCGAGCAGCTCCATCAACTCTCCCCACCAGGATATGTGTCCCCCTCCTGTTCCCAGTTCAGATGTCGTCCCCACTATGTCTACCTGTGCTGACACCTTCAGACATCCAATGACTTGCCCACCAAGGTCCCTGTATTCCTCAGTACTCCAGGAGGACCTACCATTCATGATGGATATCATTTGCTGATTAGACTTCCCAAAGTGCATTACCTCACAGCGATCAGAAGTGAAATCCATCTTCCATTACTCTGCTCAGTTTATCATCTGATCAATATCAGACTGCAGCCTGAGACCATGCTGCACACTGTGGACAACACCGTCACCTTTCATGTCATCTGCAAACCTACCAATGATACCTTCTGCTTTCACATCCGAGATATTAATGTACGTAATAACCCGCAATGGTTCCTGTACAGAACCCTGTGGTGCACCCGCTGGGCAAAGTTTTCCAGTCGTGAAAAACCTGCTCCACCAATTATGGATCCAATTTTCCAACTTGCCTTGGATTCCATGGGCTCTTTCCTTTTGGACCAGCCTTCCATGTGAGACCTTGTCAAAGACATTAATAAACATCATGTTACCATATCATCTGCACTGGCCTCATCAATATCAGAAGACAGTCCTCTACCAAATCCATACAGACAATCCCTAATGTATTCCTGTCCTTTCGAATGTTGATTCATCGTGTCCCTCACAATTGTTTCCAATATTTTCCCTCCCCCTGCTGTCAGACTATCTTCTCTGTAATTACCTGGCCTATCACTGCTGCTCTTGAACAAAGGAACCACATTAGCGATCCTCCAGTCATTCAGCACTTCACCTGTGGCCAGCAAAGTATTAAATATATCCACCAGGGCCCCAGCAATCTCATCCCTTACCTCCTATAGCAGCTTGGGATATATTTTATTGTTACTGGGAATTTCTCCACCTTTTTGCCTGTGAATACATTTAAAGCCTCCTTCTCATTGATCATAAGATGTTCCAGAGCCTCACCATCCCAACTGAAATCCCGACAATGCCTTTCTCCTGTGTGAATACAGATGGGAATTATTCATTGAAGACCTCACCTGCTTCCTCCGGCTCCATGCACAGATTGTCCCTGTAGATTCTAACAGGCCCCACTGCTTAGTTGGGTATCCTCTTCCTCTAACTGTACTTATTAAATATCTCGTGGCTTATCCTTAACATTATCTGCTAAGGATATTTTGTGACCATTGTTTGCCCGTTTATTTTTAAGGAACCCCCACCACCACCCTCCGCGCTTTCTATCTAACACCTTTGTTACCCATTATTGTTAGTGTTGTTCATTTTGCCTGAGTTTCCACAAGGTTGTAAACCATTGAAAATAGATGTTCCACATTTTGTTTACCCTGTAACCACATCTCTCTGGTATCTAAATCTCTTTCAGCTGTGTCACAAATCCAGCTAACTTATTGAAGATACTTTGTCTATGCGGAAAGAACGTTTCTGTACTCTTTTCCACAATTTCCTATCACAATCCAATTCGTTAATTTAGAGTTTTAGTTAAACTCTGTCCCGTCCTGTTCCTTTCTGCTTGTCTTCAGCCACATCCCCATGCTGTTCCGATACATCACCTTTTTCTGTTTGGATTTGGAAAACACTTTGCTGTGGGTATGTCATGCAGACTATGTGAGGATGGGCAGATGTCATTCTCGAAAGGACAATTGTTTGGGTTTTTTGTACATCAGCAATGGTTTCATACATATTTATGGATGGTTAATTATAATATTTGAATTTATTGATTTCAAATTCCACCACTTCAGATGGTGGGTTTCAAACCTGTCTCCCCTGAACATTAGCTGAGGTTTTGGATACATGCTCGAGCAATAATACCACGAGGCCATCACTTCACCTGCTCGCACGTTGCTCATGCCTGAGCACTGATACCAGTGCATCATGAAGCTAAACATCTTCTTCTGTCACAATTGTTTGATCCTGACACCTTCCTGAACTCTGGTGATATCACTCAGTATCTCTCCATGTGGTATCCCTTACTGTGTGGGTCTAATTGCTGCCTCTGTCAGTGTCTCTCACTCTTGCAGCTACTCCGGATCCTGAGCTAACAGAATTCTCCACTCCAGAGAGATGCAACAGCACAGGGACTCTGTGGGACTCAGTGCGATTCTACATGTGTAACCTTCACTACATCAGTGTAATTTTCCATTCTGTCTATTTGTCTGTCTCCTGTAGATACTCAGGGAGATTCAATAGACTTCCCAGCTGCTGGGTGTTCCATCCATCACCCCATTGAAGATGGTTGGTCAGCCAGATAGACAAAGTGCAGGGAGATCTAGAGCCTTCAATAAATCCTGCAGTGAGGTAAGATCACTCACAATGCACAGAGCAGACAGCATTGTGAGGGTTCCAAACATCAGCTAACATGACATCACATAGATACAGTGCTGGAGGGGGAGCACAGTACAGACACAACTCTGGCTCAATCACCACGTCTACTTTAACTTACGTTGTACTGAGACAACGTAGAGAGTTCACAGTTATCAATACAGGCCTGTGCAATCTTAGTGAGCATCAGTACAACAAAGAGGAAAGCATGCCTCCCACGAGAGGGTGGGAATGCTGCCTGAGATCTTTCTGTTCTGTGTATCTTCTCCAACACTGTACCTATGGTATGTCTTGTGGATCAGTGTCTTCAATAATTTTTAACTCCTATAACAGTTCCTATCTCTGTAACCTCCTTCTTTACATCTGGACCCTCTGCATATTTGAAATGTACTGCATTGCAGACTACCATTCCCATCACTATACCTTGCTTCAGTGTCTACAACATGCCTTATCTCCGTATTCTCCTCCTCTTTAACTGGGTACAGGGTCATGCTGCATGAAAACAGAACCTTCAGTCCAAGTCATCAATGCTGACTATTTTCCCCAAACCTGAACGAGTCGCATTTGCCTTTGTTTGGCCCATATCCCTTCAAACCTTCCCTTCTCCATGTGCCTGCCTAAATTTCTTTTCCAAGTTGTAATTGTTCTTGTTTCTCCCATGTGCCCCTGGCAGTTCATTCCATCTATGCACCATCCTCTGTGGATGTTGCCCCTCAGCTCCCTCTTTAAATCTTTGTTCTCTCACCTCTCGTTTATACCCTTTAGTTTTGGACTCACTTACCCGTGGCTATTCACCATTCTTACTCTCCGTATGGTTTTATAAACCTTTATAAGGCCACCCCTTATAAGCCTCCTCTTTCCAAGGGAAATATTGAAGACAATGTTACAAATATCTCCAACTCATGTATCAAAGTGCTGGCCAATGACAGCAAGTGTGCCAAGTACCACTTTCCCCATCCTGTCCACCTGTTTTGCTACTTCCAAAGAACAATGTAACTGCACCTCTTGGTCTCTCTCTGTTCGACAACACTACCCGGGGCTGTACCATTACCTGTGTTAATCCAAAACTCAATACTTGAATTAAAATCCATCTTTCATTCCTTGGTCCACTGGCCCAGTTGGTCTAGATCCCCTTTGATAACCGTACTGACTGCCCACTACACCATTCATTTTATCATCCACAAAATTACTAACAATGACTCCAATATTCTCAACAAAATTGTTTATGTAGATGATGCACATCAGTGGTCCCATCCCTGATCCTTGTAGCACACCGCAGGTCACAGGCCTCCAGTCTGAACAACAACCCTCTCCCACCACCCCCTGTCTCCTCCTGTCAAGCCAATTTTGTGTCCAGTTGACTAGCTCTTCCTGATCACATGTGATCTAATCTTACGAACCAGTATATCATGCTAAATGCAAGGTTTATGAAGGTTTGTTGCTCAGATTGAGGTTTAGGGTGTAGGTTTGCTCTCTGAGCTGTAGGTTTGATATCCAGATGTTGCGTTGCCTGGGCACGGTAACATCATCAGTGGCGACTTCCAAATGAAGCGAAGCTGTTGTCTCCTGCTTTCTATTTATTTCTTTCTCCTGGATGGGGTTCCCGGGGGTTTCATCACAAACCCCAGGAACCCCATCCAGGAGAAAGATATAAATAGCAAGCAGGAGACAACAGCTTCGCTTGACTTGGAAGTCGCCACTGATGATGTTCCCTCGCCAGGTAACGAAACATCTGGATATCAAACCTACAGCTCAGCGAGCAAACCTACACCCTAAATCATGCTAAATCCCGTCAAAGGCCCTGCTGACGTTGGTGTAGACAATGTCTGGTCACCAATTCAACACAAGCCATCAAGTTAGTGAGACTTGACTTTGTATGCTGACTATCTTTCATCAATCCTTGCCTTTACAAACGAATGTAACTCCAGTTTGGAAGAACTAACCCACCACTGACGTTGGGCTAATTCGTTTTCAGTTCCATGGCTTTCTCTTGCAGCCTTTCTTAAATAATGGATCAAAACCATAGTGTTGTCAGAGCTGTACAGCATGGAAACTGACCCTACAGTTGATACCAACCATAATCTCAAACTAAACTCGTCCCAGCTGCCTGTTGCTGGCCTATATCCCTCCAACCCTTTCGTATTCATGTCCTTAACTAAAAGTTGTAATTCTACCGACATCCACCTCAGGAAGTTCATTCCACACCCAAACCACCCTCTGTGTAACTATTTGCCCCTTATATCCTTTTTTTTGAACATATCTCTCCTCTAACCTGAAAAATGTGGCCCCTCCACTTGAGACTCCGTCACCCAAAGGAAAAGGCAGCTACCACTGACTCTATCTATATCCCAACCTTTTTTCTTAAACTTCTATAAGGTCACCTCTCAACCTCCCGGCTCCAGTCAAAAAAAAACTCTGCATACCCAGCCATTTTTCAGAACTCAAGCCTTTCATACCCAGCAACGTCTTGTTAAATCTCTTCTGAACACCCTTCAGGTTAATAATATCCTCCCTATAACTGGGCGACCAGAACTGGATGGGGTATTGCAAAACAGGCCTCACAAATGTCTGCACAATCTCAAGATGACGTCCAAAATCCTATATTCAATGGACTGAGCAATAGTCAGGCATGCAAAGCACTCTCTTACCCATCCTGTGATGCAAGCTTCAAGGATTATGTACCTGAACCCGGAGGGCCCTCTGCTCTAAAACACTAACCAAGGCCTGAACATTAATTGTATAAGCTCTACCCTTGTTTGTTTTACCAAATGCATTACCTCGCATTTATTCAGATTGAATTCCATCTGCGGTTTTTCAGCCCATTCACCCATTTCATCAAGATCCCTTTGGAATCTTAGAAATCCACTATGCCACCCTCCAGCCTTCCAGCTGATTACACATGGCTGTCAATGGTACAAATACCCTTGCTAGTAGCTCCACAATTTCTTCCCTAGCATCCCACAATGTCCTGTGATACACTTAATCAGGGCCTGGGGCTTTCCATTCCTTTGTGTTTTAAAACCTCCAGCACCACCTCTTCTATAACGTGCACTCTTTTCAAATCATAGAGGTGTACAGCATGGAAACAGAGCCTTCAGTCCAACTCATCCATGCTGACTAGAAGATGTAAATAAATTCATCCCATTTACCAGCATTTGGCCATGTACTGCTAAACTCTGACTATCCATATATCCATCCAGATACCTTTTAAATGTTGTAATTGTATCCGTCTCCATTACATTCTCTCTTAGCTTATTCCATTCACACAGCACCATGTGCGTGAAAACGTTGTCCCTTCAGTCCCTTTTTTAAACCTTTCCCCTTCAACCTTAAACCTATGCTCTCTAGGTTTGGACTCTCGAACCCCGGGAAAAGACCTTGACTGTTTATCCAATCCATGCCCCTCATGTTTATATAAACCTCTGTCAGGTCACCCCTCAGTCTCTGATGCTCCAGGGAAAATAACCCCAGCTTATTCAGCAACAATCCTTGCAACATCTTGTTAATCTTTTCTGAACACTTTCAAGTTTCACAACATCCTTCCTGTAGCAGTGAGGTTGGAATTGCAGAGAACTCCAATTGTGGTCTAACGTATTACTCTTGTTCTCTGCGTTCCCCAGTCTTTGTCCACAGTAAGTTCTGGAGGGAAAACAAATGTTTAGGGTCTTAGCCATACCTGCTAATGAAAGCCAATACACCATATGCATTCTTAACACCCTCTCAACTTGGGTGGTAACTTCAGGGACACAGGATCACTCTGTTCGTGCACACTGCTAAGGTTCCTGCCTTTAATCATGTAAACTTTTTCTGCAGATTCTTCCAATCTGAAACCATCCCTATCTTTGTAACTTCCTAGAGTCTATATAACACTCATAAAATGTGAAACCTCCTCAAGTCCCTATATTCCTAATGCCTGCAAAATCCTCCAATCCCGATATCCCTCCCTAACTCTGTAAATGCCACCATCCTCCAGTGCCATTCTGGGGAACATTGCAGAGGAAGGAAGATTTGTAGAATCCGGACCATGTTACGGAGGTAGGAAGGGCTGCAGAACCTGGAGGATGGTACTAATGTAGGAAGGAACGTGGATCCTGCAGGAGGTTAGACAGTGTGGGATTCATAGAGCCTGCAGGATGGGACCAAGAATGGGTTGTGGACCCTGAAGGATGTTAAGATTTGAACCACAGATCATCTTTGATTGGACTATTCAGCCGATCTTAGAGTCAAAGAGATGTACAGCATGGAAGCAGACCTTTCGGTCTAACCTGTCTATGCCGAACATTTTTCCCAACCCAATCCAGTCCCACCTACCAGCATCTGGCCCATATTCTTACAAACCCTTCCTATTCATATGCCCATCCAGATATCTTTGTATCAGCCTCCACCACTTACTCTGGCAGCTCATTCCATACACGTACTATCCTCTGCGTGCAAAAAAAGCCCCTTAAGTCTCTTTTATATCTCTCTCCTCTAACCGTAAACCTGTGTCCTCCAGTTCTGGACTCCCATTCCCGAGGGTGAAGACTTTGTCTCTTTAGCCTCTCCATGCCTCTCTTTTATAAAGCTCTATATGGTTTTATAAAACTCTATATGGTCGCCCCAAAGATTTTATAAACCTCTAAATGATCACCCCTCAGCCTTCGATGCTCCAGGGAAAACAGCCCCAGCTTATTCAACCTCTCTATAGCACGAACCCTCCAATCCTGGCAACATCCTTGTAAATCTTTTCTGAACCATTTCAAGTTTCACAACATCCTTCTGATAGGAAGGTGACCGGAATTGCACACAGTATTCCAAAAGCGACCTAACCAATGTCCTGTACAGCCACAACATGATCTCACAACTCCTGTACTCAATACTCTAACCAATAAAAGAACCATACCAAATGCCTTCTTCACTATCCTACCTACCTGCAATTCCGCTTTCAAGAGCTATGAACCTGCACTCCAATATCTCTATGTTCAGCAACACTCCGTCAAAACTTACCATTACGTGTATAAGTCCAGCAAAGATTTGTTTTCGCAAAATACAGCACCTCGCATTTATCTGAATTAATATCCATCTGCCACTCCTCAGCGCATTGGCCCATCTGATCAAGATTCCATTGTAATTGGAAGTAACCTCTTTTGCTGGCCACTACACCTCCAATTTTGTTGTCATCTGCAAACTTACTAACTATACCTCTTATGCTCACAGCCAGATCATTTATGGAAACAATGCAAAATATTGGACCCAGCACCGATCCTTGTGGCACTCCACTGGACACAGACCTCCAGTTTGCAAACCAACCCTCCACCACCACTCTTTGTCTTCTACCTGTGATCCAGTTCTTTACCAATTGGCTAGTTCTCCCTGTATTCCGTGAGATCTAACCTTGCTAACCAGTCTCCAATGGGGAACCTTGTTGTACGCCGTACTGAATTCCATATAGATCACATCCACTGCTCTGCCCTCATCAATCTTCTCTGTTACTTCTTCAAAAAACTCAATCAAGTTTGTGAGACATGATTTCCCACTCAAAAAGAAATATTGACTATCCCTAATCAGTCCTTGCCTTTCCAAATACATGTACATCCTGTCCCTCAGGATTCCCTCCAACAACGTACACACCGATGTCAGGCTCACCAGTCTATAGTTCCATGGCTTTTCCTTACTGCCTTTGTTAAATAGTAGCAACACGATAGCCAACCTCCAGTCTTCTGGCTCTGAAGTCCTGTTTCTAGATTTCTTTACCGGAATGGTGCGCACAACTTAAGATTGCCAGGCTGGGAGATGTGAATTCAGGTGTGAATCTATTTGCCCGTTCTCTCTGTGTGCCTGACACTGACCTGGTGTTGCTCTGGTAAAAAGCACTCTCCGTGCAGCTTGTAACAAACAGGTCTACAGGACTGACCAGAGGTAACGTCATCAAAACCTTCATTTAGAATGTTCTTTATTTTAATATTTTTAAATGGCAGTTTTATGAGATGCAGGAATTGAGGAGTTGTCATTTTTAAAAGAATGAAACTTTTGTCATTGACCCTGACACATGCAATGGGGATTCGTGGATTCTGTTGTTCTCTGCAGACTCTCACTCAGTTTTGAAGTGGCATTTAGACAGAAACATCAATAGGGAGAGAATAGAGGGATATCACCCATGTGTCGGCAGATGGGATTAGTTTAGCGTAGCATCATGGTCAGCACAGCCATGGTGGGCCGAAGGGACTTTTTTCTGTGCTGTACTGTTCTAGTTTCTAACTTCACGGCATACACCCTGTCAAACCCCTCACAATCCTGGATGTTTCATTCAATTTCTCTCCCATTCTTCAAAACACCATTAGGTTCAAGGTCAATCTACTCCACCTCTTCTCATTGGAAAATCCCGCCATCTCCAGAATCAGCCGAGTGAACCTTCCCTGGCCTGCCTCCAACACAAGAATGTCTTTCCTTAGGGCACGCATACTGTTCAATATAATCTAGGTGTGGTCTGACTTGTACCTTGCATCATTTTAGCAAACCCTCCCTATTTTTAGACTCCATTCCCTTTGCCTTCTCTATGACCTGCTGATCCTGTAAACTACCTGTTTCAGATTGATACACAAGGATTCCCCAAACCCTTTGTGCTGTCAGTCTGAACCAAACGGTGTTAGCCTGACAGTAAGTCGGGAACGTGCCGGAATGTGCTATAAAGAATATGACAATAAATGATAACTGGATGTTTAGAAACAATGGGAGATGTATGATTTTATAAAAGGGGAATATTTTTAAATCTGTAGGATTCTATATTTTGGTGTGACCATAAATGCAGAATAGATAAGGGTGGGGGAGGCTAGTTGCGGTAGAGGGATATTTGAAATTTCAGAAGCATTTCGACAAGTTTCAACAAGGGCTAAAACTTAGCTCATGAGAGAATAGGGCCCCTGAAAGATCAATGAGGCGGTCTGTGTGGAATCAATGCTGATGGGTGAGATACTGAACACATATTTTGCGTTAAGATTTACTGTGGAGAAAGACATGGAAGCTCGGGAACTTGGGAAAATACATAGTGATGTCTTGAAAAGAGTTCAAATTGGAGAACAGAAGGTGCTGGATGTCTGAAAATGCAATAAGTTAGATAAAACCTTGGGACATGGTCAGATGTATCCCAGCGCCTTGTGAGGAGTGAGGGAGGAAATTACAGGGCCCCTCCCAGAGATATTTGTATCATCGACAGCTGCTACGGACCAGTGAGACTGATGGCAGGGTGGTAAGTTGTTGGAGGAGATTCTGAGAGAAACGATCATCGTGCATTTGGAAAGGGAAGGACAGATTAATGATCATCAGCATGGCTTTGTGCACGGGGAATCATGTCTCAAATCTGAGTGTGGAGGGAGACAAGTGAGAGTTCAAAGCAGAGCAGTACACGATGTCCACATGAACTTTATCAAGGCCTTTGACAAGGTTTTGCATGGTAGACTGGTTAGTAAGTTTAGATCAGACATAACCAGGGAGCGCTCACTAACTAGATACAAAACAGATTGACGGTAGGAGACAGAGCATGTTCATAGAGGGTTACTGCTCAAACTGCAGGCCTGTGACCAACGGTGTGCCATGGGGTTCGGTGCTGGGTCACTGTTGTGCATCATTTATATAAACAGTTTGGATGATAATACAGTCGCCATGGTTAGCAAGTTTGTGAGTGAGACTGAAATTGGTGATAAAGTGGACAGTGAAGAGGGTTATCGAAGAGTACAATGGGATCAACACTACTCCTGGACCAGTGAGGTTAGGAATAACAGGTGGAGAAATGCAAGATGTTGTATTGTGGTAAAGCAGACCAGGCTGGACTTGTACAATTAATGTTCGGGCCCTGGGTAGTGTTGTCAATCATTTCAGTGACCCAGGGACGCAGATACACAGTTTTTTGAAAGTAGCGTCACGGGTAGACAGGCTGGTGAAGCAGGCGTTTGGGATGGTTACCCCTCATTGGGCAGAGCATTGAGAGTAGGAGTTGGGATGTCATAGTGTATCTGTACAGGACATTAGTGAGGCCTCTGTATAAGCATTGTTGATTATCTGGAAAAAATCAACTTGTTCACGTATGTCCTTTAGGGAGGGATAGCTGACATTCTTACATGGTGGGGCTCACATGTGACTCCAGTCCCACAGCAATATGGCTGATTCTGAGCTGCCTCTGGGCAATTAGCAGTGAGGTAATGTATGCTGGTCCAACCGGTGACATCCTCAGGCCATGAATGAATCAATGAAAAATACAGATGTCTATCCCTACCTTTGCAAACAGCTCGAGCTGCAGCAATTCGTACTGGCTTTGTAATGTTGTTCAGGCTTTTGCCCCTCTCTGTAACACTCTCACCACCTCCAGCAACTTCAATTCTCCCTGTTCCGCTACTCTGGTTAAACACTGACAATATTTCCTCTTCCTACTGCACTCCTCCACATTTCTAAATGTTGGTTACTTCAGAATTGAACGGTTCTTTTTCATCTCTTAAACAAATCGGTCAAGACCGTCTGAAGTGGGGAAGGAGCGTTGGGAAGGTGTCGAGCACCTTGAGACTTTCTGTGGGGAGAACGGGAATCCAGGAGAAAACAGCACAAGGAGCGCGCTGTCATATCAACGCCCACCCACCCCCTTTCCATGTCCACCTTCTGCCTCAAGTGTAACTGCCACATCAGTCTGTACAGCCAACTCCAGACTCCCCCACCCCCACTGAGAGTGGGAGAGAGTCAGACTCATCTGTGATCCACCGCCAAAGAGATGATGAGATAGGAAGGTTGAATCCCCTCACAATTATCCCAGTGCCATTGTTACAAATTCAAACAATTCCCTGTTAATACAGTGTCTAATAATGTGCTATCACTCAGTATCTCTCCATGTGGTACCCCTCGCTGTGTCAGTCTATTTACTGCCTCTGTCAGCATTTCTCCCTCTTACAGATGGTCTGAGATCCTGAGTCAACAGAATTGTCCTTTCCAGAGAGATGCAGCAGCACAGGCAAGGGATGGAGACTGGGATTATCGAGATCTCTGCTGGACTCAGTGCCACTCTGCATGTGTTATACTCATTGCATCAGTCTAATTTCCCATTCTGTCTATTTCTGTCTCATGCAGGTCATCAGGATGTTCCTAACTCCTGTCTCATCCATCACCTCATTGAAACTGGTTGGTCAGCCAGATGAGAGATGGAGAGGGAGATCTGGAGCCTTCAGTAATTCCTGCAGCCGGTAAGATCGCTCACAGTGAACAGCACAGGGTGGAGGTAGTAGACTTCGAAATTCAGACCTGGAAGACAGGACATAGATTCAGAGCTGGGTAAGGAACAGCAACAGTCTAGGCTCTACATCAGTCCCTACCTATGTAATCTTCTCCAGCTCCTACAACCCTTCCTTAGCTGTGAAAAATTTGTAATCTCCTTATCCTTCTCCAATTCTTTGATAATCTTGTTAAATTTCACCCTCATTCATACCACCATACCCCTCCCGACCATAGGAACCTCTTTCAGTTTGTGCAAGCCTCCCCATTTCTGTAACTGTCTCCAACCCAGTAACCTGACATTTTCCATTGCCTTCCTATCTATGTATCATAGAACATAGAACATAGAACATAGAACATTACAGCGCAGTACAGGCCCTTCGGCCCTCGATGTTGCGCCGATCAAAGCACCCCTAACCTACACTAAGCCACTATCCTGCATATACCTATCCAATGCCCGCTTAAATACCCATAAAGAGGGAGAGTCCACCACTGCTACTGGCAGGGCATTCCATGAATTTACGACTCGCTGAGTGAAGAACCTACCCCTAACATCTGTCCTGTATCTACCCCCCCTTGCTATGCCCCCTTGTAATAGCTGACTCCATACGTGGAAAAAGGTTCTCACTGTCAACCCTATCTAACCCCCTAATCATCTTGTACACCTCTATCAAGTCACCCCTAAACCTTCTTTTCTCCAATGAAAACAACCCCAAGTGCCTCAGCCTTTCCTCATAGGATCTTCCTACCATACCAGGCAACATCCTGGTAAACTTCCTCTGCACCCGTTCCAGTGCCTCCACATCCTTCCTATAGTATGGCGACCAAAACTGCACACTATATTCCAGATGCGGCCGCACCAGAGTCTTATACAACTGCAGCATGACCTCAGGACTCCGGAACTCAATTCCTCTACCAATAAAAGCCAGTACGCCATATGCCTTCTTCACTGCACTATTTACCTGGGTGGCAACTTTCAGAGATCTGTGTACATGGACACCAAGATCCCTCTGCTCTTCCACACTACCAAGTATCCGACCATTAGCCCAGTACCCCATCTTTTTATTACTCTTACCAAAGTGAATCACCTCACACTTAGCTACATTGAACTCCATTTGCCACCTTTCTGCCCAGCTCTGCAGCTTCTCTATATCCCGCTGTAACCTGCCACATCCTTCCTCACTGTCTACAACTCCTCCGACTTTCGTATCATCTGCAAACTTGCTCACCCAACCTTCTAACCCTTCCTCCAGGTCATTTATAAAAATGACAAACAGCAATGGTCCCAAAACAGATCCTTGCGGAACACCGCTAGTGACGGCACTCCAAGATGAACCTTTGCCATCAACTACTACCCTCTGTCTTCTTCCAGCCAGC
Source organism: Chiloscyllium punctatum (assembly GCF_047496795.1). Lineage (NCBI taxonomy): Eukaryota > Metazoa > Chordata > Chondrichthyes > Orectolobiformes > Hemiscylliidae > Chiloscyllium > Chiloscyllium punctatum. The sequence continues at coordinate 6,050,264 of NC_092751.1, read as the reverse complement.
CAATTCCTAATCCAAACCTCCAACTCACCCTCAATGCCATATCTCTGTATTTTCTGCAGTAGCCTACCATGGGGGACCTTATCAAACGCCTTACTAAAATCCATATATACCACATCTACCGCTTTCCCCTCATCTACCTCCTTAGTCACCTTCTCAAAGAATTCAATAAGGTTTGTGAGGCACGACCTGCCCTTCGCAAAACCATGCTGACTATCCTTGATCACATTATTCTTATCCAGATGTGCATAAATCCTATCCCTTACAATTCTCTCTAAGACATTGCCCACAACAGAAGTGAGACTCACTGGCCTATAGTTACTAGGATTATCCCTACTCCCCTTCTTGAACAAGGGAACCACGTTTGCTAGCCTCCAGTCCTCTGGCACTACTCCTGTAGACAAAGAGGACACAAAAATCAAGGCCAATGGCTCTGCAATCTCCTCCCTTGCTTCCCAGAGAATCCTAGGATAAATGCCATCAGGCCCAGGGGACTTATCTATTTTCACCCTTGCCAGAATTTCCAACACCTCTTCTCTACATAGCTCAAAGCCATCCATTCTACTTATTCGTGCCTCGGTATTCATATCGACAACAATGTCCTGTTCCTGAGTGAATACTGACGAAAAGTATTCATTCAGTGCCTCCCCAATCTCTTCAGCATCCACACGCAGCTTCCCATTACTATTCTTGATTGGACCTATTCCTACCCTAGTCATTCTTTTATTCCTAACATACCTATAGAAAGCCTTAGGGTTTTCCCTAATCCTACCAACTAAGGACCTCTCATGTCCCCTCCTTGCTGCTCTTAGCTCTCTCTTCAGGTCCTTCCGGGCTACCTTATAACTCTCAATCGCCCCTATTGAACCTTCACGCCTCATCTTTACAAAGGCCGCCCTCTTCCATTTATCAAGGGATTCCAATTCCTTATTAAACCACGGCTCCCTCACACGACCCTTTCCTCCCTGTCTGATAGGTACGTACTTATCAAGGACACTCAATAGTTGCTCCTTGAACAAGTTCCTTGAACAATATCAATTACGCTCTTGCCTTGGAATCTACTTTTCCAATCCACACATCCGAAGTCATGCCTCAACGCACCATACTTTCCCTGCCCCCAGCTATAACTCTTGCCCTGTAGTACACACTTATCCCTCTCCAGAGCCGAGAAGCCTTCTTATATCTGTAAATGTCTTCAGTCACGACAACCTTCCATATCTCTGTTAGTATACACAATAATCTCCTCGATGAAACAGCTCCTGTCTGTGCCTCTACCTGCCTCTTCCTATCTCCATCCCTATCCCTATCTCCAGAATCTAATCCAGCTCTCTCTATCTCTGCAAATTCCTCCAATCCCCAAACCCCTTTGTCCCACTGACATCTTGACCAGATGTAACTCTGTTTAACTCTAATATCCTTGAGTCCCGATAAGCCTCCCTATCTCTGTAACCTCTACCCATCTGTTCAACCCCCCACTACTGAGGAATGACTCCCTGTATTCACCATAAGGAAGATGGAATGACCGTGAACAGGTATGATGGAACTGTCAATCCGGAGATGTAGCTGCAGAATGACCATCGCTGGGAAGTGAATACTGAAGGGTTGTTTGCATAGAGTCATAGAGTCAGAGAGATGTACAGCATGGAAACCGACCCTTCGTTTCAACCCATCCACGCTGTGCAGATATCCCAACCCAATCTAGTCCCAATATGCAGACTAGGCAAACAGCCAACAAGTTATGAAGGAAGCATTAGGTTAATGCATTAATGAGACAGTCATGTGGATCTGAATATGAAAAGTTGAGCTGAGAATAAGCAAGCAGCAGCAACCGTTAGCAGGAATTCTTTTGTAGGCACCAAGCAGTGATGGGAATGTCAATATGGTTACAGTTAGGACACTGAATGTACTTATGGCAAGGGCAGTACAGTAACTGTGTGTGACAGTGGTCTCCATGCCGACTGATACAGCAACGAGCGTGTTGGATTTAATTTGTTGGTGTGAATATAAATGGCAGAATTGTAAGGGTGTAGAAGGGGTGTACTCGTATAGGAGATATGGTTTATTTGAATTATCAGAAGCCTTTATGCAAGTTTCAATAAGGGCTAAAGAGTAACTTGGGAGAGAATAGGTCCCTTAAAGATCAATAAGGTCGCGTATGTGTGGAACCAGAGGAGATGGGTGAGATATTAGACAAAATAGTCTTGTCAGTATTTACTATGGAGAAAGACATGGAAGCTCGGGGATGTGGGAAAATAAAGAGTGATGTGTTGGAAAGAATTCTCAACAGAGAAGAGAAAGTGCTGGAATCTTAAAACAAATAAAGCTAGATCAATCCTCAGTAGCTCATTAGGTCAATCCTAGAATATTGTGGGAAGCTAGGGAAGAGATTGCAGTATCCCTTACAGAGATATGTATATTATCAACAGACACAGTGAGATGTTGGAAGACTGGAGGTTGGCTAACTCTGTTCCATCACTGAAGGACTGCAGGGAAAAGCCGGGAAATTACAGCCCCGTGAGCCCAGTGATGGGGAAGTTGTTGGAGGAGATTCTGAGAGAAAGGAGCTCCTTACATTTACAAAGACAAGGGCTGATTCGAGATAGTTAGCATGGCTTTGTGAATGGAAAACCACGTTTCCCAAACCGGATGGACTCTTCAAGGAGGTGGCCAAAGAAAGACGAAGGAAGAGCAGTGAGCATTGTCCACATGGACTTTAGCATCTAATCAAGAGGAAGAAGAAAGCTTACTTAAGGTTGAGGAAGCAAGGATCACACAGGGCTCCAGAAGGTTACATTGGATGGCACGGTGTCTCGGTGGTTAGCACTGCTGCCTCATAGCACCACGGACTCCATTTCGATTACAGCCTCAGGCGACTGTCTGTGGGGTGTTTGCGTATTCTCCCTGTGTGTTTCCTCCGGGTGCTCCGGTTCGCCCCCCCTCCCACCCCCCCCCCCCACAGCCCAAAGATGTGCCAGTTTGGTGGCTTAGCCATGCTAAATCATCCATAGTGTTCAAGGATGGGTAGGTTTGGTGCATTAGTCAGGGCAAATGGAGAGTAATAGGGTGGGGGAATGGGGCTGGGTTGGATACTGTTTGGAGGGTTGATATGGAGTTGTTGGGCCAAATGGCCCATTTCCACACTGTAGGGATTCTCTGAAGGTACCAGGAAGGAACCAAGAGATGGACTTAGGGCAACTAGAAGGGGACATGAAAAAGCATTATTGGGAAGGATTAAGGAAAACCGTGAGGCATTCTCCATTTATGCGAGGAACAAGAGGATGGTCAGAGTGAGGATAAGGCCAATCTGGGATAGTGGAAGGAACTTGTGCCTGGAGTCACAGGAGGTAGGGGAGGTCCTTAATGAATACTATGCCTCAGTATTCACTGCTGAGAAGGGTCTTGTCGTTTGTGAGGACAGCGTGAAACAGGCTGATGTACGTGAACAGGTGGATGTTAAGAAGGAGGATGTGCTGAGAATTTTGTAAAAGATAAGGATAGAAAAGTCGCTGAACCAGACTGGATGCAACCAAAGTTAGTACAGGAACCAAGGGAGTGGATTACCGAGCACCTGGTGATGACCTTTGCAGCCTCACTGTCCACTGGAGTCGGACCAGATGATTGGAGGCAGGAAAATATTATTCCCTTGTTCAGGAAGGGGAATAGGGATAATCCTGGGAATTGCACACCTGTCAGTCTTATGTCTGTGGTGTGAAGATTATTGGAGAGGACTCTGGGAGACAGGATTTATTATTCCTTGGAAAACCATACATTGATTAGAGATAGTCAGCATGGTTTTGTAAGGGGCAGGACATGCCTTACAAGTCTTATTGAATCTTTTGAGAATGTGACAAAACATCTTGATGGCTCATTCAGAAAGTACGGAGGCATGGGGTACAGGGAAACCTGTCTGTCTGGATACAGAATTACTGGCCCACAGAAGGCAGAGGGCGATGACAGATGGAAAGCATTCATCCTGGTGCTCAGTGACCAGTGGTTTGCTGCAGGGAGAGTTTACAGGACCTCTGGTCTTTGTAAGTTTATGAATGACTTGGATATGTGATTGAAAGAGGCGTTAGTAAGTTCCCAATGACACGAAGGTTGGTTGGGTGGTTGATAGTGTGGAGGGCTGTTGTAGGTTGCAACAGGACATTGACAGGATGCAGAGTTGGGCTGAAAATGGGCAGATGGAGTTCAATCTTGGAAAAGTGTGAAGTCATTCATTTTGAAGATTGAATTTGAATGCAGAATACAGAGTTAAAGGCAGGATCTTTGGAAGTGTGGAGGAACAGAGGGATCTTGGGTTCCAAGTCCATAAATCCTTCAAAGTAGCCACCTAAGCTGATAGGCTTGTTAAGAAGCAATATATTGTGTGGGATTTCATTAGTTTCGGGATTGAGTTTTAAAGCTGTGAGGTTATGCTGCAGCTCTATAGAGCCCTAGTTCGACCCCACTTGGAATGTTGTGTTCAGTTTTGGTCCCTTCATTGCAGGAAGGATGTGGAAGGTTTAGAGAGGGTAAAGAGGAGATTTACCAGGATGCTGCCTGGACTGGAGAACATGTCTTATGACGAAAGTTGGAGGGAGTTAAGGCTTTTCTCATTGGAGTGAAGAAGGGTGAGGAGTGACTTGGCAGAGGTGAACAAGGTGATGAGAGTCATAGATAGAGTCAATAGAGAGATATATTTTTTTAACCCTCAGATAAATAGTTATTAAAAGGGGGTTTAATTTTCGGATGATTAGTTGATGGTTAAGGGGAGATTTCAGAGGTAGGTTCGTTACATACAGAGTGGTGGCTGAATGAATGCACTGCCAGCGGTGGCAGTAAAATTAGATGCATTAGGGACATTTAATATACATCTGGATAGGCACATGGATGATAATAAAATGAAGGGTATGGAAGTTAGAGTCATAGAGAGTCAACATGGAAACAGACACTTCAATCCAACCTGTCCATGCTGAGCAGATATCCCAACCCAATCTAGTCTCACCTGCCAGCACCCGGTCCATATCCCTCCAAACCCCTACTATACATATGCCCATCCAAATACCTCTTAAATGTTGCAATTGTACCAGTCTCCACCACTTCCTCTGGCAGCTCATTCTATACACATACCACCCTCTGCATGAAAAAGTTGCCCCTTAGGTCTCTTTTATATCTTTCCCCTTTCATCCATAACCTATGCCCTCTAGTTCTGGACACCCTAAACCCAGGGAAAAGACTTTTTCTATTTACCCTATCCATACCCCTCATAATTTTGTAAACCTCTATAAGGTCACCCCTCAGCCTCCGATGCTCCAAGGAAAACAGCCCCAGCCTGTTCAGCCTCTCCCTATAGCTCAAATCCTCCAGCCCTGGCAACATACTTGTAAATCTTTCCTGAACCCTTTCAAGTTTCCCAACATCTTTCTGATAGTAAGGAAACCAGAATTGCACGCAATATTGCAACAGTGGCCTCACCAATGCGTTGTACTGTTGCATCATGACCTCCCAACTCCTGTACTCAATACTCTGACCAATAAAGGAAAGCATACCAAACACCTTTTTCACTATCCTGTCTACCTGCGATTCCACTTTCAAGGAGCTATGAACCTGAACCCCAAGGTCTCTTGGTTCAACAACACTCCCTAGGACCTTACCATTAAGTGTATAAGCCCTGCTAAGATTTGCTTTCCCAAAATGCAGCGCCTCGCATTTATGAATTAAACTCTATCTGCCACTTTTTTTTGATCTTACGGTTGGATAAAAGATTGGCATATCATCATGGCTGAAGGGTCTTGTTCCATACTGTTCTGTGTTCCACACGTCGTATGGTAAACTGGGTAGTAAGCTCAGATCAGTGTAAAAGGTTATGGTGTTCAGGAGGAGCGAGTCAACTGGACAGAAAATTGGGTTTGATGGTTGGAGACTGAGGGTGATGGGGGACATATTGTTTTTCTGACTGGAGACACGTGACCAGCGGTGAAGTGGGTCCCCTGTTGTTTGTCATTTGGACAAATGGTTTGGATGGGAATATTGTTAAGTAAGTTAAGTAAGTTTTTTGAGTGACACTGAAATTGGTGGTAAACTGGACAGTGATGAAGGTTATCTGTGATACAACAGGATGAACAGGACTGGTGGGAGAGTGGGCTGAAGAATAGCAGATGGAGTTAAATTAGATAAATCTGAAGTGTTCCATTTTGGTGAAACAAACCAGGGTGGGACCTGTACAGTTAATGTTCGGTCCCTGGGAATGTTGTAAGTCTGTGACCCAGGGATGCAGGTACACAGTTCTTTGAAAGTGGTGTCACAGGGAGACAGGCTGGTGAAGCAGGTGTTTGGGATGGTTTCCTTAATTGGGCAGAGCATTGAGAGTAGGATTTGGGATGTCATGTTGTATCTGTACAAGACATTGGTCAGGTCACCATAAAAGCATTGTTGATCAGTAGGAAGAACGCATCTGGTTCACTGACCTCCTTTTGAGTGTCCTTTTCACTGACATTCTAACCTGGTCTGGCTAACATGTGACTCCAGACTACAGCAATGTGGCTAACTCTGAGCTGTCCTCTGTGTAATTAGCAGTGACACCCACATCCCATGAATGAATAAATAAAAATACATATGTCCCTCCCTACCTCTGCAAACCCCTCCAGCTGCAGCAATTCATACTGGTTTTGTAACATCATTCAGGTCCTGACCACTCTCTGTAACACTCTTACCACCTCCGGCAACTTCACCTCTCGTTGTTCCTTTTGTGAAAATAAACCCTGACACTGTTTCCCCTTCCCACTGCCCAACTCCTGCTAGCAGACCCTTTGCAATCCCTTTAACACTTACTCCTAAAACAATCTCTCTCTTCAGGACTTTTTGGTGATCTTCTAAACCTCATAATCTAGTATGACACATTTTGTCCTCAGTGAGGGGCCAGTGGAAATTTCTTGCCGAGGTTTTGTCTGTTTCAGTGGAATGTTCTTTTGTTGAGTGATTTACACTGTTCTTTCAAATGTTTTCCACTGTTCATTTCCAGGCACATATTTTAATTTGTTTCGCCTCTTTACCTTGGTCAGTTCTCATCTCAAACCCATGTTATTGGCTGTTTTTGTTTCTAGTTGTAGCTTGTCCTTTCTGTGATTCACTTTTCAACTTTATATTTCTTTAAACTGAACTTTATCACAATTTCCCTGAGGATCTCTCCAGGTGACATTACTCATTCACTAAGTTTGATCACACAACGATCGCTCTCAGATAGTTATGTCCCTAGCCAGTTGCATAATTTGTTATTCAAAGAAACACTGAACAAAAAATTCTCTGAACTACTCTTCTAATATCACTGTTGCCAGTGTGGCTGTCCCAGATTATGGGAATATTGAAGTTTCCCAAAATTATCACAAAGTGTTCGTTAAAAAAAATCCAATGAGTTCCTGTGTACTGCAGTGATGAGCAATGGAATGCTGTTCGGTGGCTAAAACTATTATGCTCCTTGTGTCCTTAGCAAGTAGTAGCCAGTATTTACATTCAGACTGACTCTACTTCATGATCTGAGATCAAATGATTTCTCTGTACTGCCTTTGTTATCCATTATTGTTAGTGTTACCCATTTTGCCTGAGTTTCCACAAGGTTGTGATCCATTGAATATTTATTCCACCTTTTGTTCGCCCTGTAACCATGTCTCTCTGGTGTCTAAATTTCTTTTATCTCTGTGTCACAAATCAATCTACCTTATTGAAGAGAGTTTAAAATCACACAACACCAGGTTATAGTCCAACAGGTTTAATTGGAAGCACACTAGCTTTCGGAGCGACGCTCCTTCATCAGGTGATAGTGGAGAGCTCGATCGTAACACAAAATTTATAGCAAAAATTTACAGTGTGATGTAACTGACATTATACGTTGAAAAATTGATTGTCTGTTAAGCCTTTCATCGGTTAGAATACAGTGATAGTTTCACTTCTTTCATGTGGAAATCACAAAACTTTTTTTTAAAGTTGCATTCTCGGGTTAGCTGTTAATAATGGTGATAGCTAAACAATATGTTGAAGGTGTTGGCCCCCTGTGTTCTCTGTCTATGGCCTGATGTTTCGATTGATTCTAATCTGAAAAGTGAGATAAGAAGTTTACATAAATTCATGCAGTTTTTGAGCTCAGAGTTCTACATGAATTATGCAGTTTTTAAGCAAAGTACAATGTAACTCTGAAAGTACAATTACACCCCACATAATATATGTGTGCATGTGGGTCTTTGTCTGTGTGTGTCTGTCTGGGGTGGGGGTTGTGAGTGTGCGAAAGTGTGTGAGTAGTGGGTGCAGAGTGTGTTCAGTCTGTGAGGGTGTGCATATGTGAGGGTGGGAGTGTGTATGTCTATAAGGGTGTGGGTGGGTGTCTGTGTGCGCGTCTGTGTGTACCTGTGTCCATGTGTATGTGAGAGCGTGTCTGTAGGAATGTGTGTGTGTGTGTGTATGTGTGTGTGTGTGTGTGTGTGTGTGTGTGTGTGTGTCGTGCAATGGTGATCACCTGTAATGTGACATGAACCCACGGTCCCGGTTGTGGCCCTCCCTATGGGTACCGGACTTAGCTATCAGCCTCTGCTCAACCACTTTTTTCTCTGCTGCCTGTCCCGAAGTCCACCTTGGAGGATGGTCACCCGAAAGTCCAAGACTGAATGTCCTGGACTACTGAAGTGTTCCCCAATTGGGAGGGAACCCTCCTGTCTGTTGATTGTTGTGCGGTGCCCATTCATCAATTGTCGTAGCCTTTGCTTGGTTTCCCCAATGTACCATGCCTCCGGGCATTCTTGCCTGCAATGTATAAGATAGACTACGTTAGCTGAGTTACATGAGTACCTGCCATGTACAAGGTGGGAGGTTTTCCCACGCGTAATATGGTATCTATGTCCACAATCTGACACGTCTTGCAACGTCCACCGTAACAGGGTTGTATGGAGTTGTCCTGAGGGCCATCTGCTTTATCCTCGATTACAACGTCTTCACTGTCCACTATGCCACCCTCCAGCCTTTCCAGCACATCGCACATGGCTATCAATGACACAAATATCTTTGCTCGGGGCTCCACAATGTTCTGTGATACACTTAATCAATTCCTGAGGCTTTCCATAGCTTTGTGTTTTAAAACCTTCTATAACATGCACTCTTTTCAAGTCATAGAGATGTACAGCATGGAAACAGACCCTTCGGTCCAACTCGTCAATGCTGTCCAGAAGATGTAAATAAATCCATCCCATTTACCAGCATTTGGCCCATGTACTTCTAAAACCTTATTGTTCATATACACATCCAAATATCTCTTAAATGTTGTCATAGTATCATTATCTGCTACTTTCTGTCTCAGCTCCGTGTGCATAAAAAAGCTGTCCCTTCAGTGCCTTTTAAACCTTTACCCTTTAATCTTAAACCTATGCCCTCTAGTTTTGGACTCTCCAACCCCTGGAAAAAGACCTTGAATGTTTGCCCAATCCATACCCCTCATGTTTATATAAACCTCTGTCAGGTCGCCCCTCAGTCTCTGATGCTCCAGGGAAAATAACCCCAGCTTATTCAGCAACAAACCTGGCAACATCTTGTCAATCTTTTCTGAACACTTCCAAATTTCACAGCATCATTCCTATAGCGGGGATACTGGAATTGCAGAAAACGCCAAATGTGGTCTAACGTATTACTCTTGTTCCTTGAGTTCCCCAGTCTTTGTCCACAGTAAGTTCTGGAGTAAAAAATATGTTTAAGGTCTTAGCCGTATCCTGCGGTTCCACACATCAATGGTCTCATTGATCTTTAAGGGACAGCATTTTGTCTCGAGTTACTCTTTTACTCAATATATTTATACAATCACTTTTGGATTCTCCTTATCATTCTCTGCCAAGGCTAATGCATGTACACTTTCTGCAATCCTGATTTCTACCCAAAGTGTATTCCTAAAGTCCCTGTGATCCTCAGGGATTCCCTTGATCCAGCTGGCTATCCCTGACATGTGCCCCCTTTTCCTTGACCAGACCCTCAATGGACAGCCAATGTTTCCGAATGCTGTCAGCATTGAGCTGCACACAAACAGGAACATGCTGGCGCTGATCGCTCAATTTATCTCACTTTTAAAATATTCTCACTTGCCAGACTTCCCTTTCCCTGCAAATAGACTCCCCAATCACCTTTTGAGAGTTCCTGGCTAATATTATCAAGATTAGTCTGGCCCCATTTTATAACTTGAACCTGTGGACCAGCCCTGTGCTTTTCCATCGCTATTTTCAAACTAATAGACTTGAGTCACTTTGGCAAAATTCTTTCCCACTCACACCTCAGTCCCTTTTCCTACCTTGTCTCCCAAAGGGAAGTCAGGTTTTGCCCATTTCTGTTTTCAGGCCATTTACATATTGATTGGGAGTTTTCTGGAACTCAATTACCAAATTCTCCCTTGCAAACACTGAACACTGGGAGTCCCAGTCTAGGTTTGGAAAGTTTAAAAACCCCAACCATAACAGCCCTATTATTATGATTGATATTTGAGATCTCCTGATATGTTTGTTCCTCAGTCTGCCACGGATTATTCGGGTTCAGTAGGACAATCGTGTCAGAATGATGACCCATTCTTTTTTCTCAGTTCCACTAACATAGCGTCACTGGGTGATCCCACAGGAATATCCTCTCTAGGAATTATTCATGCAATGAAAACCCACCACCACGCGTCCTCTCTTGCCTCCCCTTCGATGCTTCCTGTAGCACCTCCACCTTGAAACAATGAACTGCCAGCCCTGCCCCTCCCTCAGCTGTGTTTCTGTAATAACTATAATATCCCAGTCCCATGTTCCAATCCATGCCCTGAGTTCATCTTCCTTAGCTGTCAGGTCCCTTGCATTGAAATAAATGCAGTTTAATCATCAGTTCCCCCTCCCCCATTTCCGGCCATGTTCTTGCCTGCCTTGTCTGCTGAAATTGCTGTCTTTAACTTGTGCACCAACATCAATCTTCTTTCTGGCCTTATGACTGTTTAAGGTGCAACACCCTGCCAGATTAGATTATATCCTCTCAAGCAGCTCTAACAATTCGCCCCATCAGGATGTGGGTCCCCCTCCTGCCCCCAGTTCAGGTGCCTTCCCCACCCTGTCAACCTGTGCTGACACCGTCAGACATCCAGGGACTTGCCCACCAAGGTCCCAGTGTTACTCAGTTCTCTAGGAGGACCTACCCTTCATGATGTATATCCTTCACTCATGAGACTTCCCACAGTTCATTACCTCACAGTGATCAGAAGTAAACTCCATCTGCCATTACTCAGAGTGTGTACAACTCTGAGTATGACTAACTTCATCCAGTCTCCCCAACTGCCCCGACCTCTAATTGTCGAGAGAATGCACAACCCTCCCTATTGCGTTAACCTCCTCCAGTCCCTCTCATGGACACCATCTATGTAAGCTTCTCCAGTTCCTGACTATATTTTCATACGGTTCCAATAAACCCTTGTGAACTTTGTGACCTAGCCAATCTCTGCAGTGCTCTGTATAATCAGCCTCACTGTGCCTGGAACCTGGCTTCAATTCCAGCCTTGGCCGACTGTCTGTGTGGACTTTGCATGTTCTCCCCCCGACTGTGTGGGTTTCTTCCGGGTGCTCTGGTTTCCTGCCATCGTCCAACATTTGCACGATGCGTGGATTGGCCATCATAAATTGACTGTAGTCTTCAGGCAAGTGTGGTTTAGGTGAGTTCACCATGAGGAATGCAAGGTTTATTGGACAGGGAGAGGGATGGGTCTGGTTAGGATGCTCTTTAGAGGGTTGGTGTGGACTTATTGGGCTGTGGAGATTCTATTCAGGTTATTGTACAGTACTGTCAACCATCCCTGTCTCTTGAACCTTGCCTCATCCCCAATACTCTCCTTATATGTGTAATCTACAACAGTTTCTAAAACATTCCTTGCTGAAGTAAGCTTCTCCAGTCCTTACCACGATCGATATGACTGTTGCCTCTTCCTGCTTTTAGAACCCTCTCTATAACTATTGCCATTCGTTACATCACTCCCAATCACTGCCCCATCCTGAAACCCCAAACATATTTATATCTCTGTAAACCCATCTGGACTGTCTATACATCCTTTTGACAATCCCGTTCTGAGACTTTCTCTATATCAAAAAAGTCCTGAAGTGTAGGTAACCCTTGTTATTGTAACCTCCCTCCAGCCTTACAACACTGAGGATCTGTGGAAGCTCTTTTCAAACCGACAGCCATCTCTGTGTCTGTAATCTCCTCCACTCCCCATAATACATTCTGTCTGAGCTCCTCTGTAGTCCATTAAATACTCTTTAACACTGTCTGTATCAGTGTAACCTTCACCAAAAACACAACCTTCCCTATCTGTCTGCATCCCTACACCAGTCCCTATCCCACTCAGCTCCGTCTAACAATACAACCCTCCATGTCTGTGTATTCAGCTTCAGTGCCTACATCCCTCCCTATCTGTGTAACCTTCTCCATGCATTTTTTCTACAGTCTCTTCATCTGACCCTGTCAGTGTAACCTCTTCCAGTCCCGAAAACTCCCCTCTCTTTAACTTTCTCCGGCCACACAACCCTCACTATCTGTGACCTACTCCTGTCGGAGAACCCTCCCTCTGTGAACTGCTCCAACTCTTCAACTCTCCATAAGCTCCTGCAGCTCTTACAGCCCTCCCTATCTACCAAACCTCTTCCAGTCCCTAAAACGCCATCAGTCTGTGGAGACCCTACCACCATTCCTATCTGTGTTATCCTCTCCGGTCCCTGCAACACTCCCGATCTGTACATCCCACTCCAATGCCTGTGCGTCTCCCGATCCTGTTCCTACAAGACTCATTAACAATGTAACATCCTCCCGTCACTATCACCCACCCTGTCAATATAAGTTCCTTCTGTATCTCCAAACATTTACTCATCTCCATAACCTTCTCCAGCTCTTACCCCCATCTGTGTAAACATCACTCTCCACTCGAACCCTCCCTACCGCAGGAACTTCCTCCTGTTTGTGCTATGCTCCCTTATCTGTGAAACTGTCTCCAACCAAACTTGCAACCCATTCTCTCAAAAATCAATCTTGATTCCACAGCCTCCATGTCTCAATAACCCCCAGAACCTAAGCCTTCCTATATCTATAAACATCTTCTGTCACGACTACCCTCCATATCTGTTTGTTCCACCAGATGATACAAACATCTTTATCTCTGTAATCTGCTCAGCTCCCTAAAACAGTCCCTGTCTGTGTAATCCAGCCCTGTCCTACAAAAGTCCTTATCCCTGTAAACTTCTCTATCCCTCCCAACATTCCCAACTCCATGAACCCCTGTCAGCCCTACAGCTCTCCACATTTCTGTAACCTCCTGTGGCTCTATAGTCCTCCCTCCCCGTGAAACCACCTCCAGTCCCCACATCCCTCCCAGTCTGGGTCCTCTGCTCCAGATCAGACCATTGCTATCTCTGTAAACACCTGCACTCCTGACAACTCTTCCCATTTGTGTAACCTCGTTCAGACCACATACTCTCCGGCTTCCTGAATCCTCTTCCTGCATTGCAACCAAAACCACATGTTTATGTAATATCCACCAGTGCTTACACCCTCCCCAACTCAGTAACCTCTCGCAGTCCTAACAAAACACCTAAACTGTGAAACCTCTCATTTCCCTACTGTCCTCCCTCCCTCCCTCCCTCCTCAAATGCCTTCATCACCATGAAACCTCACAATTACTGAAGTCTCCTTTTGGCATTGCAACCCTCCTAATGTCTGCAAAATCCTCCTGTCCTGATATCCCTCCCTGACACTGTAATCCCCACCACCCTCCAGTGCCCTTCTGGGGAACATGGCAGAGGAGAGAAGATTTGTAGCGTCTGGACCATGTTACGGAGGTAGAATTCTGGAAAATACAGATTTGGTCTCATGTCTGCGGTGTGCAGACTATTGGCGAGGACCGTGAAGAAAGGATTTATGACTACTTGGAAAACCATAGTTAAATTAGAGACAGTCAGTATGGGTTTGTGAGGGGTCAGGTCATGCCTCACAAACCTTATTGAATTCTTTGAGTATATGTTAGAAGACGTTGATGGCTCATTCAGAAAAGAAGGATGATTGGGATACAGGGAAATCTGTCTGTCTGAATGCACGATCGGATGGCCCAGAGAAGACAGAGTATGGCGGCAGATGGACAGAATTGAGCTTGGAGATCAGTGGCCAGTGTTGTTCTGTAACAATCAGCACTGGGACTCTGGTTTTTGTGATTTTTGTAAATGACTTGGATGTGGATGTTGGAGAGTGGGTTAGTAAGTTTGCCAATAACATGAAGGTTGGTGGAGTGGTGGGGAATGTGGAGGGCTGTTGTAGGTTGCAATGGGACATTGACAGGATGCAGAGCTGAGCTGTAAGTGGCAAATGGAGTTCAATCTGGAAAGGTGTGAAGTGATTCATTCTGGAAGGTCGAACCTGAATATTGAATACAGCGTTAAAAGGCAAAATACTTGGCATTGTGGAAGAACAGAGAGATCATGGGGTCCATGTCCATAGATCCCTCAAAGTTGCCACGCAGGTTGGTAGGGCTGTTAAAACGTCATATGTTGTGTTGGCTTTCCTTAGCAAGGGGATCGATTTTAAGAGCCGCGAGGTTTTACTTCATCTTTATAGCGACCTGGTGAGGCCACACTTGGAATATTGTGTTCAGTTCTCGTCCCATCTTTACAGGAACGATGTGCGACCTTTAGAGAGCGTACACAGGAGATTTACCCGGATGCTGCCTGGAATGGAGGGCATTTGTTATGGAGAAAGTTTGAGGGAGCTAAGGCTTTTCTCATTCGAGTGAAGAAAGGTGAGGAGTGACTTGGCAGAGGTGAACACGGTGATGAGAGAAACAGAGTGTGTGAATTGTGAGAGACTTTTCCTCCTATGCCATAATTGGCTATTACAAGGGGGTGTAATTTTAAGGTGATTGGAAGATGGATAAGAGGATAGAGAATGGTAGGTGGTTGGACGGACTGCCAATGGTGGTAGTAAAATTAGACACATCTGGGACATTTAATAGACTCTTGGACAGACTCATGGATAATAGTAAAATGAAGGGTATGTAGGTTAGTTTGATCTTACAGTTGGATAAAAGGTTGGCATAGCATCATGGCTGAAGGGTCTTGGGCTGAACTGTTCTGTGTTCTACGTTCTGTGTGGTAAATTGGGTAATAAGCTCAGATCAGTGTAAAAAGGATATGGCATTCAGGAGGAGCTAGTGAACTGGATACAAAATTTGCTTGATGGTAAGAGACAGAGGGTGGTGGGAGACATGTTGTTTTTCTGACTGGAGGCATGTGACGAGCCGTGGAGTGGGTCCACTGTTATTTGTCATTTGGATAAATGGTTTGGATAGGAATATTGGTTTCCTGGTAGGTAAGGATTTTGGGTGTCACTGAAATTGGTAGTAAAGTGGACAGTGAAGAAGGTTATCTATGATACAACAGGATGGACAATACTGCTGGGATAGTGGGCTGAAGAATAGCAGATGGAGTTTAAGTAGATAAATGTGAAGTGTTCCATTTTGGTGAAACAAACCAGGTTGGGACTTGTACAGTTAATGTTCGGGCCCTGGGTGGTGTTATCAGTCAGAGACCCAGCCATGCAGGTACACAGTTCTTTGAATGTGATGTCACAGGTAGAAAGATTGGTGAAGCCGGCGTTTGTGTGATTACCTTCATTGGGGAGAGCATTAAGAGTAAGAGTTGGGATGTCATGTTGTATCTTTAAAAGACCTTTGTTGGGCCACCATAAAAATATTGTTGATCAGTAGGAAGAACTCCTCTTGTCACTTACTTCCTTTAAGGAAGGGCATTAAATATTCTAACCTTGTCTGACCAGCATTTGACTCCAGACCCACAGCAATATGGCTGACTCTGAGCTACCCTCTGGGTAATTAGCAGTTGGGTCAAAGAATGTTAGTCCAATCAGTGACACCCACATCCCATGAATGAATAAATAAAAATACATATGTCCCTCCCAACCTCTGCAAACACCTCCAGCTGCAGCAATTCGTACTGGCTTTGTAACACCGTTCAGACCCTGACCCCTCTCTCTAACACTCTCACCACCGACAGCACCTTCACCTCTCCCTGTTCCTATTGTGTCAATAAACCCTGACAATGGTTCCCCTTCCCACTGCCCTCCTCCTGCTAGCATACCCTTTGCAATCTATTTAACATTTACTCGTAAAATACTCTCTCACTTCAGGATTTTAAGTACTTTTTTGGGGATCTTCTCAGCCTCATAATCTAGTGTGATCCCTTTTGTCCTGAGGATCTCTCACGATGGCATGACTCATTCACTAAGTTTCATTACACGGTCGCTCTGCAATAGTTATGTCTCTAGCCAGTTGAACAACGTGTGTTTCAAAGAAACACTGAAAAAAACATTAACCGAACTCCTCTTCCAATATCAATGTTGACCGTGTGATTGTCCCAGATTATACAAATATTGAAGTTTTCCAAAATTATCACAATGCCTTTGTTAAAAAATTCCAACGAGTCCCTGTGTAATGCAATGATGAGCAATGGAATACTGTTCAGTGGCTAAAACTGTTCTGCTGCTTGCGTCCTTGGCAAGTAGTAATTTACATTCAGACTGACTCTACTTCATAATCTGCAGCCAAATGCTTTCCCTGTAATGCCTTTGTTATCCATTATTTTTAGTGTTTCCCATTTTTCCTGAGCTTCCACAAGATTGTGAACCATTGAATATTTTTGTTTACCCTGTATCCTTGTCTCATTGGTGTCTAAATCTCTTTTATCTCTGTGTCAGAAATCCATCTACCTTATTACAGTGACGTTGTCCATTGAAAAAACATAACTTACTCTTTTCCACAATTTTCTGTCACAAATCTTTTCGCTGATGTACAATTTTAGTTAAACTCTGTCCCATCCTGTTCCTTTCTGCTTGTCTTCAGACACATCCCATGCTGTTCAATTGCTTCACCTTTTCTCTTTGGATTTGGAAAGTTCCTTTCACCTGAGCCCTGTCCCAACATTCTCTCTGTCAGTTTAAAGCCCTGTCCATAAACCTACCGACATGATCGGCCAGGACACTGGTCCCAGCAAAGTTCCAGTGGGACCATCCGAATGGATTATTTATTAAATGAGGCATGGGATGTGGGTGTCTCTGGCTGACCAGCCTTTCTGGCCCAGTCATATCTGCCCTTGAACTGAGTAACTTGCTTGGCCTTTGAAGAGAGTAATTGGGATGCAAATACTTTGCTGTGACTATGTCGTGGAGACCACGTGAGGATGGGCAGATGTCCTCCTCTGAATGTCATAGCAGCCCTGGTATACCGGCAGCGGTGTTTGTGCAGTGTGTCCAGGAAGCTTTTCTAACAGTATGTAGATTGTCCGACCAGAGGGGAGGCCATATTGGATTTGGTACTTGGTAACGAACCAGGACAAGTGATGGGCTTGTTAATGGATGAACATTTTGGTGATCGTGACCGCAATTCTGTGACTTTCAACTTGGTTATGGACAGAGATAGCTGACTGCAACAAGGTAGGTTTTACAATTGGGGGAAGTGTTAATACGGTGCTGTAAGACAGAATCTGAGGAGCATAAGTTGGGAGCATAGGCTGTCAGGGAAGGATGTCGTGGAAATGTGGAACTTTTTCAAGGAACAGATACAACGTGTCCTTGATATGTATGTACCCGTCAGGTAGGGAAGAGATGGCCGTGTGAGGGAACCTTGGTTGACGAGGGAGTTTGAATGTCTTGTAAAGAGGAAGAAGGAGGCTTACATAAGGTTGAGGAAACAAGGTTCAGACAGAGCGTTGGAGGGATACAGGATAGCCAGAAGGGAGCTGAAGAAAGGGATTAGGAGAGCTAAGAGAGGGCATGAAAAATCTTTTGCGGGTAGGATCAAGAATAACTCCAAGGCATTTTATGCGTATGTGAGAAACATGAGAATGACGAGAACGAGGGTAGGACCAATCAAGGACAATAGTGGAAGACTGTGCATTGAGTCGGAAGAGATAGGAGAGGTCTTGAATGAGTACTTTTCTTCAGCATTTACAAACGAGAGGGACCATATTTTTGAAGAGGAGAGTGTGAAAAGGCCTGGTAAGCTAGAAGAGATACTTGTTAGGGAGGAAGATGTGTTGGGCATTTTGAAAAACCTGAGGATAGACAAAACCCCCAGGCCTGAGGGGATATATCCTAGGATTATGTGGGAAGCAAGAGACGAAATTGCAGAGCCGTTGGCAATGATCTTTTCGTCTTCACTGTCAACGGGGGTTGTACCAGGGGACTGGAGAGTGGCGAATGTTGTGCACCTGTTCAATACAGGGAATAGGGATAACCCCGGGAATTACAGGCCAGTTAGTCTTACTTCGGTGGTAGGCAAAGTAATGGAAAGGGTACTGAGGGATAGGATTTATTAGTATCTGGAAAGACATTGCTTGATTAGGGACAGCCAGCACGCATTTGTGAGAGGTAGGTCTTGCCTTCGAAGTCTTATTGAATTCTTTGAGGAGGTGACCAAGCATGTGGATGAGGGTAGAGCAGTGGATGTAGTGTACATAGATTTTAGTAAGGCATTTGATAAGGTTCCCCATGGTAGGCTCATGCGGAAAGTCAGGAGGCATGAGATACAGGGAAACTTGGCCAATTGGATGGAAAACTGGCTAACTGGTCGAAGTCAGAGAGTGGTGGTAGATGATAAATATTCAGCCGAGAGCCCAGTTACAAGTGGAGTTCCGCAGGGATCAGTTCTGGGTCCTCTGCTGTTTGTAATTTTTATTAATGACTTGGAAGAGGGAGTCCACGGGTGGGTCAGTAAATCTGCAGATGATACGAAGATTGGTGGAGTTGTGGACAGTGAGGAGGGCTGTTGTCGGCTGCAAATGGACTTAGATATGATGCAGAGCTGGGCTGAGGAGGGGCAGATGGATTTCAACCCTGTCAAGTGTGAGGTTGTCCATTTTGGAAGGACAAATAAGAATGCGGAATACAGGGTTAACGGTAGGATTCTTAGTAAGGTGGAGGAGCAGAGGGATATTGGGGTCTATGTTCATAGATCTTTGAAAGTTGCCAATCAGGTGGATAGAGCTTATAAGAAGGCCTATGGTGTGTTAGTGTTCATTAGCAGAGGGATTGAATTCAAGAGTTGTGAAGTGATGTTGCAGCTGTACAGGCTCTTGGTATGGCCACATTTGGAGTACTGTGTGCAGTTCTGGTCGCCTCACTTTAGAAAAGATGTGGAAGCCATGGAGAGGGTGAAGAGAAGATTTACCAGGATGTTGCCTGGAATGGAGAATAGGTCGAACGAGGATAGGTTGAGAGTGCTCGGCCTTTTCTCATTGGAACGGTGAAGGATGAGGGGTGATCTCATAGAGGTTTATAAGATGATCAGAGGAATAGATAGAGTAGACAGTCAGAAACTTTTTCCCCGGGTACAACAGAGTGTTACAAGTGGACATAAATTTAAGTTGAATGGTGGAAGGTATAGGGAGGATGTCAGCGGTAGGTTCTTTACCCAGAGAGTGGTGGGGGCATGGAATATGCTGCCTGTGGGAGTGGCAAAGTCAGAATCATTGATGACCTTGAAGCGTGAATTGGATGGGTACATGGATAGGTGCTTAAGCTAGGACAAATGTTCGGCACAACATCGTGGGCCGAAGGGTCTGTTCTGTGCTGTATTGTTCTATGTTGTATCTATGTTCTATACATTTCATTGGGCACTTGAGATTTCTCCACCTTTATGCCTGTGAAAAAATTTAATACCTCCTCTTTTTTTATCTTAACATGTTCTGGAACCTCACTATCCCAACTGAAATCCCCGGCTACAATTCCTTTCTCCTGTGTGAATTTAGATGAGAAGTATTCATTGAAGACCTCACCTGCTTTCTCTGACTCCATGCATATTGTTCCTTTGTTTTCTCACAGGCCTTCCTCTTTCACTGGGAATCCTCTTACTCTCACGATGCTGATAAAATACCTGTGGCTTTTCCGCAATTGTATCTGCCAAATATATTTCATGACCATTGTTTGTCCCTCATTTTCCACAATCCCCTTGCACTCTCTACACATGTGAAGGGCTTCACCTGATTTTATTGCACTGTATTTTCTTTATCAGACTCACGATATCACTTGATCAGTATTCCCTGGACTTGCTGCCTTTACTATTCACTCTTCAAGGAGCACACTGGCCCTTTGTTCTCACTGCATCACTTTAAAATACTCCACTTTCCTAATATGGACCCAACTACAGGGAGTTACTCCCAGTCTCTGTTTGCCGGATCCTCTGTAATGATCGTGATACTGATAGGAGGCACAGTTGTGAGGGGGACAGACAGGAGACTGTGTGGCTCCAGAAGAGACCCCGGGATGATGTGCTGCCTCCCAGGTACCAGGGTCAAGGATGTCGTTATTGAACATTATGAAGGGGGAGGGTGAACATCCAGAGGTCATTGTGCACATCGGTCCACATGACAGAGGTAGACAAAGGGATGGGGTCCTGTTACCCAGGAGGATTTAAACTAGTTAGGCAGGGAGTTGAGACTGTGAGTGAGAGAGGGACCATCGAAGTGTCAGGGGAAATACAGCAGCCATCAAGAGCAAGTTACCTATTCAGGATATCCAGGGGCACAGTCGAGGGAGGGAAAAGACTACTGATTTAACGTGCATTTATTTCAACACACGAGGCCTGACTAGCTCTGGGGACTGGGATATTATAGCCATAACAGAAACATGGCTGAGAGAAGGGCAGGACTGGCAGCTCAGTGTTCCAGGATAAAGAAACTACAGGAGTGACAGAAGGACATGTAAGTGAGTGGGGGGGAGTTGTCCTTTTGATTCGGAGCGACATGACACCTGTGCATCGAGACAATTCTGTTAAGCAGTCATCAAATTAGGCCATAACTTTAAAAGTTAGAAACAAAGAGGGGATGGTCAGTCTGCTGGGATCATGTTCTAGACCCTCAAATAGCCAGCGGGTACGAGAGGAGCAAATGTGTAGTGAGTTTGCAGGTACCTATAAAAATAATAGAGTAGTATTGGATGGAGATTTTAACTTCCCCTGGATTGGCTGGGTCACCCAGAGTGTAAAAGGCCGTTACTGGGTGGAATTTGTAAAATGTGTCCAAGAAAGTTTCCTCAGTCAAGACGTAGAGGGCTCTACGCTACTCAGGCAGGTGCAACACTGGACCTCTCCTCAGAAAACAAGGTCGGGCAAGTGACTGAAGTATCAGTCGGAGAGCACATTGCGTCCAGTCACAACATCTGTCTTTGTTTTAACATAGTTGTGGACAAAGATTAGGCAGGTTGACAGGTTTAGGTCTTAAACTGGGACTGGGCCAACATTGGGGCCATTCAGCAGGATCGAGCAGGGGTTGATTGGGTGAAGGTAAAACTCACACGACACGAGGGTATAGTCCAGATGGTTTACAGAGGAACCTCGATTATCTGAACTAGATGGGCGGGCACTATTTCGTTCAGATAATTGATTATTCGGTTAATCAATTCAATACCTTTCCTCTGGGGCTCGGAGTTTTCAGTCCAGTCTGCTCCCTGTTCAGGTGACTAGGTAGCAGCAAGCCATGAGCGAGACCCCACACCCTGTCAGACCCCAAAAACACACCCCGCTCGCCTCCAAACCCATCCAACACCGCCCCCACCCGACTCTCAACGTTGCCCCCCCAAACCGACCCAACAGCGAATCCTGCCCCCAAAACCGTCTGACACCACCCTCCACTCGCCGCCTGCCCCCAACTCCCAGACACATCCTACATCACCCTCAGCCCGTCCTCAAACCCGTTCAACACCGCCCCCCGCCCACCACACCCACCGTCCAATCCATGTCCACATCCATGCCCCCATAAGTGTTACCTAGGTAAGCGGATAGTGAAGAAGGTCTTTGGAATGCTTTCCTTTATTGGTCAGAGCATTGATTCTAGGAGTTTGGGGGTCATGTTGCAGCTGTACAGCTCACTGGTTAGGCCACTTTTGGGATATTGCATGAAGTTCTGGTTTTTTTCCTATTGGAAGGATGTTGTGAAACTTGAAAGTGTTCACAAAAGCTTTACAAGGATGTTGCCATGATTGGAGGATTTGAGCTACAGGGAGAGGCTGAAACGACTTCGACTTTTCCCTGGAGCGTCAGAGGCTAAGGGGTGACATTCTTGAGGTTTATAAAATCATGAGGGGCATGGATAGGACAAACGGACAAGGTCTTTTCCCTGGGGTGGTGGAGACCAGAAATGGAGGGCGTAGGTTTAAGGTGAGAGATGAAAGATTTAAAAGGGACCTAAGGGGCAACCTTTTCACGCAGAGTGTGGTTATGTATGGGATGTACTGCGAGAGGAAGTGGTGGAGGCTGGTAGAATTGCAGCATTAAAAAAGCATCTGGATTGGTATATGAATAAAAAGGGTTTAGTGGGAAATGGGCCAAGTGCTGGCAGATGGGACGAGATTAGGAAAGGATATCTCGTCGGCGTGGACGAGTTGGACTGAAGGGTCCGTTTATGTGCTGTACGTCTCTAGGACTGTCTGGCTCTAAATGTTTTCCACTGTTCCTTTACAGACTGACATTTCAGTCTGTTTCCCCTGTTTACCTTGGTCAGTTCTCTCTCAAAATCATATAATGGTCTTTGGTACTGATGCTGGGGTGTGCTTTATGGTCACTTTAAAATGTCATAATCTCTTTGAATTCCGGTATAATTTCTTTGAGGATCTCGGTGTCTTGTTACTCATTCATTCAGCTTCATCACCCAACAGTCGATCTGAGATTGTTACATCCGTAGCTATTTGCACAATGCGTTATTCAAAGAAGCACAGACAAAACATTCAAGGAGGATCTCGGATAATATCACTGTTGCCAATGTGTCTGTCCCAGATTATACAAAGATTGACGTCTTCAAAAAATATCACACCACCTTTGCTACAATTTCTAATGAATTCCTGTTTAATGCAGGGATGAGCAATGAAATACTGCAAGGCAGCATCTCCGAAACACCCGCACCAATCAACCAAAAAGCCCCGTGGCCCAACATTTCAACTCCCCCACACACTCTGCCGAGGACATGTAGGTCCTGGGCCTCCTTCACCGCCGATCCCTCACCACCAGACGCCTGGAGGAAGAACGCCTCATCTTCCGCCTCGGAACACTTCAACCTATGGGCATCAGTGTGGACTTCAACAGCTTCCTCATTTCCCCTTCCCCCACCTCATCCTCGTTTCAAACTTCCAGCTTAGCACTGTCCCCT
This sequence comes from Chiloscyllium punctatum, assembly GCF_047496795.1. Classification (NCBI taxonomy): domain Eukaryota; kingdom Metazoa; phylum Chordata; class Chondrichthyes; order Orectolobiformes; family Hemiscylliidae; genus Chiloscyllium; species Chiloscyllium punctatum. Next base: position 6,027,057 of record NC_092751.1, on the reverse strand, counting down.
TGACTTGTTCGTACTTGTCCGACCTGCCTATCTTCTTTTCCACCTATCCACTCCACCCTCTCCTCCTTGACCTATCACCTTCATCTCCTCCCCCACTCACCCATTGTAGTCTATGCTACTCTCTTCCCACCCCCACCCTCCTCTAGCTAATCTCTCCACTCTTCAGGCTCACTGCCTTTAATCCTGATGAAGGGCTTTTGCCCGAAACGTCGATTTCGCTGCTCGTTGGATGCTGCCTGAATTGCGGTGCTCTTCCAGCACCACTAATCCAGAATCTGGTTTCCAGCATCTGCAGTCATTGTTTTTATCAGCATATAAACTGTTCTCCTGCTTGTGTTTTTGACACATAGCGCCCAGAATTCGCATTCAGGCTGATTCAGCTGCATAATCTGAGGCCAAATGCTTTCTCTGTAATGCCTTTGTTATCCATTAGTGTCAGGGTTCCCATCTTGCTTTTCCATTCTGCCTGTGATCCTGTAAGGTTGTTTACTGTTGAATATTTATGTTCCACCTTTTGTTCACCCTGTAATCACGTCTGTCTGGTGACTAAGTCTCATTTATCTCTGTGTCACAAGGCTATTGCCATATTGCAGGTACTTTGTCCATTCCAAATGAAAACAACATTATAATTTCCTCTTCCCCACAATGTCCTGTCACAAACCAATTCATTGATGTACAGTTTTAGTTAAATTCTGTCCTTTCCTGTTCCTTTCTGCTTGTCTTCAGCCACATTCCCATGCTGTTCTGAGGCTTCACATTTTCTCTTTGGATTTGGAAATCTCCATTGACCTGAAGCCTGTCCCTGCATCCTCTCTGTCAGTTTAAAGCCCTGCCTATAAACCGACCGACATGTTTGGCAAGGACACTGCTCCCAGCAGTGTTGATTTTAAATCACTCATGGGATGTTGCTGTCTCTGGCTGGCCCTTAATCGCATGCCCACCCTGACCAGCCTTAGAGCTGAGTGGCTTGTCAGATCATTACAGTGGGCATTTGAGCGTCAATCCCATTGCCCTAGTTCTGGATTCATATGTAGGCCAGACTGGCAGCGTATAACAGATTTGCTTACTGAAAGGGTATTATTAAGCGGTTAGATGTGTATCCCTGACTCTGGCATTAAATTCTGGATTAACAGTCTAGTGAGAGTAACACGAGGTCATTCCCTGGTCTACTGAGAGCTCCCTCATCCCTGAGTACTGCTCTCAGTGCACCTTCTTCCTGACTGTGATTTGATCCTGATACCTTCCTGCACTCTGGTGATATCACTCAGTCTCCCTCCATGTGGTATCTGTCACTGTGAGGGTCTAATTGATGCCGGTGACTGCACCTTTTGCAGCTACTCCAGATCCTGAGCCAACAGAATTCTCCACTCCAGGGAGATGAGGCAACACAGACCAGGGATGGAGACTGGGATTTTCCAGATCTCTGTGGGACTTAGTGCCATTCTCCCTGTGTAACCCTCACTGCATCAGTCTAATTTCCCATTCTGCCTGTTTCTCTATCTCCTGTAGATACTCAGGATGCTCTTGACTCAACAGAATTCCCAATTCCTGTCTCATCCATCACCACACTGAAGACAGTTGGTCAGCCAGAGAGATGGAGAGTGAGATCTGGAGCCTTCAGTAAATCCTGCAGCGAGTTAAGATCACTCACAGTGAACAGAGCAGAGTATATTTAAGGGATCGAACTTTGGTCCAGAAGACATGACATCGATACAGTGTTGAAGCATGAACACAGAGCATGATGGTCCCAGTCTCAATCCCCACCTCTTGTTAATTTTCATCTCTGCTGTACTGAGTGTTCCTATGTCAATATAGTAAGTTGACAGTTATCAATCCAGGCCTGAGCTGTCGTAGTGAGGATCAGTACAACAGAGGGGAAAGCAGGCCTCCCTCAAGGAGATAGTATTGAAACAGGATCTTTCTGTTCTATATTCCCTTCTCACGATATCTATTGTTATGTGATAGAGTCATACAGCAAGGAAACATGCCTTTCGGTCTAACTTGTTTGAGCCAATGTCTTGAATGCTTGTAATTCCCAGAAATTTTCCTATTTCTGTAAACTCCACCCCTCCCAAATTCCCGCTGTTTCTTTGAACCCTACTCTGATGCTGACGACTCTCCCTGTATGTAAATTGCTCCAATGTCGATAACATGCCCAATCTCAGTAATCTCATCCTGCACTCAGTACAATAATTCCCATTTCTGTAGCTTTGCACAATACTTACAGTAACGTCGTCTCTGTAAAATCCTCCAGCCTGGAGCAAAATACCCACCTGTACTTTCCTCAAGCCCCAAGAAAACATGATATCACTGTAACCTTCTGCAGGCCCTATAACACTCCTGCCTCCTGGCCTATCGCACCACACGACCACAGTAACCTTCTCCAAACCTCCTTACCGATATGAACACCTCCAGACCCTTTTCAAGCCACAGCAGCACTCCACATCTCTGTTTGCTCGTCCACTCCCTACAGTCCTCCCAGCACCTCAAACACTCTCTCTTTGTGTAATTCTGCAATTTAGGCACCACGGTGGCTCAGTGGTGAGCGATGGTGCCAGGGACCCAGGTTCGATTCTAGCGTTAGGTGACTATCTGCCTGTGTGGAGTTTGCACCTTCTCCCTGTGTTTGCGAGGGTTTCCTCCAGGTGTTCCAGTTTCCTCCCACAGTCCAAAGATGTGCAGGTGAGGTGAATCGGCCATGCTAAATTGTCCATAGTGTTAGGTGCATTGTCGGAGAGAAGTGGGTCTGGGTGGATTACTCTTTGGAGAGTTGGTGTGGACTTGTTGGGCCGAAGTACCTGTTCTCATGCTGTAGGGAATCTAATCTAAACTCTCCCTCTGCGTTCCATATTACTGCCCCTAAATATATCCCTCTATCCATAATCAGCCCCAACCCCTTCAAACCTCCGAGTCTCTGTGAACTCCCACAGCTCCAACATCCCTCGTTAACTGTGTAACCTTTTCCATTCCTGAAACACTCTGAAAATGTGGACATCCTACACACCTCCCTATCTGAGTAATCCTCTCAGTTCCCGGTAAAACCCCCGAGCTGTGGAACCAGCTCCAATGCTTGTGACTCTCCCGATCAGTTTCTACAAGACTTACTATCTCTGTAACATCGTCCTGTCGCTATCACCCGCCCTGTCAATGTAAGATCCTCCGGTCTCCCCACCAATCTAATCATATCGATAACCTTCTCCAACTCTTACACACCTATCTGTGTAAACGTTACACTCCCCGACAACCATCCCTAAAGCAGAAACCTCCTCCAGTGTCTGCAATACTCCCTATCTGTATTTGTGTCTTCAGGATCTATTGCTGTTCCTGTCGCTGTAAACTCTGACAGATTGTACAGCTTTCCGGTCCATATTCTTTCCAGAACCTCAGCATCTGACATCAACAAAAGTCTTCATTAACTACAGCCTTCCATATCTCTGTTCTTTCCTCAATTCTATACAACTCTCTCAATCTCTGGAAGTAGCTCAATTCCATAAAATACTCCCTGTCTGCGTAAACTGCCCCAATCCTGCACAGAGAAGCCTCACTGTCCTTTTGATCACCTGTAGTCTCTTCAGATCTCCCTGCATCTTCCTTGACTCCATTGAATACAGCCCATCTCATGTTATAACTCCTCTAACTCATATGTTACTCCCCATCTCTGATATTCTTCAGTTACTGTAATTCTCATTTTTTTCTCCAGAGCTTCCAATCCCCCGCTCGATGTAAGGTTTTGGTCCCTTGCAACATGTTTAACACCTGTAGCAGCCTCCAACTCCTCAACGCATCCTGTCGCAGTAACCTCCTCAAATACGACAGCTCACTGTCTTTGTAATATTCAGTATCTGCAACCCTCTTGATTTTTGTAACCCCCTCCAGAACAGCACTCCACATCTCTGTGTAACTGATGGGAATGCTGTAAACCTGCCTTCACAGTCCTCAGTAACTCTCTGAATTTCTGCAGCCCGACAACACTCAGTATCTCTGGCTCCTCCAATCCCTACATTTCTCCCTGGCTGTGCGAACTGATCCAGCCCCTTCAAACCTCCGTATCTCACTCACTCCTGCAGCTCCAACTATTATCCATGTCAATGTAATTACCAGCACCAACAATCCTCCCGGTCTCTATAAACTCCTGCAGCTCCAACTACCACCCCTACCTGTTACTTTCCAGTCTCTCCAATCCTCCCTTCCTCTATAAACTCCTGTAGCTCCAAATACCACCCCATCTGTCTACTCTCCAGTGCCTATAACACTCCCTTTCTCTAAAAGTTCTGTAGCTCCAACTACTACTGTGTAATCTCTAGTCCCTATATTCCTCCCGGTCTTTGTAAATCCTTCAGAACTGATAATCCTGTAACTCTACTTGACATCTTTCAGTCCGACAACCACCTGATCTCAAACCAGTAACAGTGATCTCAAATCATCGAACTCTGTAACATCCTCCAGTCTCTACAGCCCAGCTTTTCTCTGTTAGCTTCTCTGGTATCTGTATTCCTCTTCATCTCCAGTTACAGATCCTTGCTCAGTGAAACAATGTCTCAGTACCGAATCTGTAAGAACACAAGAATCTTTGGTGTATCAATAAATTTACCACATTTTCTAAATTTTAACGACTGCAAGTTCAACCTCTCCACGTCTTCTTATCAATATCCCTCCATTTTGAAGATCAGTCTGGTGAAACTTCTCTGGGCTGCCTCCAATGCAAGGGCATTTTCCCTCCAGATATGGGACCAAACCTGTTCACAGTATTCTCACTGTGGGCTGACAGGAGTCCTCTCTATTTATTACAAGCCTTCCCTATTTTTATTCTCCATTCCCTTTGAAATCAATGCCAGCATTCCATTTACATTCTCCATGACCTGCTGTCCCTGTATGCTACCTTTCTGAGATTTATACACCAGGATTCCCAAGTTACGCCATAGCGTAGCGTTCTGCAGTTGATCTGAAACCAAGAGCTGACAGCAATAATCACGAAAGTGCTGGAATGTATGTTAAGCGATATGCCAGAAATACTAACTGCACACTTAGAAACTTATGGAATAAGCGCAGTCCATAAGACCATCATGTATAGGGATAGAATTAGACCATTCAATCCATCAGGTCTATTCCACTATTCGATTGTGTATGAATTGTTTCTCAACCCCATTCTCTCACTCCCTGTAACCCTTGATCTCCTTATTCATCCAGAACCTGCTTATCTCTGAGTAAGATACACTGAATCAATTCGCATCCATAGCCCCATGAGGCAGTGAGTTCCACAGATCCATCACCCTCTGGCTGAATAAATTCCTCCACATCTCTTTTCTAAAGGGTCGTCCCTTCACTCTGAAGCTGTGCCCTTGGCCCTTAGTCTCTCCTGCTCGTGGAAACATCTTGCCCACGTCCACTCCATCCAGGCCCCTCAGTTTTCTGTAAGTTTGAATGAGATTCTGCCGCCGCCTCTGAAACTTCATCAAGTGCAGACCCAGAGACTTCACCTGCTCCTCATATCACACGAATTTCATCCCTGAAATCTTTATTGGAAACCCATTTCTCTTACCCCTTCACATCCTTTGTCCAGACTCTGAATGAATAACATGTTGAGTGTCGTCCCAACACTGACCCCTGCGGAGCTCCCCCATCACCAGTTCCCATCGTGAAAAAGATCCCTTTCTTCACACTCTCTGCCTTGTGCCAATCAGACAAATCCTCTATCCATGCTCAGCAAGTTGTACTGAAACGGAAATTTCATTTCACACCCACTGCTGGATTTATTTTTCTGTCTGACTGTAAACAGCAGAGTTTCACCATTACCTTCCCATCTGTAATTCCCTGGAGAAGGTGGTGGGGAGCTGCCTTCCTAAACCACTGCAGTCCTTTGGGTGTAGGGGCAGACACAGTGCTGGGAGGATGGAGCGTGCCTTGGAGTGCCCCTTGGAAATGCAGGTGTTTCCATGCACCTGGAGCTCCTGTCCTTCCAGGGTATAGTGGTTCCGGGTTTATGAAGTGCTGTTGAAAGGGCCTGCTCGAGTGACCTCAGTGCTACTTGTAGATCTTTTATTCCTTCATTCATTGGTGAACATGAGCTTTGTTGGCTGGACCAGCATTTATTATTGATTTTGAGTGGTCCCTGAGAAGGTGGTGGTGAGCTGCCTTCCTGAGACACTGCACCAGCCGTTGGAACTGTTGTTATCCATGTAGCCTCCAGCAGGCGCTACAACACTCCTCATGTCTCCAACTGCACACAGACAATGCAGCACTCCCTTTTATATCTGACATCCTCCCCGACTTATAACTCTTATAGTTCTTCACACTATCTCACCTCTTCCATTCCCATCTGTGTTAGAGATCTCTAAAATTTCTTTATTCTTGTTTAAATTTCTGATCACCTAAAATCTCTCCCTTTTTAAATTTGTAACCCCTTCAATTTCTGTAACTCTCCATATAACTGTAATCAATGACAGCACAAGCTCCCTTCCTTAAATCTCTATAATTACAATGGTTGCGTGTGGTAAATTGGAACTTTTCATCCTCCTTATCCATCTCGGGACTTCCAGCCCCCACAATCCCACTATTTGGAATGCTCACATTCTCTGCACCTCCTTATGTCCTGAGGGTCCTTGAACACCACCAGTGCTCCAAAAGTTTATACTCCCCCCAGTTACTGCAAGTCTTCTCGCTCTGTAACATCCAACAGTCTCCAGTACCATACAACACTTGCTGGCTCTCAATTTGTATTTGTTGAAGTCTACACAAATCTGTAAGCAGCACAGAAAAAACACTTTTGACTCTACATAGCTCTGTCATGAACAAGCTACTATCTTTACTTCCTTCACCTTCTTCAGTGTCTGCAACTCTCACTGTATCTTCCAATGACCTGCTTTCGACACTGCAGATCTGCCTAGCTCCCCAGATAACTTGTTTCATCCCACATAGCTCGCTCAATCACTGTAACACCCTCTGCTCTGTCTAATCCTCCTCTTTCACACTGTCTTCCAGGCACAACAGCGATCCTATAAGAGAGCAGTACAGACTGGGATGTTATAAATCTTAGCTGAGGCTCGAGGACTACCATTACCTGGGAATCACAAAGGGAGAGAACCTGAGAGACAGCAACACAGAGCGGGAGAACTTTAATCAGTAGCGAGGATCGAGGTCAACTAGGAATCGGAGTTGGAGAAGCAGCAGAGCAGGAGGCTCGAAATCAGCACCGAGTCACAGAGGGAGTGACCATGTGACGGAGCAAATTGGAGCAAATGCGTGAGGCTCACTCATACCTGAGATTTACAGAGGCAGCAAAGTTTGAGTATATAAATCAGTACTGAGGTTCATGGCCTAATTGTGCCTGGGAGTCACAGAGATGGTGACCCTGTGAGGGAGCAGAATGGAGTGGGAGCTGGAGAATTGCACGTACCTGGGAGTCACAGAGATGGTGACCGTGTGAGGGAGCAGAGTGGAGTGGGAGCTGTAGGATTACACGTACCTGGGAGTCACACAGATAACTTTCTGCTGCTGGGACGGGCCTGCGCTGAGTTTGGAAGAAGTACAAGAGCCTTCACAGAAAAGGCTGTAAATTCATTGGCAGATAATACACCGTTATTAGCGACTGTCAGTAAATTGATAGAAGTTAGCAAATTTATTTTTTCAACTTCTGAAATAAGGGTTGAACTCAGAAATAAGAGGGAGAAGTGAAATTCTGAGCCAATATATATATATTACCCTCAGTAAGCCACAGTTGTACAAGGGAGTTAACCATATTGTTTTTTTTCCCTGATATTAATTTAATTCTAAGTAATTAAGTTACTCTAGACATGTTGCATCTTAAAATGCAAACAAGACATGTTTGTTAAGTGGAAAATATGTTCTGTTACGTTGGGAAGTCATAGCCCCTGCTCGTGTCCTAGATGAACACTGGGTCTTGGAGCTCAGATAGTGACTAGAGACACTGTGAGACATCTGTGATGCTGGGAGCAAGGTGAATAGCTCACACAGAGAGCAGATCACCCTGCAGACATGACAGCCAAGAAGAAGAAAGGGAATAGGGGACGCGACAATCGAAGAGAAACATTCAGGGAATGGAAGAATATCCTGATATCTCCCTCCCAATTCAGTTTCCTGGTTTGGAAGCTGATGAAGGTGCGGGCTGTTCAGGGGAGGGCTGTCGGAGCCATGTCTGCGGCACCACAAGCAGCCTGACTGTGCAGGAGGGGAGGGAAAAGGAAGGAGGAGCAATAGTCACAGGGGAGTCAGGAAATTGAAGAAGGTGTCAGTATTTCTGTAATTCCAGGATTGTCGGGGTAAGAATATAATGGTGTCTGCAGGACATTCGTCTCGGGGACAGTGAGCAGTCAAAGGTCATGTCTATGTTACTAGGAATGACCTTGGTAGGAAGGGTGAAGCGGTCTGGGAATCAGAATTTAGGGAGCTCGGTGGATGGTTAGCAAGCGGGACATCAAATGTAGCAATCTCTTGGTTACTGCCAGTGCCGTGTCCAAGTGAGAACAGTGCTAGGAGTTTTAGGTAGATGAGAGTGTGACTGGAATGATGGTGCAGCAGGAAGGGCTTGGGTTTCCAGGGATATTCGGACTGGTTCTGGGGAAGGCAGCAACTGTACAAGCTGGTGGGCTAACGTGACAGAGCTGGGACAGAGTTCCTTGTGCGGTGTTTGGGAGGGATTGAAAATAACTTGGCGGGTGCATTGGATCCAAAAAGGAATAGTAGAGGAGACTACCTTAATTCTCATAATAATGGGAGATACAGTTGGTACTAATTTACAACAACAAGTTTATCAGTGGAAGATGGAATAAGAAAGAAAGCCTTAATCTGAGGTACTCTGCATGGACATGAATACTCCAAGTTTGGAGAGTTCGAGATGCAGATTGGTGTGTGGAAATCAGATCGACTGTTCACCAAAAGCTGGCTCAAGGAATAGCAGGACTGTGTGTTAAATATTGCTGAGTATCAGGGATTCTGAAATTATAGAAGGGAAGGGAAATGATGAAGGTGGAAGTATTGGTTTTGATTAGCATTAGTTAAGGCACCCAAGAGAAAGAGCCTACTCACTCACTCGGGACACCTCGCTACCTTTCCCTCTGCTGTTACAAATAATTCCACCTCCCTTAGTACTGTTTGGTAATTCTCACATTTAGGAAGGAACCAACCCACACAAGAGCAGAAAGAGCCAAAAGGGACAGGGGGCTCCCCAACATTCAGCTCCTCACTCTCTCACAGGGAATGATCCTGACCCAAACAACCATGAGAGGCTGACTGACCGTGTCCAAGCTCCCGGTCTGGGATCTGAGACTCCCCCTGACTCACTGTGCTGGGCACCGTGACTGACCGTGTCCAAGCTTCCGGGCTGGGATCTGACACTCCCCCTGACTCACTGTGCTTGGAACCATGACTGACCGTGTCCAAGCTCCCGGACTGGGATCTGTGACTCCCCCAGACTCACTGTGCTGGGCACCATGACTGACCATGTCCAAGCTCCCAGACTGGGATCTGAGACACCCCTGACTCACTGTGCTGGGCACCGTGACTGACTGTGGACAATGATGTCAGGCTTCCTCATTTTGTGTCTGTGCTAAACACCAAGACAATACAGCAGGCGGGTGAGCCTCGTAGCTCTGGCTGAGGGGAAACACTGCTGAGGGCATGGTAAGGCAAGGCAATCGTTCTGTGAGCATTCAAGTCAGTTCAAAGTGCGTGTGTACAAACACTGAATGAGCACCCCAGAGAGAGAGGCCATGAGTTGTGTGTGTCCCTGAGCACAGTGTCCTTGCAGCAGCATTGAGTGTGTACAAACACGGAGTGAGCATCCCAGAGGGGCAGTCCATGAGCTGGGTGTGTGCCTCTGAGCACAGTGTCCTTGCAGCACAATTGCAATGAGAGTTGTGAGTGCACCCTGAGCTGCAGTATTGAACTACAAATGTATACTGTCAGTGGGTCGGAGATGTGCTGGGATGGCATGGTGAGGCTGGCATGTGACATGTGCCAGCATTGGTGGGTGTGGATTACATGCAGCTTCTGTCTTTGTAGTGTCCCCCGAGACGTTGGTGTCCAAGATAGAAGGCTGCAGGAGCGAGGGGCAAGACGGAGTCACCAGTTACCAGCTCTGACTTTCACGTCCAATTTTCCATATTGAGTTTCCCTACTGTGGGAGGGAGGTTATGAAGCTGTAACTTGTTGAGGAGAGATCCACTGAATGTGGCTGTTGATCATCAGTAATCATTCAGTCAACATTTTGCCACTCCCGGGCTCAAATCTTGTTTTAGAGATCAGTCCAGTACAGGAACAGGCCCTTCAGCCCAGCAAGCCCGAACTGACACATGATTCCGTTCTAAAGTTAAAAAGAAAGTTTTGCTCTGACACCCTCTCTGTCCTTCTATTCCCTACTTACTCATATTTGTGCCAAGATCCCTCTTCAACCTTGCTCTATTAGCTCCTTCTCCTCTATCAGTGCATTCCAGGCACTTGCACATTCTGTCTGGAACAGCAAAAACAAACCTTGCCGATCATATCTCCCGAACTTTCTCCCTTTTACCAAAAACCTACGGTCTTGAGTAATTGTTATTTCTACTCTGGGGGAAAAAAAGCCTCTAACTGTCCTTCTATCTATGACTCTGATAATTTTGTAAATATCTATCAGGTAGCCCCCATAGCCAACGATGCCCTGATGCACACAAACCATGTGTGTTCAATTTCTCCTTCTGGCTAATACCCTCCAAAACAGACAACATCCTGGTAAAACTTTTCCATACCCTCTCCAACACTTTCACATTGTTCTGCTGGTGTGGCAATCAGCACTGCACACAATGTTCGAAATGTTCCCGAACTAAGTTTCTCTACAGCTGCAATATGACCTGTTAATTTTCATACTGCATGCTCCGATGCCTGTCTGCAAGTTTGCCGTCAGTCGTCTTGATCACCCTATCCACCCGTGTTACCACTTTCAGGGAACTGTGGAGCTGTACACCAAGATCCTTCGGATGTTGATGCGGCCAGTAGTTTTTCCATCCACTTTATACTTATCTCCTGCATTAGTCCTTCCAAAATGCATCACATCACAATTGTCCAAATAAAGTTACGTCTGTGTTTTCTCTGTCCAAATCTGCAGCTGACCTATATCCTGCTGTATTCTCTAGCAATCATCCTCATAATCTGCAACTCAGCCAATCTATTTACAGATCTCCAGTCACAAAAACACTGTTCCACCACTACTCTGTCTTCTATGACCAAGCAGTTATCTATCTTACTCTCCATCTTACTAACTGAACGCTGATCCCATTTCACTTAACCTTCTGCATGAGCCTGCCATAAGCAACCATATCTAAGGCCTTGCTAAGGTCCAATCGGCCAACATCCAGTCCCACGCCCTCATCAATCAATTTTGTCACTTCCTCAAAATAATCAATCAAGTTTGTGAGACAGGATATTCCCCACACAACTGCGTTGCCTGTTGCTAGTAAGTCAATATTAGAGTATTTTTGGAGCTGCACTCATTCAGACAAGTGATTATTCCATCATATTCCTGACTTGAACCTTGGAGGTTAGATTAGATTCCCTACAGTGTGGATACAGGTCCTTCAGCCCAACCAGTCCACACCAACCCTCCGAAGAGTAACCCACCCAAACACATTCCCCTGCCCTATATTTACCCTGACTAATGCACCTAACACTATGGGCAATTTAACATGGCCAATTCACCTGAACTGCACATCTTTGGACTGTGAGAGGAAACCGGAGCACCCGGAGGAAAACAATGCAGACATGTGGGGGGGAGGGGGGGGAGGGAATGTGCTACTCCACACAGACAGTCACCAAGACCGGAATTGAACCTAGGACATTGCTGCTGTGAGGCAGCAGTGCCAAGCACTGAGCTCTTAATAGTTACTGTACAGTGGGAGGTATGTCGGGTTGTGATGGTTACTGTACAGTGGGAGGTATGTCGGCCCATGGTGGTCACTATACAGTGGGAGGTATGTTGGGCCGTGAAGGTTACTGTACAGTGGGAGGTATGTCAGGCCTTGATGGTTACTGTACAGTGGGAGGTATGTCGGCCCATGGTAGTCACTATACAGTGGGAGGTATGTTGGGCCGTGAAGGTTACTATACAGTGGGAGGTATGTTGGGCCGTGAAGGTTACTGTACAGTGGGAGGTATGTCGGCCCATGGTAGTCACTATACAGTGGGAGGTATGTTGGGCCGTGAAGGTTACTGTACAGTGGGAGGTATGCCAGGCTGTGACTGTTACTGTACAGTGGGAGGTATGCCGGGCCATGATGGTTACTGTACAGTGGGAGGTATGTCGGGTGTGAGGTTTCAGACTGAGTTGTACAGAGTATGGTTCTGCTGCTGCTGATGGCCCATTGCACCTCATAGATGCATCATCATAATTTGTTGCTCAATCTGTTGAACGCCTGTCCCAATAGAAATCCATATCATGGTGAGGTGGGTCTGCAAAATGTAAAGGTAGCCCTTGCTCCCCATAAGGACTGTGCAGTGACCATTCTTACTGGTATATGAAATGTAGAAGTGTATCTGCAGCAGGCAGATCGGTGATGATGTGGTCAATGATATGTTTCCCTTTTACTGATTCCCCCATAACCTGTCGCAGAGCAGTCTAGCAGCTACAGTATCCAGCATCAATGCTGAGCACTGTTTTGACTATATGCCAAGAACTGCCCCCTCAGCCTGGCTATGTCCTGTCAGTGGGACAGAACCTACCCGAGAGGATGGTGAAGTTGCCAGTGACATAGTCCTGTTCACAGAATCCTGCTTTACAGGCAATATCTGACTGTTTTTTGATTAGCTCGTGGGAAATATACAACAGGTCACTTTTACATTTTGTATAATGAAGTGTTAATATCACTTTGTTTCTTACATATTTTAAAATAACCCAAACATGATTTTTTTTTAATTGAAAACAATTGAAGTGAAGAATAACTGAAATATCAGAGCACAAACTTGACTATTACTCAATTTAGTGACTGTCGTAAACAGCCGATTCATGGTCAGATCAGTGAACACACCATCTTCCAGGCAGCAAAGCTGTTGGAAATGACTTTGAGGTAAAGCCTGAATTCAGACACAGTGTTACTGGGCCTCACCATGACCTCCAAAATACTAACCATCTCCAAAATCTGTCCAGAGTGCTTGCAAACTGGAGCTGGGCAGTTACTCACGCAATAGACTGGTTAGAGACATACCTGAACAGCGGGGAGTGGTGTGTGGGCAGACTGGTCAATGGACTAGCACATGGCGCAGTTCAACATTTGTAACAATGATCTATAAACAAGCATGTCTTGCAAGTATATCGCTTCTGGTATGGCATCTAAACTCTGTAATTCTGCACCTTGGACCTGATTCTGAGTGGAGGTGTTATAAAGGTGATGGGCTCCTGCAGCACATGGCATCTTACATTGAATCCCTCTTAAACCATATCCAGTGTATGTTAGCCCCACAATGTCAGTATCCAAACAGAATTGTGCAGCTCCATTGATGGCAGGCATCATCCCAGACCAACGTTCTTGTGTGTGACTTGAGCTGGAAATCTCTGTGTAAATGTTTGCAGCATTGTTCTCTTTACTGAAGGTCTGACATCCTTTCATAATACCAACTTTTAGATTGTCCAATAAGCACAAAATCCACCCATGTATTCAGTTCACTTTTATAACAACAATATGATGAAAACAGTGCCCAACTCACAGTAAGGAGCATTGAAAAAATGAGTCTCATTACAGAAGCCAAGACCAAATTATGAATAAATACAAGGAATTTGAAAATATACATTTATTCTTCCTTTAATTACTGTTGTGAACTTATAGTCGACTCTCCTACTCCTCAGCGGCAACATGAATGGCTGTGTTTTTTTTCAGAACCACACTTTTTGACTCTAATCTCCAGCATCCGCAGTCCTTCCTCTTCTCCCTACTAATATTCACCCATAATTATTTTCATGGCAACAATATCACTGCATATTTAAACATATTACAATCAGATCTGGGTACATTTTGAATTGCTTCTGTCTATCTCAGAGCTCAGTAATGTGGGATGTGAATGGCAGTGTCTGTGTGATGCTCGGTCTGTAGGCCATGCCACTGAGAGACTGACAGATTGTTTAAAACAGCACATCCCTTCAGCTATTTACAAGTAACATGTTACTGCCTAGACACTCGTAGCCTGAGCTCACAAAACCCAAAGTACAGTGTCCAACATTGGACAGGTCTGGACAATATTTTCATTTTATTTATTCATGGAATATGATTTGGCCAGTATTTATTGTCCATCCCTTGTTGCCCTTAAGAAGGTGAGGGTGAGTTGCCACATTGAACCACTGCAATCGATGTGCTGTAATTAGACTTACAATACTTTGAGGACCTGACTAGAAACATTGATGAGGGTCGAGCTGTGGATGTGGTGTATATGGACGTCAGCAAGGCATTTGATAAGGTTCCCCATGGTAGGCTCATTCAGAAGGTCAGGAGGAATGGGATATGGAGACCTTAGCTGTCTGGATACAGAATTAGCTGGCCAACAGAAGACAGCGAGTGGTAGTAGAAGGAAAATATTCTGCCTGGAAGTGAGTGGGTGTTCCACAGGGCTCTGTCCTTGGGCCTCTACTGTTTGTAATTTTTATTAAAGACTTGGGTGAGGGGATTGAAGAATGGGTCAGCAAGATTGCAGATGACACAAAGGTTGGGGTGTCGTTGACAGTATAGAGGGCTGTTGTAGGCTGCTGCGGGACATTGACAGGATGCAGAGATGGGCTGAGAGGTGGCAGATGGACTTCAACCTGGATAAATGCAAGGTGATGGATTTTGGAAGTTCGAATTTGAAAGCTGAGTACAGGATTAAGGATAGGATTCTTGGCAGTGTGGACGAACAGAGGGATCTTTCTGTGCAGGTACATAGATCCCTTAAAGTGGCCACCCAAGTGGACAGGTTGTTAAGAAAGCAAATGGTGTTTTGGCATTCATTAACGGGGGACTAAGTTTAAGAGTCGTGAGATCTTTTTGCAGCTCTATTAAACTTTGGTTAGACTGCACTTGTAATATTGCGTCCAGTTCTGGTCGCCCTATTATAGGAATGATGTGGATGCTTTGGTGAGGGTTCAGAGGAGGTTTACCACGATGCTGCCTGGACTGGGCAGCTTATCTTATGAAGAGAGGTTGACTGAGCTCGGACTCCTTTCATTGGAGAAAAGCAGGAGGAGAGGGGACCTAATTGAAGTATGCAAGGTAATGAGAGGCATAGATAGAGTCGATAGCCAGAGACTATTTCAAAGGGCAGAAATGGATAATACGAGGGGTCATAGCTTTAAGCTGGCTGGAAGAAAATATAAAGGGGATGTCAGAGGCGGGTTCTTTACACAGAAAGTTGTGAGAGCATGGAATGCGTTGCCAGCAGCAGTTGTGGAAGCAAGGTCATTGGGGACATTTAAGAGTCTGCTGGACATGCAGCTGGTCACAGAGATTTGAGGGTGCATACATGAGGATCAATGGTCGGCACAACATCGTCGGCTGAAGGGCCTGTTCTGTGCTGTCCTGTTCTATGTTCTATGTTCTAATACCATTAGGGGGGTGACCTTGAAATAGTGAAATTGAAGGAATGGCAAAATACTTCCCAATCAGGATGGTGCATGGCTTGGAACGGAAAGCGAACATGATGATAATCCCATGTGTCTGTTTCCCTTGTCCTTCTTGATGGTCATGGTTTCAGAGGTACGTTGTAAGAAGCCTTGTTAAATTTCTGCAGAGCACCGTGTAGATGGCAGGTATTGATGCTCCGGAGTGTCAGTGGTTGAGGGGTGAAGCTGCATTCACAGGGAAAATGGGGAGGGGGCAGGTATTTCATGGCACATACATTCAATATAGAGATGGTTTTATAGATGGTGTACAGGCTTTTGGAAATCATGCGGTATGTTATTTCTGCAGGATTCCTAGCCCTTGAGATATTCTTGTAGCCAATTAATTTATGTGTCCAAGTGTGACGCTGAAAAAGCACAACAGGTCAGGCAGCATCTGAGTACGAAAGTATATGGTCAGTCCAGTTCTGGTTAATGGTAATCCGCGGGATATTGGTCGTTGGGAGTTCAGTGATGGTGGTGACATTGAACATTAGAGGATATGATTCCATTTTCAATTATTAGAGGTATTTGTTGTTTGGCATGTGTGCAATGGGAATTGTACTTTTCACAGTTAAGCACACACCTTCATATTTCCAGGTCTTTGTTGCATTTGGATAAGGATTGCTTCAGTATCAGAGTAAATCACTAATAGTGGTGAATATTGTCCAATCATTGGTAAACAATCCCAGTTGTGACTTCACTTGAGTAGGGATGGTCATTTATGAAGCAGCTGATAATTATTGGGCCTAGGGCAGAGAGCACTTTTACAGCTCACTGATGCTCTCCCTCTCTCTGAGCTATGAAACTGGCTTCGAGTTCCACTTGCTCCAAAGGTGTTTAGCAACATATCTGAATGGAATAATATGACAATACCTACCACATGGAGCTGAGTGATGACTTGGTTAGTTGGACAGCTGGTTTGTAATGCAGATTAATACTAACAGTGTGGGTTCAATTCCTGCACTGACTGAGGTGTATGATAAGGGCTGTCCTACTCAAGCTCTCCCTCACTTGAGGCATGATGACTGTCCAGTTAATCTACCGCCAGTTGTCTCTGTCTAACGAGAGAGCAGCCCAATCATCCTGTCGGGGTATGGTGCCCTACCTTTCCATTTCTGATCTACAGGCTTACCCAGAAACCCCTCCCTTGGGGAACTGCGGCAGAGCTGAGATGGTTGGTCTCCAACAACCCCAGCCACCTTCCTTTGTACCAGGTGTAACTTCTGCCAATGCAGACGATTCCTATTTGCTCCAGGTTTGCCGTTAATCCTGGATACGACATTTGGTCAAATGCAGTTATGATCATGTTGAAAGTGAAGTCACTGTCACCTCACCTCTCGAATTCAGCTGTATGTTTTCTTGTTGTAAATCGTTTAGCTGAAGACTGCCATCTGGAGGAGACTAAAGTTGATCCTCCCATCGATATTTCTGTTTGAACATTGTTGTGAAAGTTTCAGCCTTAGTTTTCCTATTATTGTGCTGGGCTCTTCAATCTTTGAGGAAGGTGGTATTTGTGGATCCTTCTCCTCCGGTGAGGTGTGTGATTGTCCACCACCACTCACCCAGACTGTATATGAGAGGATTGCAGAGATGAGTCCTGATTCATTGGATGGATCTGTGTATCAATTTCTATTTATACCGTGTGGTGAGTAAGTGGCTCAATTTAGTAACTTCATCTCATTCTGAGGTGTATTTGGTGCTACTATAGTCAGGCCCTCCTATATTCTCCATTTAACAAGGCTGTATCACTGGCTTGATGGTCAGGATAAAGTGGAGCATACACCAGGCAGTGATAGTGAAACTTATGCTGGAGTACAATTCTGCTGCTGTTGATAATGACCCGTACCACCTCACACAGGCCAGTGCAAAGTTCCAAAATCTATTGGAAATCTGCCCTGTTAAGCACAGTGATGGTATCACAAATGCACAGGGGGTCTTCACGATGTAAAAGTGGAACTTTGTCTCCAGAAATACAGTATGCAGTACTCGCCGTTCCCAATACGGTTATCGATCAATGTGTCTGCAGCCGGTAGGTTGGTGAGGATGAGATCAAGGATGTTTCTACCTGTCAGTCATTCCCCCCGACTCAGTCCAGACGCAGTGAAGCAGTTATGTCGTTTTGGACACGACCACCTCGATCTGCAATGCTGCTGTTGAGCCCCTCTTGGTGTTGGGTTTGAAATGGCCCACCCAGTATACATTCTCCAGCACTGTCACTCTCTCAGTGCTTCCACCAAGTGTTTTTCAATGTAGAGGGACACTGATCCACCAGCTGAGGAGGGGTGTCAGCATGAGGTTTCCGTGTCAGTGTTTGATCTGACACCGTGAGGCTGAGGGAGGGGAGTCAGCAGGAGGTTTCTGTGTCAGTGTTTGATCTGACACCGTGAGGCTGAGGGAGGGGAGTCAGCAGGAGGTTTCCGTGTCAGTGTTTGATCTGACCCCGTGAGGCTGATGTAGGGGAGTCAGCAGGAGGTTTCCATGTCATTGTTTGATCTGACACCGTCTGGTTTTGTTATGTCACATTGTTGTTTGAGCAGTCTATAGGACACCTCTCCCAAATCTAGCACTTACCCCCAGACGTTAGGAAGGAGGAGTTTCCAGGGTGTGCAGGGCTTTTTATTTGTGTCACTGTCAACCGAAGGGCCTGTCCTGTGCTGTATGACACTGACTCTATTTCTGTCGTGATTGGACAATCCAAGGTCTCACTCCTTCAGTTACTCCCAGTGCCTTCTCTATTCCAAAGATTTCTTTGATATTTTCTCTATTAAGACATTGCTCAATTGCATTTTTAAACTATCTACTTGGATATCTGTATCTTTCTTTGTCATCTTCTCCAGCCGCTACATCCATCTGTGTCTCAGTATCTCCACAACCCTCCATATCTCCACAATTTTCATCTCATACTCCAGACCCATCTATGACTGCAACTTCTGCCAGCCCTTACATGTCTCCCTATATCTATACCTTCCAGCTGCTACACTTCTCCCTATGTCCTGTGATTGAATTTAAAAATATTTCACTAACATGTTCGAAAATGCACAGACCACGCTATTCTCGGCCATCTCCAGCCTCGCTTTTCTTTTCCTGTAACATCTCCAGCCTTGCTTTCCTATCGCCATAACATCTCCACCCTTGTTTTCCTATCTCGGTAACATCTCCAGCATTGCTTCCCTATCTCTAACATCTTCAGCCTTGCATTCCTAGACACTTCAGTGAATTGGTTATACATCTGCTCCTGTATTTTCATCTTTCTGGGGCTATATAAAATATTCCCAGCAGTGTGTTCTGTCAACATTTTGATCCTAACCTTGGCTGATAAACCCTCATTTGAAGACTCTTCCAAGATATTGTCCTTCCTTGCTGCTGTAACTGACTCCTTAATTAATAATACAACACCATCTCCTCTTCAACACCCTCTCCTCTCCTGCCCATATTTTCCAGTATAACAGAATATTGAGTTGTTGACCCTGACCTCCCTCAAACACGTCTCTGTGATGGCAAAAATGTCACACCTCCAAATGTCAACTCATTCCTTTACCACATCAGTCTGTCTGGTAATACTCCCAGCATTAACATAAGGTGGAACATATCACTTGGAATACTTGTACCTTGGAGTTCTTCAGTCATTCACTATTTCTTATAAGGCTGCTCAAACCATGAACCAAAATTATAACTCTGGCACTGAATGTTGAACTGTCATTTCTTTTTTTAAAAAAAACGTATTCATCAAGTGCAACTCTCCAGAACTGAGCAGTCAGCTCCACATACAATGACTTTTTGATGGTTACTTCCCCACTCAGTGCACAGAGGGGACAGCTGCAGTAATGTAGAAGGTGAGGACTGCAGTTGATAGAGATCAGAGTCGAAAAGTGTGGAGCTGGAAAAGCACAGCAGATCAGGCGGCATCCGAGGAGCAAGCGTGTTGATGTTTTAGGCATAAGCCATTCATCAGGAAGGCGTTGGTGCATTCCTTCTTTTTTCATTCTGTGATTCACAGGACTTTGGGAACCGTACTTACTCAGGCAGGCGGCACGGTATTTTGCGTTGAAATGGAAAGCAGTGAATCAGTTGGTTGGACATGGAATAGAAAAGTTGAAGGGAAGTACAGACTGATTGAAGTACAAACGTAAGGACTGATAAATGAACTGGGTCAGATGGGGGGTATACCCAAAGTTATTCCAGGAAGTGATGGGAGAGATTTGTGTGTCTTTGGCGATAACCTTTGAGTCCTCATTGTCCACTGGAGAATTGCCAGATGATTGAAGGATGGCAAATGTTATTCCCTTGTTCAGGAAAGGGAATAGGGATAACCATGGGAATAACAGAACAGTCAGCCTTATATCGGTGGTGGGCAAAGTATTAGAGAAGATTCTGAGAGGCAGGATTTACAATTACCTAGAAGACAATAGTTTGATTAGAGGTAGTCAGCATGGCTTGGTCAGCAGCAGGTCATTCCTCAGAAACTTATTGAGTTCTTTGAAGATGTGAAAAAACATGTTGATGATGGTCGACCAGTAGATGTGGTGAACAAGAATGTTAGCAAGGCATTTGATAAGGTTCCCCATTGTAGGCGCATTCAGAAGGTAAGGAGGCAAGGGACACAGGAAAGTTTGACTGTCTGGATATGGATTTGCAGGCCCATAGAAGACAGAGAGTGGTAGCAGATGGAAAGTATTCAGCCTGGAGCTCAGTGACCAGTGGTGTTCCATAGGGATTGGCTCTGTGACCTGTGGTATTTGTGATTTTTATAGATGAGTTTGATGAGTAAGTAGAATGGTGGGTTAATACGTTTGCCGATGACATGAAGGTTGGTGGAGTTGTGGATAGTATGGAAGGTTGGTATAGGTTACAAGAGGACATTGACAGGATGCAGAACTGTGCTGATAAGTGGCAGATAGAGTTCGACCTTTAAAAAAAGGAAGCGATTTATTTTGGAAGGTTGTATTTGCACACACCATACAGGGTTAAAGGCCGAATTCCTGGCAGTGTAGAGTGACAGAGGGATATTTTGCTCCAAGTCCAGAGATCCCACAAAGTTGCCACCCAAGTTTGCAGGGTTGCTAAGAAGGCATATAGTGTGTTGGCTTTCATTAACAGGGGTATTGAGTTGATGAGCAGTGAGGTTAATGCATAACTCTATAAAGCTGTGGTCCAACCACACTTAGAATATTGTATGAAGTTCTGGTTGCTACATAGAACATAGAACAGCACAGCACAGAACAGGCCCTTCAGCCCACGATGTTGTGCTGACCATTGATCCTCATGCATGCACCCTTAAATTTCTGTGACCATATGCATGTCCAGCAGTCTCTTAAATGTCCCCAATGACCTCGCTTCCACAACTGCTGCTGGCAACGCATTCCATGCTCTCACAACTCTGTGTAAAGAACACGCCTCTGACATCCCCTCTATACTTTCCTCCAACCAGCTTAAAATTATGACACCTCGTATTAGCCATTTCTGCCCTGGGAAATAGTCTCTGGCTATCGACTCTATCAATGCCTCTCATTATCTTGTATGCCTCAATTAGGTCTCCTCTCCTCCACCTTTTCTCCAATGAAAAAGTCCGCGCTCAGTCCACCTCTCTTCATAAGATAAGTCCTCCACGCCAGGCAGCATCCTGGTAAATCTCCTTTGAACCCTCTCCAAAGCATCCACATCTTTCCTATAATAGGGCGACCAGAACTAGATGCAGTGTACCAAGTGCAGTCTAACCTAAGATTTATAAAGCTGCAACAAGATCTCACGGCTCTTCATCTCAATCCCCCTGTCAATGAAAGCCAAAACACCATATGCTTTCTTAACAACCCTGTCCACTTGGGTGGCCATTTTAAGGGATCTATGTACCTGCACACCAAGATCCCTCTGTTCCTCCACACTGCCAAGAATCCTATCCTTAATCCTGTAATCAGCTTTCATATTCGACCTTCCAAAATGCATCACCTCGCATTTATCCAGGTTGAACTCCATCTGCCACTTCGCAGCCCATCTCTGCATCCTGTTAATGTCCAGCTGCAGCCTACAACAGCCCTCTATACGGTAAACGACACCTCCAATCTTTGTATCGTCTGCAAACTTGCTGACCGATCCTTCAGTCCTCTCATCCAAATCATTATAAAAATTACAAACAGCAGAGGGCAAATGAAGAACCCTGTGGAATACCACTCACCACAGATTTCCAGGCCGAATATTTTCCTTCTGCTACCACTTGCTGTCTTCTGTTGGCCAGCCAATTCTGAATCCAGACAGCTAAGTTCCTCTGTATCCCATTCCTCCTGAACTTCTGAATGATCCTACCATGGGGAACCTTATCAAATGCCTCGCTGAAGTCCATATAGACCACATCCACAGCTTGACCCTCATCAACGTTTCTAGTCACATCCTCAAAGAACTCGATAAGGTTTGTGAGGCATGACCTGCCCCTCACAAAGCCGTGTTGACTGCATTTAATAAAGCCATGTTCTTCCTGGTGGTCTTAAATCCTATCCCTCAGAATCCTTTCCAACACCTTGCAGACGACAGACGTGAGACTGACTGGTCTGTAATTGCCAGGAATTTCCCTATTTCCTTTCGTGAAGAGAGGAATTACATTTGCCTCTCTCCAGCCCTCAGGTAACACCCCAGTGGAGAGCGAGGATGCAAAGATCTTCGCAAGTGGTGAAACAATCACATTTCTCGCTTCCCAAAGCAGCCGAGGGCAAATCTGGTCCGGGCCTGGCGACTTGTCAATCTTAATGTTTGACAAAATTTTCAGCACATCAGCTTCCTCTATCTCTATCCATTACAGCATGCACACCTGCTCTTCAAATGTTTCGTTCATTAAAAAGTTTGTTACTTTCATAAAGACAGAAGCAAAAAACTCATTTAGGGCTTCCCCTACCTCCTCAGACTCCACACACATGTTCCCTATGCTAACCCTGATCGGCCCTACTCTTTCGTTGACCATTCTCTTATTCCTCACATAAGTATAAAATGCCTTTGTGTTCTCCCTAATCCGTTCTGCTAAGCCTTTCTCGTGCCCCCTCCTGGCTCTCCTCAGACCATTTTTGAGCTCCTTCCTCGCCTGCCTGTAATTCTTTAGAGCTGAGGTTGTCCCTAGCTTCTTCCACCTTATGTAAACTACCTTCTTCCTTTTGACGAGAAGCTTCACCGCTCTCATCATCCAAGGTTTCTTTATATTACCCCTTCTTGCCTGTCTCAGAGGAACATATTTATTCATCATTGCAACAACTGTTGCTTAAACAGTCTCCACATGTCTATAGTGCCTTAACCATGGAACAATTGCTCCCAGTCCATGCTTCCTAACTCATGTCTAATTGCATCATTCTTTCCTCTTCCCCAATTAAATATCTTCCCATTTTGCCTAATCTTCTCCTTCTCCATAGCTATGCAGAATGTGAGGCAGTTGTGGTCACTGTCATGAAAGTGCTCTCCTACCACAAGATCTGATACTGCCCCAGCTCGTTTCCGAGCACCAAGTCTAGAATGGCCTCTCTCCTCGTCGGCCTGTCAACGTACTGAGTTAGGAAGCCCTCCTGAACACACCTTACAAAAACAGCTCCAATCAAATCTTATGCTCGAAGGAGGTTCCAATCAATATTGGCAAAGTTAAAGTCACCCATCACAACAACCCTACTACACCCACACTTTTCCAAAATCTGCCGACCTATGCTTTCTTCAATCTCCCTGCTGCTATTGGGGAGCCTGTAGTAAACCCCTCACGAGGTGACTGCTCCCTTGCTGTTCCTAATTTCCACCCATATTGACTTGGGTAGGCAGATCTTCCTCGACAATGGTAACTTCTGTAGCAGTGATACGCTCTCCAAATAGTAGTGGTACACCCTCTCTTCTTTTCCCCCCTCCCTATTCTTTTTAAATGCTTTGCTGATATATGTACTCACTGCTTTCCTTCCCGGCTGCCCCTCTGGTCCTCGTTACTTCCTCCACTGCTCCAGCTCCTTCTGTGAAAGAGAAAACAACGCTGCCCGCTACTGGTAAGTAATTTTAGAAAAACTGCCTTACCTTAGCTGCAGTCTTTCGGGTTCGTCTTTCCTCCGCTGCTGCTCGCACTCACATGTGGAAGTCTCAGAGAGTGTACAGACCAGATCTACCAGGATGCTGCCAGGACTGAAGGCCATGTCTTAGGAAGAAAGGTTGAGAGAGCTAGGGCTTTTCTCACTGGAGTGAAGAAGGATAAGAGGTGACTTGACAGAGAGGTACAAGATGTTGAGAGACATAGAGTGGATAGCCAGAGCCTTTTCCCAGGGCAGAATTGTCTATCAACAAGGGGCATAACTTTAAAGTGATTGGAGGAAGGTTTAGAGGAGATGCCAGAGGTAGGTTCTTTATTCAGAGAGTGGTGGGTGGGCAGAATGCACCGCCAGCTGTGGTAGTAGAGTCAGATACATTAGGGATAGTTAAGAATACTCTTGGATAGGAACATGGAAGTTTGTACATTGAAGGGTATGTAGGTTCGTCTGATCTAAGAGTAGGATAAAAGCCCAGCAAAACATTGAGGGCTGAATGGCTCTTACTGTGCTGTACTGTTCTGTGTTCCAAGTTTCACTCAGTTTGTGGATTCTCATTAATTTTTGATTGAGCGAGTGAGGCGTGCGAGGGAGTGAGCTGTGTGAGGTCAGGAAGCTGGGGCAGGGCGTTAGACCAAGACTTCCAGTTTTGATGTGCATTGTTACATTCACCTAAGTGCCAGCACAATATGCGTGGTTACCTAGACCAGACAAAATCCATCAAGTTCCGTTATTAAAATTATTCATGGCTTGCCGTTTGCTCCCGGTTTCTTCAGAAGCATTCTGTTGGGTGTCCTATCAATTATTATCTGACCATCCACAAACAAGTACAATTTTTTTTTTAAACTAATTAATATGAAGGTACATTTATTGAATATAGTTTCAGAGAGTTCACTGTGAGACACAAAATGCTGCAATAGACTGTCAATTGTGAACGTTTACACCCAGTGTCTGGTCCAGGATGCAGATGTATGGACTCTGGGGGACATGCCAGATGTCATCACCATAAGTAACTTGTGCGATGTGATTCTGACACTCCATGTCCATACAGGTACTCCATGGGCCAGGCTCTGACTGAAGATCAATTTGTTAGACCTGATTCCTGGTCAGTCATTTGTATCTAATTTAGACAGCATTGATACCTGCACCGAGAGCAGTAATAGCCTGTTGGTTTCTTTACTCCTGCTCAAGGCGGATCCTAAATGTTTCTCTGTGAGAGAATGTTTGAATGACTGCCCTGACCCAGGATGGAAACTTTCTGGGTAGATTCAGGAGCAGGCCAGTGTCTCACTCAGTGCCACAGGCAGCTGTGAGGTCCAGTAGCACTGTACCCGAATTCACCCTTTTGAAATCCACTTTTAATGTCGATCATGATGCAAAGTGATGGGTTTACTGACCTGAACAATGATCAGGGGTTTACCATGTTTGTGAATTGGGCAATAATAAGGTATGAGCTATAATTATTTAACTGAACAATAACGACATCATCTCTGAAAACAATAAAATTAATTTTATTTGATGGAACTAAAATATAAACACTGAACAATGTTTTATGATACAAAAGTAAAGAACTAGATTTTGTTTTGTACTGAAGAAGAATATGTTGTCTGACTATTTTGGTGATCACAACTACACATGGAATCGCAGTATTCAAATGCACATATTGTCGCTCTATCATTTGCAAAAAGATTGACCACTGACTGATTGCATATTCAGAGTGAGCAAGTGATTGAACAATCAAATAAAATTATAACTCTTACACATTTAGATACAATCAATCGATTTAATTTCTCACCTGAAATGTGTGAGCTTCAGTTATTTGCCAACAATTCGATTAGTTTTAAAATAATGATGGAAAAGGATAGACTAGATCTAAAAGTTGAAGTTCTAAATTGAAGAAAGGCCAATTTTGACGGTATTAGGCAATATCTTTCAAAAGCTGATGGTGGCAAATGATCGCAGGTAAGCAGACGGCTAGTAAATGGGAAGCCTTCAGAAATTAGATAGCCGGAGTCCAGAGACAGTATATTCTTGTTAGAGTAAAAGTAAAGGATGGTAGGTATAGAGAGTGCTGAATGACTAAAGAAATTGAGGGTCTGGTTCAGAAAAAGAAGGAATGATATGACAGGTACAGGCAGGATAGATCGAGTGAATCCTTAGAAGAGTAGAAAGGCAGGAGGAGTACACCAAAGAGGGAAATCAGGAAGGCAAAAAGGGGACATGAGTTAGCTTTGACAAATAGAGTTAAGGAGAATCCAAAAGGATTTTACAAATACATTGAGAACAAAAGGGCAAATAAGGAGACAGAATAGAGTCCTCAAAGATCAGCAAGGTGCCTTTGTGTGGAGCTGCAGGAGATGGGAGAGATACTAAACGAGTATTTTGTATCAGTGTTTACTCAGGAGAAGGACATGGGAGATGTAGATATACGGAGAAATAGATAGTGACGTCTTGAAAAATGTCCATATTACAGAGGAAGAAGTGCTCGATGTCTTGAAAAGCATAAAGGTGGAAAAATCCCCAGGACCTGATAGATTAGGTGAAACTTGAAAGGGTTCAGAAAAGATTTACATGCATGTTGCCAAGGTTGGAGGGTTTGAGTGACAGCTGGAGGTTGAACAAGCTGGAGCTGTTTTCCCTGGAACGTTGGAGACTGGGGGTGACTTGATAGAGGTCTATAAAATCATGAGGGACCATGGATCGGGTAAATTGACAAGGTATTTTCCCTGGCGTGGTGAAGCCCACAACTAGAGGGCATAGTTTTCGGTTGGGAAGGGAAAAATATAAAAGAGATGTAAGGGGCAACTTTTTCACTCAGAGGGTTGTTCGTGTGTGGAATGAGCTGCCAGAGGAAGTGGTGGTGGTTAGTACAATTGCAACATTTAGATGGCGTCTGAATGGATATATGAGTAGAAAGTGTTTAGAGGGATATGGGCTGAGTGCTGGCAGGTGGGACTAGATTGGGTTGGGATATTTGGTTGCATGGACAAGTTGGACGGAAGGGTATGTTTCCATGCTGTACATCTCTTTGACCCTGTGACTGTAATTTAGAAATGGCAATAATTTGACATGCACTACCAAATAAATAAATCGTTTACATTATTAAATTGTAGCATACAATAAGTTGAAAACTTGCTATTTTTAGAATGATTGATAAAGAACAAAGAACATTCCAAAACAGGAACAGACACTTCGGCCCTCCTAGCCTGTGCTGATCCGGATCCTCCTATTTTCTAAACCTGCACCTATTTTCTAAGAGTCTGTATTCCTCTGCTCCCTCCCCATTCATGTTTCTGTCTAAATACATCTTCGATAACGCTATCACTTCTGCCCCTACTACCTCAGATGGACGCACGTTCCAGGCTGCTACCACCTTATGCGTAAAGATCTTGCCACATATATCTGCACTAAACCTTTCCCCTCTCACTTTGAACTCATGACCCCGAGTAACTGAGTTCCACAATCTGGGGAAAAAGCTTCTTCCGATCCATCCTGTATATATCTGTCTTGATTTTGTCGACCTCAACCTTCGACTTAGTAATGAAAATAGTCCTAATCTACTCGATCTTTCTTTCTTTATCTTTGTAGGCGACACAGTGGCACAGTGGTTAGCACTGCTGCCTCATACCACGAGAGACCCGAGTTCAATTCCCGCCTTAGGCGACTGACTGTGTGGAGTTTGCACATTCTCCCCGTGTCTGCATGGGTTACCTCTGGGTGCTCCGGTTTCCTCCCACAGATGTGCAGGTGAGGTGAATTGGCCATGCTAAACTACCCGTAATTTTAGGTTAGGGGTATGGGTGGGATGTGCTTCGGCAGGTCGGTGTGGACTTGTTGGGCCGAAGTGCCTGTTTACACACTGTAAGTAATTTAAATGTAAATCTATATACGGCATTCCAAATGTGGCCAAACCAAACTCCTATGCAACTGTAACATGACCTGCCAGCGCTTGTACTCAACACCTGATCCAATGAAGGAAAACATAACATATGCCATCTTGACCACTTTGCTGAGCTGTGTGGCATCTTCAGGAAACGTAGATCATTAGATTAGATTAGATTACTTCGTGTGGAAACAGGCCCTTCGGCCCAACAAGTCCACACTGACCCGCCAAAGCATAACCCACCCATCCCGTACATTTACCCCTTTACCTAACACTACGGGCAATTTAGCGTGGCCAATTCACCTGACGTGCACATCTTTGGACTGTGGGAGGAAACCAGAGCACCCGGAGGAAACCCACGCAGACAGGGGGAGAATGTGCAAACTCCACACAGTCGCCTGACTCAGGAATTGAACCCGGGTCTCTGGCGCTGTGAGGCAGCAGTGCGAACTACTGTGACACCGTGCTGCCCAACAATGGACCCAAACACCCAGATCTCGCTGTAAGTCAATTTTCCTCAGGAGTTTTCCATTTACTATGTTGTTCACTCTTGAACTGGATCTTTCAAAATTCATCACCTCGCATTTGCACAGATTGAACTCCGTCTTCTATTTCTGTGCGTATCTCTCCAATTTATCTATATTCTGCTGTATTCTCTGACAGTCCCCTTCACTATCTGCTACTCCAACAATCTTGGTGTCATCTGCAACCCTTGCCAATCAGGCAACCAATACCTTCTTCCAAATCATTGACATACATCACAAACAACAGTTGTCCCAGTACGGATCGCTGTTGCACACCACTGGTCATCGGTCTGTAGGGGGTAGTGTAAACATCATCCATATAAGGAAAGAACGGGAAGCTCGAACACTGATTGGCCAAGTGAATAACAAAATAATCGCAGGACCCAAATAAGGAAAACAGTGGGGAATCCTAGCACTCGTTGGTCAAGACAGCAGTAGGAGACCCAGCCCACATATACATGTATATAATGCGTGGAGATTACTATGCTTGTGTGTGTGTACCTTTGGGAACAACACCCGACTTTGCAAAGTTGAATGAAAAAGTTTTGGACAGACTCCTCCGTGTCTTTGTTCCTGGGAAGGGAAATAAAAAGTGCCGTAGATGGGGCTGGACAGCCACCTATCTCGCACAATTGGGGGCTCGTCCGGGATGAAATAATTATTGCCGGGGGGGGTGGGGGCAGTCCCTTCGGCCCACGGATCAAGCCTGATTACAACAAAGACGCGTCTAGTATATATTTATACTTCTCACTGATCAGCTTGGTCCGTCGGCCGTCGGCCAAGAGAGGATGTGACCCGGCTCATTTAAAAATAATTTTGAATCCTGGAAAAGGAACACACGGATGAGTGCTGGGACGACCGGTTAGTGACTATACACGGGGGTACACACATTTAAAAAGGCCAGACAACTCCGTGCACGGATCAAGGTAAGAGATTCTTTTGTTCTTCCTTGTTGGCCGCGTGGTTTTGACGGTCATCTGTGAAAACGCTTTAGGCATTTAAGACCAGGACCGAAGATAAACCACGGGAAATTGTCGTTTTGACGGTCATCTGGGAAAACGCTTTGGGCGTTTAAGACCAGGACCGAAGATAGACCATGGGAAATCAGACTTCTAGAATTACTAAGGAAAAGTCAGGGAAGACTGCAAATGGGAAAGAAATACCCCCCGATAGTCCATTAGGTCGGAAGTTAAGTCTATGGACGGACAGTAGTAGAACGAAGGACTTAAAGAAAGAGACCATGATAAAATATTGTTGTTTTATATGGACCAAAGAACCAATCCGCGCCCCCTCGGTAGTTTGGCCCGAGTATGGGTCTGATGAAGACTGGGTGTGTCAAATCCTAAATGTATATGTTAACAGAAAACAATCGTTTGACCCAGAGGAGAGCAAATACGCCGCCGCATGGTTGGCGGGTGACGGCGAGAGTCCCACGCGTCTCTATCCTCTGATTCCCCAAACAGACCCAAGGAAGCCCCAGAGGTCTTGGGACATCCTCACCGACGGTTTGCCACCGTCTGCCCCGCCGCCGTATATACCACCCGCGCACGACCAGGCGTCCAGCGCGGACCTCACTCCTGCGACGGATAATTCCGAGTCCCAGCAGGCTACGACCAGTGAGGAAGGGGCTGCTGGGGGGGGGGCACAGGAGGGTGCGCAGAACTCACCCCAGGCACTAGGAAATCAGTCCGACTCGAGATGCGGAAAGGTCGAGAAGAGGGATTGAGAGCTGGGAGGAGTGACAATATTGAACAGCTGAACCCCTTCCGAGAGGTGCCGTTTGGGAACGAACGGACCGGGTTCGTAGTACAACCTTTAAATTCTGGGGATATCCGGCAACTCCGTAATGAACTACCCCATCTACTGGACGACCCCGTCAGTGTGGGAATACAACTGGCCCAATTTCTGGGGCCCAGTATATACACATGGGCTGAACTGCAGGCCATGATGAGAATACTATTTAATTATGATGAAATTGTGATGATCCGGAATAGTGCAGTGGCCATTTGGGATAGGGAGCATCAGGACGGCCCTCAGTGTGGAGAGCAGAAGTACCCCTTAGAGGACCCCCGGTGGGATCATAACGACACGGGTGAACGAGCCAATATGACAGACCTCAGAAGCCTTATAATCAGGGGGATCCAAACCTGCGTGGCCAAACAGCGGAATTTAGCGAAAGCATTCGAAGTTGGACAGAAAAAGGATGAATCCCCGAGTGAGTTTTTAGACCGTTTGCGGGAGTCCATGCGAAAGTATTCAGATTCAGACCCTGATGGGGAAATAGGCAAGGGCATGCTTAAGGTGCACTTTGTGACTAAGTCATGGCCTGACATTCAGAACAAATTACAGGAAGTGGAGGATTGGGCTGAAAAGGATATTGCAGAATTATTACGGGAAGCACAGAAGGAGTACGTTCAGAGGGATGTAATAAGGGAGAAACATAAGACAAAAATGATGGTGGCAGCCGTACGGGAAGCTTGTAAGTCCACCAGAATGGGGGAGGGAGGTTATGGGGTGGAAAGAGGAATGTCGAAGAAAAGTTGGAGAGGGAGAGAAGCGAGACGGGGCAGAAGTGAGACAGGAGGATCTTATGGAATTGAGCGCCCTCAGAAGGCCGGATGTTACCATTGCGGGAAAGTGGGACACTACAAAAGGGATTGTCCCGAGTTTAAAAGGGAAAGAGAAGGGATGTATGAAATGAAGTGTGAACAAATGGATTAGGGAAGTCAGGGGAGGATCGGAACACGGGCCTACCAAGAACCCCTGGTAAATTTACGGGTGGCCCCATTTAGACAAGATGTTACCTTCTTAGTTGACAGAGGCGCCGGCAGGTCCTCAATTCCCCTCCATCCTAGGGGGGGTTGGCTTCCAAGCTAAAACATTAAACATTTCAGAAGTTAAGGGTGGGGTTTTTAGTGCGAAAATATTCGAACCACAACCCTTGCGGCTGGAGGAGGAGGAGCTCCAGGTGGAACTCCTTCACCTCCCCCATCTTCCCTATGGGTTGTTGGGACGGGATTTGATAGTCCGTTTCGGATTACGAATAGAAGTGGGAGAAGAGGATGAATTAGCCGTTACCAGGTCATACCTTAGTGAGTGCCGATTGACAGAGATAGACCCTAGGGTTTGGGTCGCCAAAGGGAACCGGGGAGGACTCGCAATTCGACCTCAGAGCCCCGACGTCAGAGTGCGCCAATACCCCATCTCTTGGGAAGGGAGGCAGGGCCTGAAGACAGTTATGGAAGACCTAATAAAAGATGGATTGGTAGAGCCCTGTATGTCACGATACAATTCCCCCATCCTGCCGGTCCGGAAGTCGGATGGGAGCTACCAAATGGTCCAAGACCTAAGGGAAGTAAATAAAATTGTCCAAGTACGGCACCCTGTGGTACCGAACCCATACACTATTCTGGGGCGAATACCCCCGAACCACGGCTGGTTTAGTGTTATAGACATAAAGGATGCCTTCTGGGCGTGTCCCCTGGACAAGGACAGTAGGGATCTTTTTGCTTTTGAATGGGAGGATCCTGATACTGGCAGAAAGCAGCAGTACAGGTGGACCGTGCTCCCCCAAGGATTCACTGAGTCCCCGACTCTGTTCGGGCAGATTCTGGAACAATTATTGGAGGGACTAACCTTGTTCCCGGCCCTTAAGCTTATACAATACGTGGACGATCTCCTTTTATCCGGACCCGCGGAGGAGGACGTCCTACTTGGGACTAATGCCCTGTTAAATTACCTAGCTGAGAAGGGGTTAAGAGTGAGTCAGAAGAAGCTCCAATATGTCGAGAAAGAGGTTAAGTACCTGGGACAACGATAAGCCAGGGACAGAAACGAATAAGTCCGGAAAGAGTGCGGGCAATAATCGAACTAGGCCTCCCAACGACCAAGAGGGAGTTGCGGAAGTTCTTGGGACTCTTAGGCTATTGTCGGTTATGGATAGACGACTATGCCCCCCTTACTAAAGACTTGTACCTAAAACTCATTGAAGAGGCACCCAACAGAATAATATGGGAGGAGGAGGAGAAAAAGTTAATTGAAATCCTAAAAGGAAAATTGATGGCCGCACCTGTTTTAAGCTTGCCGGATTTTAGTAAGACATTTCGTCTCTTTGTGAACTCCATAAAGGGAACTGCTCTTGGAGTATTGACCCAGGATTGGGGGGGGAAAAGGAAGCGCGTGGCTTTCCTGTCAAAAATTCTGGATCCAGTCTCCCGAGGGTGGCTGGAGTGTGTCCAAGCGGTGGCAGCCACGGCAAAGCTGGTAGAGGAAAGCAGGAAGTTGACTTTCGGGGCCCCCTTGACAGTCACTACTCCCCACCAGGTTCGAACTATCCTGAATCAGAAGGCCGGGAGGTGGCTGACTGACTCGAGGATTCTGAAATATGAAGCCATATTGTTAGACCGAGAAGACCTCCGAATAGAAGTCGGGGGCTGCCAGAACCCGGCGGACTTTCTTTGGAAAGGGGAAGGGGAGGAGGAACTGGAACACTGCTGTTCAGACATAATAGAGTACCAGAGTAAAGTGAGGGAAGATCTGAGGGATATCCCCTTACATGCAGGAAGGCGGTGGTACATTGACGGGTCCTCTCGAGTGATAGATGGGAAGAGACACAATGGTTATGCAGTCATTAGTGAGACTAGTTGGGAATTAGTGGAAAGTGGACGGCTACCAAATGCGTGGTCCGCACAAACGTGCGAATTGTACGCCTTGCACCGGGCCCATGGGAATTTAGAGGGAATAGCCGGGACAGTCTACACTGACTCTAAGTATGCCTTTGGGGTAGTACACACCTTTGGGAAGATCTGGAAAGAAAGGGGAATGATAAATAGTAGAGGAAAGGAGTTGGTCCACGAGGAACTCGTGGCCATGATCTTGGAGGATTTGTTGCTGCCACAAGAGATTGCTGTAGTACATGTGAAAGGACACCAGAAATACGATAAAATAGAGACCCTGGGGAATCAATTGGCAGATGAACAGGCAAAATTGGCTGGGATGGGGAAGGAAGTAATAAACTGCCTGGTAAGGATTCCCCAGATATCCGAAATTACCGAAGTGCCCACGTTTACTGACAAAGAAGACACTCTTCTTGCGTCTCTGGGGGGTACAAAGGATAGGGAAGGCAAGTGGACCTTACCCGATGGCTGCCAGCTACTAAATCGACCGTTGACGCGGGACATTATTGCCCGTCTACACCAAGGGGTCACTGGGGCGCCCAGGCACTGTGTGATGCCTTCCTGCGCCGAAATGCTCACCCTGGTCTGTACACGGTAGCCAAGCAGGTCACAGGAGATTGCATAACATGTCGAAAGATGAACAAAAGGGGGCTGCGGCAGCATGCAAAACAAGGGGTAGGAGTCCGGCCGAAAGGCCGTTTGAGTATGTCCAGGTAGATTACACTGAGCTCCCCCCCATAGGTCGCCTGAAGTATCTATTAGTAGTGGTAGATCACCTGACAGGATGGGTGGAAGCTTTCCCCATTACCACGGCAACGGCAACTCAGGTTAGCAAGATTCTACTCGAGCAAATCATCCCACGATTTGGGCTACCCCGCGCTATTGACTCTGACCAGGGGAGCCAATTCACCTCGACCGTCCTCCAGAATGTAGTGCAAGCAATGGGGATTGACTGGGATTTGCACACCCCCTGGCATCCCCCCTCCTCGGGCAAGGTCGAAAGAATGAACCAGACCATCAAAAAGCAGCTAACCAAACTCACTAATGAAATTGGCCTGCCTTGGACCAAATGCCTACCCCTTGCCCTATTGCAAATTCGCACCCAGCCAAGGCGGGATTTGGGAGTCTCCCCTTTCGAAATGCTGTTTGGCCTCCTGTTCCATGGGCCGAAGGGGGAACCTCCTGTATTTGCGTCTCGGGATATGTTTGTGCAAAAATATGTGGTGGCTCTGGGGTCTGCTCTATCTTGTTTACGCCAACAAGGACTTTTGGCACAGACGCCGCCCCTCGAGTTTGCAGTGCACACCGTCAAGCCGGGCCAGTGGGTCCTGATTAAAAGCTGGAAGCAACGTACCCTCGAACCAACTTGGGACAGTCCCTTCCTGGTACTTTTGACGACCGAAAGGGCTGTCCGTGCGGCCGAAAAGGGCTGGACACATTACACTCGAGTCAAGGGACCAGTGCCACAACCGACGGAGGACGAACGAACCTCTCTGACAAAGGCATCTAAGGAACAGAGACCCTGAGAACGAACTAATCGGACTTTGGCGAGTCTAAAGGAACTATGCCCTCTGGCTACGGGTGTCGCGACAAAATGCGGTCAATCATATTGTTAACTTGCTATGCCATTATCCTTGGGCTGGGTCATAGTGTGCGTGTTACCCAATTTGGCCTCTGGAAAAAAACAAGCAGAGGACCGTCAGTGGTTCTCCATCTCCGTGCTTGCCAACCAATCAACACAGACATTTAGCTTAGACCTACGTGAGTTGGTGCCCTGTAGGACTAAAAGTCAACTGAATCAAACTAAGCAGAACCTAGAGAGAGAAAGGGGATTCCAGGGTCAGACGTTAGTATTACAATTGCATGGTAGGGAAGGCCTAAATAGGACTCCAGCCCCCGGGGTCCAGGCTATGGGGTCAGTTGTCCGTGAGCCCATCACCCCTGGACGGGATTGTGGGCAGAATCAGTGCAATCCGCTCTATCTGACCATAAAGAACTTGGGGAAGAACGGGGCGAGCCTTAATGGAACAATACTGGGTATTAGAGTTGGGGGCCAGGCAGGATGGGGTGGGATGCAGCTGTGCTGCACGTATATCTTGGTCATTGAAGCTGAGTCTGGGGGCTCATCCGCCACTGATAAGCAGGAAAAGATTAGAATAATTGAGATGACGGATTTGGAAAAGACCTTTGAAATAGAAACGGGATACGGGGAGGCGAATGCCTGGATGGAATGGGTCAAATATACTGTGAGGAGCATGAAAAAGAGTGATTGCTACGCATGCACGAGTGCCCGCCCTAACCCTCAGGTGGTCCCATTCCCGCTGGGATGGGAGAAACACCCACGAGCCTTGGACTGCATGATAAGGCTGTACCAGGACCGAGAGGCCTGGAACGACTCCACTTGTCGACCCTTGAGTTTGAAGTTTCCCCCCGTCAGGTCTGAGGGGGCGCCCCGCCCGCCATCATTCTCAGGGGTAACGGGTACGCACCACGCCTGCGTCTCTCGGACGGGACTACAGTGGGACAACGATGTGGGAACATTTGACAAGTGCAGCGGATCAATTCGGCTGGTCAATGAAACTACCAGGGGCGGGAATTACTCCCACATTCATGTGCCTAGGGCAGACGTCTGGTGGTACTGTGGTGGGAGGGTTCTGCGACCGACCCTGCCACAAACATGGACGGGCACTTGTGCAATCGTTTAATTGGCCATCCCATTCACCCTGGCATTCGAAAAACAAAAGCGACTCCGTTCTAGTGGAAGAACTGAGAGAGCTTTGGAGACCTCTTTCGATGATAACATATATTTAGATGCCATAGGGGTCCCCAGGGGTGTTCCTGACGAATACAAGGCTAGGAACCAGATAGCGGCGGGTTTTGAGTCGTCACTGTTCTGGTGGGTGACCATCAATAAGAACGTGGATTGGATTAATTATATTTACTACAATCAGCAGAGGTTCATTAATTATACCCGGGATGCAGTGAAAGGAATAGCAGAACAACTGGACGCCACTAGTAGGATGGCGTGGGAAAATAGGTTGGCCTTAGACATGATGTTGGCAGAGAAGGGGGGTGTTTGTGTCATGATAGGCACTCAGTGCTGCACTTTCATCCCCAACAACACAGCCCCTGATGGGACCATCACCCGCGCCCTGGATGGACTCACCACATTGGCGGACGAACTGGCCGAAAACTCGGGCATCGACTCTGGCCTCACGGACTGGTTGGAAGCTTGGTTCGGTAAATGGACGGGGGTGGTCGTTCCCTTTCTTGTCTCATGTATAGTGGTGGCAGGGGTACTCACTGCCCTTGGGTGTTGCGTTATTCCCTGTGTCTGGGGATTAACTCAACGACTGATCGAAACCGCCCTTACTAAGAGGGATGTTCCCTATGGGCAGGTTGAACGAATGAATCTCGAGATGGAACAACGTGAATCCCTCTTGGGCGGGGGTAGTATTAGAGACGGGCAGTTTGATGAACAAGCTCGGGAGTTATTAAATGCCCTGGAGAAGAAAAGTACGGTTTAAAAATTACAGGCCGCAAGAAAAGACACGGGGTATTTGTAGGGGGTAGTGTAATTTTTAAACGGTTAGCTGCATTTTAGTCTTTTCTACCTCATAGTAAACACAAGCAGACACTCGAAACTGTTGCCGGACCTCCCCCATGTTTATATGAATGAAACAATTGTAACAGCTTTCCTCGATAGTTGAGAGACCGCCCTTAACCACAGTTGTACAACATCATTCATATAAGGAAAGAACGGGGAGCTCGAACACTGATTGGCCAAGTGAATAACAAAATAATCGCAGGCACCAGAACCCAAATAAGGAAAACAGTGGGGAACCCTAGCACTCATTGGTCAAGGCAGCAGTAGGAGACCCAGCCCACATATACATGTATATAATGCGTGGAGATTACTATGCTTGTGTGTGTGTACCTTTGGGAACAACACCCGACTTTGCAAAGTTGAATGAAAAAGTTTTGGACAGACTCCTCCATGTCTTTGTTCCTGGGAAGGGAAATAAAAGTGCCGGAGATAGGGCCGGACAGCCACTTCTCTCGCACATATTGACCTTGTGACAATTTCTCTCTCTCTATCATTAGATTTGGTTTCATTTGATTTGATAGTAGTCATTGTCGTATGTATCTAAGTGGAGTGAAACTCTTTGTTTATACACAGTTCTGGCAGACCATAGTGAGAATTGGAGCTGCCTTTTTTTTAGAGACATGGAGTGGCCAAAATATAAAAGTCTGCTTCAACTGTCTGTTTTTGAAGAGCCACAAAATAGCCAGAAATTAAAATAGATTGCTTCAGCATTAGTGAAAAAAGGGCCTTTGAAAAGGGAATTATTCCAAAGCAAAATAAATGCTAATCTGATTCGTAAGATTCTGAAACATGCCAACAGAGTGATAAAGAAAGTTCTTTTTTAAAGAATTGATAATTTTTAACAGAACACAGAAGAAATAATGAAATTATAGCACAAAAATTTTGAAGAATCATTACAAAAGGTAACTTATTCTGATCTCAGTAAGGATTCTTTTCATGCACAAAAACAGCAACTCAAGTTATCTTTCAGAAGCTCGCTGCGCCTTTGAAACTATTTACAATTGTAATAGGTCCGAGTTAAATATTTGGTAAATAATCATGGACACAGATTCCAACGTAATTCTAAAAGCTTTAAGAGATGCCTGGCGTGTCTTTTCTAATTCCCTAAGAAAAAGTTTAACAGTAGAAATAATAATAACAATATGAATTTTGTAACAGAATCAACTTTTTAATGTAAAATGTGATCTCGGAATTTGATAAGAGATAGCCTGCCCATTGGAGAATAGAATTTATGCAATCCTTCAAGATAAACAATGAGGGTTATGACTAAAACGAGCACAGCCACGAACTTTGGAATGAATTATAGGAAGATCCCAAGGCCTAGAGATAACAACAATGGTTAAACATCCGAAACAAATAAGAACCTCGGGCTGTCCATGGGAGTGTCCATCATTGATCAGTTGTTTCACAAGATTGGTTCTGGAGAAGGGGAGTGGAGGGTACACTGACAAAGTTGTGTATGATCATTGCAACACAGAACGTATAAAAATACTGTTTTTTTACTGCAAAATCGAAGTGTGTCATTGATTTGCTTCTGATCTGAGCTAAAGATTAAGAAACGATTGTCTTCTCATGTCAAAGCCAGATTCGAGGAAGATCCTTTGGTATTCTCCCAGTATTAACCTGGTTTTGCTTGAATTAAAGTCCATTCCGTGCCTGTGCCCTGTCTGCCTCCAGAGTCTTTGACCCTAGCTGGGGAAACTCGCTCCTACAATAAGCAAGGAACATACAGATTATAGGGTAAAAGAAAAGCTTGTACTGAGGCATACAGGCTACACCAGAAAGGGCATGAAAAAGGCAACATCGATGTGAGCAAGATCAGCATAATTTGAAGTTAGAGAGTCTATTCCTCAGTTTTATAATGGCTCTGAAGAGGCTGTCCAGGAGCTGCTGGTTTGTGTGTTCAAGATTCTGTATTGTCTGCATGATGGAAGAGATTGGAGGAGATCTAGGGTGTGCTGGGTCTTTGATAATGTTATCAGCCTTTCCACGGCAGTGAACTGTGTAAATGGAGACAATGGATAGGACGTTGGATTCCGTGATGGCATGGGCTGTGCACAAAACCTTCTGTCATTTCACTTACTGTCCTGGGCACGGCTGTGGCCACACCAGGTCATTATGCACACAGATAGTTTGCTGTCAGTGGTGCATTTGTAGACATTGGTGAGGGTCCTTGTGGACATGTCAAATGTCCTGAGCAGCCAGAGAAAGAAGAGGCGTTCTTGTGCCATCTCGGCTGTCACATCTACATGGGAGGTCGGTTATCCTCACTCCAAGCAACTTAATGCTTTCCACTCTTTCAACTTCATGTTCCATTGATGCAAATGGGGGCATGTTCTCCTCATTTCTTTCTGAAGTCATTGATCAGTTGGTCAGTTCTGCCGACGTTGAAAGAGAGATTGGTTTCAGTGCAGCACATCATCAAGTCCTCTATTTCCGTTCTGTATTTTGACTTACCTACCTGCCCTACTATGATGGTGTCACCAGTGAACACGTAGATGGCATTTGTTCAAAATTTGTCAATACAATCGTGGGTGAAAAGGGAGTATACTAGGGGGCTGAGGACACATCCTTTGGGATTTCAGTGTTGAATGCTATCATGGAAGAGACACACTTACCTATTTTCACTCACTGTGCACTGTAGGTCAGAAAGATGAGGATCCAAATTCAGCGGGCGGAGCCAAGACTAAGGTCAGGGAGTTTGGTGATCAGTCTGAAGGGAATAATGGTGTTGAAGGTGAACCTATAGTCAATAAGCAGGAATCTGACGTGGGTGCCCTTGTTGTCCAGATGTTTCAGGGATATGGCACCCGCTATGGACCCATTCCACGGGTCGGAAAATTGTAGGGGATCGAGGCAGGCTGGGAGACTGGAACTGATGTGGGCCATGACTAGCTTCTCGAAGCACTTCATGCCCCCCTCAGTCTCCTGCGCTCTAAAGAGAAATGTCCCAGCTTATCCAACGTCTCCCTATGACTCAGGCCCGAGAGGCCTGGCAACATCCTTGTAAAGTTTCAGTTTAATCATCCTTCCTACAGCAAGGTGACCAAAACTGAACACAATGCTGAACTGGGAAATATTTGGAACTATAAGTTTCACTCTGCTGCCAATTATTATGCTGCTGTGATATTGCTTTATTTTTTGAGTTATTCTGAAACCTTATTATTCATTGAATCCTCTGACGGTAATCCCCTCGGGTGAACGTCCTGCTGACTGTTTGAATGTGAATCAATCTATTTTGTTTGGACTGATATTTTGAGGCCGCTGTCTATCAGAGAACAGGAAGAGATAATGGATGATTGTGCAGTGTGTCCTTTACTGGACCAGCTTGTCTCTCCAGGCACCTAAAGCTTTTATTGTGGGCCAGAGTACCTCAAAATCGTTACATCAGAGAAGAAATCTACTTAGCCCATTGTAGGTACATGCACACAGAACATTACTGCTCAGTACCTACAACATCCTTCAGCACTGCCGACAGATCCACCAACCTTACTGTCAACCGTAAATTTAATAACTCATCCTTCTATACCCTCATTAAGGTCATTTTGTAAAGGACAAACAACAGTCACTCCAAAGCAGATCCTTGCAGTATACCACTAGTAACTAAACTCCAGGATGAACATTCCCCATCAACTATCACCTTCTGTCTGCTTTCAGCTAGCTGATGTGTGATCCAAACGCTAAATCGCCCACAATTCCACGTCTCCATATTTTCTGGGAGAAAGTAAAGACTGTGGATGTTTGAGATCAGAGTCGAGATTGTGGCGCTGGAAAAGCACAGCGGGTCAGGCAATATCCGAGGAGCGAGGAGAAAATGAAGACTGCAGATGCTGCAAACCAGAAAACTGATTCCTGATGAAAGGCTTACAAGAGAAACATCAACATGCATGCATCTTGGACGCTGCCTCATCTGTTCTGCTTTTCCAACACCACACTCTCCATATTTTCTTCAATAGCCTACCATGGGGTACCTTATCAAACGCTTAAATGAAATCCACATACCTCACTTTACCCTCATCCACCTGTTTGGTCACCTTCTCAATGAACTCGGTAAGATTTGTGAGGCATGACATACCCTTCACAAAACCTTGTTGACTATTCCTAATCAAATGATTCATTTCTAGATGATGGTAAATCCTATCTCTTGTAATCCTTTCCAACACTTTACCCACAACCAAAGTAAGACAGGTATATAATTACCAGGGTTGTCTCTTCTCCATTTCTTGAGCAAGGGGACAACGTTTGCTGTCCTCCAGTCTTCTGGCACTATTCCTGTAGATAATGGCGATGTAAAAATCCGAAGAGATGGTTGTGTAAACTCCTCCCTAGCTTCTCAGAGAATCCTAGGATAAATCCCATGTGGCTCAGGTGACCTATCTATTTTCACACTCTCCAGAACTGCTAACATCAATTACGAACTTCAATCCTGTCTAGTCTAATAGCCTGTATCTCAGTGTTGGCCTCGACAGTATTTTCTTTTTCCATTGTGAATACCGATTCAAATATTAATTTACAGCCTGTCCAATCTCCTCAGACTCCACACACAACTTTACACTACTGTCCTTGATTGCCATTAATCTTCATTTGTTCATTCTATTATTCATGACGTACTGATAGAAAGGTTGAGGGTTTTCCGCGATCGTACTTGCCAAAGACTTCTCATGCTCTCTCCTGGCTATTCTTTGCTCTTTCTTTAAGACCTTCCAGGCTAACTTGTAACTCTCAAGCATCTGAACTGAGCCTTCACGTTTCATCTTAAAATAAGCCTCCTTCTTCCTCTTGACAAGAGATTCAACTGCTTCAGTAAACCACAGCAGCCTCACTCGACCACTTCATCCTTTCCTGACAGGGATAAACTGATCATGGACACACAGTAGCTGTTGTTTGAAAAAGCTCCGGTCTTAAATTGTACCCATCCTCTGCAGTATTCTTCTTCATCCTATGCATCCGAAATTCTTTCCTAATTGAATCATAATTGCCTTTCAACCCAGCTATAACTCTTGTCCTGCGGTATACACCTGTCCCTTTCCATTGCTAAGGTAAACATAACCAAATTGTGGTCACTATCAGCAGTGTTCACCTACCTCCAAATCTAACACCTGGTCTGGTTCATTACTCAGTACCAAACCCAATTTGGCCTCGGCCCTTGTTGGCCTATCTACATACTGTGTCAGGAAACCATTCTGCACACATTGGACAAAAACTGACCCATATAAAGTAATTGAACTGCAGAATTTCGAGTCAATATTTGGAAAGTTAAACTCTTACATAACAACTACTCTGTTATTTTCGCTCCGATCCAGTATCATCTTTGTAATCCTTTCCTCTACATCTCTGGAACTTTTCAGACGGCAGTAGAGAACTTTCAGCAGAGTGACCTCTCCGTTTTTGGATCTAACCTCTTTGCATACGTCCTCACTAGACGCGTCCTTATCAAACATCCTTTCGACCAACGTAATGCTGTCTTTGATTTTCAATGCCACCCCACCCGCCCCCACCCCAACCCCACCCCCGCCCCACTTTTAGTACCTTCCTTGTTCTTATTGAAGCTTCTAAACCCGGACCCTCCAAGGATCAGTCCTGTCCCTGTTCTATCCATTTCTCCAAAATGGCCAAAACATCAAGCTGTACAACTGCACAATTTGGAAACAGGGAGTGATTGGAGGGATGCTAAAAGAGGGTGAGTTGGATAGATCAGAAGACAGCATGAGGGGTGATAGACAGGAACGGACAGAAAATGGAAGTTTTATTTAGAAATTCTCACGGATGGCAAGGTTTTTATCTATTGCCATACCGTTGGAGCACTGTGCGGATACTGGCTGTGGTCCCAGAGCATTTATCGCCAATAATATCACAGAGCTGAGTTGCTGACAGTTAAACAGAGTCCAAAAGGCAAAGTGATTTTTTTTCTCTACAGTGAGAAGGTGATTTAATTTAAATAGACTGGATGAACAGCAGCAGGAACTGAGAATCGTGCTCGATACTGAGATACTGCGCCAGAGAATCTCGATGAGGTGGATCACTAACAGAGGGGAATCAGCATCTCAGCTGTGGGCCAAAAAATGATTGACAAAGATTACACACCACTTCCGTGGTTTTGCAATACACATTTCAATTTATGAAGCTCAATATCATGAGTGTATCTTATTTCTTTGTACTTCCCATAGTTTAGTACGGACAGAAAATCATTTTATACCCGTATTTTGTGTTCAATAAACAGATTTTACTCCTCATTCCTCACTTTAGATGTATCCTTGAATCTGTTCTTCACATGAGTTATACAGTGTAATATTCCAATACTGATGACTGGGGAATATTATTGTCCTTCCCTCCAGTCTGAACTGTCACATCCCACAATTCTCTCTGTTTCCTGTCTCCTCCACAATGCCATAATCACACTGTAATTGAAGTCCAGTAAATAACATTTCATCACAGTTCACTAACATCGATAACATCAATAGCACAGGCCTCATCTGCCTCTCTCTAAACCTGGATTAACAATCTGAATTGTATTCGCCACGTTCAATTCTCTGTTAACATATCCATGCCATTTGTCTGTTACAACCCCACGTTTCTCAGACACGCATTCACCTCAGATCATGAATTATAAAAATTGTCTCAATGTTTAATTGAAATTATGATGCTTGATCAATAGTTTCAGGATGTATGTTTCCATTTATAATCAGAGACACATGTTTACGTTCTGATAAACTTATGGCATTACTCCTGCATCCAAGACAGATTGAATGGTTACACTCAATTGATCTAACGGCCTCAAGATTTGTTCCAGCAGTCACCCTCACATATCCCATCCAGAAAATGACAGTTTTAATCATTGTTTTGAATTTGAATAAAACAATATTGAATTGAAAGGCGTTGGCTGGAGCTATTTGTTCAGTGACTGTGATTAATGTCAATCTCCGAGGATCCGAGATGTGTCACTGGAGGGTTTACCTCTTCTATTAATTAAGGACTCGGTTCAATGTGTTATCCCAGTATGGGCAGGAGCATCAATGACTGGACGAACAGGGATCAGTAGCTTGAGAGACAGCGGGAGGAGAGATCAGAATCTGAGAAGATTAGACTGGGATGTTCCATTAATGGATCAGAATCTCAGAACCTTAGACTGGAATTTTGCAACAGACAGGAGTTTATCCTTGGGTCTTTACTACCTTTCTCAGCCTTGGATATCATTAGCCTCACGGGTCGAAGATATCCTTTGGATTATTCAAGGTGGTTACTATCCTATCCTCGCTATAGTTGGTGTTCCTGGTAAGTCATTCCATCTGACCATTAAGCTGAGTTGTACTGAATTGCTGTTCATATTTAAATTTTAAAATTTGCAAGTCATCATTTTTAAGTCCAGTCAAATATTTTATTCCTTACTGATTATAACTAGCAAACTACTATTCACAGCTTACTCAA
Source organism: Chiloscyllium punctatum (assembly GCF_047496795.1). Taxonomy (NCBI): domain Eukaryota; kingdom Metazoa; phylum Chordata; class Chondrichthyes; order Orectolobiformes; family Hemiscylliidae; genus Chiloscyllium; species Chiloscyllium punctatum. The sequence continues at coordinate 5,983,308 of NC_092751.1, read as the reverse complement.
CAATACACGAGGAGAAACCAGACTGTTCCTAATTTCCATTATCTTTTTTCCTCATTCATATTTACATTTCTACATATTCTCCCCGCTCACTAATCCTGCCCAAGACCACTATCAGGATATTTCAGTCACCTTCTCAGCTTCAATGCAGCTGCTAAATAATCCATCGTTTGTGCCTTTGGTAAATTCAGATATAACCGTTTCAAGTCCCTTCTAACTATGCTTACGTCACTTGAGCTGGTTAATTTGGCCTCTACACAGAATCTGTCAGATGGACAGAAAATGCATGGAGGTCAAGTCATTTACTCATAATCAAGCGGCACAGATAATAATCTGTTGGTATCTCATGAAGGAAGTTGATGGATGCAAATAAAATCATCACCACTAGTTTTAAACAGAAGCCTATCTGTTTGCCTCATGTCCTTTCGAGAAGGCAATGAGTTATCTTTTCATGTTCAGGTCTCTGTGTGACTGCAAACTCACAATAATGTGGTTTACTCTTTATTATCCTGTGCAACAGCTGAATCAGCCACTCAGTTCAAGATCAGCATAACATGCTGGCCTGACCAGGGCTGCACACATCCCGTGAGGGAAGAACAGAAGGAAAGATAGCTCCCTTTCTCTGCCTGATTTCCATTTTCCTGCAAGTCATTTCCATTCAGGTAGGTGACCATTCCCTGTTTCAAGTGAATTCTTGCTGATTGAGTCTCATTCTGAACGTAATATACATCTCAATCGGCACCTCTGGTGATGACTGACGTACAGATGTAAGAAACTTCAAAATTCCACATCATTCGCAGTGCAGAGAGAAGGAATGGTTTTTTATACCACCGGAAAGAAGCTGAGACAGCCAAGTGAGGGAACAGAATTATTGTGATCAACCCTGAGAATGTTGTTGAGATAGTATTTGGAGTATTGTGCACAGAATTTCTCTCCTTGAAAAGGAATAATCCTCTTGGCAGAAAGAGTATAAAGGAGTTTTACCAGACTAATTATTGGGATAATTGTACCATCAGGTGTGCATGAGGATCTGTAGCGCTTTGAAGAATAAGAGGTGATTGCATTGAAACTTAAGGTGATGGACAGTCACTCATTATATTCCAAACAGAACTAATACGGTGATAAATTCCATGTTTTTTTAAACTTGGTTTACATAATTCTCAATGGCTTAAAAGACTCTGAGAATGTTCCTCTCAGTCCACGCCACTCCCCATTTCGATTGAGAGAGAGAGAGCCAGTCTTTAACTGAACTCTTCCAACATTAATACAGTGCATTTGGTGTGTGATCATACATAGAACTTCACGTTATCCACCATCGCGACAGGAGCCACAATACCTTCATTCTAAAACAGTAAACTATCCCCACCAGCTTCTGACCCCGACGAAGAACATGGGTCTGTCTTCTTGAAGATGCCTCCTTGAGGCTTGGCACAAAAGATTTGATTCCTTCCTCATTGCCAGCAAAACACGTTAAAGAATCATTTGTTCCACAGGCAATGGAGCCATGAGGCGCATTGTGAGCAGTCTTTGAGTGCAGTCTCTGCTCCGTTCGTTTTCCAGGTTGGAGAATCAATGACACCCTCCTATTCCTGTATAAGTGTCGCGAGGGGTGAATGGTCTCCTCCTGGTTACATAGAACAGGTTGAGGGGTCTTACTGAAATCTGCCTGTTCCTGTTTAACAGCTCAATGTACTGACCAGACGCCTCCTCTTCCTGTGGAACAGGCAGAAGGATTGAATTGGTTGTCGCTCTTCTTGTTCAGTTATTTCGATGAGCTGAATAGTTTCCACATATCCGGGTGTAACCAGCTTGGGGTGCTGAATGAGTTTCTCTTTTAATTGTGGAAATGTGCAGTGCCTGGCCGTTCTGTTACATCAATGTTACCGACACTTTAACAGCACAAACGTGAATGTTGTTTGGGTCTTGCTGAATATGGACACATACCGGTTCAGGAGCTGAGTGGGGACAAAATGTTCTGAATATTGTGTGATCTTCAGTGATCACTCCGCTTCTGATCTTGGGATAGATGGGGGGCGCCGGGAATGGGGGCACATAGACGTTGACGAAGCAGCTGAAGATGCTTGTGCTGAGGAAGTTACTCTGAGGATCTCCTGAAGTGATGTCCTGGGACTGAGAGGATTGTCAGCCAACGACCACAAACATCTTCCTTTGTGCTCTGAAATACCCCAACCAGTGACGACGTTAGACATGATTCTCATTAAGCTCAGATAAGTAGGTGGTCTTGATGACATCCTCAGTCAACTATTGCCTTGATATCAAGGCCATTTACTCTTTCCTGAGCCCCTGTGTTCACCTCTTGTTCACATCAACAGGTGACGGTGTATGTGTAGAGAGTGTTTTCCTCTCACAGAGGGTAATCAATGTCAGGAATTATCTGGACTAGAGATTTAGGGGAGCTACATCACTGAAAGTATTTAATGGGGTGGTACATGAATCTTTGACCTGTCAGAGAGCTGAGGAGTGTGAATAACTGGGCATTAAGGAGGAGTTAATGCGAACAGTAGATTAGCTATGATCGTATACAATGGCTTGACCGTCCGAATTACCTATTCCTGTTCCTTATGTTTTCATTTTCTGTAATATCAAAGTAAATGGCTGTAATTTTCCTGGATGTACTGTTATTGCATGTTGCAATCAGAGAGAGCAAAGCACTTTTGAGACATCTCTGAGTGAGTCTCTCCCATGCACTATGATCTTATTAAGGTCTCAGCACTTTTCTGTCAGTTTACCATTTTCCTACATTCATTTGTCTTTCAAATGTCTTGCATAGACAATTTTGAACAAATGGAAATATCCAGGAAATATCACAATCTTCTGTGGAAGGGAATTCGCACCTTCACAACCCTTTGAGAATCTCTTGTTCGTGTTCTGACCAATGTGGGAGGGTCACTCATGTCTTTTCCCACTCCTCTATTGGTGAAAGCAAATTTTAAATGTAACCAGTTGAGTGCTGTGCCCAATGATATAGGTATCGGACTGGGTAATTTTTCTTCAAAAATCTGAGACACAGAATGTTGAACTGTGAACAAATGGTAAAATGATAGAGTGTTCCAAATGTTTTTTTCTGACTTTCAACTTATTCTGCTCACACAAATGTCTGGGAATGCGGATTTCTTCCCGGAACAGTTGGATTTGGCTGAATTCCCTTTGCTTCGAGCTTTACAGAGATTCTTATGAATCCTCATCAGGAATCCTCCATGAGTGGTAAAGATGACTCAGGATTTTTCTGCTCTCACGCCTTGTTTTCAGGCAGAAGTAAGAAAGAGAGAGACCAATTGGCTGCTGCTTCTGAAGCAAATAATATTTTTCTCTGTCTTTGTGTGGAAAATTACAAGAATGTCAACTGAAAACAAAACTGGACCATGTTCGCTCTCCATGTATATTCTCTGGAATGGATGATAATAGACTGTATGCTGTATGCAGCATCATTGCTGTTGTTGTGCACAGTGCCTTTCATTAGCAAAAGAAAATAATGTCCGCACCGACCACCCCACCAACCTCCATGTTCAGCATATCATCCGCCGCCATTTCCGCCACCTCCAAACGGACCCCACCATCAGGGATATATTTCCCTCCCCTCCCCTATCAGCGTCTCTACAAAGAAAGTAATGTGCCCGTTTGATGATTTGATGAGATGTTTATATACATCTGCGTATTTTTTAAAAAATGGGTTGATATCTTCATAGTATTTGTATTAATACCAATGCATCTCATTCAAAAAATTATTCTCTAGCTTTAGTCTTCTTAACAAGGGAAAATATGTATCCAGCTGAAAGACTTCTCTGAAAATCGTGGTTTAATAAGATTTCTCATCTAAGATCAAAACAGATAATCCCCGATAACAAAAGGCCTTCATTTCAGGAATGAGTAAAGGGAAACATCTTTGAACATTTTTGAAAGGAATTGTATCCGGTTGTATTTTTAGTTTAGAGGATCAGAACTTCACCCAGAGTATCTGATGTCGTCTCAGCAATGCCCTGTACAGATACAGTGAAATATCCCTAATTAAACCCAATACCCGTTGCTAAAAACAGCATCATTCCACTTACCTTCCGAATCACTTGCTGCATCTGCAGACAGACTTCGTATCAGTCATGTAACAAGAATATGAAAAACATCTGCATCAAAGAGTTCTGCAATCTCTCTGCATTTAAATTGTTCCTGACTGCAATAAACAACTCACATTATATTATTTCTACTGAGGGTATGCTCACTACCCTTCCCTGTCTACATCATAATGCAGATTCACCCCTCCATTTGAAGATCTATTGAATGATCATTTTGGTGTACAAGATAGTTCAGCTTTGATCCATTCAGTCCCTTCATCCAGATATTTTACATAGATTATTGATCATTGATGACCCTACAGTGATCTCTGAGTCAAAACTAGTTACAGTTTTGTTTAAAAAATCATATATCTCTACTATTTCCTGTTAGTGACAGCATCCCTGTTCCTGTGCAGCAGTTCAGGCAGGTTTAATGGCCTCGTCCTGGGCTGTGTAATGTACTCAACGAGCTGAGTTACTTCATCCTATATTCCTGTGTAATTCTTTGGAGGGGCAGAATGGTCTCCTCCCGTCTCATTGTAACGATCCATTCAGGCTGAATGGGATGGTCCTCTACCCTGTAATCGCACTCAGTGGTGGATTGAGGGAACAACACATGGGGTATGGTCAGCAGTATATCACTGTAACAGCATCGAGGGGTGGATTGAGGGAACAACACATGGGGTATGGTCAGCAGTATATCTCTGTAACGGCCGGGAGCGTGGATTGAGGGAACAACAGATTGGAAAGGGGCAGCAGTTGGCCATTTAGCGGCACCATCCAGAATGCTCATGGCTGATCCGAGTGTGTCTGACCATCCGTCTCCTGTCTGTTCCCAATAAACATTGTCTCTCCTGCCCGGCAAAGATCAGTCAAGCTCAAACTAATATACCTAAATTAACCGAGTCTTCACTGCTCCCTGAGGATGAGGACACCACAGACAGCACAACAGTAAAGGGAAAGGGACATCCTTCTTTCATTGTGGGACACAGTTTTTTAAAAAACTGTGTTAACCTCATATCAAATCACTGCCCCTTTTCGGATAAAGTGGTACAATAACTAGGAATAGACATTAACCATTCTGCCTTCCAATCTTTTCCCACATTATCACTGACTGTTTCCAATCAAATATGTTGCTGCTGCTGTCTCAGGAAGAGAATACCTGATAGCATAACACCATACGGGCATTTAAAAAAGGAGCAGAATTAGACCATTTGGCCTATCGAGTCTCATATACCATTCAGTCATTTCTAATATGTTCCTCAACATCATTCTCCTACATTCTCCCTAGAATCCTTGATCTCCTTATAAATCAAAAACTTATTTATTTGAGTCTTAATGACACTCGCGTCTGTGTCTTAATGTGTATTTATGTGTGTGTGTGTCCATGTGCTTGTTACTTTTGTATTTGTGTGACTATGTCTGTCTGTCTTTGTATCAGCCTGTGTGTTTCTATCTGTGTTTGTGTCCATTTGTGTGTGACTGTTTATGTCTTTGTGTGCATCTCCATGTGTGCATGCTTATCTCCTTGTATGCATTGTGTATGTTAGTATATAGGGGTATTTACCAATACGTCTGTGTATTTCAATGCCTGCATCTCTGTGCAATGGGGTATCTGTTCTTCTGCGAGTGAGAGAGATGAGGCTGGAACGAACAGTAGGTTTGAATTGAGAATTGCTCTTCCTGTACACTGCTCCTTATTCGGTGGTTGGGACGTGGATGTTTCAGAATCTCCACACAAGGCCTCCTGGTCCTCTCCGGTGTTCTCCAGGATCCTCCCCACATATCAAGGTAGGGGGATGAGGGAACGGATATCCGGCACTCCACCACCCGGCTTGGCCCTTTTTGTCCTATTCCAGGCTACTTCTCCTGGAATGGGAGAAAGGGAGGGAATGAGTGAGGGTGGGAGTGAATGGCGCTGTTGTTAGTGCTGGACTAGGTGAGGTGTGACATGGTGAGGTCGCCGGAGGGAGTCTGTCCATAGTGTTGTATCCATGTAGTGCTATTAGTGTGCGGGGCTATTGCATCAGGGACAGAAAATGTGGGGGAGGGAAGGTGCTGAATGCAACAGTGAGTGTGTTCGTGCTTGAGCCTTATTGGAGTTAGAGCATGAGCCTTGGTTGAGGGCAGGTGCTGTAGCAGGTATACAGTGAGTGTGAGGGAACAGCGAGAATATACGGTGACACTTATCCTGACAGAGTGGAATGGATATTGATGCTTGTCCAGTATTGCTGGACATGTCTGCAGATCATTTCAGCATCGAGGTGAGCCTCCCTGAATGTCGTATCCAAGTCTATCGCTCATAATGACACAGACTCTGTCCCTCAGATTTCACAGAATCAGTTTGGGTGGGTCTTACAAATAGCAAGGAGAAACAAACTTGTTGTGTTATATATCTGAACCAAAACTGTCGCGCAAATATTTTGCATCATATGCTCTGGAAATTATACATGCAACTATATGCAAAGGGAAGCTATGACATACTGATATTATCGCTGGGCTCTTAACCCAGAGACCCAGGTAATGTTCTGGGGACATGGTTTCAAATCCTGCCATGGCAGATTGTGGAATTTGAATTCAATAAGTATCTGGAATCAAGGGTTTATGATGATCAGGAATCCATTCCTGATTGTTGGAAAAACTCATCTGGTTCACTAATGTTCTTTAGGGAAGGAAACGGCTGTTCTTATTTGGTCTGACCTGCATGTCACTCCAGATCCAAGGCAACGCTGTTGACGCTTAACTGTGCTCTGGCATGGCCAGTAAATGCTGGTTATCCAGCTAAGCCCCCATCCTATGAATGAGTAACAAATACTCGTGGGTTCTGCAGTAATAATGCATAGTGTCATGTTGCATCGAAACTGAGTTAACTAAGTGACTGCTAATGTTGTGAAAAATAAATTCCTTTAGTGTATATCAGGTAGGTTGGAGAGTATGTTGTGAACCAAACTAGAGAGCGGATTATTTCGGATTTGGTGTGGTGTGATACTGATTAAGAATGATCAGCCATGATCATATTGAATGGTGGTGCAGGCTCGAAGGGCAGAATGGCCTACTCCAGCACCTATTGTCTTTTGTCTATTGACTATTGTCTATTGTGTGGTCGGAAGGACTAATTGCTAACCTTGCTTGGAAGCAGCTTTGGAGGAATAGTGACATTAACATGTTGTATTTTACACGGCGTCTGCATACAATATGGAATGTTTGAACATTCTGGTCAAACATCATGGAAGCCCAGAGGCGTGAGTGTCAAGTTCGCTCCAGTGAATTGGGAAAATACAATATAACAGTCAGTAGGAGAGCAATGGTTGTTAGACCCATATAATCTGACCGCATGGAGACAGGCCATTCGGCCCTTACTGGTCCATTCCGAACAAAATGTCCATTCACACTAACCCCATTTCCTTGCCATTTCCCTGTATCCTTCTAATCCTACCTAACTGTGTATTTATCCAAATGTACTTTAAATTTTGTGAATGTACCGGCCTCAACCACTTCTGCTGGTAGCTCATCCCATATTCTGGATTAGTGGTGCTGGAAGAGCACAGCAGTTCAGGCAGCATCCAACGAGCAGCGAAATCGACGTTTCGGGCAAAAACCCTTCATCAGGAATAAAGGCAGTGAGCCTGAAGCGTGGAGAGATAAGCTAGAGGAGGGTGGGGGTGGGAATAAAGTAACAAAGAGAACAATGGGTGAGTGGGGGATGGGATGAAGGTGATAGGTCAGGGAGGAGAGGATGGAGTGGATAGGTGGAAAAGGAGATAGGCAGGTAGGACAAGTCCGGACAAGTCATGGGGACAGTTACTGAGCTGGGAGTTTAGAACTAGGGTGAGGTGGGGTGGGGGAAATGAGGAAACTATTGAAGCCCACATTGATGCCCTGGGGTTGAAGGGTTCCAAGGCGGAAGATGAGGCGTCTGGTGGTGAGGGAGCGGCAGTGAAGGAGGCCCAGGACCTCCATGTCCTCGGCAGAGTGGGAGGGAGAGTTGAAATGTTGGGCCACAGGGCGGTGTGGTTGATTGGTGCGGGTGTCCCGGCGATGTTCCCTAAAGTGCTCTGCTAGGATGCGCCCAGTCTCCCCAATGTAGAGGAGACCGCATCGGGAGCAACGGATACAATAAATGATATGAGTGGATGTGCAAGTAAAACTTTGATGGATGTGAAAGACCCCTTTAGGGCCTTGGATAGAGGTGAGGGAGGAGGTGTGGGCGCAGGTTTTACAGTTCCTGCGGTGGCAGGGGAAAGTGCCAGGATTGGAGGGTGGGTTGTAGGGGGCATGGACCTGACCAGGTAGTCGCAGAGGGAACGGTCTTTGCGGAAGGTGGAAAGGGGTGGAGAGGGAAATATATCCCTGGTAGGGGGACTGTTTGGAGGTGGCAGAAATGTCGGCGGTAAGCTCGAGTTATTTATTTTGGTGTAGAGGAAGTTGAGCAGATAAGTAATTCAGGTTTAAGATTACAAGGGGCATGGACAAGGTGAATAGACAACAGCTGTTCTTTTTAGTCAAAGTTTAAGCTTCCTTTCAGTCTGAATCCAGGGAATAGAATGGAGAACAGACAAACATGACACAACTACTTCACTTCTGTCTTCACAGAAAAATACATAAACAAAGCCTTCACAGCAATAGGAGAAAACCTGAGTCTGATGTGAAGATGATGTCGAATGAAATTTGCAATCAAACTAATTTGGAGAAATTATTGGAACTGAAAATAATGGGCATAGAAAAAAATCAACACACATTGATGAAATTGGAAACATATTTGAGAAACTGACTGGAAGATTAATTACAGAAAAAAACAATAGAGGCACTGAACTTGGATTTTCAGCAAGAATTTTAATAGAGTCCCAAGCCTAGTGTGCAAAGTAAAAACACATGGGATAGGGGTTAATATATGAACATCATGTTAAAATGGGAGTGTTGACAGGAAACAATGAGTAGGAATAAATGGATGGTTTTCAGTTTGGAAGGCTCATGAGGCATCTCAATGATTAGTGCTGGGGCGTCAGATATTCACAATACATCCCAAATATCTCGTTGAGGGAATCAAATGCAAAGTTTTCAAGTCTGCTGATGGAATTGGATTTCGAAACTTGAGGAGGATGTGAAAAACACTTTAAGGTGAATGAAACAAATGGAATGAATGAATAAATATGTCGCAGATGAAGAGCATTTGGATAGATGTGATTTTGTCCACTTTGTTGGGAAACACTAAAATGCCAGCCAACCATTCGAAAAGGAGGTGGTTGAGAAATGTCGATCTATAAAGGGAACTGTACTTTTCTTCTGTTATTTTTTGGACAGACATCTGAGTTCCATGCAGGGCAGTGAGTTCTGAAGACAGAAGCCAATACTGGGAATACATTGGCACACAGACCAGTTTACGCAGACCCTCCAAGTGGGGAGCTGTAACATTGAAAATGATCTCGGATCTCCCTGTACATCAGTCACTGAAAGCAAGATTGCAGGAGCAGAAAGCAGTCAGGAAGATAAATGGGGTGTTGACCCTTATTTCAGGTGGGCTTGAGTCCAGGAGTAAGGGTGTCTCAGTGCAGCTGTACAGGCCCTTGGTGAGACCTCAACTCGAACATTGTGCAGTATTGTGTGCAGATTTGGTCTCCGTACCTCATGAAGGACAAACCTGACATTGAGGGAGTGCAGCGAAGGATGACCAGACTGATCTCTGGGATGACAGAGTTTTTGTGGGAGCAGAGTTTGGGGCGACTGAGCCTGTATCCCATGGGGTTTAGGAAAATGAGTGGAGATCTCAGTGAGATATATAAAACACTGACAGGGCTAGATAGATTGGAAGCAGTGATGATAATTCCCCTGCCTGGGAAGTCTAAAACAAGAGGCCACAGTATTAAATACAGATGGGTCACATTGCAATTACTTCATCCTATATTCCTGTGTAATTCCTTAGAGGGGCAGAATGGTCTCCTCCCATCTCATTGTAACGATCCAGTCTGGCTGAATGGGATGGTCCTCTACCCTGTAATCGCACTGAGGGGTGGATTGGGGTAGGATCAGCAGTATATCTCTGTAACTGCTTTGAGGGGTGGATTGAGGGAACAAAACATGAGGTAGAGATAGCAGTATATCTCTGTAACAGCATCGATGAGTGGATTAAGGGAACAACACATGGGATAGAGGCAGCAGTATATTCCTGTAATGGCCGGGAGGGTGGATTGAGGGAACAACAGATTGGAAAGGGGCAGCAGTTGGCCATTCGGCTGTACCATTCAGAATGCTCATGGCTGATCCGAGTGTGTCTGACCATCCGTCTCCCGTCTGTTCCCATTAAACTTTGACTCTCCTGTCCGGCAAAGATCAGTCAAGCTCAAACTAAAATATCTAAATTAACCGAGTCTTCACTGCTCCCTGAGGATGAGGACACCACAGACAGCACAACAGTAAAGGGAAAGGGACATCCTTCTTTCATTGTGGGACACAGTTTTTTTAAAAAAACCGTGTTAACCTCATATCAAATCACTGCCCCTTTTCGGATAAAGTGGTACAATAACTAGGAAAAGCCATTAACCATTCTTCCCTCCAACCTTTTCCCACATTACCACTGACTGTTTCCAAACAAATATGATGCTGCTGCTGTCTCAGGAAGAGAATACCTGATAGCATAACACCATACGGGCATTAAAAAAGGAGCAGAATTAGACCATTTGGTTCATCGAGTCTGATATACCATTCACTCATTTCTAATATGTTCCTCAACATCATTCTCCTACCTTCTCCCTAGAATCCTTGATCTCCTTTTAAATGAAAAACTTATTTATTCGTGTCTTAATGGCACTCGTGTCTGTGTCTTAATGTGCATTTATGTGTCTGTTTGTCTATTTGCTTGCTATTTTTGTATTTGTGTGACTATGTCTGTCTGTCTTTGTATCAGCCTGTGTGTTTATATCTGTGTTTGTGTCCGTTTGTGTGTGACTGTTTATGTCTTTGTGTGCTTCTCCGTGTGTGCATGCTTATCTCCTTGTATGCATTGTGCATGTTAGTATATTGGGGTATTTAACAATGCGTCTGTGTATATCAATGCCTGCATCTCTGTGCAATGGGGTATCTGTTCTTCTGCGAGTGAGAGAGATGAGGTTGGAACTGACAGCAGGTTTGAATTGCGAATTGCTCTTTACTGAACACTGCTCCTTATTCGGTTGGTGGGAGGTGGACGTTTCAGATACTCCACACAAGGTCTCTTGGTCCTCTCCGGAGCTCTCCAGGATCCTCCCCACATATCAGGGTAGGGGAATGAGGGAACGGATATCCGGCTCGCCACCACCCGGGTTGGCCCTTTCTGTCCCATTCCAGGCTGCTTCTCGTGGAATGGCAGAAAGGGAGGGAATGAGTGAGGGTGGGAGTGGATGGCCCTGTTGTAAGTGCTGGACTAGGTGAGGTGTGACATGATGAGGTTGCCGGAGGGAGTCTGCCCATAGTGTTGTATCTATGTAGTGCTATTAGTGTGCGGGGCTATTGCATCAAGGAGATAAAATGTGGGGGAGGGAAGTTGCTGAATGCAACAGTGAGTGTGGTCGTGCTTGAGCCTTATTTGGAGATAGAGTGCGAGTCTTGGACGAGGGTCGCTGCTATAAGAGACATAGAGTGACTGTGAGGGAGCAGTGAGAATATACAGTGACACTTATCCTGACAGAGCGGAATGGATATTGATGCTTGTCCTGTATTGCTGGACATGTCTGCAGATCATCTCAGCATCGAGGTGAGCCTCCCTGAATGTCTTATCCCAGTCTATCACTAATAACGACACAGGCTCTGTCCCTCAGATTTCACAGAATGGGTTTGGGTGGGTCTTACAAATAGCAAGGAGAAACAAACTTGTTGTGTTATATATCTTAACCAAAACTGTCGCGCAAATATTTTGCATCATATGCTCTGGAAATTATATATGCAACTATATGCAAAGGGAAGCTATGACATATTGATATTATCGCTGGGCTCTTAACCCAGAGACCCAGGTAATGTTCTGGGGACATGGTTTCAAATCCTGCCATGGCAGATTGTGGAATTTGAATTCAATAAGTATCTGGAATCAAGGGTTTATGATGATCAGGAATCCATTCCTGATTGTTGGAAAAACTCATCTGGTTCACTAATGTCCTTTCGGGAAGGAAACGGCTGTTCTTATCTGATGTGGCCTGCATGTCACTCCAGATCCAAGGCAACGCTGTTGACTCTTAACTGCCGTCTGGCATGGCCGTAAATACTGATTATCTAGCCAAGCCCCCCATCCTGTGAATGAGTAACAAATACTCGTGGGTTCTGCAGTAATAATGCATAGTGTCAAGTTGCATCGATACTGAGTTAACTAAGTGACTGCTAATGTTGTGAAAAATACATTCCTTTAGTGTATATCAGGTAGGTTGAAGAGTAAGTTGTGAACCAAACTAGAGAGCAGATTATTTCGGATTTGGTGTTGTGTGATACTGATTAAGGATGATCAGCCATGATCATATTGAATGGTGGTGCAGGCTCGAAGGGCAGAATGGCCTACTCCAGCACCTATTGTCGTTTGTCTATTGTCTATTGTCTATTGTGTGGTCGGAAGGACTAATTACTAACCTTGCTCTGAAGCAGCTTTGGAGGAGTAGTGACATTAATATGTTATATTTTACACGGCGTCTGCATTCAATGTGGAATGTTTGAACATTCTGATCAAACATCATGGAAACCTAGAGGTTAGAGTGTCAAGTTCACTCCAGTGAATTGGGAAAATACAATGTAACATTCAGTAGGAGAGCAATGATTTTCGGGCGGCACGGTGGCACAGTGGTTAGCACTGCTGCCTCACAGCACCAGGGAGCCGGGTTCAATTCCCGACTCAGGCGCCTGACTGTGTGGAGTTTGCACGTTCTCCCCGTGTCTGCGTGGGTTTCCTCCGGGTGCTCTGGTTTCTTCCGACAGTCGAAAGATGTGCACGTCAGGTGAATTGGCCATGCTAAATTGCCCGTCGTGTTAGGTAAAGGGGTAAATGCAGGTGAATGGCTGGTTTGCGCTTCGGCATGTCAGTGTGGACTTGTTGGGCCGAAGGTCCTGTTTCCACACTGTAAGTAATCTAATATAAGATTGTTAGACCCATATGGTCTTACAGCACGGAGACAGGCCATTCGGCCCAAACTGGTCCATTCACACTAACCCCATTTCCCTGTATCCTTCTAATCCTTTCCTACCTGTGTATTTGTCCAAATGTATTTTAAATTTTGTGAATGTACCCGCCTCAACCACTTCTGCTGTCAGCTCATCCCATATGCATACCACCCTGTGTTTAAAAGAAATTGCCCCTCAGGTTCCCTTTCACTCTTTCCCCTATGACCTTAAATTGATGCCCTCTAGACCGTGATTGCCCAATCCTGGGGAAAAAAAGACTGAGTGCATTGACTCTATCCATGTCTCCCATGACCTTACACACTACTATCAGATCCCCCTCAGCCTCATACATTCTAAAGTAAAAACTCCTAGCTTGTTCAACCTCTCATTATAACTCAGATCATTGAGTCTTGGCAACATCCTTGTAAATTTCTTCTGCACTCTTTCCAGTTTAATAAGATCCTTCCTCGAGCAAAGTGAACAAAACTGAACATGACGCGACAAGTATGGACTCGTCAACATCTTGTATAACTGCAACATAACTCCCTAATTTCGGTACTCAGTGCTCTGACTGATGAAGGCCAGTGAGTCAAATGCCTTTTTCAGTGCCTTGTCTACCTGGGACTCCACTTACAGAAAATGGTGCACCTGAATTCCCAAGGTCAATCTGTTCCATTGCAATCCTTAAGGCCCTGCCAGTCACCATGAAACTCCTGCCTTGATTTGACTTTCTAAAATGCAAGAACTTACACTTATCTGAATTGAATTCCATTTGCCATTTCTCGGCCCACTTCCCCACCTGATCAAGGTACTGCTGTAATTTCTGAAATTTCTGATAACCTTCCTCACTGTCCACGATACCACCTATTTTAGTGTCACCTTGAAACTTACAAATCATGCCTGTACACTCTCATCTAAATCATAGATATGTGTAATATATGAATATATGGTCGCAGCACCGACCCCTGAGGCATTCCACTCTCACAGGCCTCCTGTCCGACAAGCATCCTTCCACGATTTCACTCTTCCTCCTATCATCAATCCACTTTTGGACCTAATTTGCCAGCTCCCCCTCAATTCCATATGATCTAACCTTCCAGAGCAGCGTACCATGTGGAACCTTATTGAAGGCCTTACTGTAATCCATATAGACTATATATACAACCATGCCCTTGCCAAAGTTACTGGTCACTTCATCAAAGCAGTCTCACAAATGTGTGAGCCATAATCCCCCATTCACAAGGCCCTGTCTTTCCAAATGCATGTATATCTTATCCCTCAGAATCTTCTCAAGTAACTTACCTGCTACAGATTTTAGGTTTACTGGTCTATAGTTCCCCGGTTTTTCTTTGTAGCCCTTCTTGAATAAGGGCACAGCATTCACTACCTTCCAGTCCTCCAGGACTTCACCCGTTGGCTACCGCTGATGCAAAAGTACCAACCAGGGCCCCCGATATTTCTTTCCTGTCCTGCTGCAGTGCTCCTGAATATATCTGGTCAGTACCAGGAGATTTATAGAAATACTACAAGGTCTGAAAAATATCTTTATTTATTTCAGGTAAAACACCCAAGCGTGAGAAAGTGAGTTAACAATGATTAGCATAATAAATTAAAGATTACATGAATCACAGGAAGTGACTTCAGAAGAATTCCAGACTTTGTGGAATCCTGAGAATTCTCAGAAATTTACGATCCAGAAAAGGAGGGCCAAGAAATGGGTAAGGAAATCAAAAAGCGAAGATGCATGCAAACAAACAGGAACTCAAAGACTGCATAAAACTATGTTCTATATTTCAAAGGAAAGAGAGAAGCATAGTCAAATGTGGAAATCTGCAATCAGGCGAGACGAGTTTATTATGGAAAACAGGGAAATGGCCAAGCAAATAACCAGTTACCTCGCATCTGTCTTCATGGAGGAAAATCCAGAAAATCACCCAGAATTACAACGTCATTATATAGGACTTATGGATCAAAAGACATAAAGTCAATTTATATCAGTAACAAGGCTCTACTTGAACATGCAGCTGGATTGAGCATTGTTCACCATGACAAACCAGATGTAGTTCATACCAAAATCTTCAGAAATAAACCACTGATAGAAGTATTAGTTGCACTGTCGATGACTGTGTTCTATTACCCAATGCATTCTGCATCGTCTGGAAGCCGTTGTAGATAAATGGACATTAGTAAACGTAATCCAAGCACTATAGATGTACGGTAGTGACCCAAGCATCTACAAAGGGAAGGAGAGATAGTGTGGAGAACTACAGACCAATTAACTTGTTGGACTCTATCATATAGGATGTGATATTCGTTATTTAGAAACTAACAGCAACATTGGAGAGAATCAGTATGTATTTCTGAAAGGGCAATCATACTTGACAAACTTTGGAATTGTTTGAAGTTGATTCTTACAGCATAGATAATGGGGAACCATTACAATTGGCATATTTTAGATTATCAGAAGGTTTTCTATAAGAACTCACACAATGAGTTCATAAATGCAATGAAGGTGAAGGGTATTTGGAGGAATATATGCAAATGGTAAGTTAAAGTTTGGATTGCCTTGCTTTAAGGGAGTCAGAATATAGATGTAAAGACATTTTGAAGCAGTTTAATAGCGTGTTGGTGAGTACTGTACCTGGAATATTGAGTACAGTTTTGGTCACCAAATCTGAGAAAGAATATACAGACCACAGAGGAAGTTCAATGGATATTCCCCAGATTAATCCCTCAATTGGCGAGATTGCGTGATAATGAAACTCGGCCTGTGTTCTCGAGAGTTTCAAAGAATGAGAGATGGGTCACTGTGAAATCCATAAAATTCACAAAACATGTGACAAGTTGGAAATTAACAGGATGTTTCTCCGGCTGCCTAATCCACATTCAAGGGAAATAATGGCAGGATAAAGGACAGACCATTTAAGACTGCAATAAGGCGGAAATTCTGCAAGCGTTGGGGACTAACTAACACAGGGGCATGGAAACCTGCTGGCAGGGCAAGATTAGGGAGAATTCCCAGATATTCTACAAGTGTGTCCAGTGGAACAGAATAACCAGGGAACAGGTAGGTCTCATTAGTGACTTGCCAAATTGGATCCAAATGAAGTTTAGTGGTAGGAGACACAAGGTGGTGGTTGACTGCTTGTGTGACTGGAGGCCAGTGTCCAATGGTATACCACAGGGATCAGTGCTGTATCTCTTATTGTTTGTGATTCCGAGGTGCTGATGTTGGACTCGGTGGGCAATGCTGGAAATCTCATAACACCAGGTTAAAGTCCAACAGGTTTATTCAGCGGCACTAGCTTTCGAAGTGCTGCTTCTTCATCAAAGCGCACAATCACCTGATGAAGAAGTAGCGCTTCGAAAGCTAGTGCCTCCGAACAAACCTGTTGGACTCTAACCTGATGTTGTATGATTTTCAACTTTAATATTTGTGGTAATCATAAATGATGTCGCTGTGAATATGGATGAGGGGTGGGGAGTGTGAGAAGTAAGTTTGTGTTTGATACACAGATTGGCTGTTGACTGGCATTGAGGAGGAAGGCCTTAAGTTAGGGGAAGATACAGATGGGATGGTCATCTGGGAAGATCAATGGCAGATGGAACGTAAACCTGATAAATATGAGGTGATACACTTTGGGAGAAGGAACCAGACCGGAGAGGACTCAATGAATGGCAGCACACTAGAAAGGTCAAAGGGTGCTTCTCCACATATCCCTGAATGTGAGTGGACAGGTTCATACACAATTTGGGAAAGTATAAGGGACTGTAAACATTGAGGCGCAGATTATAAGAGCTATGCGGAACTTTGGTGTGGCCAAGATGGAAGACTGTGTATAGTTCCGGGGACCATATTACAGGAAGGATGTGACTGCATGGGAGGGTTTGCAGAGGGGATTCACCAGAATGTTCCCTGGGATGGAGCATATCAGCTATGGAGAGAGGCTGGATAAGCTTGAGTTGTTTAGTTTGGAGGAGAGGAGGCTGAGGGGTACGTGATTCTGAAGGATAGGATGACGAGGAGCAAGGACAGGGTGGATGGACAGCAGTTGTTCCTTTTAAGTCAAGAGGGCACACTTTTAAAGTGAAGGGTTTGCGGTTTAGTGAGGATGTGAGGATTGCTTTTCAGCCAGTGTGTATTGGGGTCTGAAGTACACTTCTTGAGACGGGAGATATCATGGCAAAGTCAAAACTATTAGAATATTCACGGTCGTGCACTTGAAATGCCTTAAGATTCACGGCTAGGCGTATTATGTCGGAAAGTGGGCCTTATGTAGACCATGCTGTATTTCTGATAGTACAGAGTCTTTGCTTCTGTGATTGTATGGCTGTAGAAGGCCAATCAGTGAGTACCTTAAAATAGGATTTGATAGGTTTCTGAAGAATATCTTAACAAAGTTTATAAGACAGAAATTGTTATATTTTCGGAAAATATGTTAATGGCAAAATTAAGAGAAAAAAATGTGCAGCTTTCTTACAGTTTGATGTCAGATAATTGAGGACCAGGAAATGGTAGAACTATGGAACAAAAGTTTCAGTTATGCCTTCACAGAGGAAAACAAAATAAAAAGAAAACTTCCTAGGGATCTTTAGTCTGGTTAGAAAAAGGGAATGGAATGAAATTAGCAACTAAACAGTTTAGAGAAAGTATCGGAATGAAATTAATGTACATAGACAACGTCAACAGAGATTTATGAAATGGGAATCATATTTGAGAAAGTGGCTTTTAGCAACATTATGAAGAAGGTATCAATGTAATACGAAGGGTATCAGAAAGATTTTTGATAAAGCCCCAAGCCTATTGTGCGAATTCGAATCCTGAGGGACTCGGTCTAACGTATGGTCATGGTTTTAGAATGGGACAGTTGGCAGGAAACAGTGCGCAGGAATAAAACAACATTTTTTTCAAAATGGAAGTCTAGGAGGATATAGCAAGGATCGTGTCTTGGGCCCCAGCTATTCCCAATACACATCATATATTTGGCTAAAGGGCTCAAATGCAATATTCCCAAGTCTGCTGACAGCACTAAACGATATCAGCATGTGAGTTGTGAGGAAGATGTTAAAAAGCTCCAAAATGACTGAGACAAGTGAAATTCCTGGGAAAATACGGGGCAGATGGAGAGTAATGGCAGAGATGAGATGTTGTGTACTTTGATGGGAACAATAGAATGGCAGCCTCTCATTTGAAAAGGGAATGTTTGAAACATGTTGTTCTATAAAGGAACTTAAGCTGCATTTTCGTTTATTTCCGTGCAGCCCTCTGAGTACATGTGACAGTGAGTCTGAAGCCAGAAGTCAATACTGGGAATGTCATTGACACGCTGACCAGTGTATTTAGACCCAGCAAGTGGGGAGCTGTAACATTGAAAAGAATCTGGGTCACCTTGTACACCCGTCACTAAAGCAATATTGTAGGAGCAGTAAACATTTAGACAGATAAATGATGTAATCACCTTCATTTCAGGGGAATTGAGTGCAGGAGTAAAAGTATCCTACTGCAGCTCTACAGGGCCTTGGTGAGACCCCATCTCGAACATTGTACAGTATTGTGTGCAGTTTTGGTCTCGTTACCCAATAAAGGACAAACCTGACATTGAGGGAGAGCAGGGAAGGATGACCAGACTGATCTCTGGGATGACAGGCTTGTTGTAGGAGCAGGGTTTTGGGCGACTGGACCTGTATTCCATGGGATTTAGGAAAATGAGTGGTGATCAGGGTGAAATATATAAAACTCTGACAGGGCGAGACAGATTGTATGTTGGCTTGGATGCCTCAGACAAGGGGCCACAGCATTAAGTACAGAGAGGCCACTTTGCATTGAGATGAGAATAAATGTATTCACTCAGAGACTGGCGAACAAGGAGTACTCTCTCCCAGCTTGGGCTGTGGAAACCTAGGCACTGAATATAAATAAGGATTTCTGGGAATTAAAAGGATAGGGAGAGAGCGAAGTATCGTGTGAAGATAGAAGATCAGCTATCAATCCAGGTTGTTCTCCAATAACTCAGTCGCTGTGTTCATGTGCAACACCGTGTTGTGTAAAATCGTGCAATATTAATAATGGGGTCTTGGGAAAAAGAGGTTAAGGGGCGAACCCCTAAAAATATTAGTAAAGCCAAAAATTTAATTTAGTCTAACACACATACTAGCACAGTCTAAATAAATCTTTAAGTCCCATATTGTAATAAAACAGTGCTGTAAATGTGACACTTTCAAAATACAGGTCACTGACGACAGCAGTGTACCTGTCACCACACTCTTCACCAGAAAGCGCGTGAGGCTGACTGATCACGTGATGCCGATGGGGAAATTCCAGTTCTCCTCAAGATTCTCCCCACAGTTTGAAATAAAGTTCTTTCTAAATGGATACTACAATTCCCCGTTTCAGGCTCATTTTCAAGGCTTCCCGAGCGGATTGCATTCCTGTATTAGCTGAACACATTGTTGTACATTTTGCAGACAGAGGATCCTGAGGCTGGGTTTTGCTGTTCAGTTGGTTCCCGGCAAGGAATTGCGTCACAATGAACGGGAGTTCACTTTATGGAAAAAGGTTCACGAATCACATTGCAACCAAATTGTATTTAATCAACATGCGTTATCTGAGAACTGCCTGTATATTGAATGGAGGAGCAAAATTGATGGGCTGAAGGGACTACAGCAGTTCTCACTTTATATTTCACAATGTTTAAACATATTATGGGATATGAATATTGTATGGGTAAAACTGCCTTAAGGAGATGTTCGACCATTAACTTGCACAGAGAAAGCTCAATGTGTTGTGTGACGTACTCATTTCCCGAAGTTCCTGTACAGTTTGTGGGAAAGCTCAGTAAGTGTTGTCACAAACCGTCAGACATTAGAAAGGAGGTCTCTGCAGGGTCAACAGGACTATGTTTCCCGTTCCCTTTTCCGACACCAAAGTTGGAGCCAGGTGTTCTCTCCGGGTATATTCTTTAAGAGTTCGGAGCAGTTGATACAATTGAGTGTCTTGCTTGGCCGTTTCAGGGACTATTGAAGAGTTTATCACATGGCTGTGTAGTCACTTTTAGGCCAGACCAGGAAAACACGGGAGATTTACTTCCTGAAAGTACATTGGGGAAGGAAATCGATGTTTACAATAAACATTTGACACAAGATCACTATTACTGACACCAGATTTTAGATCTTGATATGTTAATAATTGTTTTTATCTTCCACCAGCTGCCCAAGCATGAGCCTGGTCTGTATTAGTAATCCAATGACAATTCCACGACCGCACCATCTCCACATGGAAACCTATCTGAAACCACACTGAGCTGGTTATTTCTGTGCTACTTGACAGCTCTGTCAAATAGAACTCCCACCAATTTGACTGTCGTGATGGGACTGATGGGGTGGTAATTGGTCAGATTGTATTTATTCCCCTCTTAGGAAACTGGACATAGCTGAGTAATTTTCCACGTTGCCAGGGAGATGTCAGAGTTGGAGCTGGAATGAAACAGCTTCCGCAGTGACCCGGCTTATTGTACCGCACAAGTCTTCAGTCCCATTGCAGGAATGGGGTCAGGGCCCATTGCCTTTGTTGTATCGACTGTGTTCAGCGGTTTCTTCATGTCACGTGCAGCGGATCGAATTGGTTGACGACTGGCATCTGTGATTCTGTGGGCATCCTGATAGGGTAAGTGGGATCATCCACTCAACACGTCTGGCTGAGGACAGTGCAGACGCCACATACTTGACTTTTACACTGATGTGCAGGACTGTTCCATTACTTAGGATGGGGATATTTGTGGAGTCCTCTCCCCCAGTAAGTTGTTTAATGGTCCGTCGACATTCATGCTTGGATTTGGCAGGATGACAGTACTTCGATCTGATTTGTTACTCGTGGTATAATTTCTGCCTCTGTACCAGATGTTAGTTCTGCTGTTTTGAGAGAAACCAGCCAATTGCGGTAGCTTTAATGGGTTTTCATCATATAAAGGTAAACATAGTACAGACCCTGGCATGTTCACCCACACTCGTCACTGAACGAGAGATCGGCTTGAGGGTAATGGTGGACTGAGACATTATCCTGGGGGAAAGGTTACAGATTGTCATTGAATACAATTCTGCTTCTGCTGGTGCTGCTGTGACCTACAGCATCAGATGATAACGCAGTTTTAGCTGCAATATCTACAATTCAATTCTACTGACTGTCCCCCAGTTCACACCGAGACCCATTCACCCATCAGCCCTGTATTCAGTGACCTACTCTGGTTTCTGATGCGGCAACCCTTCCATTTTCATATTCTCATTCTGCTGAAATTCTTTCCTTGGTGTCACGCCTCCAATTTGTTACTTTAACTCAATCAATTTAAGTTACGAATCTAAATCTTTTCCTTTCAGTAATGCCATCTTCTGTATTTGAAGTGAATGTGTTTCCTTCTGTTTTTCTCCCTGACCATGATTCAGAGCTCTGCAGTATCAGTGATGCCATCCTTATGCAGTTCCAGAGTTAAAGAACTTGTCACCATGTGTTATTGTTCAGTTCCCAGTGTACAGCACTCCATGTTCGACAGGATGTTTGAGCATCTTTGACATTCATCGTTGGAAATTGTTCAAAAACAGAAATTGCTGAAGAAATTGCTGAAGATGTTGCAGCATTTTATGGAGTGAATGCAGATATAAACTTTCAGGTCCAGTGAACCTTCTAAAAAGCTCCCGGTTTCTCTAGCAATTTTTGATATTTTTATTTCCAGTATCGATCGTTATTTTGTAATTGAAAATATGTTCTGTGCCGGTATTCATTTCTGGAGAAACTCAGCAGGTCTGTCAGCATCTGCAGGGACAGAGAAACAGGATTAGTGTTTCAAGTCTAGTGTGACACTTCTTCAGAACTCAAAATGATTGGAAAATGTGCTTTAAATCCCTAGCCAGAGTTGGGGAATGGGTGAAAGGGGAAAGAGGGTGTGGCAAAAGATAAAAGAAGATTCTGTGAAATGAGTTTAAATTAAGATGCGATGGGGAAAGGGGTTCTCTCTATTGAGTGCAAGATAAGGAAGACACAAGCACACAAGGTCATTGGGAGGCCAGGAGGGGGAATGTTGACTATGTTTCATTATATAGATCTGGCCATAGATACGTTTTCATTGTCGAGATCATCACCCCCGTTAGACAAATAAATTCAGGTGCGTGACTTGTTATTGGCACTAAATAAGCGTTTCATGCTGCCTCAGTATTGTAATAAGGAGAAAAACAAATAATAGTATGAAGTTTTGACTGAGTATTGTTTTACTGTCATGTTTAATATAGTTTCAAATTTGCAGCGCTTATCTTTAAATGCTTGTTCTTGAAGTTAGTATCAGTTGGAGTATAGAAGGTTGTGGGCTGACATTATAGAAGTTTATGAAATCAAGAGAGGTACGCATCGGGTGAAAAGCCAAGGGCTTTTCCACAGGAGGGGAGAGTTCAACCATAGAAGGCATAGGTTTAAGGTGAAAGGGGGAAGATGTAAAAGGGACGCAGGGGCAGTGTTTTTATACACAGTGGTATGGGTATGGAATGAGCTGTCAGTGGAAGAGTGGTAGATGCCAGTACAGCTATAAGATTTAAAACTCATTTGGACAAACATACAAATGGGAAACATTTAGAGGCTTATGGGCCAAATGAAAGCAGATGGGGCGAGTTTAGATTGGAAAACCTGGCCAGCATGGACATTAAGAAAAGCTTCACGCAGTGTAAATGTGGGTTTGTGAAAAGGAAATTATATTTAGCCCTGTAAGATCATGCAAAGATTTCTGGAGATGCCTGAAAATATAACAAGCGGACTTGATAAAGGGGATCTAGTAGAAAGAGGCTTTTCAGAGATTTTCCGCAGGGTATTACAAAATAAAAGATCTTACTCAAGCCAGAAGCTTGTAGGATGACAGATAATATATTAACATACGATGATGATTGGTTAACACATAGAAATCGGAGAGTCAGGATTAATGGATCTTTATGATAAAGGTGTATCTGCTGGAGCACCACACATATCAGTCCGATGGCATCGGTTATTGCAATCTGTACTGACAGCCTGAAGGAGGGAGCTGAGTGCAATATACATCCGAGTTTGTGTAAGACACTGAGAACCAAAAGGCTGGCTGTTATTTAATGGAGAGGACTTCCAGAAAAGGAGGAGTACAAAGTGATTGGAGTCTTCCTGAGTATGAAACATAACGTCAGCATGCTGTTGCAGCAAGTAACTAGGTTGCATCATTAACCGGCTTCCTGAGATGAAAGGGTTGAGTTATTCAGAATCTCTATAATGGTGAGGTGATTATTCATTGGAGTTTTAATGAATGAAGAGGGATACTGTTGAAATATACAAGATACAAAGCAGGCTTGAGAAGGTAGATGTTCAGAAGTTGCTCCCGTTCCTGGGCAGAATGTCAAACTCGAGGATATAGATACCGAATAAGGAACATCGATTTCAATCTGAGATGCAAAGTGATGTCCTCTCTCAGAAGGTAGTGAATATCTGGAATTCCCTAACCCAGAGAAATGTGGAGAGATACAGGAGTCAGCATGAAAGTGGAGTTGAGCCCTGGAGTAGATCAGCCACGTTTTTATTTTATGACAGGGCTAGCTTGAGGGGGCGAATGACCTACTTCTGTTATTATTTATTAATTTCACATGTTACACTATTGGAAACTAACAGGTTATTTTCCTGGAAGTCATGTTGCACAATGTTGCATTCAGGGACAACAGATGATTTATTTCAGTTAACTGTAGGTGGGGTATAGGGGCTGTATACCCACCGTATCTAAGTCTGTAACATGACCCACATCTGGACCAGAGGTTACAGAGTGGGGAAGCCTGGAAAGAAAGCTTGGGGGTGGCGGTGGGCTCCTGACCCAGCCTGGATTTTGCAAG
The DNA here is from genome assembly GCF_047496795.1 of Chiloscyllium punctatum. Lineage (NCBI taxonomy): Eukaryota > Metazoa > Chordata > Chondrichthyes > Orectolobiformes > Hemiscylliidae > Chiloscyllium > Chiloscyllium punctatum. The sequence continues at coordinate 5,959,255 of NC_092751.1, read as the reverse complement.
TAGTTTTCCGAAACTACACCTAACCATCGGAGTGACCTCGATGTGCCTCTGTGTAGCAGGTCCGAAGGGTTGAACGTAGCATCAGAACATGGCGCTGAGGGACATGAGTGGGGCATTCAGCCCATTGACACTACTCCACCAGTAAATAAGATTGTGGTTCATCTCATTGTGTTCCCAGCTGCACTTTGCACCCGATGCACCATTATCCCTGATGCACCTGTTTGTGGAAAATCATTTTATATTATATCAAAGCCAGCCTCGATATAATATAAAGATTCAACCATCCCAAACTTCCGGGAAAGAGAATTTCCACTGGAATAAATTCCCACTTGGTGAATTTCCCCGAATTCCTGCTCTGACTGAGGTTGGAGGGTGTCACTGTTTCATTTTTATCCCACTCCTCCACTGCTCCCAACAAATTTAAAATTTAGCTTAAAATGTGTTGCTGGAAAAGCGCAGCAGGTCAGGCAGCATCAAAGGAGCAGTAGAATGGACATTTCGATCATATGCCCTGCTTCAGCAATGAGGAGGGTATGCCAAGCAGGCTACGATAAAAGGTAGGGAGGAGGGACTTGTGGGGAGGGGCGTTGGGAATACGATAGGTGGAAGGAGGTTAAAGTGAAGGTGATAGGCCAGAGAGGGGTGGGGCGGAGAGGTCGGGAAGATGATTGTAGCTCAAGAAGGCGGTTCTGAGTGTGAGGGACTGGGAAAAGGTGGGGAGAGGGGAAATGAAGAAGCTGGAGAAATCTGCATTCATCCCTTGTGGTTGGAAGGTTCCTAGGCGGAAGATGAGGTGCTCTTCCTCCAGGCGTCGTGTTTCCACCGTCTTGCGATGGAGGACGCCAAGGACCTGCATGTCTTTGGCAGAGTGAAAGGGGTAGTTAAAGTGTTCAGCCACAGTGCGGTTGGGTTGGTTGGTGCGGGTGTCCCAGAAGCTTTCTCTGAAACGTTCTGCAAGTTGGCAGCCTGTCTCCCCAATTTAGAGGAGGCCATATTGGGTGCAGCGGATGCAGTAAATGATGTGTGTGGAGGTGCAGGTGAATTTCTGACGGATATGGAAGGATCCATTGCGGCCTTGGAGGGAAGTGAGGGGGGAGGTGTGGGCGCATGTTTTGCATTTCTTGCAGTTACACGGGAAGGTGCCGGGAGTGGTGGTTGGGTTGGTGGGGGGTGTGGATCTGACGAGGGAGTCGCGGAGGGAGTGGTCTTTCCAGAACACTGATAGGAGTGGGGAAGGAAATATATCCTTGGTGGTGGGGTCTGTTTGGAGGTGGCGGAAATGAAGAAGGATGATACGTTGGACATGGAGATGGTGGGGTGGTAGGTGAGGTCCAGTGGGGTTCTGTCCTTTTGGTGATTGGAGGGACGGGGTTCACGGGCGGAGGAGCGGGAAGTGGAGGAGTTGCGGTGGAGAGCATCGTCAACCACGTCTGAGGGGAAATTGCGGTCTTTGAAGAAGGAGGCCATCTGGGTTGTTCAGTATTGGAATTGGTCCGCCTGGGAGCAGATGCAGCGGAGGCGAAGGAATTAGGAACATGCGATGGCATTTTTACAGGGGGCAGGGTGGGAGGAAGTGTAATCTAGGTAGCTGTGGGAGTCGTTCGGTTTATAGTAAACATTCGTGTTGAGTCGGTCGTCTGAGATAGAAATTGAGAGGTCTAGGAAGGGGAGAGATGTGTCTGAGACTGTCCAGGTAAATTTGAGGTCGGGTGGAAGGTGTTAGTAAATTTGATGAACTATTCTCCGAGTAAACTTTAAATGTAACCAGGTTGGTGATATGGTCGATCATAAAGTTATCAGACTTGTAAGGTTCAGTAACAGGAACAAGTCAGGCAGATTTCTTTAGTCAGCCACAAATAACTAATAGAAGTGACGGATGTGCATGATGGATATCTGGTTAGCACTGCTCCCTCCCATCATCAAGGAGCTGCGTTCAATATAACCTCAGGCGACGCTCTGTGTGGAGTTTGAGCATTCTCTCTGCAGATTTCTGTGTGGGTTTCCTCCCAATGCTCCAACAGTCCAAAGATCCGCAGCTTAGAGTGGATTGGCCATGCTAAATTGCCCATCGTGCCCAGGGATGTGTAGGTTAGGTAGGTTAGTCATGGGAAATGCAGGATTACTTGGATAGAGTAGGGGGGCAGGTCCGGTGGATGCTGTTTGGAGGGTCAGTGTGGAGTTGATGAACGGGATATCCTGCTTCCACACTGTAGAGATTCTGTGAAAAAGGCAAGAAATTTGGTCTATACCCAGTGGGTATCTATCTGATCCACTCTCATCTAGGTCTTGTACGTTTCAATAAGATCATCTCTCTTTCCAAGAGTGATCTGTTAAATCCTTCATAATATAAGGTACTCATTCCTGGAATGCGTGAAGTGAAACATCTCCGAACTGCTTCCAATGTAATTATATTCTTTCTCAGATAAGGAGACAAAGAAAAAATAATCTCACACTCAGATCTTGCGTTTTATTTTTTTTTCTCAGTGTTGTGGTTCTTTGTAACTCTCTTCCTCACAGAGCATTGTAGGCAGAGATATTGAATAATTTTGAGGCACAGACAGAAGGTTCATAAATAACAACGGAGTCAAGGATTATCGGGGATTGGCAGGAATGTGCGGTATGGGGGTAAATGTAGACAGTGGTACCAAATGACACTGCTCCAGAACATCCAGGAATATAATTCAAAACGAAATGGTAATATCGATAAAATGTTAAGGGGGAAGCCCAGATGGTGGCGATCTGGAAGGTCTGTTTTACTGGGGTCTGCATCACAGCACAGGCAAAGTGGTTCTCTCACCCACCCCATACCAACCAGTTACTTAACATTCAACATTAAAAAGAGCGATAGAATCTTTACTAATCCCGTTTTGTCAAGTGGAAATGACAAAACAGGGGAAAGGATTGAGTAAGTCCCAACACGTGGTGCACCCGTCAGAAGCATCGAGCAGGCTTGAGGCTGTAGCTGCAACCCACTCTGCTCGTTCAATAGACCCAGTTATCCACCAGGCCTTGGTCACTGAGTTCACCAACTTAAGTGAAATGATTGAAGGCATGACTGAACAGAAGTTCAGCTGTGGCTAGAACCGCTCTCAGACGTGCTCCAAAAACATGAGCAGCAACTAGACAGCCTTGGAAACAGAACATACAATGTCAAGTGACGAAATGCATTGACTGAGACTGCGATCAATTCCTCTCGGGAGGGGATCCTTCCCCTTGAAATACAGGTCCATACCTTAACTGAACAAGATGACCACCTCGAGAACAGGGACAGGATGAAGAATGTTCACATCGTCGATCTGCTGGGCCAGACAGCAGGTGGTCAGCTCGTGAGTTTTTCGAGATCTTCTGCTGTGATTCCTTCACTTCGAAGCTGAAGAGGGATGGGTGAAGACAGTTCATCGGGTTATGGCGCGGCGGTTAGACTCAGATCAACGCCTTTGCCCTGTCCTTGTGCGGTTACATAGTTACAGGGATAAACAAAAACTGATGGAAGCTCAGTGTGGTTTCTGATGGCTTTAATTCACGAGAGCTCCAGCATTATATTCTTTCAGGACTTTTCAGCATCAGTGATTCAGGAAAGAAAATCTTTTGATGATATCAAGAGTCGTGTAAGGGAACTCGGGATTCAGTATTCCTTATGGTTCCCAGTGGTGTTCCGTATTGCTTTGAATGGATCAATGAACTCGACTGACTCTCCAGAGAAAGCGAAAACTTTGTGGACATTTTAAAGTAAGCTGGATGTTTAGATAATCATTTTTCTCCCTTAAAGAAATGTTGTTGGATTTTTCTGGTATTAACCAGTGTTAAATTGTAGTCGGGGATGGGTAGAGTTCACACTTTTAACTTCTTCATTAGTATTACTACTCGTTTTCTCTTTCCTTGCTTGTGTCGGAGGTGTGGCTCAAGCTGGAGGGAGTTACAAAGGTAGTTGTGATGACAAACTGCCGACTGAAGGACAGTTGAAGCCTGGTTTTTGTTATTAATTGCCCTGAATGCCATATTGGTAGCGGGCAGAAGATAAAGTTTTGGGATATGTAAGCGTCCCCAATGGGAGGGGATAATTCCCCTATAAAGTGTCATTAGCACTTGGGATTTTGTTTCATTCATTGTTTTTTAATGTGTTCAGCTTTGGAAAGTTTTGTGAGCTTATTAGTTGTACTAGTTTTAGTTTGTATAGTTTTTAGGGTCGCTGAGTCTTTTATCATTAATGCTCAGCGATGTGTAATTCGATGTGAAACTCTCTCGAATTCAAATGTTGCTGCAGTGTGTTATGGATTATTATGTGCTTAAAATCGTTTACCTGAAACATTAACGGCAGTGATCTGCCAGTCAAGAGAAAAAATGTAATTTGTCGACTTAAAAAGAAGGGGGTGGATGTTCCTCCATTGCAGGAGAGGCACCGTGATGACAAGGAACATTTGACGTGACAGCAGGGTGGCTTTATTCGGGTTTATTTCGCGTCTTTTAATACTAGGAGTAGGAGAAAAGTCATAATGGATAGTAAGAATCTTCCATTTAAATTATTAGATTGCATTTAACACTCATGGAAGGATCATAATCCTCAAAGCCTTGAACTACGGGAATTAATACAGTATTTTGAATGTTTATTGCCACCCAGTGCACCCTCTTAAAATCCTGGTAGATGCATTTCCCAAATTAAGTTATCTTGCATCGTGGCACATTATTGTAGAAGGATATTTCAACTGTCTTATGTACCCCACAATGGACAGAATGTCCAAAGGTCCCCAATATCCTCATTATAATGTACGTAATTAGTGGATTTCTGTGCAGAATCAGAGCTGGTGGATGTCTGGAGGCAGATCTACCTCACAAGTAAAGATTTTATTTTCTTCTTGAACCCGCATAAATGGCACACGAGGGTTGATCTCTTCCCCATCCCTGCAACAATCTTAGATTCGTTGGCATTCTGCACAATTGGGAATATTATCCCAACATACCTGCCCCAGAAGTGGGATAGAAGTCACATAAGATTATGTTGTTTGCAGATGAAGGTCTTATATTTGTGTCAAATCCCGCAATTTCGGAAGCTCACGGGATGCAATGCATTAATTTGCTTGTGGCCTTTTTGAGCTTTAAGATTAATTTTACAAAATTGGAGCCCATGCCTATGGGATGTCTTAGGGTTTTGAGGGTAAATCCTGTTTTCCTTTTAAATGGACGGGGAGGTGGGGGAGGTAGCTCTATTTCAGTATATTCATTACATCCGTTTTTGATCATTTATTTAACGTGAAATATGTCCATTTGTTTGAAAAATTAAACAAGACATTCAAAGAAGGGAGGCACCTCCAATATCCTGGCTGGGACGGATAGCTGTTCTTAAAATAATGTTCTTCCTCATTTACTATTCCCTGTGTGAATACTTCCTTTGATGTTTCCCAGACAGACATTTAGGAGACTTTATGGCTGGTTTAGCTATTTCATTTGGGGCCACAAGCGACTCTCTATCAAGCTAACCAAATTTTAACTACCCCGCAGATTGTGGGGAGTAGATCTCGCAGATTAAAAGCTATGAATTCAGGTCTTTTTTATCCTATGTTAGTGCCTGGGCCGCTGAGGACTCGGCGTCAATAGGATTAGATATTGAACCCTCTCAGACAAAGTGAACCCTTATTGGTCTGCTGGTCTTAGACAAAATGACAACACTTATGGAGTATTGTCATAACCCAATAATTATCAATACTGTTATAGCTTGAATCACAATGCGTCAGATCGAGGGCAATACAGCCAAAACCGTGTTTCTTACCCCTATAATTGGTATACCGGGTTTTGATCCTGGGATAATGGATTCCAGGTTTAAACTGTGGGCAGCAAGGGGTGTGCCTTGCTTGAGTGATTTAGGATTAGTAGAATCCTTTCAGTGTGGATACAAGCCCTTGGGCCCAGAAAATCCACTTTGACCCGCTGAAGAGTAGCGCACCCAGACCCATTCCCCTACCATCCTATATTTACCCTGACTAATGACCCAACCTACTCATCACTATGGGTGATTTATCAATGATCAATTCATCTAACCAGCACAACTTTGGACTGTGGGAGGAAACCCACACAGACACGGCGTGAATATGTTAACTCCACGCAGCCAGGCATCCAAGGCCGGAACCAAAGCCGGGACCCTGCTGTCGTGAGGCAGCAATGCTCACCACCGATCCACCAAGTGTTATTTGAGGGAGAAACGATTATGTCATTTGATCAAATAACTCGTACATATGGATTGGCTAGGAGAGACCTCTTCTCAATCTTTTCCAGATGAGAGATTTGATTTATAAAAAAACACACTTGTAACAGACTCTTACAGATCCAATAGACAGAAGAGGGTGCTTATTTCTTAGAATTCACTCTCTGTCAGTACCCTTTATCATTAGTTGGAGAGTGTCCCCTCAGGCGAAACTGTGCAGCTTTGTGATGTCTGCGAGAGAGAGTTTGGGCTTCAGGCCACTTCGGAAACATGGGAGGATATTTGTGAAAATGCTCGAAGAATTTCATCTACAATAGGATCCATTCCATGCAGTTGAAAATTCTTTAAAGGGTCTATCTGACCCTAGATTATCTCCTAAAATTCAAAGTGGGATTATCTTCAGCATGTCCGAAATGCAGAATGACTACAGGCACACTTTCTCATTGCATGTGGTCCTGCTGCAGGCTTCATATATATTGGAGCACTGTATCAGGTGTGATAGAGTGGGTCATGGGGACCGAATTGGAGATAGACCTGGTTTCTCTTTTCCTGGGCCTGCCCAGCGTATCTTACACAGATGCACATGTGAAATAATATCCTTACTTTCTGTGCTAGGAAAAGCATTCTGTTGTGTTGGATGTCTGAAACCCAGCCGCCGCCCCCTCCCCCCACCACCGGGTCAACGTAAGCTCTTCATGGAGAATACCCCTTTGGACTTTTTCACTAGCATGGTGTACCAAAAAACAGAGATTTATATAGGACTTTGCAGACCTTTTTGGATAACCATGATACAGGCTTATTTGGCACTCTCAGAAGGGCTTTTATACAGCCCTGACGATATTATCTAATGACTCTTATATCCAGAGAGGAAGAATAATGAACAGAAAAATGGATATCAGTTAATGCTCTTGAAGAACGAGAGCTATCATTTTGTTACGCTGAGCTGCATTATTTATTCATTATTTATTGCTTATTTTTGTTTTTCTTCTGTCCGTTTAGTGTTTTTAACTTGTTTTGTATGTACATGCACATGCGTGTAATTTTGATCAGTTATTTGAGTTGTGTTGCTATTGGTTTATTATAATATTAAAAATCCATTTTTCAATAAAGATATTTTTAAAAATATTAAAATGCTAACATTGATAGAATAGAGTCCCAAAGAACTCTCATTAGAGAGACCACTCATGGTGGTTTAACCTGAGGGTCACCACACCTCGGGTGATGGGGTGAGGTTGAGAGAGCATCCCCTTCATGGTAACCTCTGTCAGTGTGAGGAACTGACCCTGAACTGTTGGCCTCCCTCTGTATCACAAACCTGCCGTCCGGCCAACTGAGTGGGAGACAGTGTAACTGTTACACACAGAAACAGTCACAGACAAAGGGAAAGAGAAACTTTCATAACAAGGAAAGTGGTACAGTTCAGATAACGGTCAAGATAACGGCTGAGGGTAAAAACGTTCTCTTCTCGAAATTATATTTTATAACAAGACGTGTTTAGCTGTTTTTGGTTTAATATTTAATGTGAGTCAAGTGAAATAACCAGAATTACACAGTGTGATTGGATATCTATAACTATAAAATAAGTGTATATTTTTGTTTGGTCTGTGTAAAGCATGCTGACCATTGCATGAAAGTATATAATTAATGGAATAGACTGTTAGGAGAGTGCGTTCCATGGGAAAAGCCCTCAAACAGGCGCTTGAAGAAAACTGAGGTAAAAGTGCCTGAGTGCCGTCTGGACAGTGACAGGAACCCAGGGGGTTGAATGACTGAAAGTTTCTGTAACATGGAGCTGAGAAAAGCATCAGATCAGCCGGGACCTATTAAATGCTAGAGCACGTTTCAAGGGCTGAATGGCTTCAACAGGATTTGAAATGTGTGTGATTTGGAAAAAGTGCATCCCTACTCCTTCCTCTTATGTGGTTACACACTGGATCACTGCATTTTCCTGAAACTGGGCATTATTTGGAACACTGTGTGGAACATTCCATAATTGGTATTCTCCGGAATATTCTCTCACTGTGTGGGGGATATTGCAAAGGTGTGTGTGTGTGAGAGAGAGAGAGAGAGCGAAGCTGCTGCATGCGACGATGAGAGTGGTGGAGCATGAGCCTTGTTCGTGCTATAACAGATATACAGTGAGTGTGAGGGAGCAGAGAGAATACGGTGAGCCTTACCCTGACAGAGCGGGGAAGGTTATTGATGCTTGTCCTGTACTGCTGGACATTTCTTCAGACCGCAGATACTCCACTGAGCTGGGTGGTGAGCACAGACCATGCTCAGTGGGTCTGGTGGTAAGGCCCCCTCTGGGAAGGCAATGGTCCCCCTCTGTACTAGCCCATCCACTATGCACACCATGCAGCGTCAACAAACTGTGGTATAATTGCCGCTTATCTGCCATGCTCGGGGTAAACTGTGCAGGGCAGCTCCAAACTGAAAAAGCTCAGCCGTGTGCCCCTTGGCCTTTTAAAGATGGCACCAGTGCCAGGGAACACGGAATATCTAGGGAAATCCTGGCGACTGTGAGTACCTCCAATCCTAATGGGTGGCAGAATCGGGCTGGAATTCAATGAGAGGTGGGTGGTATTTAATGAGGTGAGTTCGATAAGATAGCACCAGGAAACTAGCTCAGCTTCGTACAGACAATCCCTCTGTCACACTCAATGAAAATGACACTGAGACATATTACTGTTTTATACAGTTCAATGAGCCGAAGACTCTGCTTTCCTCACTCCCAGATACAAAGCTGCAGAACAAATGCTCATTCAAAACTCTCCATCGCCTGAACTCACAGCAATATTCCATTCACTCAAGTTGCATGATACTATCGAAATGTCTTCATATCAGCATTCTGAAACTTGTGAACATATCTTTCCATGACATGTTTTCTCACTCTGTTCCTCTCTGTCTCTATCCCCAAACGCACATATTTACAGTCATACATTTCTACTGCATGGAAACAAGCCCTTAGGCCTAGCTGTTCCATGCCGACCAAAATGTACATCCACACTCAGCCCATTTCCCTGCCCTTGTTCCTTTCCTATCCATGTATTTTGCCAAATACCTTTTCAATGTTGCTATTGTACCCACCTCAACCACTTCCACTGGCAGCTCAGTCCATATGCAAACCACACTCTGTGTAAAACAGTTGACCCTCAGGTTCCTTTTTATTTTTGTCCTCTCCAAACATGAACATTTGTCCTCTAGTCCTTGGTTCCCCAACCCTGCAAAAAAAATTAAATATTCACCCCTATGCATATTCTAACTTGTACAAATTCTCCCTATAACTCACACCCTTTAGCCCAGGAAACATCTTTGTAAATTTGTCCTACATTCATTTTAGTCCAAAAATATCCTTTGTAGGGCAAGGTGAACAAAACTGAGCACAATACTCCAAATGCAAATTTAACAACATCCCGTACAACTGCAACATAACGTCCCAACTTCTATACTTAATGCCCTGATGAAGGCCAGTGTGCCAACAGCCTTCTTCACTGTCCTGTGTATCTGCGACTCAAATTCAGACAATCGTGCACCTGATTTCCAACATCCTTTTGTTCCACTACACTCCTTAAAGCCCTCTCATTCACCATTAACGTCCCACCTGAACTTGACTTTCCAAAATGCAAGACATCACACTTGTATTTGCTATTTCTCAGCCCACTTCCCCAGCTGATCAAGGTACTGCTGCAATTTCTGATAACCTTCCTCACTGTGAACAATGCCTCCCATTTTAGTGTCATCTGCAAACTTACTAACCTTGCATGTGCACTCTCATCCAAATCATTGATATAGATAACAAACAGAAATGGGGACAGAACCGACCCCTGAAGCACTCCACTAGTCACAGGTCTCCAGTCCAACAAGCATACCTCCACCATAGCCAGTTGCTTCATAATGTCAAATCAATTGTGTCGCCAAATTGCCAGTTTACCTTGGAGTCCATGCGATCTAACCTTCTTGAGCGGCCTTCCACGTGGAACCTTATCAAAGGCCTTACTGAAATCCATATAGACTATGTCCACCGTCCTGCCCTCGTCAAAGTTCCTGGTCACTTCTGCCAAAAACTCGAACAAAATTTGTAAGGCATGATCTGCCACGCACAAAGCTATGCTGACTGCTCCAAGTCAAACTTTGTCTTTCCAAATTCATGCATATCTTATTTCTCAGAACCTTCTCAAGTAGTTTACCGAAAACAGATGTGAAGCTTACTGGTCAATATTTCCCAGGCATTTATTTTCAGCCCTTCTTGAAGAAGGGCACTACGTTTGCTACTGCCCAGTCTTCCAGGACCTTGGACTCTTAACAGTCTTATCTCGCCTCTTGCAGTGCTCTTGGATATATCTAGTCAGGACCAAGAGATTTATCTGACTTTGTGCATTCTCATATGTCCAACAACAGCTCTACTGTGATATGGACAGGACTAAAATATCTCAACTAAACTTCCAAAGGTCACAGGTCTTCATGTCTTTCTACATGATAAACACATAGGGGAAATTGAGGACCTCAACCACCTCTTGAAGTTGTACACATACGTGCCCATTTTGGTTTTCAAGGCGTCCTCTTCTCTCTCTAGTTGTTCTTTTTCTTTACTATAGTGATTTTGGATTCACCCTAATCCTCTCAGCCAAGGCTATCTCATACTCCCTTTTCGCCTTGCTGATTTCCTTCTTCATTAAACTCCAATATCTCCCGTGTACCTCCAGGGATTCCCTTGATTCCAGCTGCTTGCACCTGGGGCATGCCTCCTTTTTTTGCTGGTCAGAGCCTCAATATCTCTTGTCATCCAGGGTTCTCTCTTCCAAACTCACTTTCCCTTCACCCTGACAGGAATATATAAACCTTGAACTCGAGCTATCTCACTTTTACAGCCCTCCCTCGTGCCCAATATCCTTTTACCTGAAAACAAACTACTCCAATTAACCCCTGCAATCCCCTGTCTAATTCCAGCAAAATATGCCTTGCTCCAATTTAGACTTGAATCTGTGGACCAATTTTGTCCCTCCCATAACTATTTTAAAATTAATAAGCGCTAGTCACTTTTCCCAAAATACTCCCCCACTTTACCACCGTCACCTATTCATCCCTATTTCCCAACAGTAGGTCGAGTTTGTCCATTCCTGTGTAGGACCCTTTATATACTGCTTGGGGAAACTTTCGTGAACAAACTTAATAGATTACGTTCCATTGAAGTTCTTAACCATCTGGATGTCCCAGTTTATGTTAGGAAATTTTAAATCTATTATGACAATCCTATTGCTCCTGCTACTCTCATCTGTTTCCCTGCCTCTTTGTTCCTTCAATTCCCATCGTTGATTTGGAAGCTTATAGTACAACCACTATAACATCACCATCCCCCCTTTCTTCCTTGCACATTCACAAAAGCTCATCGGATATTATCTCAGTTATTTCATCTTTAAATACTTGTGTGATACTCGCCTTGATCAGAATATTGGCCTATCAACTGTTTCCATTTGCAATGAGTTTCACATCTGCAGCATCCCTTTTCAAGGTACATTGGAGATATGGAGTTGTAACTGGATGGCAGCTGCATATCCTGTCACTTCCATCATGGGCTGCAAGTTTCCCCACACTGGGCAGTGATCTAACACAGTGTTACCGAACAATGCAACAACCTGTGTTTATATATGAATGAACCAGTGCGGTCTACACAGCTCCCCATGCTGGACATTTAGCCCAGGATTATAGATCAAGTATTGATGTGGGCTGCACAGAGTTCCATTCTGGATATTGCTGGGTTGTATTCAGCAGTACACTAGCCATATCTACACAATGCTCCATCCTGAATGTATTATGGATGAGCTGGTTATGGGAGTTTGATTGCGAATGTGAGAGAACTAAAAATCTGGCAATACCTTTATTTTGTGTTTTCATTCTTGTGATTGGACCCTTCAAATCCTGACTCATCCTTAGACCTGACCCTCTGGATGAGTGATGGTGATTGTTGTTACAGCATCTGGGTGTGCAATATGACCAACAAATGGCGCAGATGCTGCAGAGAGGACAGTCTCCGTAAAATGGGATGAGGGAATCACCATCAGATCAGCCGTGGTCTTAGTGAATGGTGGTCCAGGATTGAATGGACCACGAATGCAACTTATTCATGTATTTATTTCTTTTTCCAAGCAAACTCCCCTTCTCTCCCAGTGTCCCATACTGGTGGGGAGTGAGGTACCTCCTCCTATTCCTGCATAACAGGACCATGGAAACTCACTAACCTACAGATTTCCCTGTGGCCCAGTTTCGAGCAGTTGAGTGACTGCCTCCTGAACCTGTGTCCCAATCTCAAGCAGTTGAATGACTGCCTCCTGATCCCAAGTTTGTGAAAGTAGATGTCCTCCTTCTGCTCCAGAGTAACAGGCTCCAATAGCTCTGTGCTCACCTGCTGCTACTGTGGAATAGAGTTGAGGGACTGAATGGCCTCTTCACATTCCTTACAGCTTTTCTTACAGCATTGACTAAAAGCAATTCTCCTGCTTCTGTAAAACACCATCAAAATCTGAATGATGTATTTTTGTATTTATCTCTCAGTAATTGAGCAAACAAACCGACTGACAGAATTCAGAAGCTGAATAGCCTCCTCCTGTTCCTGTGTTATACACTCAAGAAGCAATAGAGTATCAGAGATGTACAGCACAGAAAAAGATCGTTCAGTTCAGTCGTCCATGCCGACCAAATATCCGAAATTAATCTCGTCCCCCTTGCCAGCAGTTGGCCCATCTCCTTCTAAATACCTCCCATGCATGTATCCACCAAATGCCTTTTAAATTGTGTAACTGTACCTGCCTCCACCACTTCTTTTGGCTGTTGAATCCATACACACAGCAGTCTCTGTGTGAAAATGTTATCCCTCATGTCCCTATTTAAATCTTTCCACCTCACCTTAAACCTTTGTCTTCTAATTTTGGACTCGCCTATCCTGGGTAAAAGACGTTGACTGTTTACCTTATCTATTCCCCTCATGATTTTATAAACCTCTTTAAGGTCCCCCCTCAGCCTCAACACTTGAAAATAGCCCCACTCTATTCAAACTCTCCCTGTAACTCTAATCCTCCAACACCTGCAACATTCTTTCGCATCTCTTCTGTACCCTTTCAAGTTTGACATTTTTCCGACAGTAGGGTAACCATAATTAAAAGCAATTTTACAAAAGTGGCCAAACCAATACTCAAATGTAAATGATTTGTACAAGTGACAAAAGGCAGTGGACCCACTATTGATCTTTGCGACACGCCACTGGTCACATGACTCCAAGTTTATTGAACAAATGTCCACTGTCACGCCCTGTCTCAAATATTCAAGAACATTTTGGATCTAAATGCTGAGCTCTCCCTGGATCCCAGGCAGTCTAACCTTGTTAACCAGTCTACCATGTAGAACATTTTGGTTTTCTTACTGAATTCCATAAAGACAACATCCACTCGCCTGCCTTCAGCAATCATCTTCATCACTTCCTCTAAAGATTACATTGAGTCCTGAGATGTGAACTCCAATGTACAAAGCCCTCTGCAGTCCTTGTATTTTCAAATGCATGCACATCCTTTCCATCAAAGTTCCCTCTAACAAATTAGTCACCACTGACGTCAGGCTCAGTGATCTATAGTTACCTGGGTTTTCCTTACTTTCTCAAATAATTACACTATGTTAGCAGCCCTTCAGTCTTTTGACACCTCACCTGTGGAAATCAATGATACAAATATATCAGCAAAATGCTGACCAATCTCTTTCCGAGCATCCCACAAACATCTGGGATACAACTGTCAGGTCCCAGGGATTTGTTCACTTTTATGTGTTTGAAAATGTCAAACACCTCCTTGTGATATAGATACTTTTCAATGTTTTACTGTATATTTATTAATTCTCTCGCTTTTGTAACGTCCTCCACATTAAATACTGAGCTGAAATTGTTGTTTCTAATCCCTCCAATCTCCTGTGGTTCCACACATAGGTAACCTTACTGATCTTTAACGCGCCTTATTCTCTCCCTAGTTAATCGTTTACCATTAAAGGATTTGTAGAATTTCTTCAATGCCTCGTTAACCGTATTTCTAAAGCCATCTCATGTCCACATTTTCTGGCCCGATTTCCCCATTGACTATACACTTATTGCCCTTATACTCCTCTCGGGATTCACTTAATCTCAGCTCTGTTTACCTGACACATGCCTCCTTCCTTACCTTGACCAGAGCATCAATATATCTAGCCATCCAGCACTCCCTGCACCCACCAGCCTTGCCCCTCTCACTAATAGGAACACGTTGGCTCTGGATTCTCTGAAACCACATTTTAATGGCCTTTGCATTTACCAACCATCCCTTTACCTGTGAATAGGGTATTACAATCAACCTTTCAAAGGGCTCGCCTAACACTTTCAAAATTGGCCTTGTTCAAAGTTAGAACATTAATGTTTACATCAGGTCTTTCCTATTCCAAAACTAATTTAAAACTAATATTTATGAGTAACAGACTTGAATGTTAAATAAACACTTCCTGCCCCTCTGTGACAGGCTCGAGAGGCTGAATGGCCTCCTCATGTCCCTCTGTAATAAACTAGAGAGACTGAATGACCTCCTCTTGTCCCTCTGAAATAGACTCAAGAGGCTTAATTGCCTCCTCCCCTTCCTCTAAAACACACTCGAGAGGCTGCATGGCCTCCTCCTGTCCTTGTGTAACAGAGCCGAGACATTAAATGACACAGCAACCCGTGGATTACGAGCAGCCGTTAAACTGTATCTAATGGGGGTCCATCCCTTCTCAGTTACAGAAACACAACCAGGTGCACTCCAGGTGCCCTTTCAGTAACACCTCATACAGCTGCAGTGACACATCTCTATGTTTTGAATGATTCTATTGGCAAAATGCGCCAATATTCTAGATTTCCACCTTTTCAAGTAACAACAAGCTAATATGGGATGAATGGCCTTCTCTTATCCCTCTGTAAGTGGCCCATAGGGACAGAATTATTTCGGCCTGTTGCTGAGCAGCATTCTCAATGCTCTGTCTCAAGGTTATGAAAGGATTTGGTAGTAGGGCACTTAAAACCAGGAGTAGCCTCACACTGGTCAATAATTACCGTACTTTGTATTGAGGTATCTAGAAACTTGCCCACCCAACTTTTCTTTATGCAGTTGATCTGTTATTCTATAACTGCCTCCTTTCATAAACAGAGTGGAACATATATAGACTCCTGCAGTGTTCTGCTAATACTCTCATATACAAGATAAAAAAAAGATTTAAGATTGGTCCATCCCTCAGCAATCCTCATCCATTCCATCCAAACCCAGTAATTGTTCTCTTTTATAGTGATATGAAAAGTGATGTGTGGAACTGGTTAATTGAATCTGTTTGCTCAGTCATGATTTGGAGATGCCGGTGTTGCACTGGGGTGTACAAAGTTAAAAATTACACAACACCAGATTATAGTCCAACAGGTTTAATTGGAAGCAGACTAGCTTTCGTAGCGCCGCTCCTTCATCAGGTGATAGTGGAGGACACAATTCTAAGGCACAGAATTTATATCAAACATTTACAGTGTGATGTAACTGAAATTATACATTGAAAAATACATTGATTGTCTGTTGAATTTTTATCTGTTCTAATACCATTATAGTTTCACTTCTTTCATGTGTAAATCACAGAACATTTAAAAAAAATGTTGCATTCTCATGTTAGCTGTAACAGTGTGTTAGCTAGACAATATGCTGAAAGTGTTAGCCCCCTGTGTTCTCTGTCTATGCCATAATGTTTAGATTGATTCTAATCTGAAAAGTGAGATAACAGTGAGATTTACATGAATCCATGAAATTTTTGATTTCAGAGTTTTACATGAATTCATGCAGTTTTGAGCAAAGTACAATGAAAGTCTGCAAGTGCAAATTCACCCCACAAAATATATGTGTGCATGTGGGTCTTTGTCTGTGTGTGTGTGTCTGTCTGTCTGTCTGTCTGTCTTGTTTGGGGTGTTGCGAGTGTGAGAGAGAATGTATATGTGTGTGTAATGATGTAGAGTCTGTGAGGGTGTGCATGTGTGAGTGTGGGAGTGTGTGTGCGTGTCTGGGGTGGGGGGTTTTGAGTGCCAGTGAGAGAGTGTACATGTGTGTGCATGAGTGTAGAGTGCTCTAAGTCTCTGAGAGATTGTCCATGTGTGTGTGAGAGTGTGTGTGTCTGTAAGGGTGTGTGTGAGTGTCTGTGTGCGTGTCTGTGTACATGTGTGTCCGTGTGTATGTGTATGTAGATGAGTGCCCGTATGTGTGCGTGTGTGTGTGTGTGTGTGTGTGTATCGTGCAATGGTGGTCAGCTGTATTGTGACATTAAACCAATGTCCCATTTGAGGTCCTCCCTTTGGGTACAGAAATTAGCTATCAGCCTCTGCTCGGCCACTTTTCGCTGTTGCCTGTCCTGAAGTCCGCCTTGGAGGCTGGTCACCCGTAGGTCCAAGGTTGAAGGTCCTTGACCACTGAAGTGTTCCAGAACTTGGAGGGAACCCTCCTGTCTGTTGATTGTTGTGCGGTGCCGTAGCCTTTGCTCGGATTCCCAGTGTTTGTACAGTGACTGTGATCAATGCCAATCTCCATGGATTCTAATTATTCCAGTGGAGCGTTTCCATCTTTTAAAGATAAATGGGCGCTGTTCAATGTATTATCCCTTAACATGAGCGGGAGCATCACCGACAGCACTGACAGGGATCAGCAGATCCAGAGAGAGGGGGAGGAGAGATCAGAATCTGAGAACATTAGACTGGAATGTTCCAACAATTGATCAGAACCAGAGGACATTAGACTGGTCCAAAAATGTATCAGAACCTGGGAACATTAGACTGGCATGTTCCATCAATAGACCGGAGTTTATCCAATTATGTTTGGTATCTTTCTGCATTGTGTTTGTGGTCATTATCATTGATGATTTATTACACTATTCTCATTACTCAATATTTTTATTAACCTTTCCTGGCTATCGTTGGTGTTCCTGGTAAGTGTCACTGTCCAGATTTTTTTTTTCCTATTAACCGGTTATGACTGTATTACTGTTCTTTCTTATATTCTATCCTTCTTGTCACTATTATTTTCCTGTTGAAACTCTCAATCCATATATTCACTCTCCAGACCATGACTAACTACATCAATGAATGTGTTCAATTATTGTCTCCCTTTCAGCACTGGCATTGTTACTCATTCTTCTCTCTGTTGACCTAATCAGTTCCAGCTGCGAACTACAATTTACTGTATCATTGCCTTTGTTATTTAAATATTAAGAGCAGGGAGGTCACTCTCTACTGTTCTGGTTACAAACTCCACCTCCTTCCACTGTTACCATCCCATTCCTGGCCAATATCGGCGGCTGAAGCCGACAAGTCACCACTGTGGGAGGTCCCTTTGACAATGAGCTGATTCCTGACACCATGCCCTGAACATTTCTAACTTGAAATGCTCACCACTCCAGAATATGTCTCACTGGTTTAGTCCATCTGCTGTTTGAACCTTGAGCTATGAAATACTGTCTTAATGAAGCCCATAATCTGCTGCTGACACTTCCGGCTTCAAACCTGCCGAAGCAAATCTGATTCGAACTCACACCAAACTCCCATCCATCTGTCATTCATGTGCACGCCGATGTATATTGCTATTGTGTTCTGGCAATGCCTTTATTATAACATTCTCAAACACTTTACCTCATCTGTCCATGCAATTTCTCTCGTTCTCTCTCTGTCGACTAACAAAAAGCCTGCTAGTTGTTCTTATTTAAAATAGGTTCCTCCATGTGCGTTCCTTCTTAAACAATGAGTTTCACATTCAAACACGCCAATCGCGCACAAACACGCACTCTCTCTCAGTTTCTGATGAACATGCACGCACAAACACACATGCATCAAATCTTCCCATTATAGACAGTAATCTGATGCGAATATAGTTTGCATGTGTTAGTAAAGTTTGCAATACTCACTATGCTGGGCAGATAATGCAGTTTACTGAGCAACACACTAGCAGGGTCTGTACAGCTCTCCATGCTGGGCTGTCATCTTGTCCCAGTTTATGTTGTTTGTGGTGTCCTGTGAAGCAGATTCAGAATTTGATGTAACAAGCCATTTCAGCTGATCTGACAATGCCTTTATTCAATGTTTTCATTCTTGTAAGTTTACTCTCGAAGATTTCACTTCTCCAGTTAGTCCCACTGTCCTGTCTGTTTCCCCATATTTCCACAAGATTTTTCAATTAATTAACTGTCTGTTTCTCTCTTTGATGTGAATCTTTCTGTTCCTCTGTATCTTTCCCTGGGCTTACCTTTTAGCTCCCTAGTGTATCGAGTGCTGGCATTGTGAAGGTCAGAAACAGTGAAATGGTGTGTGTCAGGCTGTTGTTCACTTCCTGGTATGTCCCATGAGATGGTCTATGGACAGGGGTGTTTCAGAAGTTATGAGACACATCCTTGTAACTTGGTCTGTACCTGAATTTGTCCCTCTCAGGTGACCTTGCGATCAGTAACACGAGGAAGCCCCTTAAGTAAAGGACCAGGCATCTAAATTGTGTGCCAATGCAGTCACTTTTTTTAAAAAAAGTTCTCCTTTCTTTAAATAAGTGATCTTGAAGGCAAAACTGTCGACTGAAAATGGCTCAAGTAAATAACTTACGACGCTTTTAGGGTTTATAATAAATAGTAGTAACAACGGCCTAGTAACTTATCCCCAGTTGCTACTCTTTCTGAAACCTGACTTGATACTGCTTCCTCCTGGATTGGAGAACTGTATGCAAGAATGTATGTCTGAATGTTCCTTTTTGCCAAGGGGTTCGTTTATGGGATGTTAGTATATTGCAACAGTTCATTTGTAGAAGATACTGTATCCATTATTCGGGAAAGGATTCCAATAGTTAAATTATTCTAAATTCCTCTTCACTGTGTATGGATTTTCATTAGAGGGTTTAAATATATTGTGTTTTACTTAATGGTGAATAGTTTGACGAGTAACATCACATCTGGAACAACCGTTTCACATCTATCCTTTAAAATAAGAAAAGGTGTGTCTCCAAGCTACCCTCCTAAAATACTTTGAGGCAGTCTAGTTGGTCTATTACAAATTGACGAGTCATGTCTGGTTCCAAATCGATAATACTAAATTGGGTTTAGAATTTCAATCCCTACATTGTACAAACAGGCCATTCGACCCAACAATTCCACACCGACACTCCGAGGAGTAACCTACCCAGACCCAATCCTCTACCCTATTATTACACATTTATCCCGACAAAGGTTCCTAACCCATACATCCCTGGAAACTACAAACAATTTATCATGGCCAATTCAGCTGACATGCACATTTTTGTATTGTGGGAGGAAACCAGAGAATCCAGAATAAGCTCATGCAGACACTGGAGATTATGCACTGGGAGACTATTGGGTTCAAAGGTCGTGTATGGTAGCTGTTAGCGCCTCTTGTTCCGGATGTTGAATTCGGTTGGTTTAAACCGTGTTTTGTGTATAAAGATTATTTCAGTTACTAAGAGTTCTCTGGGTGAGGAAGAAGTGAATTTGACGGTTTTACAAAAGGGAATGTAGGCAAAGCTGTAGGAATTGACAGACAAGCTGGAGTTGGGGTTGTGATTGTCTGTGAGAAAATGAGAAATAATTACAGCTATAGTTCGGCAATTACATTTTGTTGAACCACCATCAGACTCTTTGGAAATGGCTAGAATTCAATTTCAAATGAGACACTTTGAACATGAGAAAGAATTGAAACAGTTTGAATTATGATGAAAAGTAGAAATAAAAGAAAAGGAAGTGAAGGCGAAACAGAGAAAAAGACAGAAGAGAAGCAGAGAGTTTCAACTTAAAAAGTTAGCAATTAGAGAGGAAAGTTGGCATAGAAGGCGGAGATGAAGTTAGATGATAGGCTGAATCAGAAGGATAGTGAGGTTGAACAAACCTGTAGTAGACAATGGCCTAATGGGGTTCTGTTTAAATACATCCAGGCATTATCTAAATTTGATGAGAAGGATGGGAAAACCTTTTGAATTTCATTTGAGGAAGTGGCTAAACAAATGTACTGCTCGGTGACCATGTGGATTTAGTTGATCCAAACCAAGCTGATAGGTATTTGCATCCTTATTGGAGGAGGTATCTGGCCAGTATGAGGAGACAAAGAAAGCCATCTGAAGTATATATGAGGTTGTGTCAGAAGCCGACAGATAGTGTTTCAGGAATCTAAAAAAGGGTCCCTTGTTAAACGCGCATTGAGTTTGAAAGGATCAAACAAAGTAATTTTGAAAGGTGGGTAAGGGTATTAAAAACTGAGCAAACCTATGACACTGTTAGAGAGATTCTTATTTTGGAGAAGCTCAACAATTCACTTCCTGCAGTCGTGAGAACTCGTGTGGAAGAGCAGAGAGTATCAATGGCAAGATTCGAAGCTGAAATGGCTGATGATAATGATGATTCAGATCAGATATCAAAGTTTGGTTTCTGTGAGAGATTGAGAAGAATGTGTGAGATCTTCTTAAATCATATATCTGTGAAAGTAAGGTTTACTGGCATAGGCCAGGAGTATCAGGTAAATAGGTTATAGCATTAAGAGGTTCCGGAATATGTAACTTTTTTATGCTGAGACATGAGGAGCTATGCCATTCAGAGGGACTATTGGAGAGATGAGAAGTGCTCCATTATGTAACGTGTGGTTGGAGTGTCCAGTGGAAACACCAACAGATTTATTCCACAATGGGGAAGGAGGCCTTCAGCTTGGTGTTGCAACATTTCAGCACTTAAATTGCAAATAACATACATGAGCCAAGTCTTTTTCACTGATCGTGACCCCTTAATGTTTTTGGAGAAGTTTAGGGAGAGAAATACCAGTCTGTTCCGATTGAGCTTATTATTTCTGCCATTCAATTTGAAATTATACAGGTTACAGGGCGAGAAAACCTAAGTTTTAACATGTTGTGGAGACTTGAATGAAGAAAGACAAAGGCATTTTGTGGCAGGAGTAAAATGACTGAAATCGAAACTAGTTGTGAACAATTGTATGCTCAGTCAAAGAAATATATATATGCCTTGCAGACTACTAACAGAGGAAGACTAGGACGTCTAAAATGAATTCACCCTTGTATATTGATGGATTATTTTATTATAGATGGAGTCTCAGGATACTATCACTGTATAAAGGTTATTTTCTCTTCGATTTGTTTTGAAGAGAGGTTTTAAAGACAGAGGTGCAGAACTTCTGTCTGAAAACTGTTTAAGCAAAAAACAGAAAAAGGCTTTAGTTTTAATTAAAACGGTGGTAACAATGGAAGGGCAGTGGCCAGCTCTCCCAGACCAGGTTTCCTCGTTTTGCTTTTAGCTGCAGCATTCAGAAGCTGCTGGGGATCCCAGAAGGGTTGGAAGTTTCAATACATGATCCCCAGCTGCTTTTCTCTCTGAGATCTCTGTTGATGTTGTTTCCCCCTGGATTGGAAAAGTGCTGTAAGGATCTGTATTTGAAAATATCTTTGTGCCAAGCGGTGTAAACCAAGAAGATACGGTATCTATTGTTTGTGCAAGTAATCCAATATATAAGCTATCCAAAAATAGTATTTTCTTTGATTGTATTTTAACTAAAGCATTTGAATAGATTATATTTGCTTAATGTCGAGTGGTTTGACCAGTCACAACATATCTGGAACACACACTTCCCATCTATATTCAAAATAAGGAAAGGTTTAGGTCTAAGCGGCCTTCTTAAAATATTCTGCAGGGATCTGGTCTGGTCAACAACACTTGTAGACGAGGGGATTGTGACTGACTCCTGTAATTGAAAATTTAGTGATGAGGCTGGGGATGGTTTGCTGGAGGATGTGCTGTGAGCTGCCTCAGACATTCAGGGAGACCTGAGGATTTGATGACACAACTCTGGATGGAGCATGGGCGCTGTAGTTACAGCATCTGGGTCTGTAACATGAACAACACATGGAGCAGAGGCTGCAGAGAGGGGAAGCTCTGAAACCAGGCAGTGAGTGTGTGTGGGGAAAGGGAACTACTGTACCCACCCCGGGTTTTCCAGGAACAGCTTCCAAAACTCCATTTATGGGAGGAGCAACGCGTGAGGGGATCCTGACTGAACAAACAGCTGGTCACAGAGTGGTGTCACCTTCTTCAACACGACCTGAAGCTTCATTCCAGAGGGTAGGGCAGTCCTGCCAGTGGCTGTTAGGGTTACAGTTTCATTCCGCTTCTATGATCCGGAACTTTCCAGGCATGAGCTGGTGACATTTCCATCATTCGCCACTATCTCAATATCAATGTCACCATTCGGTAACGGAGGATGTATATGGTGGATGAGGTAAATAGATTGTTTCTCCCACAGCAGGGAGCTATCGAATGTATCCTTATTTTCCCAGTATAGTGGGATTCCTGATGGTGTACATGGCATCTTCAGAGTACCCATATCAATTGGGAGAGGTAGAGGAACTGAAGGAGCTCTCTCTCTGTTAATGTTGCCGTGTGTCCATGCACAGTACCTCATGTCCTGACAGCAGCCACAGTTCCTTCCTTCAAAGGCAGGCAGCCATTCCCATCGTCTTCTGGTCTCCATGTAGAAACGAATGAGTTTATCTTTGATAAAGGCTGTCCCCTTGATACACATTTCAAAACATCATCCCACCACTAACCAACCACAACATGTGTATGGAGAGCAATGGCATCACTCTTAGCGTCAAGGAGCAGACAATCAGGGATGGAGCAAAAGCTTCCACGTCTGAACGGATCTGAGTGAACCCCCCACTACACAGTATCATTAAGTCCTGTAATCCTTCCTCATTTCAGTAATATACTGCCTTCCATTAGTCCTGTAAATGAAATGACAGGTTATATCAAGTTATATTCCACCTGCCAAACGATTATCCATTGTTTTCACCACTCTGTATCTATTTGCAGGCTCTCCATCCTCTCTTGATAATGTAATTTCTTCCTTATCACCACGACATCGCCAAACTCAGTCCCAGTACACGTATTCAATCCCACTGATCGTTGATATGGATTGTAAATAGTTGAGGACACAACGGTGGTCACTATATGACTCAACATTTTATGATCAGTCCAACTGATTCAGACTTATTTATCCGGAGTGCCTGTTTCCTGTTTGATAGCCAGTCCTCCCCCATTCCTGTGTAACACATTCGAAGGGCTGAATAAGAACAAGGAGCATCAGTCGTCTATTTACCCCCTCGAGCCTGCTCCGCTATTGAATACAATAATGGCTGATGTCATCCCTGCTCCACCATTGAATACAATCATGGCTGATGTCATCTCTGCTCCGCCATTGAATACAATAATGGCTGATGTCAGAATGCTCCACCATTGAATACAATGATGGCTGATGTCATCCCTGCTCCGCCATTGAATACAATAATAGCTGATGTCATCCCTGCTCCGCCATTGAATACAATCATGGCTGATGTCATCTCTGCTCCGCCATTGAATAGAAGCATGGCAGGTGTCATTGCGGCCTCTGTTCCACTTTACTTCCATCTCTCAATCCTAAAACGCTGGGCTCTTGCTGTAGAATGCACCACATGAAAAAAAATATCCATTCCACATCTACATTCACAATTAGTCTTAACAGTTTGCAGATCTCAATGAGATCTCCTTTCATTCATATAAACTTGAGAATATCGTCCTTAACTGCTCAATTTCTCTTCATTAGACAACCGTTTCATCTCTGGAATCAATCTAATGAACCTCTTCTGAATTAACTCCAATATAAGTGGATCCTTCCACAAGACAGGGCATCTAAACTGTACTCCAATTGCAGCCTCATGAAAGCCTTGCATAGCTACAGTCACACACCCTAACCTTCTAGTCTGGCATTGTCCAAATAAACTTTGAAATTATGCTTGTATTTCTCATTGCTTGCAGTACCTGCATGCATGGTTTCTGTGAAATGCAAGTGGACACCGATATCCCTCTGCTCCTAACCACTTTGAAGTTTCTGTATATTTTGCTAATAATTTTCCTTCCAATGATGCTGGCCAACTTGAATAACCCATATTTATCCAATTTAATTTTCATTGCCAAATTATGGCCCATTCAACCAAACTATCCATGTTTATTTTGATATCTCTTCCATCTTCATTCCAAAGTAATTTCCCACCAATGTTAGTGTCCTCTGTTGTGGTTCTGTTCGACGAGCTGGGAATTTGTGTTGCAGACGTTTCGTCCTCTGTCTAGGTGACATCCGCAGGGCTTGGGAGCCTCCTGTGAAGCGCTTCTGTGATATGCTTATTGATTGAATCTGTTGTCCCAATCGAAATCATGTTGGTTGTCATCTGCATGTGTGGCTCCAAAGGATAGCTGGTCGTGTCGTTTCGTGGCTAGTTGGTGTTCGAATGGGGCAACACTAATATTATAGGACAAGCCAAACAGAGAACAGCCAGGGAATTCCTAGAGGCATGGTACTCATCCACAGATTCAATCAATAAGCACATCGACCTGGACACAATATACTGACCACTACAATGGACAGCTGGAACTGACAACCGGAAGCGGCAGAGACAGGCCATTATAAATGCCGGAGGAAACATCACAGAAACGCTTCACAGGAGGCTCCCAAGCACTGAGGATGTCACCTAGACAGGGGACGAAACGTCTGCAACACAAATTCCCAGCTCGGCAAACAGAAGTTATGAGATACATCCTTGTAACTTGGTCTGTACCTGTATTTGTCCATCTCAGGTGACCTTGCTATCAGTAACCCGAGGTAGCCCCTTAAGTAAAGGACCAGACATCTAAATTGTATGATAATGCTGTCACTTCTTTCAAAAAAAGTTATTTTCTCCTGTTTTTTAGAAAGCGATCTTAAAGGCCAAACTGCCTACTGAAAACCGCTCAAGTAAACAACTCATGAGGCTTTTAGTGTTTTGAATAAATAGTAGTAACAATGGCCAGCTCGCACAGACAAGTTTTTTTCTTGTAGATGTAACAGTTACCAGGTGCTTGGGGTCGCAGAAGGGTTGGAGGTTTTAGTAAATTATCGCTCGATGCTATTCTCTCTGAAACATCACTTAATACTGTTGCCTCCTGGATTGGAGAACTGTATGCAAGAAAATATGTCTGAATGTTCCTTTTTGCCAAGGTGGGGGGGGGGGAAGTCAGATTATATTGGATTACTAACAGCGTGGAAACAGGCCCTTCGGCCCAACACGTCCACGCCGACCCGCCAAATAACAACCCACCCAGACCCATTCCCCTACATTTACCCCTTCACCTAACACTACGGGAAATTTAGCATGGCCAATTCACCTAACCCACACAGTTTTGGACTGTGGGAGGACCCAGAGGAAATCAACACGGACACGGGGGAATGTGCAAACTCTACACAGTCAGTCGCCTGAGGTGGGAATTGAACCTGGGTCTCTGGTGCTGTGAGGCAGCAGTGCTAACCAATGTGCCACCGTGCCACCCACGGTGCTGCCCTGTGTTTAGGTGATGTTAATAAATTGGAACAGTTAATTTGTAGAAGGTACTGTATCCATCATTCAGTTAAGGTTTCCAATAGTTAAGTTATTCTAAATTCCTCTTCATTTTGTATGGATTTTCATTAAAGTGTTTAAATATATTGTGTTTTGCATAATGCTGAGTGGTTTGACTAGTAGAATCACATTTGGAATACCCACTTCCCATTTGCCTTTGAAATAAGAAAGGTTTGGCATCCAAGCTACCTTCTTAAACTAGTTTGAGTCAGTCTGGTTGGTCTATAGTAAACTGGGGACTCTTGTCTGGTTCTATATCTATAATACCAAATTGGGTTTAGAATTACAATCCCTACAGTGTGCAAACAGGCCATTCGACCCAACAAGTCCACACCGACCCTCCGAGGAGTAACCTACCCAGACCCATTCCTCTACCCTATTATTACACATTTACCCGACAAAGGGTCCTAACCCACACATCCCTGAAAACTACAAACAATTTAGCATGGCCAAGACATATGACATGCACATCTTTGGGTTGTGGGAAGAAACCAGAGAATCCAGAATAAACTCATGCAGACACTGGAGAGTATGCACCAGGAGGCTATTGGGTTCAAAGTTCGCGTATGGTAGCTGTTAGTGTCTTTGGTTCCGGATGTTGAATTCGTTTGGTTTAAACAGTGTGTTGTGTATAAGGATTCTTTCAGTCACTAAGAGTTCTCTGGGTGTGAAAGAAGTGAAGTTGGGGTTTTATACAAGGTATTGAAGGCAAAGCTGTAGGAATTGATAGACAAGCTGGAGTTGGGGTTGGGTTTGTCTGTGAGAAAGGATCAAACAAAGCAATTTTGAAAGGTGGGTAAGGGTATTAAATCAGAGCAAACCTGTGGCACTCTTAGAGAGATTTTTATTTTGGAGAAGTTCAACAATTCACTTCCTGCAGTCGTGAGAACTCGTGTGGAAGAGCAGAGAGTCAAAACGGCAAGGCTAGAAGCTGAAACGGCTGATGATGATGATTAAGTTCAGAAATTAAAGTTTGTTTTCTGTGAGAGATTGAGAAGAATGTGCAAGACCTTCTTAAAACATTTACCTGTGAGAGTAAGGTTTATTGGCATAGGCCAGGAGTAGCAGGTAAAGAGGTTAGAGCATTAAGAGGTACAGAAGTATATAATTCTTTTATGCTGAGACACGAGGATCTATGTCATTCAGAAGGACTGTTAGAGAGATGAGAAGTGCTCCATTATGTAACTTGTGGTTGGAGTGTCCAGTGGAAATATCAAAAGATTTATTCTACAATGGGGAAGGAGGCCTTGAGCTTGGTGTTGGCGTTACAACATTTCAGCATTTAAATTGCGAATAACGGAAATGAGACAAATCTTTATCACTGATCGTGACCCCTGAAAGTTTTTGGAGAAGTTTAGGGAGAAAAATAACCAGTCTTTTTCGATTGAGCTTATTATTGCTGCCATTCAATTTGAAATTATATCGTTGATAGGGCGAGAAAACCTCAGGTTTGACACGTTGCGAAGACTTGGATGAAGAAAGACAAAGGCATTTTGTTGCAGGAGTAAAATGACTGAAATCGAATCTAGTTATGAACATGTGTATGCTCAGAGTTCTTTGTAATATAAATGCACTTCAATCTACTAATAGAGGAAGATTAGGAGGTCTAAAATGAATCTATCTTTGTATATTGATGGATAATTCTATTAAAGGTGGAGTCGCGAAGATACTATCACTGTAAAAAGGTTATTTTCTCTTGGGTTTTTTTTGAAGAGCGGTTTCCAAGGCAGAGGTGCAGAACTGCTGTCTGAAAACAGTTTAAATAAATAACTGAGAAAGCCTTTAGGTTTCATTAAAACGGTGGTAACAATTGAAGGGCAATGGCCAGCTCTCCCAGACCAGGTTTCCTCGTTTTGTTTTTAGCTGTAGCATTCAGAAGCTGCTAGGTATCTCAGAAGGGTTGGAAGTTTCAGTACATGATCCCCAGCTGCTTTTATCTCTGAGATCTCTGTTGATGTTGTTTCCCCCTGGATTGGAAAACTGCTGTAAGGATCTGTATTTGAATATATCTTTGTGCCAAGCGGTGTAAACCAAGAAGGTACGGTATCTATGGTTTGTATAAGAGTTCCAACATATAAGCTGCCCCAAAATGTTCTTTTCATTGAGTGTATTTTAACTAAAGCATATTAATAGATCATACTTTGCTTAATGTCGGGTGGTTTGACCAGTCACAACGTATCTGGAATGCACACTTCCCATCTATATTCAAAATAAGGAAAGGTTTGGATCTAAACGGACTTCTTAAAACATTTTGGTGGGATCTGGACTGGTCCACAACATTTGTAGCCGAGAGGATTGTGACTGATGCCTGTAATGGAAAATTTAGTGGAGTGGCTGGGGATGGTTTGCTGGAGGTTGTGCTGTAAGTTGCCTCAGACATTCAGGGAGACCTGAGGATTTGATGACACAACTCTGGATGGAGCATGGGCGCTGTCGTTACAGCATCTGGGTCTGTAACATGAACAACAAATGGAGCAGAGGCTGCAGAGAGGGGAAGCTCTGAAACCAGGCAGTGAGTGTGTGTGGGGAAAGGGAACTACTGTACCCACCCCGGGTTTTCCAGGAACAGCTTCCAAAGCTCCATTTATGGGAGGAGCAACGCGTGAGGGGATCCTGACTGAACAAACAGCTGGTCACAGAGTGGTGTCACCTCCTTCAACACGACCTGAAGCTTCATTCCAGGGGGTAGGGCAGTCCTGCCAGTGGCTGTTAGGGTTACAGTTTCATTCAGCTTCTATGATCCGGAACTTTCCAGGCATGAGCTGGTGACATTTCCATCATTCGCCACTATCTCAATATCAATGTCACCATTCGGTAACGGAGGATGTATATGGTGGATGAGGTAAATAGATTGTTTCTCCCACAGCAGGGAGCTATCGAGAGTATCCTTATTTTCCCAGTATAGTGGGATTCCTGATGGTGTACATGGCATCATCAGAGTACCCATATCAATTGGGAGAGGTAGAGGAACTGAAGGAGCTCTCTCTCTGTTAATGTTGCCGTGTGTCCATGCACAGTACATCATGTCCTGACAGCAGCCACAGTTCCTTCATTCAAAGGCAGGCAGACATTCCCATCGTCTTCTGGTCTCCATGTCGAAAGGAATGAGTTTATCTTTGATAAAGGCTGTCCCCTTGATACACATTTCAAAACATCATCCCACCACTAAGCAACCACAACAAAACATTCCATGTGTACGGAGCGCAATGGAGTCACTTGGAGCATCAAGGAGCAGATGATCAGGGATGGAGCAAATGCTTCCACGTCTGAACGGATCTGAGTGAACCCCCCACTACACAGTATCATTACGTCCTGTAATCCTTCTTCATTTCAGTAACATACTGCCTTCCATTAGTCCTGTAAATGAAATGACAGGTTATATCAAGTTATATTCCACCTGCCAAACGATTATCCATTGTTTTTACCACTCTGTATCTATTTGCAGGCTCTCCATCCTCTCTTGATAATGTAATTTCTTCCTTATCACCACGACATCGCCAAACTCAGTCCCAGTACATCTATTCAATCCCACTGATCGTTGATATGGATTGTAAAAGTTTAGGACCCAACGGTGGTCGCTATATGACTCAACATTTCATGATCAGTCCAACTGATTCAGACTTATTTATCCGGAGTGCCTGTTTCCTGCTTGATAGCCAGTCCTCCCCCATTCCTGTGTAACACATTCGAAGGGCTGAATAAGAACAAGGAGCATCAGTCGTCTATTTACCCCCTCGAGCCTGCTCCGCTATTGAATACAATAATGGCTGATGTCATCCCTGCTCCACCATTGAATACAATCATGGCTGATGTCATCTCTGCTCCACCATTGAATACAATCATGGCTGATGTCATCCCTGCTCCACCATTGAATACAATCATGGCTGATGTCATCTCTGCTCCACCATTGAATACAATAACAGCTAATGTCATCCCTGCTCCACCATTGAATACAATCATGGCTGATGTAATCTCTGCTCCACCATTGAATACAATAATATCTGATGACATCCCTGCTCCACCATTGAATACAATAACGGCTGATATCATTCCTGCTCCACCATTGAATACAATAATGGCTGATGTCATTCCTGCTCAACCATTAAATACCATAATGGCTGATGTCATCCCTGCTCCACCATTGAATACAATAATGGCTCATGTCCTCTCTGCTCCACCCCTGAATACAAACATGGCTGATGTCCTCTCTGCTCCACCCCTGAATACAAACATGGATGATGTCATCTCTGCTCCACCACTGAATACAACCATGGCTGATGTCCTCTCTGCTCTACCACTGAATACAATCATGGCTGATGTCCTCTCTGCTCCACCACTGAATACAATCATGGCTGATGTCCTCTCTGCTCCACCACTGAATACAATCATGGCTGATGTCATCTCTGCTCCACCATTGAATACAATCATGGCTGATGTCATGTCTGCTCCGCCATTGAATAGAAGCATGGCAGGTGTCATTGCGGCCTCTGTTCCACTTTACTGCCATCTCTCAATCCTAAAACGCTGGGCTGTTGCTGTAGATTGCGCCACATGAAAAGAAAATCCATTCACATCTACACTTTCAATTAGTCTTAACATTTTGCAGATCTCAATGAGATCTCCTTTCATTCTTATAAACTTAAGAATATCGTCCTTAACTGCTCAATTTCTCTTCATTAGACAACCGTTTCATCTCTGGAATCAATCTAATGAACCTCTTCTGAATTAACTCCAATATAAGTGGATCCTTCCACAAGACTGGGCATCTAAACTGTACTCCATTTGCAGCCTCGCGAATGCCTTGCATAGCTACAGTCACACACCCTAACCTTCTAGTCTGGCATTGTCCAAATAAACTTTGAAATTATGCTTGTATTTCTCATTGCTTGCAGTACCTGCATGCAGGGTCTCTGTGAAATGCAAGTGGACACCGATATCCCTCTGCTCCTAACCACTTTGAAGTTTCTGTACATTTTGCTAATAATTTTCCTTCTGATGATGCTGGCCAACTTGAATAACCCATACTTATCCAATTTAATTTTCATTGCCATATTATTGCCCATTCAACCAAACTATCCATGTTTATTTTGATATCTCTTCCATCTTCATTCCAAAGTAATTTCCCACCAATGTTAGTGTCCTCTGTTGTGGTTCTGTTCGACGAGCTGGGAATTTGTGTTGCAGACGTTTCGTCCTCTGTCTAGGTGACATCCTCAGGGCTTGGGAGTCTCCTGTGAAGAACTTCTGTGATATGCTTATTGATTGAATCTGTTGTCCCAATCGAACTCATGTTGCTTGTCATCTGCGTGTGTGTCTCCTAAGGATAGTTGGTCGTGTCGTTTCGAGGCTAGTTGGTGTTCGAATGGGGAAACACTAATATTATAGGACAAGCCAAACAGAGAACAGCCAGGGAATTCCTAGAGGCATGGTACTCATCACAGATTCAATCAATAAGCACATCGACCTGGACCCAATATACCAATCACTGCAACGGACAGCTGGAACTGACAACCGGAAGCGGCAGATTCAAACCACTACAAATGACGGAGGAAATATCACAGAAGCGTTTCACAGGAGGCTCCCAAGCACTGAGAATGTCAGCTAGACAGGGGACGAAACATCTGCAACACAAATTCCCAGCTCGGCGAACAGAACCACAACAACAAGCACTGAGTTACAAATCTTCTCACAAACTTAGTGTCCTCTGAAAATAGTATTTTCTATCTCACCAACCGAGTAATAATATCGAACGCAAATAGTTGAGGCATAAGTACTGAAATCTACGGTACTCCACAAATTGCATTTGCCAAAAGAAAATGACACATTTATTTCATCTGACTGCATTTTGTTGGTGAACCAATCCTCCATCCAAGCTAATAATTTACTCCTAAACCCATGTTCTCTGATCTTACCACTTACTCTTTGGATAAGCAACATATCCGATGCCTTCAAGAAGACCAGATATATTCCATCTCCAAGAATCCTCCTTTCTAACTTGCTTGCTACATCCTTAAGTAACTCACGCAAACAATTCATACTCAGTTGATCCTTCGTAAAACCGTGTTGACTCTGATGGATTGTTGTTTGACTTTGCAAATGTCCTCAACAACGGATTCTAATAATTTGCCGTAAATTGCGATAGTTTTATCGATATGTTTAAATGTAATGTATACAGTTATTGTAAGTTCTTCCCTTTTGAAAACCTTTACGTTTTCTTTGAATTCCTGTTTAACGTGCAAACGTTTTTAAAGGATCTGCTCCAATTGCTGTGTAAGAGGTATGTGTGGTTGCATGGATTCATCATCCTGGTGTTGTACACAATCGATGGGCTGACGTCTTTCTGGTTTTATGATATTCTAATCTCTATGGCCAGAATGACCTCCTCCTGTTGATGTGTTAGAGGGTTGGGGGATTATGGAATCTTCCTGTTGCTGTGTAACATTTTGAGGGGATGATGGGTCTTCTCTTTTTCTTCCATAACAGGCTGGAGATACTGAACAGTCTCCTGATGTATCCCTGAGATGGGACTGAGGGAGTGATTGGTCTTCTCCTGTTCTCACACAACAGACACGTGTCTGAATTACCTCCAACTTTCTTACTAAAAAAAAGTATCTGATACTTTGAATCCTTATCCAATTCCCCTACAAAGGATCGGAGGGGCTGACTGACCTCCTGTTATCTCAGTGTAGCAAATCTCCAGTCATTGTGTGGCCCCTTCCAGTTCCTGTGTTACAGACTTGAAGATGCTGAATGGACTGATCCTGTTGCTGTGTAACAGGATACTGGTGCAGCGTAGCCTACTCTGGGTCCAGTGTTTTGACTCAAGGGGCTGATTGGCCTCCTCCTGTAAACTTACATCAGGCTCCGGGACTGAATACCCTTGTCCTGTTCTGGTGTAAAAGGGTCGAAGGTATGAATATCCTTCTGCTGTTCCTGTGCAACAAGCTGGAGAAGTGGAATGTATTCCTCCATTTATTGTGTAATTGACTTCGATTGCTGACTCCTTCCGGTGTCCGATGTAAAAATACGGTCATCTTTCGGTCTTCTAAACACAACCTGATCATCCTTTCCTTATAGTTTAACACTTCATAACAGGAATCAATTGAGGGAACTATCTCTGAGCTGCTTCGAATGTAACAAAATCCGTTCCTCATTGAGGAGATTAAATCTGTACACACTACTCCAGATGTGATCTCACTAAGACCCTGTTCAGCAGCAGCAACACTTTACCAGCCTGCTGTAAGGTCCCCACCCAGGTTACAGCAGTCTCAGCTGGCTGGGCAAATACACAGCATTGTTGAAAGATCATTGTCCTTCTCTACCCCACCAGCATAACAGGAGATTTGAGGAAGAGCATAAATGATGTGGCGAGATGATCTCCAACATTAATTTACCCAGAGCCCACTTCGCTCAGGTTCTACAGAATCTAATAAGGTGGAGCTCAGAAACAGCAAGGAGGAGCAAACATTGATGGGAATTATATATCAAAGTGAAAGCTGCAATACAAATACTGGGTATGTTATAAAATTGGAAAATGATATATACACGTTTGTGGCTACTGCAGGAATAATGTACTGCAAATTAGATCTAAGCTGCATTAACTGAACTGAATGCTAATGCTGAAAAAAATGGATTTCATGAGCATGTTTGAGATGGCTTGTATTAATATTATGTCTAGCACCGAGCTCGAGATCAGTTTACTTAGGAATTGGAGTTGGATGATCAGAAGAGCTAATTGAAAACGTTGCTGTAAATGACCTTTTGGGACCAGTGACAATAATGCATTGGTTTTCGTTTATAATGTTTGAGTCCACGACAATTTTTGTTTTATTTGAAGTAACCGTTATAAATCGGAGTCATGCAAGCCATGAAGGTGTGAGGAGGAAGTGGAGACTACAGATGCTGGAGATCAGAGTAGAAGAGTATGGTGTTGTAAAAGCATAGACAGGCAGCATACTAGGAGCAGGAGTATAGATGTTTGACCATAAGGCTTTCATCAGGAATGAGACTTGTGGGCCAAGGGGGCTGAGGGATAAATGAGAAGTGGGTGTGCCAAAAGGGAGGTAGCTGGCAATGCGATAGGAAGATGAACGTGGGGTTGAAAGTGATAGGTGATGAACGGAGACAAAAAGCCTAATCGACTGCATCCATTACACCCAATGTAGTCTTCCTACATTGGAGAGACAGGACGCCAACTTGTGGATCATTTCAGAGAATATCACTGGGACAGCCACATTGACCAACTCCACCGTCTTGTGGCTGAACACTTTAACTCCCCTTCCCACTCTGCCAAGGACATGAGGGTTCTGGGCCTGCTCCATCGCCACTCCCTAACCACCAGAAGCCTGGAGGAAGAAAGCCTCATCTTCCGACTTGGGATCCTCCAACCACAAGGGATCATGGTGGATTTCACCAGTTTCCCCACTTCCTCAAACCCCATCTTACCCCAGTCCAAACTTGCAACTCAGCACCGCCATTTTGAACGCTCCTATGTGTCCACCTGCCATCACATCAGCCCCACCTTCATCTACTTATTAGATCAAAGGAGGCAGCTTAGGAAAATGTCAAGTGTTGTAGTAGGCCAGTGGATTCCGAGAAATGTAAGGCCCAGTAAAGGATGGCCAAGAAACTGAGAAGAAAATCAAAAACGTAAAGCATGCAAACGAAAGAAAAGCTAAAGCCTGCTAAAATGCTTCTGTCAATGTATGAAACAAAATCAAAAACACGCTCAAATGTGGGACAGTGAGTGTGCAGACAGGATCATTTATTGTAGAGAACAGAAAAATCACAGGGAAATGAAACAGTTATTTTTGTGTCCATCTTCAAGGAAGAATATCCAGAAATTCTCCCAAAAATACCAAGAGACCATGGGATTTGTGTAAGTAAAGTCAAAGATCATTCATATCAGTGATGAGGTCTTCATTGAACAGACAGCCAGATTGAGTATTGATAAATCTGACAGACCAGATATAGTACATACAAGTATTTCAAATGAAGCAGCAATGGACATATTGATTGCATTGCGGATTTTCATGTTATTTTCCTACACATTACTGAAAGGCATTTAGCTAGTCTGAATAAGGTGAAGTTTATAAATATTATCCGACAGTTTAAGAAAGGATGAAGATAGAGAGCGGTGAACTACAGACCAGTTAACTTGTCATCTGCGGTCGGGTGTCTGTTGGACTCAATTACAAAGAACGTGCTGCTAGATATGTAGAAGGTAATGGCAAAACCGGGAAGTATGATAACGCATCGATGAAATGAAAGCCATAAGTAGCAAACACTTTTTGGAATGGTTTGAAAGATGATTCTTGTAGACATAAGCAATGAGGAACCAATGGATAACGTATAGTTGGATATTCAGGAGCAATATTTTGAGAACTCACACAGCAAGCTCATAAGAAAAAATAAAGCGCAAGGTATTGGGAAAGATATATGCAAACGGGACAGTTAAAATTAGGTTTACATTCATGTGAATGTAATTGCAATGTAGAACATGTCGTGCACCAGTTGCATAGCGTGTTAGTGAGACTAAACTTAAAGTATTGTGTACCGTTTGGAGTCCCAATCTAAGATATAATATACTGACTACAGAGGAACTGCAAAAGGTATTATCCAGATTAATCCATAAAATTGCAAGATTGTCTGATGGGGAAACTCACCTTGTGATCTTGCTTTTCATAATTTGATAACTGTGAAACTTAGAAATATCGAGGGGACTGAATAACAGAGGGACATGGAGAAGTGCAAAAAGGCGAGATTAGCGAGAATCCCACGATATTCCACATGTACAAGTAGAATAGAATAATCAGCCAACAGTTAGTGTCCATTAGAAACCAAAGGGGGGCAATCTGTGTGAGAAGCTGGTGAGCATTGATAGGTTGTTACATGAGACCTTCGCATCTGTTTTACTTGGGAGAAGGAGTCAGGTAGAGAATTCGAGAAGATGGACTGAAAAGCTCTCGAACAGATTGACGTAAAATACGAGCAGGAATTTGAGGCTTTGACCGGTATAAAATTGGACCAATCCCCGGTCTGGATGAGTTGTACCACAGGCTGCTGTCAGGGTCAAAGGAGGAAAGACCCTGACTGAAAATTGTCATTAGAATCTGACCATCGGGGAGGTGCCAGAGGACTGGAGAATAGCTAATGTGATTCCACTTCATGGTAAGGGTGGTAGAGATAGATCAGGGAACTATAGACAAGTGAGTGTTAGATCATTGATAGGAAAATTACTGGAGAAAACAGGGAAGGAAAAAAATCGAACTCTAATCAGAGTGGCAAGGGTGATCAGCGATAATCATCATGACTTTATCAGAGGGAAGTCACATTTAATTAATTTGATTGAATTAGTTTGAGGAAGTCGCTTATTTAGTTTTGCAGCAAGGCCTTTGACAAAGTTCCACATGAGAAACTGAGAAATAAAGTATTCTCACAGCATCAAGAATAACTTGACAAATTATAACAAAAGTTGTCGTAGTGTCAGGAGACAGAGGGTTGTGGGAGAAGGCTGTTTGTGTGACTGGAGACCAGTGTCCCCTGGTTACCACAGGGATCAGTGCTGTGTCCCTTATTTTTTGTGGTACTCATAAATGGTGTAGATGTGAATCTGCAGGGAGGTGGGTAGAGGAGGTGGGAGTTGTGAAAAGTAAGTTTGCGTTTGATACAATGATTGGCCGGGTGGTTGGCAGTGAGGAGGAAGGCTTTATGTTGCAGGAAGATACAGAAGGAATGATCAGACGGTTGGATCATTGACAGATGGAATGTAAACCTGGTAAGTATGAGGAGATGCACTTTGGAAGAAGGAACCAGACAGGAGAGTACTCAATGAATGGCAGCGCACGAAAAGCTTAGACTATGCACCTCCACACATCCCTGAATGTGACTGGACAGGATAATGGGCTAGTTAAGAATTGGACCTTGGGTGCAGCATTTATTAATCAGTGTGTAGATTATAAGAGCTATACAGGGCTTTCGTTCGGCCAAGATGGAATACTGTGTGGAGTTCAGGGAGCAACATTACTGGAAGGATGTGATTGTACTGGAGGGTGTGCAGAGGAGATTCACCAGGATGTGGAGAGAGACTGGATAAGCTCGGGTTGTTTAGTTTGGAGCAGAGAAGGCTGAGGGGGATGTGTTTCAGAAGGATAAGATAATGAGGGACATGGACAGGTTGGATAGACAACAGTTGTTTCTTTTAGTCAGAGGGTCAAGAACAAGGGAGCACAATTTTACAGTGAGGAGTTTGAGGTACCGAGAGAATTTAATTTTTATTCTCACCCAGAAGGTGAGGAATGCACTTGCTGAAAGGGGAGTTATCATGGGTAACCTCACAACCGTTAAAAAGTGCTTGGACGAGAACTTGGAAGTGTCATGGCATTCCCGGCTATGGACCTGATGTTGGAAAATGGGACTAATATAGATCGTGCTGTATTTCTGTTGGCACATAGTCCATAGTACTGAGAGCGTATGGTGTGCAAGGTCAATTATTGAGCAGCTGAATGCACGAATTGACCGGTTTCTGAAAAGTGAACTGTAATAGCTTGTTTAATCATGCCAATGTGAGAGGTATGAGAAAGTAAGTGCAGCCTCCTGAAACCAGAGAATAGGCAATGGGAAACAGCAAATGGCAGAACGATGAAGTCACTACTTCAGTTCTGTCTTCACAGAACTTTCTAACAATACTAGGAAAACCAAGTCTGGTGTGGGAAAATGACATAGTACACGGAACAGAGAACATAGTAAGTAAATGGATTAGGAGAAATTATTGGGACTGAAAATAATGGTCATAGACAACTTTAACATAGATTTAAGAAATGGGAATTATGATTGTGAAACAGACAGGAAGACAAATGAAAGAGAAACAATGGATGTAATACATTTAGATTTTCAGAAAAAAAGCGCCAAGCCTAGTTTGCAAAATTAAATCTTAGTGGATTGGGGCTAATATATGGCCATGTTTCTAGAATGGGACAGCTGGCAGGAAACAGTAAATAGAAATAAACAGACTTGTGAAGCAACAGCCTGACATTGTATTTAAGGTATGATTCTGTGAGTATGACTCTGTCCCAGACACCCCATCACCTTCACCGGAGATCTCCTGTCTCACAAGCAGGACAGACACAGCAGATGTGACGGCAGAGTGAGATACAGTCCTCATTAGTGACTCTGTATCCCATGAAGTCTCACGGTGTAGTTTGGACATGGGAAAGGAAACCTCCTGCTGATAACCATATACCAGCCTCTCTCAACTGAAGAATCAATATTCCTCCATGCGGAACAACACTTGGAGGAAACACTGACGCTGGTAAGGATGCACGATGTACTCTGGGTGGGGGATTCCAATGTCCACCTCCAAGAGTATCTCAGCTACAGCATTACTGATCGAGCGGGCCGGGTCCTAATGGATATAACAGCTAGACTAGGTCGGTGGCAGGCGGTGAAGGAACCAACTAGAGGAAAATACATATTTGACCACATCCTTATTCAGCCAATTGCAGAAGTATCTCCCCATGACAATATTGGTAAGAGTGACTACCGCATAGTCATTGTGGAGACAAGTCACACCTTCACATTGAGAATAACCTCCATCAGTTTGAGTGGTATTATCCACGTGCTAAACAAGACAGACTTCGAACAGATCTAGCAGCTCAAGTCTGGGTTTCCATAAGGTATTGTGGGTCATCAGTAGCAGCAGAATTGTACTCCCACACAACGTCATGCCCTGGCATGTCCCCCTCACAACAATTACCATCAAGCCAGAGGATCAACCTTGGTTCAATAGAGTGTGCAGGAGGGCAGGAACAGCACCGGGCACACTTGACATTGAGATGTCAGCCTGGTGAAGCATGAAACAGGACTACATGTGTGCCAAAGAGCAGAAGCAATAAGTGATAGACAGAGCTAAGTGATCCTACAAGCAACGGATCAGATGTAATCTCTGCAGTCCTTCCACTTCTCGTCGAGAAACGCTGGGGACAATTAAACAATTCACTGGATGAAGAGATTCCACAAATAACCCCTTCCTCCATGATGGAAGAGCCCAGCACTTCAGTGTATAAGATAAGGCTAATGCATTCGCAACAACCTTCAGTCAGAAATGCTGAGTGGATGATCCATCTCAGCCCCCTCCAGTGGTCCTCAGCAATTCAGTTACCATTCATCCACAGCAAGTGGACTGCAGCAATTCAACAAGACAGCTCATCACCGCCTTATCAAGGGGAACTAGCGACAGGAAATAAATTCTGGCCCAGCCGGTGACACCCAGATTGACGAAATAAATAATTTGGAAAAATAAAATTAACAGGAAGGTTGCTGAGGTATCGCAGGGATCGGTGCTCAGGCCCCAGCTGTTCGCGATAGCAATTAAACATTTGATTGCAGGAATCAAATACAATATATCCCAGCCTGTTGAAAGCACGAAAGGATGTGGGATTGTGAGTGGGTGGGGAGGATGTTAAAAAGTGCCAAGGTAACTGAGACAAGTGGAGTGAATGGGCAAATACATAGCAGATGGAGAACAAGGTGGGTAGAGGTGACGGTGTGCCCTTTGGTGGGAAGAATAGATGTCAGCTTATATTTGAAACATGTTGCTCTATAAAGCGATGTATGCTCCTTTTTGTTGTTTCCTTCTGAGCAGCGCTCCAAGGTCCCTGAAGCACAGAGAGTTCTCAATCCAGAGGTCAATACTGGGAATGGCATTTTCATGCTGACCAGCGTACATAGACCCTCCAAGGGTGGAGCTGTAACATTGAAAAGGATCTGAATCGCCTTGTACACCAGTCACTGAAAGCAATATTGCAGA
Organism: Chiloscyllium punctatum; assembly: GCF_047496795.1. NCBI lineage: Eukaryota > Metazoa > Chordata > Chondrichthyes > Orectolobiformes > Hemiscylliidae > Chiloscyllium > Chiloscyllium punctatum. The sequence continues at coordinate 5,919,741 of NC_092751.1, read as the reverse complement.
AACAGAAAGCAGTTAGGAAGATAAACGATGCATTGACCTTCATTTCAGGATTTGAGCCCAGGAGTAAGGGTGACTTACTGCAGCTGTACAGGGCTTAGTTGGGACCCCATCTTGAACACTGTGCAGGGTTGTGTGCAGTTTTGGTCTCCTTACCTAATAAAGGACAAACCTGACATTGAGGGAGAGCAGCAAAGGATAACCAGACTGATTGTCAGGGATGACAGGCTTGTTGTAGGAGCAGAATTTGTGGCGACTGGGTCTGTATTCCATGGACTTTATGAAAATGAGTGGTGATCTCAGTGAGATATATAAAACTCTAACAGGGTGTGACAGTTTTGAATCAGGGATGGTAATTCCCCTGGCTGATATGTCTAAAACAAGGGTACAGGCAGGACTCTGTGCATTGAGATGAGAATAAATATCTGCACTCAGAGACTGGGGCACCTGGGGAATTCGCTCACACCTAGAAGCCAAGGCACTGAATTTAAATAAGGATTTAGAGGTAGTAAACGGATGAGGTGAGAGCAAGAGTACAGTGTGGAAATGAAAGGCCAGCCATCATTATACTGAATTGGGTAGCAAACTCGATGGGCCAAAGGGATTACTGTACTTCCTATTTATAGTTTTCCAAGGTTACTCACATTAACGGATATATTCATTTAGTGCAATACGTGCATTGAGGAGATGTTTGAACATGAACTAGAATGGGGGAGGCTCAATATGTTGTATGACCTCCTTCTTTGGGTCCATTTCTGGAACAGTTGAGGAACCCAGAGTGTGGGAGTAAGTACATGAAAGTTTTTGGCACTTACTCTCTTTAATTTCCGATATGGCTAGGAAGAACTGTTTGTTTCGTGTATGGATTCTTCTGTGGATGTTTCTCCTTCTTTACCGATGTTTGTGTGTAGTCTGTGGGAAAATTGTCACAAACTCTCAGAAGTAAGGAAGGAGGTCTCTGCAGGGGCGACAGGATTGTGTTTACCATTCCCTTTTCCGATAACGAAACTGGTGCTGGGTGTTCTGTCTGGTTTTATCCTTGAAGACATCGGAACAGTTTGATACAATTGAGGATCTTGCTTTGCCATTTCAGAGACTATTGAAGAGTTTATCACATGTCTATGTTTCTGGAGTCACTTTGAGGCCAGTCCAGGAAAGCACGGGAGATTCACTTCCTGAAAGTACATTGGAAAATAATGGGTGGGAGAATCGGGCTAGTGTTGAATGAGAGGAAGACCATGAGGTGGGGTGGGTAGTTAATGAGGTGAGTTCGATAAGATACCACCCGGAAACTAGCTCAGCCTCGTACAGACAATCCCTCTGCCACACTCAAAGAAAATGGCACTGAGACAAATTATTGTATGATTCAGACCAATGAGTTGAAGACTATACTGACCCTACTCCCAGTTACAAATGCGCAGAACAAATGATCAACTGACTTCACACCAATATCCCTTTTTCCCATCTTTCCTGGGAAGACTGACTCATATTACAGGATGCAATCGAAGTGTCTACATTTCAACATTCTGAAACCTCGGAACACATCTTTCAATGACACTATCTCTCAAACTCCCCCTCTCTGTCTATACCCCAAACCACTCCCATGTGATGATATTAAACTGAATCCCCTGCCATCTCTCTCTGGCAGTGATGTTCTCACACACATCAGCCCCTTGTCAGGGCACAATGGAGAGATGGAGCTGTAAATGGGTGGGAGCTGCACATCCTGTCACTTCCAGCATGGGCTGCCAGATTTCCCACGCTGGGCAGGGATCTAACACAGTGTTACTGAGCAATGCACTGGGGTGGGGTACACAGTCCTACATGCTGGGAGGGTAACTGCTCCTGGGTTACAGATCAATGCACTGGGGTGGTGTACACAGTCCTACATGCTGGGAGGGTAACTGCTCCTGGGTGACAGATCAATGCACTGGGGTGGTGTACACAGTCTACAGGCTGGGAGGGTAACTGCTCCTGGGTTACAGATCAATGAACTGGGGTGGTGTACGCAGTCCTACATGCTGGGAGGGTAACTGCTCCTGGGTTACAGATCAATGCACTGGGGTGGTGTATGCAGTCCTACATGCTGGGTGGGGGGGGGGGGGAGGGGTGATAACTGCTCCTGAGTTACAGATCAATGTACCTGGGTGGAGTACACAGTCCTACATGCTGGGAGGTAACTGCTCCTGGTTTACAGATCAATGCACTGGGGTGGGGCACAGAGTCCTACATGTTGGGAGGCTAACTGCTCCTGGTTTACAGATCAATGCACTGGGGTGGTGTACACAGTCCTACATGCTGGGAGGGTAACTGATTCTGGGTTACAGATCAATGCACTGGGTTGGGGTACACAGTCCTACATGCTGGGTGTGTAACTACTCATGGTTTACAGTCCAATGCACTGGGGTGAGATACAAAGTCCTAGATGTTGGGAAGAAAACTGCTCCTGGTCTACAGATCAATGCACTGGTGTGGTGTACACAGTCCTACATGCTGGGAGGTTAACTGCTCCTGGGTTACAGATCAATGTACCGGGGTGGTGTACTCAGTCCTACATGCTGGGAGGGTAACAGCTCCTGGATTAAAAATCAATGCACTGGTGTGGGAGACACAGTCCTACATGCTGGGAGGGTAACTGCTCCAGGGTTACAGATCAATGTACCGTGCTGGTGTACACAGTCCTACATGCTTGGAGGGTAACTGCTCCTGGGATACAGATCAATGCACTGGGGTGGTGTACACAGTCCGACATGCTGGGAGGGTAACTGTTCCTGGGTTACAGATCAATGTACCGGGATGGTGTACACATTCCTACATGCTGGGAGGATAACTGCTCCTTGGTTACTGATCAATGCACTGGGGAGATGTGCACAGTCCAAAATGCTGGGAGGGTAACTGCTCCTGGGTTACAGATCAATACACTGGGATGGTGTACACAGTCCTACATGCTGGGCGGGTAACTGCTCCTGGATTACAGATCAATGCACGGGGGTGGTGTACACAGACCTACATGCTGGGGTGGGGGGTGGGGGTAACTGATCCTGGGTTACAGACCAATGTACCGGGGTGGTGTACACAGTCCTACATGTTGGGAGTGTAACTGCTCCTGGGTTACAGATCAATGCAATGGGGTGGTGTACACAGTCCTACATGCTGGGAGGGTAACTGCTCCAGGGTTACAGATCAATGTACTGGGGTGAGGTACACAGTCCTACATGCTGGGAGGGTAACTGCTCCTGGGTTACAGATCAATGTACCGTGATAGTGTGCACAGTCCTACATGCTGGGACGGTAACTGCTTCTCGGTTACTGATCAATGCACTGGGGAGATGTGCACAGTCCAACATGCTGGGAGGGTAACTGCTCCTGGGTTACAGATCAATGTACTGGGGTGGGGTACACAGTCCTACATGCTGGGGGGGTAACTGCTCCTGGGTTAAACATCAATGTACTGGGGTGGTGTAGACAGTCCTACATGCTGGGAGGGTAACTGCTCGTGGGTTACAGATCAATGAACTGGGGTGGTGTACGCAGTCCTACATGCTGGGAGGGTAACTGCTCCTGGGTGACAGATCAATGTACTGGGGTGAGATGCACAGTCCTACATGCTGGGAGGGTAACTGCTCCTGCGTTACTGATCAATGTACTGGGTTGGTGTACACAGTCCTACATGCTGGGAGGGTTACTACTCCTGGGTTACAGATCAATGCACTGGGGTGGGGTACACAGTCCTACATGCTGCGAGGGTAACTGCTCCTGTTTTACTGATCAATGTGCTGGGGTAATATACACAGTCCGACATGCTGGGAGAGTAATCGATCCGGGGTTACAGATCAATGCACTGTGGTGCGGTACACAGCCTACATGCCGGGAGGGTATCTGCTCCTGGGTTACAGATCAATGCACTGGGGTGGGATACACAGTCTTACATGCCGGGAGGGTATCTGCTCCTGGGTTACAGATCAATGTACTGGGGTGGTATACACAGTCGTCCATGCTGGGAGGCTAACTGCTCCTCTTTTACAGATCAATGTACTGGAGTGGGGTACACAGTTCTCCATGCTGGCGGGGGGTAACTGCTCCTGGTTTACAGATCAATGTACTCTGGTGGGGTACACAGTCCTACATGCTGGGAGGTTAACTGCTCCAGGTTTACAGATCAATGCACTGGGGTGGTGTACACAGCCCTACATGCTGGGAGGGTAACTGCTCCTGGGTTACAGATGAATGCACTGGGTGGTATACACAGTCCTACAAGCTGGGAGGTTAACTGCTCCTGGTTTACAGATCAATGCACTGGGGTGGTGTACACAGCCCTACATGCTGGGAGGGTAACTGCTCCTGGGTTACAGATGAATGCACTGGGGTGGTGTACACAGTCCTACATGCTGGGAGGGCAACTGCTCCTGGCTGTAGATCAATGTACTGGGCTGCTGTACACAGTCCTACATACTGGTAGGGTAACTGCTCTTGGGTTACAGATCAATGTACTGGGGTGGTGTACACAGTCCCACATTCTGGGAGGGTAGCTGCTCCTGGGTTACAGATCAATGCACCGGGGTGGGGTACACAGTCCCACATACTGGGAGGCTAACTGCTCCTGGGTTACAAATCAATGCACTGGGGTGGTATACACAGTCCTACATGCTGGGAGGGTAACTGCTCCTGGTTTACAGATTAACGTACTGGGGTGGTGTACACAGTCCTTCATGCTGGGAGGGTAACTGCTCCTGGTTTACTGATCAATGTACTGGGGCGGGGTTCACAGTCCTACATGCTGGGAGGGTAACTGCTCCTGGGTTACAGATTAATTCACGAGTAATCACGGCATAGGTCGCTGTGCTGGTCAGACTATCTGCTTGAGGTTTATTGATGAATGCACTGTTGTGGTCTGCGTAGCTCCCCGTGCTGCACAGATATCTAGTCCGCGTTTATAGATCAATGCACGGGTGTGGTCTGCACTGTTTCCCATGCTGAATACTTGCTGGCGGAACACAGCAAGCCAGGCAGTATCAGGAGGAGTGGAATTTGATGTTTCGGTGTAGACCTCCGTCAGGACTCTTGCAGAAGGGATACACCTGAAACGTCGACTTCTCTACCTCACAGCGTGGCTTGCTGTGTTCTCCAAGCTTCCTGCCTGTCTTCTTTGGATTCCAGCATCTGCAGCTTTTCTGTCTCTGTCCCAGTTTTCCATAGTGTACACATGTCTCATCTGCGTTTGAAGATAAGTGCCCTGACATGATCTGCACAGTGCTCCACTCTGGACAGATAGCTGGGTTGTATTGACCAGTGTAATGGATGAATCTGGACAGATTGCTGGGTTGTACTGAGCAGTACACTGGCCTGGTCTACACAGTGTTCCCTGGTGAACAGATATCTCCTCTGGGTGTATGGTGTCTGGGCTGGTTCTGGGAGGTGGATTGAGAATGTGGTATATCTCACCATTTCAGCTGATCTGGCAATGCCTTTAGTTCCCATTCCTGTGATTGGACCCTCCGTCTCTCACCCCATTAATTTTAATGTCACCCCAGGCACAGTACATCGTGTTGGTGGGGTGGGTAGGGGGGAAAGGTCATGGACAGGTCAAGGGGTTCCCCGGAACATTCTGTCCCCGACATTCTATAACTGACATTCCCCGGAACGTTCTGTCCCTGACATTGTTTGTGAACGGCCAGACGTTAGTGAATTGAACAAACGATAAGATCCCGAAGGAAGAGATCCCGTTCCAGGGAGAAGGAGACACTGTTCCGAAGGCCCCTCAGGCAGTTAAAGGGGTGAATACGTTTTCCCTGCGTTTACATTTCTCCACGACACAGGATCGACCACAATTTAGACCAAAATACAGGAATTCCCAAACTCCCAGTCTTCAGGAAACTGGGAGAGAATCCTTCAGGACTGTAACGTTTCCACCCTCCGTATTAGGAACTGGGAAGGAGTGACCTGTGTCTGCTCTCGAGTGATCGAGTGTGTGGGAATGTTCTAGAAACCATCTGTCCTTATGGATGTGTCTCTGCGTGTTTGGGAAGGGAGGGTTTCTTGTGGTTTATGTCACATTTTTGTCAGTAATTCCGACCTTCCCATTTGTTATTCCAGCTCCAATTATTTTAATAAATCCCTGAATACAGGGACACATTTGAAAATCTCACTGGGTCCCCGATCAAACGGGTCCCTTTGCCTCCAGGCTGATGGATAATGGGTTTGTTTTCCTTCCTTACAGTTAACGTAGTGACCATCTACGTCCTGCTTTATAAAGATTGTGGATTGTCTCCATGTGTCAGACGTTACCTGGGGGCCATGGCAGCGGCGGATCTCCTGGTCATTATCCTCGACCTGATCCTGAGACACATTCCCATTGTTTATGATGAACACTTTTATTTCCTGTACTCCGTCCCCGTGTGTGATATCCACGCCGTCCTACTTTATGCAGCCACTGACTGCTCTGTCTGGTTCACCGTCACTTTCACCTTTGATCGGTTTGTGGCCATTTGTTGCCAGAAGCTGAAAAGTAAATATTGCAGTGAGAAAACAGCGGCTGTGGTTCTGGGAGCAGTGACTGTGCTGAGCTGTTTAAAGAACATTTTCTGGTATTTTATGTTCACGGCTCGGTATTTGCTGGGGAACAATCCCTGGTTTTGTGATGTAACAGACGCTGTTCGTTCCTCCAGTGTCTGGGTCACAATCGAGTTCCTCCACAATATTCTAACCCCGTGTGTCCCATTTCTCCTGATTCTGCTGCTCAATGTTCTCACTGTCAGACACATTTTAGTGACCAGCAGAGCCCGCAGGAGACTCCGCGCTCACACCAATGGGGACGCTCAGTCTGACACTGAAATGAGAAACCGAAAAAAATCCATCATTTTACTGTTTGTGATCTCGGCCAATTTCATCCTGTTATGGTCAATGTTAATGCTGTATTCTATATGGTACCGGATGAGGGATATTGGGTTTAAGTCTATTTCTATCGATTACTTTGTGGGGGAATTGGCCTTCATGCTGCAGCTCCTCAGTTGCTGCACAAACACCGCGATTTATGCCGTGACCCAGACTAAGTTCAGGCAGCAGCTGAAGAATGTGCTGAAATATCCCTTCACACAAATCCATCCATCCATCAAATTCCCTCATTAATCAATCCATCCGGAATTTTCTCATTTCAGTTCAGTGTTTCAGTGATGGAGCAGCCTGTCGCTATGGTAACAGACTGAGGGTAGCGCTGGTTTGTCCATCCTTATCCCACAGGGGGGTTACAGGGAAACATTTCAATGTTTCTCACAACTCAGGGGCCAGTGAGAAAAGGCAACATCCCACTGACTGTATCCATCACTTCCATTTGTAACCAATAAAAATGTTGATTAAAGCGTGCCGGGCAGCAGAGTGACCGATGTTGTTGTGTGTCTTTGTGTTGGTGAAGCTGAGCTGGGGAGAGACAGACTCAGACCCAAGTCCTGGTCCTCAGGGAAAGGGAGGGCACCGCGCCCTGAGCTCAGGAGCTGGGTTTAACTCCCTCTGTCCCACCACTGCAGGCTGGACACCCCATTACCTCTCCGCTACTCTTTCTCCTCAATTCTTTCTGTCGCTCTCTCGTTCAGCACACACACTCTTTTTCAATACACTCCCTCATCCCCCTCTCTCTCGCACACACATAGCCCCCCAACCCTGGTTTGTACACCTGCCTCCACTCTTCCCTCTCACCCCCCTCTCTCTCCCTCCCACAACTCCATCTCTATTTTCCCCACCTCCCACATCTCACCCCCACCCCTCACACGCAGCCTCACCCCCAGTCTCTGGGTCAGAGGGAGTGGGAAGGACCAGGGAGACAGAGTATGTCAGAGAGAGAGAGGGAGGGAGAGAGATTCAGTCAGAGGGAACGAGGGAGCTGGGAGGAGAGAGACACCGAGGGAGGTGGAGAGAGAGAGTTAGGGTGAGGGAGAGAGAGAGAGAGAGAGAGAGGGAGGGAGGGATGGAGGGAGAGGGAGAGGTGAGAGAGAGGGGATTGGGGCGCGAGAGAGAGGGAGGGAGGCAAAAGATAGAGAGGGAGCATGCGTAAGAGAGGGAGGGGGTGAGAGAGAGAGAGGGGGGGGGGAGAGAGAGGGCCGAGAGATGGAGGGGACTGGTGAGAGACAGAAGGAGGGAGGGGGCTGAGAGAGAGAGAGAGAGAGAGAGAGAGCGAGAGAGGGGTCGAGAGAGAGAGAGAGGGGGCGAGAGAGAGAGAGAGAGCGCGAGAGAGAGAGAGCGCGCGAGAGAGAGCGCGCGCGAGAGAGAGAGCGTGAGAGAGAGAGGGCGAGAGAGAGAGGGCGAGAGAGAGAGAGAGTGAGAGAGAGAGAGCGCGCGCGAGAGAGAGAAACAGAGGGCGAGAGAGAGAGAGAGGGTGAGAGAGAGAGGGTGAGAGAGAGAGAGGGCGAGGGAGAGGGCGTTAGAGAGAGAGAGAGGGCGAGAGAGAGAGAGAGAGAGGGCGAGAGAGAGAGAGAGAGGGGGGAGACAGGGCGAGAGAGAGAGAGAGGGGGGCGAGATAGGGCGAGAGAGAGAGAGAGGGGGCGAGAGAGAGAGAGAGGGCGAGAGAGAGAGAGGGCGAGAGAGAGAGAGAGAGGGCGAGAGAGAGAGAGACAGAGGGGGAGCGAGAGAGAGAGAGAGGGGGCGAGATAGGGCGTGAGAGAGAGAGAGAGGGGGCGAGAGAGAGATAGGGAGAGAGAGAGAGAGAGAGAGGGGGCGAGAGAGGGGGCGAGAGAGAGGGGGGCGAGAGAGGACGAGAGAGAGAGGGGGCGAGAGAGAGAGAGAGACAGACAGAGGGGGGGCGAGAGAGAGAGAGAGAGAGAGGGGGCGAGAGAGAGAGAGAGGGGCGAGAGAGAGAGAGTGCGAGAGAGAGCGCGAGAGAGAGAGAGAGCGCGAGAGAGAGAGACAGAGAGAGAGAGATAGGGTGAGAGAGAGAGAGGGGGGTGCGAGAGAGGGCGAGAGAGAGAGAGGGCGAGAGAGAGAGAGAGAGAGGGCGAGAGAGAGAGAGAGAGACAGAGGGGGGCAAGAGCGAGAGAGAGAGGGGGCGAGAGAGGGCGAGAGAGAGGGGGCGAGAGAGGACGAGAGAGAGAGAGAGAGAGTGCGAGAGAGAGAGAGCGCGAGAGAGAGAGAGCGCGAGAGAGAGAGCGGGCGAGAGAGAGAGAGAGATAGGGCGAGAGAGAGAGAGAGAGGGGGCGAGAGAGGGCGAGAGAGAGGGGGCGAGACAGGACGAGAGCGAGAGAGAGGGGGCGAGAGAGAGAGAGAGAGAGAGAGAGGGGGCGAGAGAGAGAGAGGGCGAGAGAGAGAGAGAGGGCGAGAGAGAGAGAGAGAGAGACAGAGAGAGGGCAAGAGAGAGAGAGAGAGGGGGGGCGAGAGAGAGAGAGAAGGGGAGAGAGGGAGAGAGAGAGAGGGGGCGAGAGAGAGAGAGAAAGAGAGATGGGGCGAGAGAGAGAGAGAGAGAGAGAGAGACGGGGCAAGAGAGAGAGAGAGAGGGCGAGAGAGACAGAGAGATGGAGAGAGGGCGAGAGAGAGAGAGAGAGAGAGGGCGAGTGGGCGAGAGAGAGAGAGAGAGAGAAAGGGGGCGAGAGAGGGAGAGAGAGAGGGCAAGAGAGAGAGAGAGAGAGATAGGGCGAGAGAGAGAGAGAGGGGGCGAGAGAGGGCGAGAGAGAGGGGGCGAGAGAGAGAGAGAGAGAGACAGAGAGGGGGCGAGAGAGAGAGAGGGCGAGAGAGAGAGGGGGTGTGGCGAGAGAGAGAGGGAGCGTGAGAGAGAGAGAGAGAGAGAAAGGGGGCGAGAGAGAGAGAGACAGACAGAGGACGAGAGAGAGAGAGAGGGTGAGAAGGTGAGAGAGAGAGAGAGAGGGCGAGCGAGAGAGAGGGCGAGAGAGAGAGAGAAAGAGAGATGGGGCGAGAGAGAGAGAGAGAGAGAGAGAGAGACGGGGCAAGAGAGAGAGAGAGAGGGCGAGAGAGACAGAGAGATGGAGAAAGGGCGAGAGAGAGAGAGAGAGAGAGAGGGCGAGTGGGCGAGAGAGAGAGAGAGAAAGGGGGCGAGAGAGAGAGAGAGACAGACAGAGGGCGAGAGAGAGAGAGAGCGAGAAGGTGAGA